>NC_141693.1:668706729-669415490 GCF_964263255.1 Lissotriton vulgaris
CAGATAAGACAGAACAGATATAGGTCATTGTTGGGTTCTGGCGGTGTGCTGGCGAGACACTAGTTGCAATTGTGGCCAAAGACCAGGGTCGAGGACTGGCTCTTTCTTTTATTATATTGGTCACCTGACCTCTCAACCCAAACTACCAAACACTAAACCAGGGGTATGGCTACCAAACTACCCCTCATTATGGCACACCTTTTTTAATCTCGCAAGGATGTTGCTTTGTGATAGAAATGGGATTTCTGGTTGGCTAGCACCTAAGCCAGGCAGAAACCACCACTCTAGTCAGGGCAAGAGAGGTACACACTGAAGATAACCCCTGCTCACCACCTTGGAAATGTGTAAAGCGTTTGCCGACTTAGTTCCTAACCTGGCATTTCCTTCTTCTCTTCTCGGGCCGGAGGCAATTCTGGCTAGTCCCCCCCTCCCTCAGGGATTCCTCAACTGGTGGCGGCCTTGCTGACAGTGGCCGACTCCTCTGTGGAGGCGGCGCTTTCCTGCTCAGGGTCTCCGGACATGGACACTTGTTTCTACAGTAACCCGCCGAGGCGCAGCAAAGCTCCTGATGCGGCTTTGCCCGCCTTGATTGGTACACTGCAGCACTTCTGGCAGGAAAGGTCAGCGACCTCGACTCTCTGTGCCCCCACTCAGGCTAGGTCAGGTGGCCTGTCCTGTCCACATGGCATAGCCAATAGGTCTCGCTTTTGGGACCTTATAAGTATTTAGTTATGCAGATGTGACGGGGCGGGACAACACCCTGGCACCCACAGTGAAAAACTCGATGTTAAAGACTGGTGGCCAGCTGTTCCCTTTTCGCCCCTTTCTGTTTCTGACAAACAGCCAAACTTTCCCTAGCCGGAGGAGTGGACTCGCGCAGACTCAGAGGAAGGGTGAGGAGACGAAGGCGAGATGGAACACGGCCCCTTTAACTCCGCCGTCGAGGGAGACGAGACTCCACCCCCCTGGGGCATCACAGAGCCAAAAGGAGGTGGGACCCGGAAGACCGTGGACGGCGTTTCCTGAGGACGAGAAGGCGTGAGAAGCTGGAGAGCGAGAGCGGAACTGGAGTGCGGCGAAGAAGAACCCCTGATGAGCCCAGCTGTGGACTGCAAGCCAGGAGGCCAACGATCCGGTGATTCGCCCCGCCACGCTCCCGCGGGAGGAGTGTGGCTCACAAAGGTACGGGGCAAAGTGGCGGGCTGGGTTGCTCGTAGTAATCCTCCAAACGAGTGAATGGCTAGTGTATATAAGTGTATAGTCTCCTTAACCCTGTACCCTCACGAGCACTAAAGGCACAGGATTGACCGTTTAGAAATACACTTATTCACTTGGTGTCCCTCACTTCCCCGGTCCCTACCTTCCTACGAGGAACGTCAGAGTGACTCCTTATTTTCTCCTTTCTTTTGCATGCACGACCTGAGTTGAGGACCTCGGCCCCGACGACCACGACTGAACTTCCGGTCTGGAGGGCTCTCACCCACTGCGTGGTAGAAGCACCCTGGAACTACCAACCTTTCCCAAGGGCGTAAGGACGGAGCCGGACGAGTTTGCTCGAATAAGGCAGACCAGTAGAAGACGAAAAGCATATCTAAAAATAAAACCTTCTTTAAAATCTGTACTCAAAGTCTCAGACTCGCTCCCTCCCTCCTCTCCTGTTACTGATCCCGTACAGCAGCACAATATCCTTGGTGCAACAACATTAACTGTTGCATGGTTGAACACTTATAAGTCCACAAAGGCGAGACCTATTGACTATGCCAATGCTTGTAATATACTGATATTATAACTGCTCCAGACCAAGTATCAGGGAGGCACGCGCCACTAGCGATGGCATTAGCTAGATACGTGATGTAGACCACCTAGTTGTCCTTATCATGAAGAAACAGGTTCAACGGTACACAATCTAGGCCCTTGGGCCTTCCTCTCGGAATTACGGAGAGGACTATCTCAACCTCAGAATTGCTAAATGATAGAGTGGGTATCGAGGGGGGATTTGGAAATCTACAGAGTTGTTAATGGGGGTAGAGAACTGGGCCATACAATATACGAGGCCCACTGTACCGGCGGAACATGATTAGTAGGTGTATGAGGTGATCCCCCACTCCCCCACTTGACTAGCTGCCAGAATTTTACCATGTCTTTCTCATTGCTGGCTAAAAGCAAGTCAAGACAGCGATTATCATCCCACTCCTTTTTAGCTTTTAGTTGAGTTGCTTTATACCTTGCCCTGGCCGATTTAACCTCTTCCATGTCTTTAGATCTAATAGCCCTTGTCAATAATCAATATGCCTCTCTACAGGTTTTATTGTACCAGGTGGCTAGTTGGTGTCCCTGTCTTTACCTTCTTTTTACTGGTCTTAATAAAATGTGTTTTTAGGTTTAAAAACAAGTCTCTATGAACCTGGGGGGCAATAAGGTTGATATCCTCCTGAGAATCACAGCTTTGGAGCTCAGGATATCGAATGGGCAACCATGGCCTTCATCATGCCCAGGTCCCCTTCATTCCCAATAAGCCTAGACCATCTTACTCTCCTTGTGTCATTTGAAAGCAGCACTTCTGGTGGTATGTCCTCTGCAACCTTTTTGGGGATGTTTAATAAGCCCGGGGCCTTGATTGTCAAAGTTAGCGGGTCGTGGTCGCTTTCTGTGCGTTCCTGAACCAGCATGTCATGGAGGGAAGGCCGAAATTCTATGTTGAGGAGAATACAGTGAATGCGATTACTTCTTATGCCAATATTAAAGGTGTGTGCGCCCCGCCGGTCTGATTGGGACCTCCCATTTGCCGCTCACACTCCCCTTTCCAGGCACAGCCCCTTAAGTTACAAGGCTGCTTCTGTCCATTGTTTTATTTGGGCTCAGATCTAGGGATGGGATATTCCACTGTGAATACTCATCGGTACTTAAATAACCATCTTCTAGATCAAGCAGTTTAAAGGTGCAGTTGAAGTCTCTCATGATTAGCAAGTTGCACCCACCCCTCTATTTATCCAGAAAACTATCAGGGAAGGCTACTGTCTCAGAGCGCCTCCCACCCGGTTGCCCTCTTGCATAGATGATAATTATCAAAGTATCACATACTTAGGCCATCCGAAGCCGTAGGGCCATATTAGCCGGACTGTCAATGGGGACCACCTCAACCCTGTAACCCATTTGCTGTCTTACCCAACAAGTGAGACTACCATTGGGTTTACCTTTCCGTCCCCCTTGGGCAGGTTTAGAAAAAATGTAAAACCCGGGGTAACATACCTGATCAATGGTCCACGTCTCCTGGAATGCCCAGAGGTCAAACTGGTCAATAAAAAGGAGCCCACTGTCATGACTGACTATAGATGTCCTTGAGATGGACTTGCAAGGGATGGATAGGGAGGAAGAACCATCGCAGCCACCTGCGCGTCCAGACTATGGGAGCAGTCTAATGGAATGGATCCTACTAGGTGAGCATCAACCCTGCCTACCTGCCTCTCCACCATGCTCTGTTCCACCTTAATAGTGTAGACACCCCCGGGATAGCCAGGATTATTACCTATTGCATCCTGCTCTTTTGGGATGTCCCAGGTCTTAACCTGTTTCATGCTGCCGCGATCTTCCGCAAAATGGGCGGGGCCGCGTCGGCCATTGGCCGACGGCAGCACTGGGGAGGTAGTGCTGTTGTCGGCCAATAGCCGACGGCAGCATGGAAGGGGTGAAACAAATCAGGTGGATCACAAATTGGGGGGCCATTACCATGGTCCTCGTGGCCCCTAGATATACCTGTCCCAGGTGAATCAGTGCAGTCAAGTGGTTCAAGTCATTCACTGTCTTCTAATGAGGAAAGAACAGCGAAGCTGGTATTAAGGGGGACAACAGATCTAGTGATGTCAATGGGTCGATAGAAATACCCCTGGGGGAGAACAGAGATCATCCCTGGAAACACAGTCCCCTGCCCTCTCCAGAATATGCTGAACCAAAGGTGGGGGCCTAAATCTTAGGACCACACAGTCGCCCCGAAGGGACTTATGGAACTTCCCTACCCATGGTACCCTGCGGACAATTTTAAATTCAGTAAACAGTTGGTTTTTGATCCCTGTTCTTGAGCTCAGTAAGTGTAAAGCCTTGTTTCTCAGGGTTGACCAATTCTCAAATGCCTGCAATGCAAGCCCAGGGATGTTACCTAAGACTACAGTATAGGGATTGGCTTCCGGGGGAAGAAGTAGAAAATTAAAAGCATTCGGAGCACCTGCAGGATGTTGTTGTTGAGGGGAGCATGTGCGAGTTTCTCTCAAGACATGCTGCGGACCCAGTAAGCTAGTACCTCCCCATGGCAGGGAGACATGGTGACTATCAACTTGGGCTAGTACGATGGGATTTGGTGCATTGGTTACAGACCCTCTGTTATGCAAACTACCCCCTGAGAAGAGATACCCCCACCATCCGTCTGTGCACTGGAATTGCTCAGGGTATTATGGGATAAGCCCTGCTCCATTTTGTTGGGTCTATACTCTATCGGACACAGTTTTTGCATCAGGGGGTCAATTAGGTTTGAGATTCCCTGCACTATCCGTGTGTAGAGTCTTTCTTCGTTAAATGTAGATGGACTATCAACGGCATGGCCTGGTAGGCTATCATTAGTGGTAGCCAATGTGGTTTGGCAGCACCTGCCTTGCTCCCTTGAGGCTACCTTCCGTTTGACTACCCCTGTTGGTTGGGGGATGGCCTTCGATGGACCCCGGCCTTTCCTTTTCATCAAGGGTGGTTCCCCTTTCTCAGCCTGCGTTGCTTTGCTGCCCCTGGTTATAACCATTGTTATGTCTGAGTTGGAATCTGGGCTAGATGGAGTAGATGGTAATGGGGCGTTAGGACCCGAGGTATACTGACTTAGGGACAGGGAAGGTATGGCAGAGGGAGTATCTGTTTTAATTGGAACAGTGGGGTGAGCCAAACTGTCATAAGTTAGGGGCATTTGAGGTTCTAAGGATGGAATTTATCAATGTACAAACCCCAGTCATTATCAATTTAGTTTTAATCCCTGCCATGTTCCAATTAATAGAGTAGTGTGTAAAAACACTGGTTGCACCACGTTATCACATTTCCCCTTTGACCCGTTGGGTAGTTCTAAAATAATTCAAGTGTAGATATGGTGATTCAAAACGTTGTCTGGGTGATTAATGTCTAATGAAGACTGTAGGCTGTATGTTTTCCAAACTGTGCCATGAGGGTGATAGACTAATTTAGTGTATGTACTTTTGTTCTCTGGCTGGTGCATCAAAAGAGAATTCAATTAGAAAGTGATCAGACCATGATAGGGGATTGGTGCAGAGGAGCTTGGCTTTGGGGAACATTGATTTGCTCTGCATTCCGTCCATCATATTTGTGTCTTTTACTTTCTTGCCCTTAAGTGTGCCGGATATGCTCAGACTTGGGTCCCGGGCTCACCGTGTCACTGGATTCAAGATAGCCTGGTTGCATATGGCTGGGTCTAAACTGGGTAGCATAGTGAGCAAAATAATGATGGATTTAACTAAGATCTCTTGACTGGGGGTGAATGTTTGATTTGCTCTGCATTTCGGCCATCATATGTGTGTCTTTTGACTTTGGGGAATATGAAGGACAGATGGTCAAGGTAATGCCTTCCTTCCTGTGTTGATTTCACAACCAGTTGTGTAGCCAATGGTGTTCATGTCCTGTAGTATGATTTTGGAAAAGGTGCCTGTATGATCGTCCACCCAAACATTCATATAATCCACGGGTGGATAGAATTAAAGCACATTGGGTAAGACTTAGGACGTCTGATTTAACGTCAGATAGGCATTTTGTTCGGTGGGCAGTAAACAACTTCATCTATCGTTAAAGAAGTGGAGTAGGTGATAGAGACGGTTTATATGCATTTGAAGGAGGTGAAAGATGGTCCATCAATCCTTTTGAAGGGTAAGGATTTGTGAGAGACCAGCACAATCACCTTCTCCTCATCTTTGGGCTCTATTTTCTAACAGATAAATTATAGTTTGGTGGAAGGCAGTTGGATAAATCTGAAGTTGAGGAGTGTTTGAGCCCTGTTTGAGCCCTGTTTCTGTGATGGCAACGAGCTGAAAGCCACATTAAGTGAAGAGAGTGTGAACATTGAAGGTATATTTTGCTACAGATCTTACTTAAATGTGTGCACCAAGGAAATGATTAGTAGGTTGTGGTGATATAGAGTCATCAAGTGAGGTGACTATTGAGAAAAGTGGTCATTGATTGATGAATGGATGCAGAGGCAAGAACACTGGCTGTTAGAGTTGAGAGTTGAGCAGGGATGGGAGGCCAGGTCTTTAATAGAGGATATTGGGCCCATGGAGATTTTAATCTTAGGAGGTATTGATCAAAGGTTCAAAACGTTCCTTTGGTTAGCCTGTATCGTTATGTTTTCCATTATTGAACAGATTATTGGTTATTTTGGGCATATTGGAAGGAGACAGCTAGCTTCTCACCTCCAGGTTTTATTGAGGGTTAGAGAAGTAGAAGGAGAAGGTTCTTACCCACACAGTAGTATCTGATGTGTAGAACATGGTTATATCACCTCTTCACAGGGTTGACACATAGGGAATGATTATAATGTTGGCCGGAGTTGCCTCCAACCGACATCATGGTAGAATTGGGTCTAACTGACCACTGGTGGGAGGGCCGATCACTTAATTATGATACGAACGCACATGGTGTGCTCACATACTCATATTTCCCTATGGGAGCATGTGCTATGGCCATAAACTTGCCACAGCACAAGACTCCATAGAGAAATGGAAGGTTTTGTTCATCCCTGCACCACGTGACAGGCACCTCAGGGTGCCTGCCACTCGGTGCAGGGATCAACAAGGGGGCACCATAGGCCCCCATCGATCCCCAATCGGAGGCCGCAAAGAGAAGGGGACCATACTAGGTGCCCTCAAATTCACCTTCCGAAAGGCTTTTCATGTAGGGAAGCCCGGCATGGAAAGCCTGTCCGAAACCAAGCATCGTAATCCCAATGGCGGAAACGCTGTCCATTGGGATTATGGACTGGCCTCTGACTGGCTGACGGTCTCCTTGAGCCCATTGCAATCCAGCCGGAATGACTGACTGCTTTCAAACCTGACTGCCTACATTGCAATTAGGCAGTTGAATTTGAAACCGATGAACCCGCTCAGAAATGCTCCGACCTCAGGTTGGAGGCTTTCCGACGAGATCGTAACAGGCCTTTTAATGTTTCAGGAAATGTAATTACAATGTTTAATCTTTATACCTTTTTACTTTGCTTTGAGGTAACATATGGTGGGTAAAGAATCAGAAAATTGTGAGGATCATTACTGATATGAGGTCCCATGATAATCATTTGAGAGTCTTGATGGAGTTTGGTGAGTACACGGCAGGGGGTATTCATAATCGCTTTCACAGGATTAAAGTAAGTGTGGACGATAGCAGGTGCTAACCCAGAAAAAGCTTACTTTTATTTGATGATACAAGAGTTCAACAAGGAGACAGGTGGCTTTGGAAGTGAGATGGCTATGGTATTTAGCCATAGGCACGGATCAGAAATTTTATAACAGGTCAGGTATTCAGACTCAATTAGGTGTTCTGGCAAAATATTGTGTTAAAAATATTGTGAGACACAAATATTGTATCTTAAATATATCAAAAATATCTTGGGACAGAATATCAAAGCCAAGAATTTAGAGTTTTTATAATTTTCTAATCATTGTTAAACTGGCGTCTACGCACATGGCACAGGAAATCCCTCTGCAGCTGGCACCAGAGGGATTCCCTTTTTGTATAAACACACTCAGGAGCCAGGGAAGAGCTTCCCCAGCTCCCGATGGCGTTTTGATTATTTCTCCGAAATGACCGTCAGAGCGCACGTCGAGCTGACCTCAATTCGAAGAAACTGAAACTCAGTTTCAGTTCCACTGCCTTGGTGCTCAGGGGGCTATCACAGCCCCCTGAGCCTCCATGCAGATGGGAGAGGTATCATTAGAAAGGGGAGAATCTCCCCTTTCCAATGATACCCCTCCCTGGTGGATCCCTGCTTGAGGATCACCTCAAGAGGGCGACCCCCAAGCAGGGATCCACTCATTAGGCACCAGCGAGAGGGGAGCGGCGCCTTGCTGGTGCAAGTGCGTTTGCTCCCCCATTACTCTGAGCACAGACAGTCTTTCTGCCCCCCAAACAGGAAATATATTACAAAACAGGGTTGAACCCAAATAGTCAAAGGGACCTGGGTATTTAATTGTTATAAACAGAGGGGTCCCCAACAGTATGGAGTGGGTGAAGAACAGGGAAAATCAAGGATTTTTCGGAGGATCAAAAGGAAAAAATCAAAAAGTGTTTTTGAAAATGCAGTGTTTTATTCACCATGCATTCATGTCATCATAGTCGAGTTATTCAATAAGATAGATCAAATTACACATTTGATTACCATTAGTTCATGTGCCCATAGAAAGAGGGAAGAGGAAAAGGGAAGTAGTAAAGTTAACAAAAAAGTTGTGACTCACTCTACATTCAATAAAAATAAAGAACATACATTAAAATTCATGTATAAATTCTGCATGATCCCTATCAAAACAGGGCCATATATAATATCCAAAATGTCTGGAGATTTTCAAAAGATTCAAGCTCCTATGAAAGCCGTACAAATCACGCTGGTGATAGGAGTTGAGGGTGGGTAGAAGTCTGGAACAGTCTACGTTTCGACCCAGGTTGTTGTAGGATAGTTGATCCTTACAGTGCGGGTCTTCTTCAGGACAAACGGGGGTGGGGAGGGATGGGCAAAACCTCCTGCTGAGTATTGCAGGTCAGGGTGTGACCACAACGATCAAGAACGAGCCAAGGGTTGCAATCTGAGGATATCAGGGTTGTATGGTTGAAGTTACATTATTACATCGTAACGAGAGACGCCGTTGACCGCGAGACACTCCGGCCGACTCGCAAAGCACTGCGCTTACGGATACGGACTGTGAAATCTTCCAGCCCGTCCCTCTCCTCTCGGCCCATTCACAGAACCCGGGAGACGCTACCTTTTGAGACACCATCCACAATAAAGCAGGACCAGTGCGTTTGGATACGGACTTTTTGAATTAGCCCAGCCGTTTTGAATACAAGATAGCTCCCCTTCGGACCCTGAATCGGTGGTAACTGTACGACTTCGAGACATCAACCCTAATAAGATACGGTTTGTTTTTGAAAATAATGTAACTTCAACCATACAACCCTGATATCCTCAGATTGCAACCCTTGGCTCGTTCTTGATCGTTGTGGTCACACCCTGACCTGCAATACTCAGCAGGAGGTTTTGCCCATCCCTCCCCACCCCCGTTTGTCCTGAAGAAGACCCGCACTGTAAGGATCAACTATCCTACAACAACCTGGGTCGAAACGTAGACTGTTCCAGACTTCTACCCACCCTCAACTCCTATCACCAGCGTGATTTGTACGGCTTTCATAGGAGCTTGAATCTTTTGAAAATCTCCAGACATTTTGGATATTATATATGGCCCTGTTTTGATAGGGATCATGCAGAATTTATACATGAATTTTAATGTATGTTGTTTATTTTGATTGAATGTAGAGTGAGTCACAACTTTTTTGTTAACTTTACTACTTCCCTTTTCCTCTTCCCTCTTTCTATGGGCACATGAACTAATGGTAATCAAATGTGTAATTTGATCTATCTTATTGAATAACTCGACTATGATGACATGAATGCATGGTGAATAAAACACTGCATTTTCAAAAACACTTTTTGATTTTTTCCTTTTGATCCTCCGAAAAATCCTTGATTTTCCCTGTTCTTCACCTACTCCATACTGTTGGGGACCCCAAACAGGAAAGGCAGATACCACACTAGGCACCAGGAATTTTTTTAATGCTTGTAGGGGTGGGGGTTGCCCAAAATGGGCATGTCAATGCCCCTACCCCCTCCCCAAATTCCAGTATTTCTCCCCTGCTGGGAGGCAGATGGGGTAATTGTCCCTAATCGGCCCCCCTGGGGGGTTAGAAAGCACACTAGGCCCAGGGATTTTTTTATAAGCCTGTAGGGGTGAGGGCTGCCTAAAATAGGCATGCTAATGCTCCACCCCTCTCCCCAAATTCCAGTGTTTCTGTCCCTCTGGGAGGCAGATGCAGGAATAGCCTCCAAAATGTCCCCCAAGGGCAGAAAGCACACTAGGCTCTAGGGATTTTTCTTTTACACATGAAGGGGTGGGGACTAACCAAAATGGGCATGCCAATGCCCCTAAATTAAACAGTCTTTCTGCCCCCCCGAGAGGCAGATGGGGGCAATAGCCCCCTATCTGCACACGTGGGAAGCAGAAACCACACTAGGCACCAGGCATTTTTGCTTTTAGCACCAATATGTCCCCCGGGGGCAGAAAGCACACTAGGCCCAGGGGATTTTTCTTTTATGCCTGTAGTGGTGGGGGCTGCCCAAAATGGGCATGCCAATGTCCCAACACCCCACCCCCAAATTCTAGTCTTTCCGCCCCCCTGGAAGGTAGATGGGGGAATAGCCTCAGAAAGCACACTAGGCACCAGGGATTTTTTTTCAATTTTATGAATTTAGGGGTGGGGTCTGCCCAAAATTGGTATGGCATTGCCCTTCCCAGAATTCCACAGTCTTTCTGCCCCTGAGAGGCAGATTGGGGCAATAGCCCCTGATCTTCCCCCGGGGCGGGCAGAAAGCCCACTAGGCATTAGGGATTACGTTACTTTTTTTATACGTAGGGATAGGGGGTGACCAGAATGGGCATGCTAATGCCCCCACACCCAAAAAAGTCTTTCTGACCCCTCACCAGAAAGGCAGGTAGGGGCAATAGCCCCTTCCCTGTCCCTCTAGTTGGGGCATAAAGTCCACTAGGAACCAAGGATATGTTTCTGGGCATGTCAGGAAGAAGCCCTGTAGGCATGGGTCACTCCCCTTTTTTCAGGCACACATTTTGGTTGTTTCAGTATTAATTTTAGTCTCATCTACCACCAAGCAAGGGCCAAAAACCACTAGAAACCAGGGAGAGTTTGTTTGTGTGTGAACAGAAGTTTGGTTGACGGTCTGTGTGTACTGACCTTTGGCTGGCATTTTGCCGGCGGTGTGTGTGGGCTTGCACTTGCCTAATGGTGTGAGTGGACTCACGCTTGATGATGATGTGTGTAGATTGGCGCTTACCTGGTGGTGTGTGTGGAGTGGCACTTAGCTGGCAGTGTTCGTGGACCGGCGCTTGACTGACGGTGTGCATGGATGGGGCTTGGCTGGTGGAATGCTTGAATGGCACTTGGCTGGCCGAGTGTGTGGATGGCGCTTGGCTGGCGATGAGCATTGATGGCGCTTGGCTGGTGGTGTGCATGGCTGGCGCTTGGCTGGTGGTGTGCATGGATGGTGGTGTGCATGTACTGACTCTTGGCTGGCGGTGTGTCTTGCATGGATCCCGCATTGTTTTCTTACTTAGAATCCCCAGCAAACCTCCAATTTATTTACAAAGTCAAATTTTTCTCACATTTCGGTGTGGGTAAATTGTAGGATTACCACGCAGGTGTCAATTTCTTACCACCCTGCATTCCCCTTGGTCTGGCAAGCAAAATGATACCGCACTTGTGTAGGTGCCCAAAGTAGTGTCAGCCTAAAAACATGTAAACAATTGCCCTTCTGGACCCGCTTGGGCCCCCTTCTATCTCTACACATTGTGTCCATTTTATGTCATAAGCACTTGGCCCATCCACACCAGAAAGGTATCATTTTTATCTGGTGACTGAAAGTTACGCTGAATGGTATAACATTTGTGCTGTGTAGTGATCCTACATTGTTCCTACACAGATCAAAGATATTCCATATCTCCCTGGCCTTGCACAGGTGTCTAGTTTTTAGAAATGTCTGGGTAATAAAGTTCCCTAGATGTCTGCCTGCCCAGAACCAAAAACACAGGTGTCCATATATCTATCACAAAGTGACCTGGTTTTTCAACTGTGTCACCTGCGTTTTTGGTCCTGGGCTCAACAGCCATCTAGGGACCCCTACCAAACCCAGACATTTCTGAAAACTAGACACCTAGAGGAGTCCAGGGAAGTGTAGTTTGTGTGGATCTCCCAACATTTTCCTTCCCAGAATCCCCTTTAAAACTCAAATTTAGCCCAAAAAAATGTTTCCTCACTGTTCTGTATGGGAAAGTTGTAGGATCACCAGACTGATACAAGTTTGCTACCACCCAGCCTTCTCCCTAGTTTCCAGATATAAATGGTACCTCACCCATGTGGGTAGGCTTAGTGCCCACAACAGGAAACACCCATGAACGTACATCATTGTACCTAACACAAAACAACCTGGTTTTGCAAAGTGGGGTCACCTGGGTATTCGGCCCTGGGCTTGGCGGGCATCTAGGGAAACCTACCAAACCCACACATTTCTGGAAACTAGACACCCGGGGGAGTCCAGGGAGGTATGACTCATGCGGACCACCCACAGTTTTCCTACCCAGAATCCCTTGCAAACCTCAAATTAAGTTTACAAAATAATGTTTCACTTTAATTGGGAGACTGAGGGAAACGCTGTGTGGTAGGACATTTGTGCCGGTACGGTGATCCCAAGCAAAAATATGAGGAAAATTTGTTTTTTTCAGAATAATTTGAGGTTTGCAAGGGATTCAGGGTAGGAAATCTCTGGGGGATCCACTCAAGCCAGACTTCCCTGGACTCCCTAAGGTGTCTAGCTTTCATAAATATGTGGGTTTGGTAGGTTTCCAAAGATGGCTGCCGAGGAGCCTGGGACCAAAACCCCTGGTGCCACCTTGCAAACCAGGGATTTTTCTGATCGATAATTTTGATGTTGCCTCAATACGATTTTGGCCCTTGCCTGTCGCAGGTACATGGCCCACCCATGCAAGTGAGGTACTATTTTTATTGGGGGACCTGGGGAACTCTGGGTGATAGGAAATTTGTGTCAGCCCAGTGAGCCTACAACTTTCACACACAGAAATGTGAGAAACATTTGATTTTTTTTCAGCTGAATTTGAGGTTAGCAGGGGATTTTGGGTGGGAAAATATTGGGGGGTCCTCTCAAGCCCTACCTTGCTGAACTCCCTCGGGTGTCTGGTTTAAAGAAATGTGTGGGTTCGGTAGTTTCCCAAGATAGCCGCCGAGCCTGGGACCAAAAACTCAGGTGACCCCCTTGCAAAACCAGGTTGTTTTGTGATGGATAATTTGGATGTCTCCTCAATACTTTTTGGGCCCTTGCATGTTGCTAGTACTTTACCCACCCATGCAAATGAGGTACCATTTTCATCGTAAGACTTTAGGGAATGCGCAGAGGGTGTTTTGTGGATCCATGCAGATTCCAGAACTTTCCATCACAGAAATGTGAGGAAAATGTGGGTTTTTTGACAAAGTTTGAGGTTTGCAGGGGAGTTTGGGTAACAGAAACTGGTGCAAGCCACACAAGTCACTCCCTCATCGATTCCACTGGGTGTCTACTTTTCAAAGATGTATAGGTTTGCTAGGCTTCCTTAGAAGCCGGCAGAGCTAGGGTCCAAAATCTACATCTAGTCACTTTGCAAAAAAAGGGTCAGTTTTCATGGTAAAAACATGGTGGGTCCATGTTGGAATTTGGGCCGTTTCCTGACACGGGCACTAGGCCTACCCACACAAATGAGGTACCATTTGTATCAGAAGACTTATGGGGAGACGCTGCGTTTTTTTACCCTGGACACTGCCTGATTGAGAGAGCTGTTAACCAGGACTGCATCACCCAGGGAGCTGCGGGGGCTGTCACGAGACCACTCTGCTCCTCCTCCCTGCACCGGGACCTTTATCTACCTCTTGCGCCTCCCGCTTCACGGGAGATGCTGCGTTTTTGACCCTGGCCACTGCCTGATTGAGAGAGCTGTTAACCGGGGCTGCATCACCCAGGGAGCTGCGGGGGCCGTCAGGAGACCACTCTGCCCCTCCTCCCTGCACCGGGACCTTTATCTACCTCTTGCACCTCCCGCTTAGCGGGAGACGCTGCGTTTTTAACCCTGGACACTGCCTGATTGAGAGAGCTGTTAACCGGGACTGCATCACCCAGGGAGCGGCGGGGGCCGTCACAAGACCACTCTGCCCCTCCTCCCTGCACCGGGACCTTTATCTATCTCTTGCGCCTCCCGCTTCGCGGGAGACGCTGCGTTTTTGACCTTGGACACTGCCTGATTGAGAGAGCTGTTAACCTGGACTGCATCACCCAGGGAGCTGCGGGGGCCGTCACAAGACCACTCTGCCCCTCCTCCCTGTACCAGAAGTATAATAGTCAGCAGCTGACTCCGCAGCGCGGACGCGCACGGACGTGCGCCGGTCGAAGCCCGGTACAAGGGCGAACGCTCTGTGGCCCTCGAGGCCAGAAGAGGCTGGGCAGGGCCAACCCCTTTTCTTTTTTCCCAGCAGATAACCCGGGACTTTGAACTATAGGGTGTACATTTCCCGCAGCTGTACTATCTACCTACTTGCTCTGTTATCCTATTGTTTGTATATCCTTTTATTGTGCTTTGTTGTTATCTGTATACAAAGCGCATAGAGTAAAAGTACACACACTAGCGGAAGATGTCCCCGAGGCGCAGTAAGGGTAGAAAATCCTTAGTGGGTGGATCAGTCAGAGGGACCTTAGATCAGTTTATCACTCATGCGGCCTCAATGCTGGAACATGAGATTGCCATCAACGAGCGCCGCCTGTCTACAGAACTTCTTCAGAACAAACGTTCATCACTAGGACCCCTCCAACTGGCGACCACCCCGAGGGCAGGAAAAATCCCCACATAGCGTCATTACCACCCCTTCCCAGTCATTAGATGTAACAGCATCACCTGAGTTAAGCAGGGCATATAGTAACAAGGACTCTAGTATAGACCCAGTACTAGAAATAATTTCGGAGGAATCCTTGACATCCAAGTGCCCACAGCCCAACAGTAAGAACAAATTTCGATCCACCCCACAAATAAAATGACCCACCTTAAAGAGAAAGCGTCAGGGGGATAGACAACAGGGCAGGCAAGCAAAATTTATAGGAACCAGGGCCAAAGTGTCTGAACTGATACCCATGCCTCTTTCACCCACTAAAGAGTTGATGGAAAATATTGAAGTTCTAGTGAAATCACTCTTATTGCCACTGGTGGAAAGAGTGAAGAGGATAGGTGACCAATTGGGGTCAGTACAGAACGCAATAGCCATAATTCTGCCTTAATAAAGGACCTGGGGGAAGCGAAACAGAATAAAATTACATCTGGGCAAAGCATGGCGCATAATTCTAACAATATGATTAAAAAACCAGACTCTTTACAAACATCGCAGGTTTATACATCGGTTTTACCGAATACAATCAGTCATTTGACAACACTCAGGGTAAAAGGTCCGGTAGGACGCACTAACAACCTAGAGGCTAGACAGGGAAACATCGCCAGGGAGCATCCAACCACAAAGAACTTTAAAGGCACTAAGCAACAAATAGATTTGCCGCCAGAAGCCGCTCCTTATGTTGCTGTACTAACGGGGGTCCCTGAGTTGGTAACTGGTAGGGCTGAAGGGTACTCTGAACTTAAAAATAAAGTAATTTATTGGCTAAGAACCAACAGGCATTTACCCCCCAATAATATTGGTGAAATCCTGCACGTAAGAAGTCTGAGCTGGGTGGGACAGAGGCCTAAAGACATTCAGGGGGACGCTATAATTATCAATTTTAGGGACCGTAGAGTAAGTACCTACCTTAATGATTGGTATCGGGAGAGAGGTGGGGAAGGGATACAGATACACGATTTGAGCTATTTCTATCCCAGGTCTCTACTACCCAAACCATCAAGAAAAATTAATTCACTTGAGAAGACTGTGGGGGGCCCAAGCTTCAATATTCACACATCTAACCGCTTTGGGGCACTTGCAGGTCTGGAAAGGGTGGATTGACTCAGTAATTAACTGCCCATAACCTCGTGTAAGTTTTATTATACTGACTCACCAACTGTTATAAGGGGATTTTTTCCTACTGTCTCCACTTCAGGGACAGAGTACCCTTATTTTGTGGCCACTATAAAACTCATTTTACAGGAAACTTCAGGGAGTGGGTGCGAGGGGAGAAAGGTAGAGGTAAATCACGTAGTCAACACCATTTTGGGTACTATTGTGATGGCTCTTATTGAAAGAGGTCCTGACAATGACACCTCAAAGCTAATAACAGGGGAGGTTGGAACTAAAGAATACCATTGTAAACGGTCTAGCTGTCCTCCAAAGAAAAACTACAAAAGCAGGTATAATGGAACCACAAATTCGCTGGAACTTCCTATGGTTTCTAATATTACGGTTGAAATGGCTAATCTCACCGATGTGACCATGCCCTATATAGTTAAATCATCAACAAATGACAACTCAGACTATCCTAAGGAGCACCGAATGCATATTAGCCCAACGTCAAATCATGGAACAATCGATAGAACATTATTAAGGGCTGTAAATAGTGTCTCTACCACAGAGTTGTCATCTCCGAATAGTATCCTATGTTGGAATGTTGCGGGCCTGTCCGATAAAATCACTAACCCATTATGGCTGGAAGTGGTCCTAAAGCATAGTATTGCATGCGTACAAGAAACCTGGGCTAGTAAGGAGTTACACATTCTGGGATATAAAACTTTTCATTCCCCAGCTATGCCCACCCAAAGTGGCAGACTCAAGAGGGGACTATGCACTTATATCTTATCCACTGTGGGATTAACAAAGGTAAAGTTTTTCACCACAGAATTTTATCAAATTATGGTCTTCTCTTGGGGTCCCCTAAAAAATATGACACTGGCGAATTGTTATAATAATATTCCTGCTGCTCAAATTGGGGTTGTTATTAACAACCTTCTGTCAAACCTCCATAAAGTCGAGGAGCAGATGGTGGGAGATATGGTCTTGTTATGGGTAGGGGACCTTAATTGCCCTCTCTGTCCCCGAGGAGCGGCGGGTGTATGTGGGATGGGGGATGGCAACAAAGAGGCCCCAACCCATTTCAACCATTCAAAATTAGGGGATCTTTTGAATTCTATGACCTAACACTTTATAATGTCATTTGTTAATGAGTTATGCACCCCTCTAAACCATTCAGACCCACTTTTAACGGGAGAGGATATAATTCAATCATTGACTTTACGCTCCTCTCATCTAGATATGCAGGGGCTGTTAACAATTGGGACAACTTAGACACCTCCCTTAGTGATCATTATCCTATCTCTTTAACACTGAAGCCCAATGAGCCTGCTGTGAATCCAATGAATAACATCCTATATAATGTAACACCTAGATTAGCGAGCAGTAATGGCTACTGTACTAAATGGGATAAGGTGGTGCCTATAAATTTAATCCAAATGTTAGTGGAGAATACCCGCGAGGAATTCTTGATATGCCTCTCTGATGAAGGAGATCACCAAATTGTTATCGATTCCTTCTTGAAAATATGCTCTGGGATAAAAAATCTATTAACAAGAGTACCTCGCCATCCCCCAAAGGAGAGTCAGGGCTGGTTTAATGGGAGTTGTACTAGGGAGCTTGCCGCTTTAAAGAAAGCACTACACTCCTCCCCAAGGTCCCAGGAAAATATCCAAACAGCCAGGCGTCTTTATAGGGCCACTGTAACAAGCAGGAAAAAAGAGCTAAAAATGATGGCGTGGTCGGCTCTTCATGAAGCTTCAGAAAGGAAGGACAACATAGCCTTTTGGAAGGCAGTTAACGCCCCTTTCCTGCAAAATAATCAGGGACCCAAAATAGACTTAGCCATCCAGCCAGAATCCTGGGTCACACATTTTGAGGGCCTGTACAATAAGATAGACCTCCCAGGAATAGTACCTAAAGATCTTGGCATACCGGTGGATTATAAATCAATGAGCTCTTTTCCACTGGGTATTCAATTCCGTTATGAGGAAGTCATCAGGGCCTGGAAGGAAAGCCCGTCTGGGAAGGCACCGGGGCTGGATTGCGTCCCTATAGACGTATTTAAGTCTGAGATCGATCTATTGGCACCCTTGCTCACAAATGTGCTCAACTCTTCAAACAATATTGGATTTATCCCAACCTGGTCAGAGGCCATCGTAGTACCGATATTCAAAAAGGGGGATAGGAATGATCCCACCTGCTTTCGACCAATCTCGTTAACCGATGGCCTAATGAAGGTGGCGGGGAGTATCATCCTAAACAAAATCCAATTTTGGTTGGAGGAGCACGATGCCATTTGCAACCTTCAATATGGTTTTAGAGCTGGTAAGGGCACCATAGAAAAGGGACTAAATCTGGCATTAATAACAGCAAAGTATACCCAGGCCAAAAATAGAAATCTTTTTGTAACCTATGTGGATCTAAGCTACGCATTTGACATGCGTGGACCACGAGATCCTCTGGCTAACACTCTCCGAGATTGGTCTGGACAAACATATTCTTACATTTGTCAAAAAACTTTATAACGGGGCTGGTGCTCGTGTCAGATATGGCAGGAGGGGTGAGTGTTCAGATTTGTTTCAGATCCATAGAGGAGTAAGGCAGGGGTGCATCTTGGCACCCCTGCTCTTCACCCTATATATTAATAAGGTCGGACAACACCTCACTAAAGATGATCACGATTACCCTACAGTTAATGGGACAGCTATACGTATTCTCCTTTACGCGGATGACGCGGCTATTATGTCGCAGACAAGGGTCAGCCTGCAAAGGGCAGTGGAAAAATTCTCAGAATTTATGAAAGTCAGAGTTCTCCACGTGAATGTCTCAAAAACATACACTATGTCCTGCGGAAGAGGGAACAGAAGGATACCCTGTCCAATCTTCTTGGATGGCAATAAGATTGAGCCTACCAACAGATTCTCCTATCTCGGTATAAACTTCGAGAGGAGGGGCTCATGGTGGGAGGCTGTAACCACTAGGGGCTTTGCGTTCTCAAGAGCTACGGGCGCCCTAATTAATTTTGCAAAAAGGCTGGGTGGTAGACCAGCTAGAGAACTCTTACAGATTTACAAGGCTAAATGTATCTCGACTGGCACATATTGGGCAGGCCTTTGGGGGATTGAGCAGGTGGACTCCATCCAACGGGCCGAAAATCGGTTTCTTCGCTATTTACTGGCAACCCCCAAGGGCACTGCAACATATGTGGTTCACAATGAACTTGCTCTCCCATATGTATCAGATACTATAAAATCTGCCCCTGTTCTGCTGTGGCACAATGTCTGGGTAAACAAAGAGACTACCGTGAACAGAGATGTATTAAAGGATTGTTTGGCCTTAGATGGAGCGGGCAATATTAAATGGCTTAGATATGTTAAGGAGTTGCTGAAAGACATTGGGCACTTAGAATATTTTTCCAATCCTGCGAGCATGGAGAAGGTGTCCAGAACAAGTTTGAAAAAACTTCTCTTACAACACCTAGAGAGTAAAAGATTGGGGGCAGAAAAGGCCAAAAGTACGGTTATGGAACATCATTTGATCACCGTGGCCGAGGGGGTACAACAGTATCTCCTGATCGAACCTTCCCCTTTCAATCGCATGCTTCTGACCCGTTTTCGTACGAACAACTTTTACAGAATAATTACTTTTCCACACTGCAACGACTGGTCAAGAGATAAAAGAACTTGCCCATGTGATAATATATCGTACCAGTCTAACATCCATTGCATCTTTTTTTGTAGTTTTTACAGCTACCCGAGGGAAAGACTGCTAAAACATCTACTTAAATCATGGGGTCTGCGAACCTGTAGAGGAGCCTTATCACAAATTAAAAACCTTGGACAATGTATATACCATTGTAGTTGTATCCACCTTTTTAAAGGCGATTGTCAGATTTGGGAATTCGATGTAAACATGATATAATTGAAAGGGCGCAGACATTATAATGGGCATTTTTCTAACGAATGGTTTAAATTGATAAGCTGTAGTATGTCAGGGTGACTCGTGGTTTTTTAATGTCTTATCAAGTATTTTATCTTTTTAAAACCATTTTTAATGACTGTATTTGATATGCTTGAAAGTTTTCTTTTTACATGATATTTTTAAATGTTTGCTTTTATGATTCTGTTTTTACAAATCGAATAAAGCTATCATTGATTTGATTTGACTGATGGGAATGCGGAGTGGGCGGAATTTTGTGGACCCACGCAGATTCTAGAACTTTTCATCACAGGAATGTGGGTAAAATGTGTTTTTTAGTACCATTTTATCGGAAGACTGTGGGGAATGTGGGGTCGGTGGAATTGTGTTGATCCACACAGATCCCAGAACCGAAATGTGAGGAAAATGTGTTTTTTTGACAACGTTTGAGGTTTGCAGGGGATTCTGGGTAACAGAACATGAAGAGAGCCAAACAGTCACCCCCTCCTGGATTACCATGGGTGTCTAGTTTTAAAAAAAATTATAGGTTTGCTAGGTTTCCTTAGGTGCCTTCAGAGTTTGGGTTCAAAATCTACAGCTAGGCACTTTGCCAAAAAAGGGTCAGTTTTCACTGTAAAAATGTGGCGTGTCAACGTTGAATTTCGGGACTATTCCTGTTGCGGGCACTAGGCCTACCCACACAAGTGAGGTACCATTTGTATCAGAAGACTTGTGGGAATGCGGAGTGGGTGGAATTTTGTGGACCCACGCAGATTCTAGAACTTTCCATCAGAGGAATGTGAGTAAAATGTGTTTTTTATACAAAGTATGAGGTTTGCAGGGTATTCTGGGTAACAGGATCTGGTGGGAGCAACACAAGTCACCCCTCCTGGATTATCAAGGGTGTCTAGTTTAAAAAATGTATAGGTTTGCTAGGCTTCCTTAGATGCCGGCAGAGCTTGGGTTTAAAATCTACAGCTACGCACTCTGCAAAAAAGGGGTCTGTTTTTACTGTAAAAATGGGGTGCCCACGTTGCGTTTTGGGCTGTTCCTGTGACGGACCCCAGGCCTACCCACACAAGTGAGGTACCATTTTTATCGGGAGATGTAGGGAACTCAGAATTGTAGAGCAACTATTATTACTTATTGACTTTCTATGCATTTCTGCCTTCCTAATGCAAGACAATGTGTTAAAAGGTCACTTTGAAAAATGTCCTACAATTTACTGGCCAGTATGGGTAACCACAATTTTGGAGATGTGCAAATAGCTACTGTTTCTAAATTCTATATTTTATTCCTATTTCGAAAATACATAGGTGTCATTGATGCCTATTTTTTGCTCATTATATTTTACCAAATTAATTGCTATACACCCGGTACACAATGAAAAACCACTGCAAGACGCTGCTCAGTTATTGGCTCAGGGCTCCTTAGGTTCTTGGTGAACCTACAAGTCCAATATATCCCCACAACCAGAAAAGTCCAGCAGATGTAACAGTATTTTGCTTTCAAACATCTGTCATACTTAGAAGAAGTTACAGGTTAGTTTCTATTAAAAATAAAACCCTGAAGGATCTACACAAATGACCCCTTGCTGAATTCAGAATTTTGTCTACTTTTCAGAAATGTATAGGTTTCTGGGATCCACTATTACTTTTGCACCGATTTCTACCACTAACTAAAAGGAGGTTGAAAGCACAAAAAGTAGCAAAAATAGGCTATGTCCCAGTAAAATGCTAAAACAGTGTTAACATTTTTGGTTTTCTGACAAAAGTCTGCTTGTCCCTGAAAGCTGGGAAGACGATGATTTTAGCACCACAAAACCCTTGTAGATACTATTTGTAGGGGAAAAACCAGACTCTGGGTACCTTTAAACTCCCCATGATGTTGGAAGAAAAGGGTGCAAATTTAACGTGGATAGCTTATGTGGACAAAAAGTTACAGGGGTCTAAGCACAAACTACCCCAAAATACTAAAAAAGGGTTAGCACGGGGGAGGTCTAGCAACAAAAGGGGTACAGATATTGCTGTGTTTAATATCATTGTAATGTTTATCTTTTTTATGTGTTTTTGTATTGTTATTTTTGTAGGAACAGGATGGCGGGCCTGTATGGAAATAGGATGGGGAGTAAATTATCAAAACATTTTTTTAAATGTTAGTTATATTTAACATTTTTGTAGCTTTTTTAATTTTTTTAAAGTTTTGGGAATTTCTTCAATAGAATCTATTTTGTTATACAATAAGTAACATAAAATACCTTTTGGTTTATTTTTCTTATTTTTATACATTTTGAATATGTATTTGTTTAAATGTTTTTCATCAGGCAATTGCATTAAATTTGGTTCAATAAATATTGAATACATTATTTTTATGAATATATGCAAACATTGTTTACAATGTTATTTTAATTAAAATTGTTTATTTCTAATATTACATTTATTTATTATGACATTTATTGAAGAAATGTATACACACATTGAAATTCAAATTAATGGTGCAGTTATTATCTGGGTATTTCTGATTTTAATTATGCATTTTGTACATGTTATTTAATATCTTTTTTTTAATTACTTTATTATTGTAAAATATTTTTCATTATTTAATTGAAAACTGTTTTATGTCTTTCAAATGTGTTATTAAGAAGATATATTTCCATTATGTATGAGAGATTATTATTCAATGCTCAACAAAGTACAACAGTTTCTCCAATGCAGCTAGTTTTTCAGTGGGAATAATAGATGTCACAGCCATAAAGTGTTAGCATTTCTTTGAATTTATTTTGTACCTTAAATAGTTCACACACACATACACACTCACACACCACACACACACGCACACACTAGCCACATGTAGTCAAGTGGCTAATTCTGAATGACCATACACTACAATAGCTCTGATGCCATCTTTAATCTACTCCCTTCGCCAGCTGAACAATCTTTCTTTTACGATTGCTCTTAATTTATGTTCTCTCCTGACAGGTCCTTTTTGATGTATCACTTGTGTTGTAAATAAGTATAAGAAGTCCAGGTAAGTTTCCAAGTAGAGTTATTGTAGGTAAGATGTTTCCAGGATGAGTGCCCCACCAGGAGCGGCCTCACTGCTGCCCAGCTCATTTCCAACTGACACTCACTCACACACAAGAACATTCCATTCACCTACATTCTCCCTCTCCGGCACTCAGGCTGAGTAGCAGCAGAATAACACATCCCCTTTCTTTGTAATGTAAAAGAAAGAATGCTCACAAGCATTTTACACATTGCAAGGATGTACAAAGATGACAAATTTCTAAAGCATTGGCATGAAAAATTAAAGATGGAACATTCATGCAAAGAAGAAAATTAAGGAGAGGAAACACAACACAAGTACAAAGACTCTTGCACACCTTCCTCCTTTCTATCGCACAACAACCCAAACACTTCCATACCACAGATTACATACCAACCCAAGTGCTAGGATCATATAAGCTGGCCATGCAAACACGAGAAGCACAGGAGAAACAACAAAGAAAGTGTGAAAGGAAACTAACCAGTAATAAAAAAAACTGTACCCAGGTGTGGGAAATATCCACACAGAACAAAGAAACAAGCACACCAGTGGCAAACTTCCCCCAACAGCAAATTGGGGTGTGATGTGTGTAAGGGGCTTCACACAGAACCAACAGGACTCCCAATGCAACCCTGACGAGTGAGGGGAAAACGAAAATCAAGCAAAGGAAACCTTGACACCCAAGGGAGTAGCAATGCAATGCAGACCAAAGCAAGAAGCAATCTGAAATCACGTAAGTAAATGCACGTAAAGTAAGCAGGCAAAACTCTTCCCCCAACAGCACAAGATGGGGTGTGAAGTGTGGAGGAGCTTCACACAGAACCAAGGGTACACCCAACGCAACCCTGACATGCGAGGAAACAAACCAAATAAAGCAAGGGAACCTTGAAATCCAAGGGAGTAATGCATATGCAAGCAAGCAGTAACTTGGAAATAACATAAGTAAAAGCATTTAAAGTAGGCATACAAACAAGTAAAGATCACTCCGATCACCAACATAACCTCCACCCAAACATACAAGTGGGTTGTGATGTGTGAAAGGGGCTTCACACAGGACCAATGTAAAAGCACATAAGGAACAAAATTGCATCTCAGGTAAGTAAATGCATAACTGAAAAGTAGAATCTGACTCATGCGGACATGCATACTAATCACCATAACCACGTAAAAGTGGGAGAAGCACGCAAAAACATCAATCAATCAATCAATCAATCAAAGCATTTATAAAGTGCACTACTCACCCATGAGGGTCTCAAGGCGCTGGGGGGTGGGGGGTGCTGCCACTGCTCGAAGAGCCAGGTCTTGAGGTGCTTCCTGAAGTTGAGATGGTCACGGGTCAGTCGTAGGTGAGTGGGCAGGGAGTTCCAGGTCTTTGCTGCCAGGTAGGAGAATGATCTTCCTCCGGAGGGGGTTCTGCGTATTCGTGGGATGATGGCGAGGGCGAGGCTGGAGGAGCGGAGCTGGCGGGTGGGGGTGTAGAACTAGAGTCGGCTGTTGAAGTAGTCGGGCCCATGTTGTGGAGCGCTTTGTGTGAGTGGGTTAGCATTCTGAACGTGATCCTTTTGTTGACGGGGAGCCAGTGGAGGTTTCTCAGTTGGGTGGTTATATGGTTGTGGTGAGGAATGTCAAGGATGAGTTGTGCGGCGGCGTTTTGTATGCGCTGGAGCCTCGTCTGAAGTTTGGCAGTGGTTCCTGCGTGCAGGGCCTTCCCCTAGTCCAGTCGGCTGATGACAACGCCTGGGTGACTGTTCTTCTGGTTTCTGTGGGGATCCACCGGAAGATCTTTTGGAGCATTCTCAGGGTGTTGAAGCATGAGGATGAGACGGCATTAACTTGTTTGGTCATCGTGAGGGAGGAGTCCAGGATAAAGCCCAGGTTGCGTGCGTTGTCCGTGGGTGTCGGTGCGGTTCCCAGCGCCGATGACTACCAGGAGTTGTCCCAGGCAGATGGGGACTGTCCGAGGATGAGGACTTCCGCCTTGTCCGAGTTGAGCTTGAGACGGCTGTGCTTCATCCAGTCTGCTACTTCTTTCATCCCTTCCTGGAAGTTGGTTCTGGGGTGGCTGGGTCCTTGTTGAGGGATAGTATCAGCTGGGTGTCGTCGGCGTAAGAGATGATGTTGATGTTGTGTGTTCGTGCGATGGTGGCGAGGCGGCTCATGTAGATATTGAAGAGTGTTGGGCTGAGTGAGGATCCTTGAGGGATGCCGCAGATGATCTCGTTGGCCGCGGAGCGGAAGGGGGGAGGCAGACTCTCTGGGTTCTTCCGGAGAGGAACAAGATGATCCATTCCAGGGCCTTTCCTTGGATTCCGGTGTTGCTGAGGCGGTGTATTAGAGTGCGGTGGCATACGGTGTCAAAGGCTGCTGAGAGGTCCAGGAGGATGAGGGCAGCTGTTTCCCCGTTGCCTATTAGGGTTCTGATGTCGTCTGTGGCTGCGATGAGGGCGGTCTGGGTGCTGTGGTTGGCTTAGAATCCGGACTGGGAGGGGTCGAGTGAGTTGTTGGCCTCGAGGAATGCAGTCAGCTGTTTGTTGACGGTCTTCTCGAATACTTTAGCCGGGAAGGGGAGGAGCGAGATGGGTCTGAAATTCTTGAGGTCCTTGGGATCAGCTGAGGGTTTCTTCAGGAGGGCGTTGATCTCTGCGTGTTTCCAGTTTTCAGGAAAGGTCGCTGATGTGAAAGAGCTGTTATGACGTTCCGCAGGTGGGGTGCGATGGTGGTGCCAGCTTTGTTGAAGATGTGGTGGGGGCATGGGTCGGACGGGGAGCCGGAGTGGATAGTGCTCATGACGTGGGTGGTGTCTTCAATGCTGATGGGGGTCCAGGAGTCGATGGTGATGCCGGGGGTCGTTGGTTTGCTGTCCGGGAGTGGAGTTTGGGGTCGGAAGCTGTCATGTATGTCTGCATTTTTGCGGTGGAAGAACGTGGTGAGGGAGTTGCAGAAGTCTTGCGAAGGGGTGATGTCATTGTTGCTGGCGTTGGGGTTGGAGAGCTCTTTGACGATGCTGAAGAATTCCTTGCTGTTGTGGGTGTTGTTGTTCAGTCGCTCTTTAAACGATGTTCTCTTGGTGTTCCGGATCTGCTGATGGTATTCACGGGTGGCGGCCTTGAGGGCTGTCATGTTTTCTGTCGTTCGTTCTTGGCGCCAGGTATTTTCAAGTGATCGGCAGGTTCTCTTTGCGGTTTTGAGGGCGTCTGTGAACCATGAGGGTTTTGTGGAGGTGGTTTTGCTGTTGGGGTTTTTCAGTGGAGCGAGGTCATTGGCGCAGCTGGTGATCCATTGAACAAAGCTGAGATCTGCGTCGTTGGTTTCTGGTATGGTGTCAGCAGGTGGGTTCTAGCTCAGTGACGAGGTAAGCTGGTCAGTGGTGACTTTGCTCCAGAATCTGCAGGGGATCCGATGCGTGTGGGGGTGAGATGCAGTCTTCTTGAATGTGAAATGTATGCAGCTGTGGTCGGTCCAGTGTAGTCCTGTGGAGTGGTTGAAGGGGACGTAGTTACTGGCGGTGAAGATGGCGTCGAGGGTGTGGCCAGCGAGGTGGGTGGGGGTGTCCACCAGTTGCTTGAGTCCGAGGTTGGCGAGATTGTCAAGCAGGGTGGTGGTGTTGTTGTTGTTGTTGTTCTCCAGGTGAAAGTTCAGGTCTCCTAGGAGGATGTATTCTGGTGAGGCTAGGGCGCGCGGGCTGATGGCATCGGCGATGGTTTCGCTGAATTGTGTGCGTGGGCCTGGGGGTCTATAGATGAGTGTTCCTCTGGGGGTGGTCTAGGGGTCGGTGTGGATCTGGAAATGTAGGTGTTCGGCGGAGGAGATTGTGACTTCGGCTTTGGTCGTGATGCTGATGGTGTTCCTGTAGATGATGGCGATCCCTCCTCCTGTTTTGTTGATGCGGTCCTTCCGGGTGATTTTGTACCTGTCCAGGATGGCTATGGCGATGTCGGGGGCTGAGGAGGCGTTCATCCAGGTTTCCGTGAGGAAGGCGACGTAAGGTGTTGTTGAGTCGAGGAGGTCCCAGAGTTCGATGGCATGCTTGTGAACGGAGCGGGTGTTGAGGAGAATGCACTTGAGGTGGTTGTTGTTGCTGTTTGCTTTGTCCGGCGGGGGACGGGGTTTGAGGCAGGTGAATTTTCAGGCTTGACAGGTGAAGGGTCCGTGGGTGCGTCTGGGGGTGGCTTGATAGCAGGCGGGCGTTTGTCCTGTGTTGAGTGCGTTGAGGGTGGCGGTGTTGTATTTCAGACAGTTGGTCTGGGTCGGACGAGGTCCAGGGGTTCTGGCGCTGGGCGCGGTCCAGGCGCGGACGAGCGCAGATGGGCTTGCCTTTGGCGTACCTGCGGCGCGCCCGCTGCGTGCTTCCTCGCGGCGTTCTCCATAAATGGCGAAGTGGGTGGGAGGAGCAGCTGAGAGCGGGGCGGCCAATGGGTGTCGGGGGGCGTGGTACAGAAGAAAAAGGGGCGAGCCGCAGGGGAGCAGCGGAGGGAAGCGGGGGGAGCACAGAAACAGGGAAATCAGTTATGTAGAGACCTGAAAAGTAAACCAGAAAATAAACAGAAAATAAACAGTCAGTAGCAAAAAACAGGGCACAATGCAGATGCAAAACTAAGAAAAGATACTTCAGAAACACGAGGGCGGTGGTGAACTCGCGGCAGCAGCGGTGATGGGGGAGAAGTCCTGGTCACCTACGGGGAGCTGTGCGGTGCGTGGAGCGACCGGCCCTGCGAGCAGGGTCAAGGGTCACAGCTCACCACCGCGCAGCGTCCTCCATAAATGGCGAAGTGGGAGAGAGGAGCAGCTGGGAGGTGGGAGCGGGGCGGCCAATGGGCGTCAGGGGGCGTGGTACAGAAGAAAAAGGGGCGGGCCGCAGGGGAGCAGTGGCGGGAAGCGGGTAGCGGGGGGGCACAGAAACGGGGAAAACAGTTATGGAGAGATATGAAAAATACACCAGAAAATAAACAGTCAGTAGCAAAAAACAGGGCACAATGCAGATGCAAAACTAAGAAAAGATACTTCAGAAACACGAGGGCGGCGGCGAACTAGCGGCAGCAGCGGTGATGGGGCAGAAGTCCTGGTCACCTACGGGGAGCCGTGCGGTGCGTGGAGCGACCGGCCCTGCGAGCACAAAAACATATAACACAAAGCAAGACAAACCTTGTCAACGCATGCGAAGCACACTACAAGAGAACCCATCAATGTAGCAATAAATTGTAGAAAAGCAAGAAACAAAGCACGAAGTTAAGTAAAAAACAGAAAAGTGCATAAATCAAATGTTCAAGATAAATGTTCAAAATAGCAGATGCGGTACAGTCAATCTTCTGACACAATGCTCCTCATGTAGAAAAAGTAGAAATGATGACTTCAACTTGCAGCTTGTACTGGTGGCAGTGAACAATAAAAGGAAAGAAAAAAAACAGTACCTCCATCCAAGATCATACACCCAAGGCAGAACTTCATCCAAGGTAAAACTTACAGTTTTATTTTTCTCACGAGTGGAGAGGAAATCAGAAAGAACGTAACAAGTATGCAGGCCCAAGAGGAAAACTGCAGAGCCTGATGTGAGGAGAACATTATAGAATGAACTCTATTGTCACGCTGTATATAAAAAAAAAGTGGTGGGCAAAAGACGCACGGTAAAGGCAAGGCATGCTGCAATGATAGTGCCTCCAAACCCAAGATGGCGGCGCTCTTTTTTAGTCGTAAAGCTGTGAGTCTCGGTGCACGTTGGTGTATTCCGGCATCCAGAAGCACTGTAAGCATGGAGAGATGGCAAGACAAGTGTGCAGGTAAGGCTGCGCACTCTGGGTGTGCATGCGCTACTCTGAGCACACAAAGCAATTTTGAAATCCGCAGAAGCCGTTAAACTGCTTTAAAAAGTAAATGATGTTTAAAAAAAAGTACAAAATGTTCTCATGGGTGCCAGCATCTTGATCACTAAAAAATAAGAATCATCAGGAAGGAAAAGGCGCATGCGTAGTGCTAGTTGAAAAAACACAGTAACTTTGTAAATAGTACACAGCTCCCAAAGCATTTATATGTGGTAATCTTTAGCCCTGCGAATACTGCCACGGGCCCCTGCCACCACAAATACATACAATATCGTCCGATTCAAGAAAATGTAGGCGGGTTACAACTGCAAAGCAGAACGAGCAGAGCAGACAAAGTGATTATCGTGTAGTAGTTTGCAACAGCATGTTAGGCAGGCAAGAGGAACACCAAGTAAAACTTGATTGCTGAGAGCAGACATCTGGGTTGAAACACCCAGGAATCTAAGAGCTTCTCCACGGTAGGAAACTCTCAGGGCACTTGAAAGCAGATAAGCAGAAGGGAACTGAAATTGGTCAATCCACAGGTAAACATCAATTCAAGAGCAAACTATCCCAAGGCAACAGGGCAAGTACATCTTGTTTCAAGGCAACATCGCAGGCAGGTATGAGGACAGGAAAGCACTTTTCCAAAGTAATAGAACAGGCAGCAAGGCAGGAAAAGTTCATCCAAAGCAGGAGTGCAGCGAAAGACAGAAGGAAGATATCCTGGCAGTAAGAACTAGGGGTTGTTCTAGGAAACTGCACTTAGAGAAGGGGCTGTCCCAAAGTAGCAGGAGAGGGAGCACTGTCCCTAAGGAGCAGGACTGGAAGCATGAAGGTAGAGCAGTGACAGGCAAACTTACGTTGGGGTGACCGACGTAGAGGTCACTGGTGGGGCTCACTCAGGGGTGCCAGTCTGTAAACTGTAGCTTCTTTACTTCGACATTTCTTCAGTATGCAAGTTTCAGTAGATCATTGTGAGAAGTTGGCCTGGTATACAATGCTCACTAGTTCTAGTGATCACCTTGTACCATGCCAAGCAACCCTTATGATGATTGGTTGTAAGTCAACCTTATAGACTAGCTATCCTAGTAGCGTGGACAAAGCAGTCTTAGGCTAAACTCTTTAAAGGCATGTGAAGCAAGCTGTTTTACCATACACAATCCCCTTGAATACCAAATGAAAGGACACCACACAGATATATATTGAATATATATATATATATTTATTTACTACAAATATCCCCTATACTCTTTATGAGCACAGAAGCAAATGCGTTAATACAAAACACAGTTTAAATATACAAAAGTTGCACAATATGGATGAGCCCTAGGGGCCACCTAAACCATATACTAAAATAGTAGTATAAGAACCACCTATCGGAAAGGAAGTAGTTCTAGGGCCTGGGGAATCGCTGGAGCTGTTCGGGACTAACAGTGAAGAAGTCGGGAAAGGCCCGCGGGACTCGGGTGCAGCGCTTAAAGCACACGCATGCACCAATGCAATGTCAATGGTGCGTAAAAGTTATAAAGTTACTGTTTAAGGAACCTTCCGACTGACCTAGAAGGACAAAACTTTAGACCTAGACACTAGAGGTGTGTACCAGTGTGGGAACACCGGCGTTGCTGAGTTACCTCACCCACAGGAAGCGGGTGCACATGTGCAAAGTAGTGCCAGGTTTCGTCACGCAGGTCAATGGTGCCTGAAGATGAAGATGCTGCAGGCGGGTAGTCGAGGAGAATTCTGGTGGATCCAAGGGTGGATCTGAAGAGGTGAAGACCTGAAAGCAGAGGGGACAATGTTGAAAGTCACTAGCCAGTGACTACCGTGGAACCAGGCAATGTCGGACGCAAACAGGTGAAGAGGTGAAGATTGTCTCTGCAGCCACGTGGACACAAAGAGGTCGAGGACGTCCAGGCGTCGGTCACGAGCTGTCCTATGAAAGCTCTAGCTGATGACGGTGTCGGCTTCTTGATCGGAGAAAAAAGGCCTTGGCTAATGCAAGCCATGCAGGAATCGATGCAAGCTTCTCACTCGGACCAGCAAGGTCAAAGCAGGTGCTCCTTTTCAGGGGAGCGAGGGCCAGTCTGGAGCAACCATACCAGCAGTGTTGTTTGTAGGTTTCGTCGCCAAGATGGCCGCTAGCCACATGGCAAGTGGCCGGGATGGTGCGTCAAGTGGCAAAGTGCAAAAGGGCCCCACGCAGATCGTGGAGATGCTGGGCGGCTGATCTTCGGTGCAAATGCTACTCGGTAGTGGGGCTTCTCAAACCCCAAAGCACAGCATCGAGGGTGCCTAAGGTGCTGCGCAGTCAGCTTCTCAGGGGTCTTTCGAGATGTCTGGTGCCGCATCTCTCGGTGCCTCCACTGGTCTCTTCTTTGCAGGGACTGTGGATCGGGCTCTGAGATGTCTGGGAGTCTGAGTCTCGTTGGGCTCTGGGCTCAGGCTCCGGCAGGAGGCGGCGGCAAAGCAGACGTCGAGTTGCTGGATGGTGCCTGTATTCACAGGGTGGTCACTCCTTGGCCACAAGGGAGATGCTCTTCAGTCTTCTGTGCAGCAGAATGTCAAAGTCCAGTTTTCTTCTTAGTTTCAAGTCGAGTTCAGGATGATCTGAAGTCTTGGGACACAGCTCCTACTCTTATTCCAAATCTGGGGGCCGGATCACCTGCTAGGTCCCTCCTCTGGGTGGGACCAGGAAGGGGGGCGGTTACACCCCCTTTCCTTTGTCCAGCTCTGCGTCTGGACTGGGGCTGGAAAGCTCCAGCACCGGTTTGGACTGGCTTATGCACGGAGATAACTTGTGTGCCCCAGGCATGTCTCATTCTATTCAGCCCTGTCCTACCCAATACACAAAATCCTGTCTGGGCTGGTGCTCGCACCTCCCAAGGCAGGAAACCCTTTGTCCAAGCCTCCCTCGCTGGAAGGACTCCTAGCAGCCGGAGGTCAGACTTGTGTCTGTGGTGGCAGCATCCATTTTGTGATGCTGAGGCTCGAGTTTAACTTTAACCGGGGTTCAGGTTATGTACATGTCGTGTCCCTCTGGAAGGGTTGAATGCTACCCCCATCGTCAGAACTGGCGAGGGGGTAGTATCCCAATTCGTATGACACCTTACTCGACATGTTTTGATAAAGCCAAACCAAAGTTAGCAAATAACCGCGAGGATTATAATGCACTTAAGAGTATATAGTATGGCAATATCCCGGAACAGCTAAGGGAGTTGTTCCCGACAGCTGCAGACAGGCTCAGCTCGTGCCAGAGCGTCATCTCACATGAAACCAAGCACTCTGCCTCCAGGATTGCTGAGGCCTTCCATAGGAGCGGCTTATAGGTTAACATGTGTTCTGTTAGGGTTAGATATAGGGATACTATATCTAATTAAGAGGTGATTACACCAACTTACCCCAGCTGAGTGATCAGCCAGTTGTGTCAAATATGGAGGCCAGGCCAGGGGTGGCACAATACATGTTGCAGCCCCTGGTAGGCCTTGGATACACCTATGCCCTGGGTACCTATGGTACACTGTTACAGGGGCCTATAAGGTAAACCAGATCCAATTGTGTATGTACCTAAGGTACATGGAGTCCATTTTAAGGAGAGAGCAATTAGCCTGGGGCCCTGAATAGCAGGATCCCAGGCCAACTAAATAAAAAAAACAGCTAAACCCCAGGCAAAAAGTTTGGGGGTAACCATAGTCAGATATCCACCTTCCTACAATCATAAGGTGGAACATGCAGGTTCTTTTCCAGATCGTCGCCAAAACGTGTTGTAAATAAATATAGGTAGTCCAGGTAAGTTTCCATGTAGATTTATTGTAGGTAAGATGCAGAGGCGCAACCAGTCAAATTTCGGGGGGGGCTAAGAAAAAATTTCGGGGGGAGGGCTGATCTTTAGGCAATCGGCAGAGTCGTGATACAGGGGCTCTTAGAAGGGGTGAAACAACAACAAAGCCCCATTAACATGCACAAGGTCTTTTAAAGACCTGTGAAGTGCTCGGTGCGGCTGTGAGCGGGCCCAGGAAGTGTCTCATCCTGGGCTGCCACACACGACTGGGGGGGCTGAAGCCCTTTGAGGCCAATGGGTGTTGCGCGCTTGGTAAGATGTTTCCAGGATGAGAGCCTCACCAGGAGCAGCCTCACTACTGCTCAGCCCATCTTCAACTGACACTCACACACACGAACATTCCATTCACCCACATTCTCACTCAGGCTGAGCAGCAGAAGTATAACAACTTGCTGTAACTTTTTAGTAACTTCATGTGTTCTATTTTGTACCACACCCTTGTTTCAAAACGCTTGCCTTGTACCCTCCTTTGTACAGCGCTCTGATACCCTTTTTTGGGTCATGTTCACTCTGTATAAAACCCTTCAAATAAATGATAAATACATAATAATAGTGAAAATGACATGGGAGCACACATCTGGGCATGCACTGGGGGATTTTTACATGGAGTAATGGAGGCAATGCATGGATTAGTCTAGATCACTGGTAGTTACCCGCGGCTACATTCCAGTCCATCATTTCTGTGTCAATGGTGCCGCTGCAGACAAGGAAAAGCCATATGTAATTCAGACATTGTCCAGTTCCTATGGGAACAACTCAGCATGAAGTGTCTGGTGAATTTCTCCATAGACAGAAGCACAAGCAACTCAAGGCCCTATTTGAAGATGTCCTCCTTTAGTCTTATTTAATTTATTTATTTAGTTTCATATAGTGCAAACAAGATCCAGAGGGATATCAGAGCGCTTTACAATAGGACCAAAGGAAGGACATAAAAGCAATATCCACATCAAGTAAGAAAATATAGCACAACCACCCCAATAGAACACAATGATAAAAACAGTGAGAATACTGTGATCAATTTGAGTAATCTAGATCTTGATACTGCAGAAGTATAATTACTCTCTTTGGGCCTTTCTTTTTGCCCTAAAACCAGCTTCCAATACGCCCAAGCTAGAATTGATGTTTTCAAATTTATCCGAAAACTAAAATTGGTCAAGTTCCACAAGTTAAAAAAAGCCAATGACATGGCAGTGGACATTAGCTCTTCTAACGCACCAAGTATGATATTTCAAGTCTCTGCTAACTATTTTTTGTTTAATGCGGTGGTGTATCAACAACTGAGGGATGTGGCGATGGGGGCATGCTTCTCCCCCAGTTTTGCATGTTTACATGTAGGATGGTGGGAGGAGCATGTCCTCGAGCCCATCCTGGAGGAACACTTCTCAAACAAGGTAGTTGCCTGGTGGCGATTTATTGATGATGTCTGTGTCATTTGGCAGGGCTCTGTAGAATCAGCACAGACTTTTATTGATAAAATCAATGTAAATGAATTGAATCTTAATTTCACAGCTAACGTAAGCAATGTAAGAGTGGAGTTCCTAGATGTAGAAATTTATATCTCAGAGGGTATAATAAACACCAAACTACATAGGAAAAACACGGCTGGCAATTCTATCCTACATGCCAGTAGCACCCACCCTAGACACCTTATTAAACGCATCCCATATGGGGAATTTTTGAGGATTAAGAGAATCTGCAGCAATACTGAGGATTTAAAAACTTGCCTAGACCAAGCAGTGCGAAGATTTCTAATAAGAGGATATAAAATGGAAGACCTAAAGAAAGCCTTACATAAACTGGAGACACCAACAATCATGCCTAATGAAACCCTGTTGGTAGATAATACTGAAACTTCCAGTGAAAAAGCGCCTATCAGACTGATCACGGCCTATAACTGTCAACATAAGAAAGTAAGACAGATAATAACTAAAAACTGGCCCATTCTCAAATCTGACATAACCCTGGCATCTGAAATTGAAACTGTCCCTAGCATTACTTATAGAAGAGCACCCTCTATGCGGGACGTATTAGTAAAAACCATGCCGGAGATAGTCACTAAAAGTAACATCAAGAGTGATTGGCTAACGAACAGGAAAGGCTTTTATAAATGCAGCTCATGCAGAGCCTGCAAATTTGGTATTAACAAAAGGGAGGTTCAAGATGCTTTCTCCGCAGAACTATACCAACTGAAAGGTCTGTTTTCATGTAAAACAGAATTTGCTGTTTATGTCCTCGAATGCACTTGCAAACTTAAGTACATAGGCAGTACAAAATTACCTGTTGCTAATCATATTTTACAACATCTACGAGCCATTGTCAATTCCGACGCCAGTTACCCTGTGGCCCGCCATTTCAAACTCGTACATAATAATAATCTTAATGATTTAACTTATTTTTTACTAGATGCGGTGCCAAAAGAATTAAGAGGAGGAAACAGGGATAAAAAACTTAGACAACTGGAAAGTCGTTATATTATGCAATTTGACACTAAGATACCGAACGGATTAAATACAGGGGAAGATTTATATAATTTCTTATAAAAAGTTTTAGAGCGGAACTTTTTTAGAAATATTATTAATATGTTAGATATTTGCTACTGCTTTAAACTCAAATTTACCTCATTATGAATGTTTTTTATAACTGAATTTTATAACTGTCTTTTATGTAATTTTTATATGTGTAATTAGTATTGTATGATTTTTTTGCCTATTTTACATTGGATTTTAACGGGTTTTACCAAAAATTTGGTTTTACTGGTTTTTATCTGGTGTTTATTGGGTGGAGTGTTTGGGCTTTGCTATTTTGCACATATATAGACAGTTATGTCATGTGAATTTAAGATTAAGCGTTAATATGAATAAGTAAGACTGTTTTAAGAACTGCCATGTTCTGATTCATTTTTTCATTGCACTGGTCACTTTACATCTTTGATGCCTCGATTAGTTACACATTCTAATATCATGACATCACACGAATGAACAATACTGCATTTTTGCTTATGAACTTTGTATTCTATATTAGTCATATAATGTGTAATTTTGATGGATTTTGCTTTCTAAACTATAAAGGATTCGAGTTAAGATTATATATTTTTTCTTTTTGCACTATAATTAACTGAAAGAATTTGACTGTTTTCCCTCTTTATAATAGGCTCCCTATTGTCGTTAATTACTGGCTTTGGATAACATGCTAATATGTATTGGTTGGGTAACTTATATATTTGTTGTGGTATGCGGATATAGGTCCTACAAATCAAATTGTTATGATACCCATTTAGAGCTTGGACACTTGCCCAGTATATCTGAAATATTTCAAAATTGTATATATGTCGAGCGTTTTATACTCTGTTTCTATGGAGAAATGAATTGAAATATTTAGATATATTTATACATTCAAGCATTGGCATGTATTTAATTAGCGTTATATTTATAGATGAATTAATGTTATAGTCTGTCTTCTATATTCTTTACAAAAGAAGGGAGGAGCCGTTGTTAATTGGAAACAGTATATATGCACTGTGGTGGTCACGACATGTCATGTGATCAAGTCCGGGCTAACCGGACGAAACGCGTCATGTCTGTTTGGATGGGAAAATAAAGCACTTTATAAATTTGAATCTTGCCGTGTGGTCCGTGTCCTGATCGGAGTCCGTTTGTGCGGTGAATACTGGGAAGTGTTTGATATATATATATATATATATATATATATATATATATATATATATATATATATCCAAGCTCACTGCTCCAAGTTACGGGGGCACTCTCACAGCGGGTGCAAGTCAAGGCGCGTCAGAGCTTCGCGCTTCAAACATAAAAGCTCACTCCCTCCCGGTCCCGGGTGGAAAATAACGACAGCACTCGTGGGAATTTCGTTATTGGCAGCTTTACTCGCACAACAGACGCGTTTCGGAAGCAACGCTCCCTTCCTCAATGTTTACATCGAAATGCGCGTACTGGCGCCATTTTATTTCAACATTACAAACAACACGTGTTGGTGGGTGTAGAGAGAGGACTGACGCGAGAGCGCCATCTTGCTAGTACAAACAATCCCTGTATTAGCATAGATGAAAATAAAAACACATTATTTTATTGAGTATTAAACAATTATAAAACTCCTCATGTTTTGTAACGAGGAGTTTAACAACATAATTGTGCCGTGGATCGGCAAGTAACCCTCTCCTTAGTGCAGTGGGTAATGGACAATGATCTTGCCGTGGATCGGCTTGTGGCAACTCGAAGGTTGCCTTTTAGATTTCCATGAACCCAATGTCCAAATTCAATCCCCAACGGTGTTGTATGTTGATTAACAAAAAATTTCAAAAGTTACCAAAAGTTAAACCATGATCCAGAAATTACCAAGAGTATACAGTTATCACATGTGTGGTGCCATGATAGTGAAAGAGCTCTTAATTCATCCTAAAGCATACCAATACACAGAAGAACTGTGGAAACTAGAATCCTCAAGCTGTAATAACATCAAGATAGCCCCCACTACGGATACTGCAATATTGGCTATTTAGCTCCCTAAATGCACAGTAAGTTCCTCCCCACTATTGAGTCCCAAGGGGGCCTTAGTCTGGCAGTCTATGATATAACGGGATTCCAACCTCCGGAGTTTCTGTAGTTTATCCCCACCCCTGATGTTCTCAGAAATTGCATCCAAGCAAAAGTATTGCAACAGATTCCGGTCGCTCTTATGTTTGATTGAAAAGTGTCTTGCGACCGGGTATGTAAAGTCTCTGTTGACTATGGCTCGCATGTGTTCAAGAATACGCAATTTCACGGGGTTAATGGTGCTGCCTATGTATCTAAGCCCACAAGGGCAGAGGAGGCAATAAACTGCAAATGGGGAAGTGCAGGTAAGGAATTGATTAATCTTCTTTTTCTTTTTTCTGCAACCCACCAGTTCGTAAGAAAGAACCCTTTTGCTATTGGCACAGGCCTTGCAACGGCCACAAGTGAAAAACCCTTTTACATCTCTCAATTTCCCTGTGCGTGTGGGGATTGGTGACAAATGGCTATGTACCAAAGTATCCCTCAGCGAGCGTGCCCTTCTAAAGGTGATAAGGGGATTTTTTGGGATGTCATTCCCGATGATGTTATCTTTCTGCAATATGTGCCAATGTCTTTTCAGGATGTTTCTCAAGTCTTGACAGTCTTGAGAATATGGTGTTATCATCCTGAATTTATTTGCATCATTTGAGGGTTTTTGATTCTTATCGAACAGAGTCTGTCTGGGTTGTGTCCTTACTCTGTCTAAAGTGTTGCATAACATCTGCCTGTTGTACCCCCTAGCTTCGAATCTGTCAATGCTATCCCGGGCTGCATGTTCGAAATCGTCATTTGTAGAGCAATTCCTTTTCAACCGCAGGAGCTCTCCATAGGGTATGCTCCTGATAAGTTTCTGAGGATGATTGCTTGACGCGTGTAGCGTACTATTCCCTGCCGTAGGCTTCCTATAGAGGGAGGTCCGAATCTTGTTGTCCACGACTTCAATCTTAAGATCAAGATACACAGCCTCACTCACACTAGCATGGCCAGTAAAGATGAGGTTACAGTTGTTATCATTTAACACTTTGACATATTCCCAGGCAGTCTCAACAGAGCCCTTCCATACTATACACAAATCGTCAATGTAACGATACCATGCGACGATACAGTCTGACCACTGTTGTCTGTCGGGACCCCAGGCCTCCTGCTCCTCCCACCAGCCCACGAATAAATTCGCGTAGCTGGGGGCGAAGCAGGAACCCATGGCGGTACCGGACAGCTGTCTAAACAAATCATCCTGAAATAAAAAGATGTTGTTAAATAAACAGAATGCAATTAGCTCCATCAGCATAACATTATGTTGGGCATATTTCAGTGGTCTTTTCCCTAGGAAGTACTTAATCGCCTGCATTCCATGTGCATGTTCAATGCTCGTGTAGAGACTTGTAATGTCAAGGGTCAATAGAGAATAGCCTGGTTGCCATTCAATTGATTCGATCTTTTGGATGAAGTCCGCAGTATCTCGGATATAGGACTTTAGACTCAAAACCATCTCAAACAGGAAATAGTCCAGAAATTTGGATAGATTCTCGGTAAGGCTGCCCATTGATGAAATAATCGGGCGCCCTGGTGGTTTGTCCATCCTTTTATGTACTTTGGGTAAGTAATAAAAGGTGGGGGTAATGGGATGTATGGTTTTCAAGAAGAGATACTCTTCGGTGTCAAGCATCTGTTTGTCATGCCATTTTTTCAATAGTCCATGCAGTTCTTCGATACTGGACTGGTATCTTTGCTTTGTAGTCAATTCATAGCAAGACTTGTCCTGCAACTGACGCATTGCTTCTTGGACGTACTCTGCTCGAGAGAGAATGACAACATTGCCTCCTTTATCTGAAGGTTTGCAGATTATTGATGTGTCATCCGCCAAGGTCTTTATGGCTAGTCGTTGTGTAGCAGTTAAATTTGACTGACGTCCGCTGGATTTATGATGTATACGCAAGCGTCTAAGATCCCTTATGACCAGTTCTGAGAAAGTGTCAATCATGTCGGTCTGTGTGGGAGGAACAAACCTAGATTTTAATTTGAGTCCACTAGTTGGAGCCTCTTGTTCGATATCCACAGCCTGTAATCTCTGGGTCAGGCTGTCTGATGGTACGGGTATCGTGTCTGCTGCGCTCTCCAGACGCAATTCTTCCAATAGTTCCAAAGTGGTCAACTCATTCACTTTCAGTAGGTCAGTATCTTTGTATCGGGATCGAATTATCTTAGCTTCATCCATTGTTGGTTTGGTTTTGAAGAATTTGTGTAGGCGAAGTCTTCTTATGAATTGAAATAGATCGATCCTGGTCTGTGTGTATTCGAGGTTACTGTCCGGGCAAAAAGTTAGTCCCAATTTAAGGACTGATTCCTCTGATGGTGAAAGCTCCCTTTCCGAAAGATTGATAATAGTGAGGTTGTCCTTTGTTGTCTCAGAGTCTACCATCTGGATCCCCTTTTGGGTCGCGTCCTGCGCGCACGGGGCGCCGCGTCCGTCGCTCTTCCTCTTCCTCTGCCACCTGCGGCCGCATCGTCTGGTTTTCCTTCTTCGTATTCTGGGGGTTTGTTCTTCCCCCCCCTCAGCCAGGTTAAGCGCATCACTTGTACCTCCGTTTGAAAAGGGGTATCCTCAGTTTGGGGCAAGACTCCTGTTTCATCTCCGGACTGTTCACCTTCAGTGACCTCAGATTCTGATGTCTCTACATTAGTTGGTGCAGTCGCACCTGCAGCTTTGTTCCTCAATAGGTCCTTCCGTGTCTGATCGTACTTCTTGGAGAACGTCAGGACTCGTCCCATAGCATAGTCTCTCTCGTCTCTGTCAAACTTCTCTTGTTTGCGTGTGCGTATCTTGTGCTCATATTTTTCCAGGCGTTTTTTCATCTGGGCTCTCAATTGTTCCTGTTCTTCCTTATCCTCGTTGGTTGCTAGCTCTGCCTCCATAGTTTCGATTTCCTTGAGGACTTTGTCTCTGTCGCTCCAGGCGAATTGGACTAGGATTTGTAGCATCCCCTCACAGGATTTCGCAATGTGTGCTGCCCAGGTTTCGAGAAGCTGTGGGTCCGGGTGTTCATATGCGGGTATTGTAAATATCCGCAATCCTCGTGGCACTCTTTTCACTTCGATATAACCTTGGAGTGATGTGCCTTCCCACCACTTTCGAAGCTCCCGCTCATAAAGTTTCTCAAGTTTGGCAAATCGTGTAGCCAACTGGCTGGGAGCACTAGTTATCTTTGTTTTGGTTGCCGGCTGAGCAGTAATATCCGGATTTTTATTTTTAAACATTCCTGTCGCCAGATCGCGACGTTGCGAGATGTTAAACATGCTGTTATTTTGGTTGTTGGGTCCCCCGCTCCCGGGTTACCACATTCGTTGCTGCTGTGTCGTTAAGAATCCCTGCGCTGTAGCCTACGTTTGTTGCGTTTCGAAGTGTCCTTGAGAGGTTCAAAATAACGGGCAGAAGATATCTCAGCTTACCCTGGTTCAGACGGGTGACGCCGAGTGCTGTCTGTCCGTGTGGAAACGGGAACCCCAGGCAATATCCTTCTCACTCGATTCCTCTCTACAAGCGTAGGCGGTGCCTCCGTATATCAAATCCAAGCTCACTGCTCCAAGTTACGGGGGCACTCTCACAGCGGGTGCAAGTCAAGGCGCGTCAGAGCTTTGCGCTTCAAACATAAAAGCTCACTCCCTCCCGGTCCCGGGTGGAAAATAACGACAGCACTCGTGGGAATTTCGTTATTGGCAGCTTTACTCGCACAACAGACGCGTTTCGGAAGCAACGCTCCCTTCCTCAATGTTTACATCGAAATGCGCGTACTGGCGCCATTTTATTTCAACATTACAAACAACACGTGTTGGTGGGTGTAGAGAGAGGACTGACGCGAGAGCGCCATCTTGCTAGTACAAACAATCCCTGTATTAGCATAGATGAAAATAAAAACACATTATTTTAGTGAGTATTAAACAATTATAAAACTCCTCATGTTTTGTAACGAGGAGTTTAACAACATAATTGTGCCGTGGATCGGCAAGTAACCCTCTCCTTAGTGCAGTGGGTAATGGACAATGATCGAACTGGTGGGTTGCAGAAAAAAGAAAAAGAAGATTAATCAATTCCTTACCTGCACTTCCCCATTTGCAGTTTATTGCCTCCTCTGCCCTTGTGGGCTTAGATACATAGGCAGCACCATTAACCCCGTGAAATTGCGTATTCTTGAACACATGCGAGCCATAGTCAACAGAGACTTTACATACCCGGTCGCAAGACACTTTTCAATCAAACATAAGAGCGACCGGAATCTGTTGCAATACTTTTGCTTGGATGCAATTTCTGAGAACATCAGGGGTGGGGATAAACTACAGAAACTCCGGAGGTTGGAATCCCGTTATATCATAGACTGCCAGACTAAGGCCCCCTTGGGACTCAATAGTGGGGAGGAACTTACTGTGCATTTAGGGAGCTAAATAGCCAATATTGCAGTATCCGTAGTGGGGGCTATCTTGATGTTATTACAGCTTGAGGATTCTAGTTTCCACAGTTCTTCTGTGTATTGGTATGCTTTAGGATGAATTAAGAGCTCTTTCACTATCATGGCACCACACATGTGATAACTGTATACTCTTGGTAATTTCTGGATCATGGTTTAACTTTTGGTAACTTTTGAAATTTTTTGTTAATCAACATACAACACCGTTGGGGATTGAATTTGGACATTGGGTTCATGGAAATCTAAAAGGCAACCTTCGAGTTGCCACAAGCCGATCCACGGCAAGATCATTGTCCATTACCCACTGCACTAAGGAGAGGGTTACTTGCCGATCCACGGCACAATTATGTTGTTAAACTCCTCGTTACAAAACATGAGGAGTTTTATAATTGTTTAATACTCACTAAAATAATGTGTTTTTATTTTCATCTATGCTAATACAGGGATTGTTTGTACTAGCAAGATGGCGCTCTCGCGTCAGTCCTCTCTCTACACCCACCAACACGTGTTGTTTGTAATGTTGAAATAAAATGGCGCCAGTACGCGCATTTCGATGTAAACATTGAGGAAGGGAGCGTTGCTTCCGAAACGCGTCTGTTGTGCGAGTAAAGCTGCCAATAACGAAATTCCCACGAGTGCTGTCGTTATTTTCCACCCGGGACCGGGAGGGAGTGAGCTTTTATATATATATATATATATATATATTACCTACTGGCGGTCGCCAGTAGGTATATATAGTTAGGATTTTTTCTCTATGGGATTTTTGAAAATTCTATGTCTAATAACTTTGGCGTTTGTGGACGGAATTGGCTGAAATTTTCAGGAAAATGGAACATTTTGTGTCTGAGCAGCCCCTGACAATTTGGGGGGGTTTCATCAAGGGGGGGCCGAGAAAAAAGGGGGGTCCCAAAACGCGTTTTTCCCATGTTAATGTCCATAGGGCGGTTGGCCTCACTTTTAGCTCGAACGGCTGAATGGATTTGCACGAAACTTGGCAAAATTGTAGGGACTGTTAGCCCGATGTGCCTTTGCTAGGTCTCAATATATGTGCTCCAGTGGATTTTGAGTAATTTAGGTTCGAAAAAAGATATATATCTGGGCGGAGCCTAACCACACATCTGATCTGATTGGCTGTCAGCACTTCATCCAAGAAGTGTTGGCAGCCATCTTGGGACCAATATACATGATAGCACCTCATTAAAAAGCATTGTAGTTAATAGAGGGTTTTAGGACTTTAGTTACATTATAAATCATTTGTTGATGGTACCATACTCGTTTTAGGAATTGTGGTGGGTTCTAAGGTGATTTTAACATGTGAAAAAACCTTCTGCTGTGATATCATGAATATTGTTTGAAAGAAAACTAATATCTCATGATTTTCCCACAGTGGTTTGGAAGGGGATCTATAAGCTAAACTGAAAGCATATTTTCTGTAAATTCACATTATCTTTCTCAGTCATGTGAAAATGAAGTCTGACATTCTCAGTAAAACATGTACATCCAACAAGGACAGAGACTGTCAGTTGATTCCTTTGTGTTCTACTGCAGCCTCCTAGAGTGTTCTAAAGAACAACTAGAGCGCTAACAGTCCTACTTATTACAAAGGTATGGCACACCTGAAGCCATCTTGATTGGAATAAAGTGGTAACTCTTAAAACATTTAATTTAAAAAGGAAAAAAATGAGGGGGTATATTTTGCCATATGAATTATGATTAGTGCTGCAGAAAGAAAAATTAGGGCACATTTTGAGTGACTTCTCAAACCCTCTTCAATTTCATTAAAAAATTCTGACATACAGTCTCCCAAGATGGCCACCAGAGACAAAAGAGCCTAAATGTAGCCCAAATATCACTCAGATGTACCCCAAGTATAGCCCAATGACAGAATGTCCCAGAGTGTTCTAAAGAACAACTAGAGCGCTAACAGTCTTACTTATGACAAAAGTATGGCACACCAGAAGCCATCTTGATTGGAATGAAGTGGTAAGTCTGAAAACACTCAATTTAAAAAGGAACAACATGAGGGGGTTAATTTTGCCATAGAAAGTATGATTAGTGCTTCAGAAAGAAAAATTAGGGATCATTTTGAGTGACTTCTCAAATCCTCTTCTATTTCATTAAAAAAATTCTGACATGCAGACTGAAACATGCACTTTAATACCAGCAGCAGACGTCCCTGGTGAGCAGTAGCTTTACTACAGTGATTTAATGTGCAACTAGAGTGCTAACATTCAGAATTTATGGCAAATGTGTGACACATCTGAATGCCTTCTTGATGGAACCAAAGTAAACAAGCATTGAAAATGCAATAGATCTCGCCCTCGTTTAAGTTAAAGCCATTCTGTTTGTAATGAGTGGCTTTTTAGCTTTGCTTTTATTAGTGTTTTTTCAACTTTCATGTAAATAACATGCATCTGTATGCATATAAGTATATGTATGCATGCATTTATGTTTGTATTTATATAGATATACAGATGATATATGTTTATATATGTATGTATATATATATATTCACTGAAAAAACCATAGGCTATAGACCATATATAGTTAGGAATTAGCATTTACAAATCCTTGAAAATTCACTGAAAAAACCATAGGTTATAGACCATATATAGTTAGGAATTAGCATTTACAAAACCTTGAAAATTCACTGAAAAAACCATAGGTTATAGACCATATATAGTTAGGAATTCGCATTTACAAAACCTTATTTTACTCACACAAAACCATTGAAATTCCATATATAGTTAGTTGCACTAACTATATATCGCGCACCCGCAATCCACTGCTGATGATGTCACATATTACATCATTCATGACATGGTCAGTGACATCACTGATGACATCACTGATGACATCTCAAATGACATCACTGATGACAACATCCAGTGACTGTATGTTTCTGTAAAGTTAAAATATGTCTTACATATTGAAGAATGAGTGGATGTGTAAGTGTCTGGATGAAGGATTTAGTAGGTGCATGACTGACTATGAGTGAGTGATTAAATGTGTCTCACTGAGTGCATGGGTTAGTGACTAAACTGTCTTAATTTGTGCATCATTATGTCTGTTGTTCTGTAAACTGTTGCATGTGTTGATAAGTAGCTATATGAGTAACTATATGGGTTATTGATTGGTTGCCCAAGTATTTGTATGGGAGACTGAGTGTGTGTGTGGGTGGCTGGGAGGTGTATGACTCTGTGCATAGATGTGTGAGCAGTTGATTCACTAGATGTATGGTTTCAAAAGTGCATGTGGAAACAGCTGTATGGGCGGTTGACTGTGTGCATGAGTGTATTGGTGAGTGAATGGATATCTCAGTGCTACATGTCAAAGTAAGTACATATGTAAAACACAGTACATGTGAGAGTTGACATATATAAATAACTGTGCATAAGAGCCAGTGAATGTGTGAGTGGCTGTATGGATCATTGTGAACTTGTATCAGGGATTGTATAAGAGAGTAAATATGTGTTAGTATATGTTTGAATAAGTAAAGTTTGTATAACTGTATAGTTGAGGAAATGGAGGTGTGATTGATTCTTTGCATGACTGACTAGGTGTGTGAGTAACTCCATGGATGAGTGACAGTCTGTGAGTGTCTGTTTACACTGATTGTATCTAAGGTTATATTAGAGTCTGAAGAGGTTCATCGTATTATCACATGAATGATATCATCAGTGATGTGATCAGTAATGTCAAATGAGATGTCATCAGTGATGTCATCAGTGATGTCATTTGAGATGTCATTAGTGATGTCATTTGAGATGTCATCAGTGATGTCATCAGTGATGTCACTGACCATGTCATGAATGATGTAATATGTGACATCATCAGCAGTGGATTGCGGGTGCGCGATATATAGTTAGTGCAACTAACTATATATGGAATTTCAATGGTTTTGTGTGAGTAAAATAAGGTTTTGTAAATGCGAATTCCTAACTATATATGGTCTATAACCTATGGTTTTTTCAGTGAATATATATATATATATACCAAAATGCCCTTGAGCTTTGGGAGGTCACTCGACAGAGCTTGGCCATGCGGCTCTGTGATGCAGCCTGTCTCAATAATCCATTTCATTAGTGTTTTTGCCAACGCGTTTCAAGGTAAAAAACCCCTTCTACCTGGGCTGCCACAAACACATCTGAGCCTCGCATTCATTTGACTTTTGCAGCTTTATTGATTTCCATCACAGTTGGAGGCGCACAGTTCACTCAGTGCATGCTGGAACAGAGAGTTCGTGATTAATGCGATATTGTTCACTTTCAGTAAGTTCAGATGTAATTTGCTTAATTGCGGCATATTTATTTCCTGTAGTAGGATTGTAGATCATTGAGCAGGCTTTATTTGGCATATAAAAGCGCTGTGCTGAGAACAGTCTTGGTTAGTGCAAAACAGCCTCACCTGCTGGATTCTGTATTTCCTTACCAGCCGGTGATGGTGCCACTCCCCACGGCGAGGCAGCCGTGTAAAATGTTCAAACCAAAATGCCCTTGAGCTTTGAGAGATCACTCGACAGAGCTTGGCCATGCGGCTCCGTGATGCAGCCTGTCTCAATAATCCATTTCATTAGTGTTTTTGCCAACGCGTTTCAAGGTAAAAAACCCCTTCTTCCTGGGCTGCCACAAACACATCTGAGCCTCGCATTCATTTGACTTTTGCCGCTTTATTGATTTACATCACAGTTGTAGGCGCACAGTTCACTCAGTGCATGCTGGAACAGAGAGTTTGTGATTAATGCGATATTGTTCACTTTCAGTAAGTTCAGATGTAATTTGCGTAATTGCGGCATATTTATTTCCTGTAGTAGGATTGTAGATCATTGAGCAGGCTTTATTTGGCATATAAAAGCGCAGTGCTGAGAACAGTCTTGGTTAGTGCAAAACAACAGCCTCACCTGCTGGATTCTGTATTTCCTTACCAGCCGGTGATGGTGCCACTCCCCACGGCGAGGCAGCCGTGTCAAATGTTCAAACCAAAATGCCCTTGAGCTTTGGGAGGTCACTCGACAGAGCTTGGCCATGCGGCTCCGTGATGCAGCCTGTCTCAATAATCCATTTCATTAGTGTTTTTGCCAACGCGTTTCAAGGTAAAAAACCCTTCTTCCTGGGCTGCCACAAACACATTTGAGCCTCGCATTCATTTGACTTTTGCAGCTTTATTGATTTCCATCACAGTTGGAGGCGCACAGTTCACTCAGTGCATGCTGGAACAGAGAGTTCGTGATTAATGCAATATTGTTCACTTTCAGTAAGTTCAGATGTACTTTGTTTAATTGCGGCATATTTATTTTCTGTAGTAGGATTGTAGATCATTGAGCAGGCTTTATTTGGCATATAAAAGTGCTGTGCTGAGAACAGTCTTGGTTAGTGCAAAACAACTGCCTCACCTGCTGGATTCTGTATTTCCTTACCAGCCGGTGATGGTGCCACTCCCCACGGCGAGGCAGCCGCGTAAAATGTTCAAACCAAAATGCCCTTGAGCTTTGGGAGGTCACTCGACAGAGCTTGGCCATCTGGCTCCGTGATGCAGCCTGTCTCAATAATCCATTTCATTAGTGTTTTTGCCAACGCGTTTCAAGGTAAAAAAACCCTTCTTCCTGGGCTGCCACAAACGGTTGTATGTTTAAACAACTACTACCGGAACCACGACTTCCTTAACCACCATTGCCTAACCATGATTTATCTTAACCACTACCTTTTTTTAGCACGACTTCCTTAACCACGAAATGTTATATCTTGTTTTTGCCCATTAGATGGCACTATTGTAATTATAATACTTCTTGCATGAACCTTTCTTTTTAAAAAAAACGATCTAAATGTATTTTCTTATTATTCATTTACAACGCATACCGTTATCTCTTGTTTTTTTAATTATCATTTTTTTGTGGGGGGAGAACCCCCACCCCCCCTTTTATCCCTTAATTCTTTGGAGTGATTTTTTACAGGTGCAGAGTGTAGTGGAGAGACTCGTGGTTTAGGGAAATCGTGCTTAATGAAATTCGTGGTTTTTGTAAGTCGTGGTTCCGGCTTCGTTGTTCAGGTAAGTCGTTGTACAATCTTCGTTGTTAAGGATGTTTCCCGCCCCAAACACATCTGAGCCTGGCATTCATTTGACTTTTGCAGCATTATTGATTGCCATCACAGTTGGAGGCGCACAGTTCACTCAGTGCAGAGAGTTCGTGATTAATGCGATATTGTTCACTTTCAGTAAGTTCAGATGTAATTTGCTTAATTGCAGCATATTTATTTCCTGTAGTAGGATTGTAGATCATTGAGCAGGCTTTATTTGGCATATAAAAGCACTGTGCTGAGAACAGTCTTGGTAAGTGCAAAACAACAGCCTCACCTGCTGGATTCTGTATTTCCTTACCAGCCGGTGATGGTGCCACTCCCCACGGTGAGGCAGCCGTGTAAAATGTTCAAACCAAAATGCCCTTGAGCTTTGGGAGGTCACTCGACAGAGCTTGGCCATGCGGCTCCGTGATGCAGCCTGTCTCAATAATCCATTTCATTAGTGTTTTTGCCAACGCGTTTCAAGGTAAAAAAACCCTTCTTCCTGGGCTGCCACAAACACATCTGAGCCTCGCATTCATTTGACTTTTGCCGCTTTATTGATTTCCATCACAGTTGGAGGCGTACAGATCACTCAGTGCATGCTGGAACAGAGAGTTCGTGATTAATGCGATATTGTTCACTTTCAGTAAGTTCAGATGTAATTTGCTTAATTGCGGCATATTTATTTCCTGTAGTAGGATTGTAGATCATTGAGCAGGCTTTATTTGGCATATAAAAGCGCTGTGCTGAGAACAGTCTTGGTTAGTGCAAAACAACAGCCTATATATATATATATATATATATATATATATATATATATATATATATATATATATATATATATATATATATATATATATATATATATATATATATATTATTTTCCACAGAAACACAGCAGCAGCCGTGTATATGCACTCCCTCCAGCGTGTTATAAATCCACAAATCCACAGAGACCAGTGTGTGCGCTGCAAATCGATTTATTCATCCATAGTGTTCCAGCATTTAATCACGGCAAACATGGAACCAACACCCAACGCGTTTCGGCGAGTAACCCCTCGCCTTGCTCACGGGTAAATCACATGTGAAAAACAACCAGTTAAGTAAAGTTTGAAAACGTGCTCAGTGGTCAGTGGTAACGATATGAACATAGACAAAGGACACAGGTAGCAGTCACTTTGGCAGACATCTTGAACTGGTGTTTAAAGCAAATTAGTAAATACTAACGAAAACTTTATATTGTTGTTTCTTTCTCAACTTATATTCATATCATGCCCAGTGGCAAGTTCAGATGGCCTGAGTTCCGCTCTAGTGACTCCTGAAAATTAAATACTGCATAGCCGTCTAATACAATCCAATTACAGCTTGAATTCAATAACAAGGCTAGAACCTAAAGCAATCCAAGTGGACCTGAATTATGTAGTCTACTTGTGTGAGTGATCATAGTGTACAATTGTTGTCCAAAATCATAATTATATATATACCAAGTGGTCCCATATTCTCAACTGGTCAGTTCACACAAGGAATCCAGGAAAAAATCCAAAACCAAATTGGTAGGTAAGCCTGGCTACGCTCATCATTATCTTCCCATCGTTTCTTCCCCAGTGGGAAAGTTCAACATATATTCAGTTCAGCCTCTTGTTCCTGTAGGACAGTGGGGAAAGAACAGATATACCACCTGTCAGCTAAAGTAAAGATTCAGGTTATGCATGTTTTTTTCAGTATATGTTCAAACGTATCTAGAACTTGTGTTGTATTGATATAAAGTGAAAACAGTTAAAACCAGTTAAAAAAGTTGTTGTTTGGCAATCCTATCCCTCGTGACACCGGAACAGGACAGGCAGAATGGGGAAAATGAAACAATCAGGTTCATTTCAACGTTTCATTCTAAATCATGGAAAGTACATGGAAAGTACAAAAAAGCTTGCAAAAACATTGGAAAGTTCTTGGGACTGAACCTTCCCTAAAAGACATCCTGAAAGAAAGACCTAGTAGTACCTACCGTAGAGCAGACACACTTAGAAGTAAGGTGAGCTGCAATGAGGTGAGTATGATGAAACCTAATACCTCCAAGATTCAGGGTTTCTATACTTGCATGCAATGCAAAGCCTGCAAGTATAGTGCAAATGTGAAGAAAGTATATTTCCCTGTAGAAGACAAAGAGAGACTGATTGAGAAACATCTAACCTGCATGTCAGAGTATTGCGTCTATGTCCTTGTGTGCCCATGCCCGAAGAAATATGTAGGCAGTACCATGTTTCCCGCAAAGACTCGGATCCTACAACATATGAGAGCAATCCAAAACAAAGAACAGAATTCCCCAGTTGCTCGACACTTCGAGGAATTTCATGGGGGGAATCGCAACCTTCTGAAATTCTTTGTGGTGGATAAACTACCACAAATGAAGAGAGGGGGAGACAAGATACGTAAGTTACGCCAACTGGAGAATAGGTATATTATTGACCTAGATAGCCTAATCCCGGGAGGGCTCAACTCGGAGGAAGAGATGGTCTGGCATCTAGGAGAATAATCAGATGAACTGTATTTGTGTTTCCTCCCAGGGGTTCCCCAAGCCTTGACTTCTGTAATTTTTCCTCTAATACTGTATAACGTGTGATATTTTTCAAAATGTGTCCGTAGAATCCTGCCAAACAACAACTTTTTTAACTGGTTTTAACTGTTTTCACTTTATATCAATACAACACAAGTTCTAGATACGTTTGAACATATACTGAAAAAAACATGCATAACCTGAATCTTTACTTTAGCTGACAGGTGGTATATCTGTTCTTTCCCCACTGTCCTACAGGAACAAGAGGCTGAACTGAATATATGTTGAACTTTCCCACTGGGGAAGAAACGATGGGAAGATAATGATGAGCGTAGCCAGGCTTACCTACCAATTTGGTTTTGGATTTTTTCCTGGATTCCTTGTGTGAACTGACCAGTTGAGAATATGGGACCACTTGGTATATATATAATTATGATTTTGGACAACAATTGTACACTATGATCACTCACACAAGTAGACTACATAATTCAGGTCCACTTGGATTGCTTTAGGTTCTAGCCTTGTTATTGAATTCAAGCTGTAATTGGATTGTATTAGACGGCTATGCAGTATTTAATTTTCAGGAGTCACTAGAGCGGAACTCAGGCCATCTGAACTTGCCACTGGGCATGATATGAATATAAGTTGAGAAAGAAACAACAATATAAAGTTTTCGTTAGTATTTACTAATTTGCTTTAAACACCAGTTCAAGATGTCTGCCAAAGTGACTGCTACCTGTGTCCTTTGTCTATGTTCATATCGTTACCACTGACCACTGAGCACGTTTTCAAACTTTACTTAACTGGTTGTTTTTCACATGTGATTTACCCGTGAGCAAGGCGAGGGGTTACTCGCCGAAACGCGTTGGGTGTTGGTTCCATGTTTGCCGTGATTAAATGCTGGAACACTATGGATGAATAAATCGATTTGCAGCGCACACACTGGTCTCTGTGGATTTGTGGATTTATAACACGCTGGAGGGAGTGCATATACACGGCTGCTGCTGTGTTTCTGTGGAAAATAATTTAGACAGGGCGACCTCCGCCCCTGGATTGCACCACAGCTGAGAGGTCCCGGCGTAAAGGGAGGAAGTGGACTGCTTTATATATATATATATATATATATATATATATATATATATATATGCAGATTACAGGAGAATTGTACAAAAGAGGGTAGCACAATCAGCAAGTGTAGGCGGGCGACAAGTGAGGGTCAAGAGTATGCAGTAAAGAAGAGCAGTAACAGATGGTGGTACAGTGGTAGTAGGAACAATGAAAACAAGCAAGTGCAGACTATCACTCTTAGGGTAAGAATTTGTTCATTAGGAATCTTTTGGCTTCCAATTGAACATTGTCACTGCAGAGATTCGACGTACTTCCGGTGGAAGGGAGTTCCATATCTGTGGGGCAGCGCCTGAAAAAACTCTGTGACAAGTTCTCTTTTTGTTAACCTCTTCGCCGCTAATGACAAGGGTAACTCGTCATGGACTTTCCATTGATTTCAATGGAAAGTGAATGAGTGCAGGAATAATGCCTTAGCAGTAAAGGGGTTAAGAATGAATGGTTTCAGGAGGAAGGTAGAGACGCTTCTTGAGGCCCTTACCCCACAGGATAGTTCAAGTTAAATACTCATACCACTTATGGCTCTGTGAGTGGGCAGCCCACGTCAGAGAACACACTTTGCTTATAATGCATTATGGGTAGAAAGCTTGAATTATTCTCAGCCATTTTCATAAAAATGCAACTGTATTCTAGTCCTTTTTTCCACATTGTGCAACTTTAGATATTAACCAAAAATATGCAAATCAGAGATATCTGCTCCAATGAGAATAGTCTAACCTGAGTCACTAGGCCTGGTCCCCTCTTGACATGAACACAAGCAATTTCGGATTGGTAGGGAATGTGACCAGAGTAATCACCAAGGGATCAAATATTTGCAAGCATTCCACACATCAGCTTTGTGTTTTAGTGTAACTTGAAACTGGCCTTGAAATCTCCATAAGACAGACATTAAATCAGTGTAATATTGGTGTTATAGAAAATTGAACGTCCTTTCTTATCGACTATGCCACACATGAAGGGACAAGCACATCGAGATTTTGCATTGAAAATAAAGGAGTTTTAAAATTAAGTGAATTGCAATTTTCTTAGGCCGAAAACTATGATATGAAAGAAATGACTACAAATATGCAGAACTAGAAGGCAACAAAAACCCACTGATATACAAGAAGGGGGGTGATTGTGGAAAGCGGTACCTGTACCTGTATTCTTCACGGCCGGGCTCAGCTCCGCCGCAACGCCGCAGCACCAGCAGTAAAGGGCCGGGCCTTGCTCCGCCTGTTTCCCGGCCGGGCTTGGCTCCGCCGGGCCCCTCCCCTCACCAGTGACGCCGTCAACAGCGCCAGGAGGCGCATAAAGGCAGCGCCAGGGCCGAGTCCTGTGGGGGTGATTTTGGAAAGCGGTACCTGTACCTGTATTCTTCACGGCCAGGCTCAGCTCCGCCGCAACACCGCAGCACCAGCAGTAAAGGGCCGACCCTTGCTCCGTCTGTTTCCCAGCCGGGCTTGGCTCCGCCGGGCCCCTCCCACCACCAGTGACGCCCTCAACAGCGCCAGGAGGCGCATAAAGGCAGCGCCAGGGCCGAGTCCTGTGGGGGTGATTTTGGAAAGCGGTATCTGTACCTGTATTCTTCACGGCTGGGCTCAGCTCCGCCGCAACGCCGCAGCACCAGCAGTAAAGGGCAGGGCCTTGCTCCGCCTGTTTCCCGGCCGGGCTTGGCTCCGCCGGGCTCCTCCCACCACCAGTGATGCCCTCAACAGCGCCAGGAGGCGCATAAAGGCAACGCCAGTCCCTCCTCCCGCGGGACGCGCGCGGGCGTCGCCGGGCTAAGCCCGGGCAAAGGGCGGGTCCTCTGTGGCCCTCAGAGGCCTGAGGAGACTGGACTGGGCCAGAGAACCTGGTCTTTTTGAACAGACCCCATATTATTATTATTTCATCAAGTGAGACTTTATTAATTTTTAATATTTGTGTATAAGTCGCGTTATTACCTAAATGCGTACTGTTTATATTTTATTATAGGGTGTCCAAATCCAAAAATGACAAACCTGCCACTGGCCACAGCACTATTGAAAATTACATGGTAAAAAAAGTTAGCCAGATTAATAGTGAACGTCGGGCATCTCTAGGGAAGGGGAGCCCAGCACCGGTTCTGGTTGAGCCGCCTCCGTTAGTGGAGGACGCTGAGGGTGAGGCAAGTACCAATGGCACAGTTAGAGAAGATCTGATAGCACCGATTGCGGTGAGGGCTGAGGTCCACCTAGATCATCATGACACATCAAGTGAGGAACTGGAGGAAGTTCCACTTGCCTTAAGGCCGGTGCGTACTTGTAGGAAAGCGCAGACAAAAAGGGGGGAAAACAGAATAAAAAAAGATCCGATGTAGAACCCGCAATCTGTAATGCCCCACTGATACACCCTTTTGTATTCACTGGAAATAAGGAAGGCAGTTTGAACTTAAACATTGAACAATTTGCTACTCTTATAAAAAACCTAGAGGCCAAATTAGAGGCTAAGTTAGAGGATGCGATTAGACCATTAACCACTAAGAAAGACACCTTGACCACAGAGGTGGCTAGGCTTGGCGACATGGTATCTTCTTATCAGGCTGCAGCCACTGGTACAAGGGTCAATCCTGGGGAAGGAAGGCAGGTAGTGGTGGCGCGTGGTAAAACTCAGTTTAACACCGGTAATACTGTAGTAGCACCTACCACTGTGAGTAGGGCATCAACAACAGAATTTACACCAGCCACCCCAGCAACAGCTGACCTGCAGACGCAGCCCAATCCAGTCCCAAGGCCTGGAGTAGATATTAGGCCCCATAGGAGCAACCGCTATCTTAATCTACCACCTGACTGTGCACCGTTTGTGGTGGTTTTGACTAATGTCCCACCCTGCGGTACCCACCCTGCCTCACCCCATGATGAATCGCACGCCTCACTTAAAAACAAAACAGTGTCATGGCTTAACAAAAACTGTGGCTTCCCAATTGCGTATCTAGACCAGATAATGGCAGTAAGGAGGGTGAACTGGGTGGGCCCGTCGAAAAAAATAGGAAGTGGAGATTGCATTGTTGTGAACTTTAAACATCCCCAACATGTGGCCACTGTTCTCTTAAGAGCATCTTCACTGATATACAATGAGAGCAGTATATGTGTGCGCCCGTTGGGGTACTTCTATGCACATCTCTGCAATAACCCTCCTCAACAAAGGCTAATCAGATCTGTGGTTGAAACCCGGGCCCCGGCTAAGGACACCCGCTTCTTATACAATACTAGCAGCCCGCCCCAGAGTTGCCTGGGGCAGAAAGGGGCTGGGGGCAGTACACCCGCTCCCGCCCGACTCCCCCCCCTTCCCGACTCCCTCCCGCCCCCACTCCTCCCGCCTGCCCCTCTGTACACACCCGCTCCCCTCCCGCCCCGACTCGCTCCCGCTCCGACTCCCTCCCGCCCTGATTTGAAGGTTTACTTAAGTCAGCTGCCGCTCCGCTCCTCTACACATGCAAGGCAACCATTTGCTAGCGCTCCGACAACTACACACCCCAGCCTTCTGGATGACGGCTACCTTTTTGAAGCCTGTGCACACCATGTGAATAAAACGTACGCACCCACTCCCGCCCCGACCCCCTCCCGTCCCGACTCCCTCCCGCCCCCACTCCTTCCGCCTGCCCCTCTGTACACACCCACTCCCCTCCCGCCCGACTCCCTCCCGCCCTGATTTTAATGTTTACTTACCTCAGCTGCCGCTCCGCTCCTCTTCGCCATGACGCACCCGCGCTCCTGCCGCTCCAACACGTCGTCACCACGCACGTCGCGTCACGGCCAGCGCTAGGTCCCGGCCGGCGCTACTTTCAGGGGACTACTTTGTTTAGAAACTTAATTTTTTTAATTTCCTTTTTTTTTAATTTATATAGCCTATGTCCATCTACACACCCTGACATTTTCATAGATGTATCGGGTGTGTAGATTGGCGCTGTGGTTCCCGAGTTTACCTGGCCAAAAGGTGCAAGTTCTCTCTTTATAATAGTAGTATAGATTGTTAACCCGAGCGGAACTGGAAATGCTCTTAACACACAGAATAAAATCAATTTCATGGGTCATGCTCATCATGGGTTTAATGTTAATACACAGAATAGGTACGAGCTCTTATCTGGCCTGGATATGTGTGATTGACATGAGGAACCTGTGGGTCAGGGCACCATAATTTCAGATGAACTAGTCCCCATTGTGAACTCACAGGACAAAATTTGTGGTACTAATGTTGTCTCGTGGAACATTGCGGGGTTGGCTGCAAAAATGGCAGACGTAAACTGGGTCAATTATATTAAGCAATTTAAGGTTATCTGCCTACAAGAGACATGGCTGGTTGAGTGTGATCTCTTTTTAGAAGGGTACAAGGCCTTTTATGTACCTGCTATACCATCAATTAGAGGCAGACCAAAGGGAGGACTGGTGATTTTTGTTTCTATTCTTGTCACCTTTAAAATTCGCAGAATTGATGCATACCATTCTGGTATGATGGGCCTAGCTCTAATTGGAGAAAATCGTCGAGTCGGTTTGGTGTATTTTTATAATGCTACCAATGCTACTCCAGCACCTAATACTATATCTGTTTTGTATGCTTTTATTACTTCCTCTATGAAGGATTTCAGTCATAACCTCATGATCATGGGTGATCTTAATGTGCACCCGTGTGGAGATCCATTGACGAAATGTCTAGCAGAATTATGTTGTGAGCGCATGGATGGTTTACATCTGGAACACACACTGGATGGGGAACTCTGTAATTCTTTACTGGACAATCTGGACCTCTCACTGGCCATGACACTTAGGGATCCTTTAAAATGTTTTGAAACTCCTACCTTTAAGGGGCACGGGAGGGGCACCTTCATTGATCATATGTTATTATCACTGACAATGCTGCCTTTTCTGGATTCGTTTGATATTGTCCAAAGCGAATTCAGTGACCATAATCCTTTAATAATTCGCCTGAAGGGACCTTGGACTACCAAGTAAAAACAGACATGTAGTTCAGGGAGGTTGGGTACAACAGATGGGAGGCAGCGACTTAAATGGTCAATGGTTACCCCAGATCTACTGTATAAAAATATTGTAGATACATGCACTGAGGATATTGTGAACTGCACTCGGGAGGGGGCAGAGCCACGGTGGGCACTTATTGCTTATCAAAATCTGTCGGAGAAGGTGTCAGACCTGATGTTGGTTACAGTAAAGAGGAGTATGGAGAAATGTGGGCCAAGGTGGTTTAATCACGATTGTTCCAAAGCTGCTCGTAACCTTCGGTTAGCCCTGGCGGCTACCCCGAGAGTCCAGGAGAATGTCAAATTGCGCCGTAAAGAATATAAGTCTGTTCTCAAATCCCATAAGGAGTTTTTAAGAGAAGAGGCCTGGAGCGAGATACTTGACCCCTCCACCTTAAAATGTAGCTCCAGATTTTGGGCAATAGTTAAAAAACCATTTTTGGTTGAAGAGCCGGGTGACGGTCTGGATTGCTGTATAACCAAGGAGGAGTGGGAATTGCACTTTAAACAACTGTATTTTTCAGTGGCCCCTGTAAATGCTGAGTCACTCCCTGGCGTTAGGGGAGGCACTATCAGGTTTGATAGCAGTGAGGTTATGGAGGCCATAGAAGGACTTACTGCTAGAAAGCCCCGGGACCTGATGGGATCCCTCCAGACTTGTATAAGTCTGACCCGAGTTTTTGGGCGCCCATCCTGGTTGCAGTTTTTAATGCAGCTGCCAAAGTGGGCTGTCCCATGTCCTGGGGACTATCAACGATTGTTCCCGTGTTTAAAAAAGGCGATAAGGGTAGTCCCCATTTTTATTGGCCGATTTCATTAATTGACTCTATGGTCAAAATTATGGGGAGAATTCTGCTGCAGAGAATAACATGCTGGGCATCCGAGAATAACATCATGTCAATCTCCCAGTATGGTTTCTGCGGTGGGCGCTCCACCATAACCCAGTGCCTTAACCTCTTCCTTGTACTGAGCAAATACACTGTTGTGCAGAAGTGAACTGTCCACCTCGCCTTCATGGACTTGTCGTCAGCCTTCGACTGTGTGAACAGGGGAAGGCTGTGGCAGTCCATGAGGGAGAAAGGTGTTGACACAGGGATAGTTGATTTTTTGGTGGATATGCACAGTTATACCAGTGCTAACGTCAGGTATTCTGTAAAAGGGGATACCACTGGCAACTTTGACATTAAGAAGGGAGTGCATCAGGGCTGCATTCTTGCCCCATTCCTTTTTAATTTTTATATTAATGAGTTAGATGCTGTTTTACAGAAGGTACAGGCAGACTGCCCTAGAGTTGGCAGGCGGGGTATTCCAGTTCTTTTATACGCAGATGATGCGGTTTTAATTTCTAGAACGGAGAAGGGACTCCAGGCGCTTTTAAATGCTTTTAACATCTTTATGACTGACAGAAACCTACTGGTCAACAACTCTACATCTTACATTATGCATGTTGGCCGTCAACCTAAAAAGAATTTTGTTTTTAAACTGGATGATGTTCCAATCCCCGTCACGCAAACATTCTCATATCTTGGTGTCTTATTTGATACCAAGCTTAGCTGGGGCCCTCATCTGGCTAAAAAGAAAGGGGAATTGACGAGGGTTAATGCCTCTATTTTTAACTTTGCAACAAAATTGGGGAAGAAGCCAATTAACGCAATGATCAAACTCTATAATGCTAAATCGGTTGCAACAGCTGCATATGGCAGCCAACTATGGGGTTATGTAACTGGAGAACAGTTACAGGTTGTTGAAAACAATTTCCTAAAATGTCTTCTCTGTGTCCCCGCCAGTACACCTAACCTGGCAGTACACGAAGAACTAGGGACACAGTATCTATGTGATATCTTTGCTCTAAGGCCTCTGACTTGTTGGGTAAAACTGTGGATAAATCAGGATATACCTCTTACCCATTTGATTGTAAGAGACCTTGTGTCTCAGGATAATTCCATGTGCATCCCCTGGTTAAAATACTTGAAAACTGGCTTCGCCAGGCTGGGTCATTTGAACTTGTTTGATAACCCAAGCGGGATTGTAAAGGGTGATGTAGCTGCAATCAAACACGCTTTTTATAAGGACAGGTTGGCCCAAAGAGAAAGTGAGGAGCTCATGAAACCAAGTATCAGGAAATATGTTATGTTAAAAACCTGTCACAGTATGGAGCCATATTTAATGGGTACTTTTACTTCTCCCGAAAAATTTTTGTTGTCAAGGTTTAGATTCAATATATTCCATCATCTTTTAATTAGACCAAAGTCAGACATTTTTAACAAGGTTGCAGCTCCCTGTGGCTGCGACGGTAAGTCTCCACAGGATATGCTGCATTTTATGTTTCTATGTAGGTTTTATGAATATCCCCGCAGACGTTAACTTGTTGCCCTCCTAAGAAAACTTAATTTTAACCAAATTAGACCAGCATTTATATATTTACAGCTTTTGTACAGTGACAGTGTTCTCCAGGTAAAAGAATTCTTAAAACTAACTGTTAATTTGAGAAACTGCTTGGACAAGTGATACTGTATTTCCCAATGATCGTCCAGCCTACCGATTGAAATATATTTTTATGCGGTATCATACCCGGCACCATTTGCACTTTACTATCTACCCGGTTTACTTAACTGGCATTGGGCCACGTGTAATATGACTTTCTTATGTGACTATGAATTATTGTAATACTATGAGTAATGTTTTTAAATTGTATTGTATATATTTGTACTTTTATGGTGTGAAATATAACCGAAATAAAGTCTCTATTGAATTGAATTGAATACAAGAAGAAAGTATACTAAGTCTGCTAAGACCAGAGAAAGCTTTACACATTTTAAAGTCACCTTCAAATATGAAGCAGCTTCACTCCTTTTTAGTGTTTAATGTACAAATAATATGTCAAAAAATGTAAAAAGGAAATTCTGTAATCATAACATGAATCAGCAAAGATTACATGGTTAGCCATGCTATTAAAGTATTATTGTATTTTGTAGGACCCCAGAGATGGTGCCTGGCTGTTGGATGTTGCCTTGTAGCAATCCTCTGATACTACCATCACCGTAATTTGGTGAGGATTCCAGACTGCAAAACAACAGGTAGTAACATCTCATTATACCTATCCCGTGAACTTCAGAGTCCTAGCCAACCATAACTACACTTTGTAAGGGCTGTGGTCCTGCATCTTTGGAATCTACTGAAACTGTGGAATGTGACCACGTAAGCAACTGATATCTTGCATCCTTGTAATTCAGCAGTGATGGCACACTACCAATAAGAACAGTTGAAACAGCAGTGTATCTCTGTAACATTAAAGAGACAGAAGGGTGATCATATGCCTCAGGTATTAAAACGTATTTTCCCTTTCATTTAAAAAAAATTCCGGGACTTAAGTATGTTCATTGCGCATGCCATTCTGATTTTGGTTGAAAATCACATACCTCTGGCTGGAGGGTGCAGATTAGCTCTCTAAGGTGCAGATTATGATGGAGGTCGCCATCGTTAGGGGAACGAGACCGACTGACAGGTAGTCGGTGACGTTCGCCCACCAAATTAGGATCAGACCATCATGGAGGCGGTCAGAAACATGACTATTTGTAGTGAGGCTTGTGCTGGGGCCACCAGCACAAGCCCCAATGTAACGAGGCATGTTTTCAAACATCCCTGCACCCCGTGGCAGGCACCATGCAGTGCCTGCCACACAATGCAGGGATATTTAGGGGGCATCACACGTTCCCCCCCAGGACTCATAGGCGAGGGCGACAGTGGAGAGGTGCCCTGCTAGGGCCCCAAAAATAGCCTTTCCACCACCCTTTTCACGTCAGAAGAACCAACATGAAATGGCTAGTGGAAAGGTAGATTGTAATCCCCATGGCTGTCCCTGAGTAGGCACTGCCTCCATTGTGGGGAATGCGATCGGACCGCCCTCCCAACAGAAGCTGTTGGTTGGTTCATGGGCCAATGCGGTGGGTCCGACCATATTCTAATGCAGCAGTTTGACCGCGGTTGTAGATGTCAGTGGAATCGACACTGACGGCACGTCGGTGTTGGTCCCAGCACCGACATCATAATCAGCTCCTTAATGACACATGGCCACTGCCAAAATAAACATCTTATATCTCCCTACATTAATCCACCTCTAATCCTTTGGGCTCTGGAGCAGCATTCTATTCCTCGAAAAGCACTTCAACACCTCATCAGGGGTAGTAAGTCCTATATAAATACATTTTCAACTACAATTAATGGAAGTGTGGATGTGGACTGGATCAATTATGCACAAACCTTCTCTGCAAACTCCAACCAGTGAGAAGAACACATTACTACTAGTAGACTTTATTATTAACTGTGCGATTAGTTAAAATCTTTACAGTATAAAACACATAATCAACACCCCCCTCCCAAGTACCCTTCCCCCAATAAAAACCCAATGTTCAGCTTTAAAAGAGCACCGTGGCTACGCAGGCTCTATTTACTACTTTGTGCCCATTTAAAACTTCAATTAAAAGTTTTTTTTTTTAAAGTTAAAATATTGGATTAGCACCGTTTCACATCTTTGCACCTCTAAGGATCAATGCTTATATAAGAGTCCAACAGGGTTGTTCTCTCCGTAATACTAATTGTCTTTAAGATAAATTCTTAATGAGCCCCCTGTCTGGCCCCAAGTTTGATTTTTGGTTCCAGTGGCCTTCGGAAACCCCTGAATTAGGTGACGACTAACAGGGTTAGGGCACCAGATAATTTTCATTGCAGTATGACAGGCCCCCTGAGTTCTGTGGGCTTTTGATGGAAATCAAGTGCAATTCTAATTTGATGGATATACTTGCCAACCCTGGTGAGTAAACAAGTTGTGGTTTCTGAGAAGCACCAGTCCGAGGTCTCTCTGTAGGTTCTGAAGCCCAAGTCCCTTAGGGCCGGGCGCAGCAAAAGATGACGATGGCTGGCCAGCTTTGAACAGCGGCATAAAAGGTGTAGCCAAGATTCTCTGTGGTAGTTGCATTACCCCATGGGATGGTGCTGTCAGTTCGAGCCCATTTTGGGTTAAAATCCAAAATCTTGAGGGCCAGGAGGCGCAAGTACAGAATTTTCTTTCTTGCTTGAGCTGAAAGTGAATCTTGCATATAAGGTTGAACTTTGCCAGGAGTATATGATGTTATGGTTCCTTCCCCAATTAGGAGGAGGATGTAAATTCCACAGGAGCAAAGATGAAAAATCCCACACACTTCCCAAAGACACGGACCCGAGTGGAAGATAAACATACTCCAGACCACGTGTCTACAAAAAGTGTGGAACTCTCCCCCAGCAGGGCTGGTATAGCTGCAGTCTTGAAGGCAGGAGAAAGCTGTAAAAAAATATACAATACTGCTCTATATCAGGAATACTTCCCAGACAGAGAAACAAGTGTTCAACATAAAGCTGCACTTACCTTTCTATGGTGAGCGTCAATGCTTGAGCAGCCAAAAAGGTACTTAGGAAGGTTTCAAGTACCAGCTGAAACAGGGTGGCATAAATGGTCGAAAACTCACCAGGTGGAATAGGCTCTGAAGGGAAATCCTACCCATAAACTAAAGACAGGGTAGAACTGAGCCACCAGTCAAACTCATAAAGCTAAAGACAGAGTAAGGACTGGAAACAGAATAGCTGGTAACAAACTCTGGCCACCAATAAAGCTAAAGACAAGGTGGCACAGGGTACACACACCACGTCCGTCTCTTAAACTGAGGACTGAGCGGAACGGGTGCACACAGAACACACACGACACAAAACTATACAATACACTAAAATGAACACAAACAACTCTCCTCGCCTTCAGCTCAAAAAACTAAACACAGAGCGAGGCGGGAGTGAACACAGGTGAGATGCGGGAGGCTCCAGTCACTCCTAAACTGAAGACAGAGTGAGCCGGAACCTTAAAGAGCCCGCGTGACAAATAAACGTAAGACACGGAAAAACACAGCACAAACAAATCCTGTCAGCGAAACAGAATGCTCTCTCGATACTGAGAGCAAAACGCCACACAGGAACAGAGAATGCAAGGGGGAAGGATGGGAAAAATCCCTACGGGAGAAATAGCGGGCAAAAGGAAAAGCAAAGGGGTGGGGAGGATAAAGAGGCAGGCAAACAGAGCAAGGAGCGAGGCACCCAAAAAGGAATACCGTCAGGGATAAGAGAACAGGAGCCGAAGTCTCAGGAATCAGGAAAGCAATATCTCTAACAGGCGAGAGTAACAAGAACGCTACGAGGTGTTCACACAGCTGAGCACTGGGTAAAGGGGCGTGGTCACTAACCGGATCAGTAAGCCAAGCAGGGATTCGTGGGAGAGGCTTCCTTTTCACTCAGTAAGGGAGCGTCTGTAAATGCATAGATGGACCACGAATATTAGGGAGTGTAGATAAAGGTATCGTGACAACTGAATGTTGAACACTCGTAATGAGTCAGTGACTTCTACCACTCCTAACAGTTCTCCCCCTCAAAATCCTCCCTCCCGGGCCAGGTTTAGAAGGATGTAATCTATGAAATCTCCGTACTAATCTGGGAGCATGTACATCCTCAGCTGATTCCCAGGTTCTATCTTCGGGAGGATACCCTACCCAATCTATTAAATATTGGAGTTTTCCTCTGACTCTTCTAGAATCTAGGATTTTTTTGTACTTCAAATTCCTCCTCACCCTTTACAACAACAGGAGGGGGAGGTTGTTCAGGTTTCAAAGGGGGTATATATATCTTGAGTAAGGAACAGTGAAAAACAGGATGAATCTTTAAATGTGAGGGTAATTGCAATTTCAGAGTGACGGGGGTGATTACTTTAATGATGGGGTAGGGACCAATAAAGCGGGGTTGCAATTTTTTAGAACCTTGGAGTCTGAGATTCTTGGTAGATAACCATACTTTTTCTCCGACATCATAGTGTGGTTCCTCTCTACGATGTCTATCCGCTTGGTGTTTCATTCTTTCTTTAGCTTTATTCAGTTCTTGAATAGCACTTTCCCAGACTGTCTTTAAATGTTGATGGTGTTCTTTTAATGCAGGAATCTTTTCTAACTTGTCAGGGAAAGGAATGGGGACAAATTCGGGATGTTGTCCAAAATAAAAATAAAAAGGAGATATCCCTAGAGAGGAGTGTGTAGCATTATTGTATGCGAATTCCGCCAATGGGAGAGCCTCCACCCAAGTGGTAGACAAACTGGGCAATAAACATCGTAAATATTGTTCTAAAGTTTGATTGATTCGCTCAGTTTGCCCATCTGTCTGGGGATGATAAGCCGTGGATAACCTATGATCCATTTGCAACACTGAACATACTCCACGCCAAAACTTAGAAACAAATTGAGGGCCTCTGTCCGAGAAAATAACAGCTGGAACACCATGTAAACGGATAACCTGAGCTATAAAAACCTGTGCTAGCTCTTGAGAAGAGGGTATCTTTTTTAAAGGAACAAAATGAGCCATTTTAGACAACATGTCCACAACTACTAGTATGGTATTCTACCCTTGACTAAGGGGAAGGTCTGTTATAAAATCCATGCTTATTGTATGCCATGGCTTAGGAGGAGCAGGTATGACCTTTAGCAATCCTGTAGGAGCACAATGGGAAGCCTTTTGTCGGGCACAGATAGAGCAGGCTTTGACAAAAGTATTGATATCTTTGCTTATGTGATCCCACCAAAACCATCTTTGACATAAGTCATCAGTTTTGACCGTTCCTGGATGTCCGGCTAACACACTGCTGTGACACCATTCTAATACTTGAGTTTGCAAGGAGGGAATAGGTATATACAGCCTATTGTTATGAAAATACAACCCTTCTTTAACAGAGTTCAAAGGATTCCTCTTCCATTCTTCTTCAGAGATCAGAGCATATTGTTCTTTCAAAGATTCCAAAAAGGATTTGGTGTTGTTTTCAGCGACTCAAATCACTTTATGTTCAGGAATGATAGAGGGTATGCGGTCTTTATTTTCTACAAGAGGGCTGTTCATTCTTGAAAGCGCGTCAGCTTTGCCATGTTGCGCTGCCGGACGATAGGTGATTATAAAATCATATTCACTAAAAAAGGATACCCAACGCATTTGCCTTGGAGTGAGAGCTTTGGCTGATTTAAAAAACTGCAAATTACGATGGTCAGAAAATATAGTGATAACATGTGGAGACCCTAACAAATAGTGCCTCCATTCCTAAAAAGACAGTTTGATAGCAAGCAACTCTCTTTCCCCAATGGTATAATTTTGTTCTGCAGGAAGTAGGGTCTTTGAAAAATAAGCAACAGGATGTAGTTGTCCAGTTCCTGGAGCTCTCTGTGATAATACTGCTCCTACGGCTGACTGAGAGGCATCAGCTTCCAAAAAAAATGGTAGTGTATTATCTGCATGTCTAATTATTGGGGCTGACATGAATTTATTTTTGAGAGTGCAAAAAGCCTTTTCAGCTTCTTCATTCCAGGAGAATTTGATACCCTTCTTGAGTAATTTGGCAATAGGAGTAATGACGTCAGAAAAATGGTCAATAAATCTCCTATAGAAATTTGCAAAGCCCAGAAATGATTGAACTTCCTTGATGGTACTCGGACTGGGCCAATCCACAATGGCTTGAGTCTTCTTTGGGTCCATTTGAATTCCTTGGGGTGAGATGATAAAACCCAAAAAATCGATGGTGTCAGTATGAAAAGTGGTTTTATCTAATTTAGCGAACAGTGAATTCTCCTGTAGTTTCTGTAACACTCTTTTCACATGTATCACATGTTCTTCCTCAGTCTGTGAATAAATCAAGATGTCATCTATGTAAACTATGACAAAGACGTCCAAACATTCTCACAATACTTCATTAATGAAATATTGGAACGCTGCAGGCGCGTTGCATAACCCGAAGGGCATGACACAGTACTCATATAATCCAAATTTCGTACGAAAGGCGGTTTTCCATTCATCCCCTTCTTTAATTTGAATGAGATGATATGCTCCACGTAAGTCTATTTTAGTACAGATTTTAGCACCTCGCACTTGGTCCAAAAGGACTGGGATGAGTGGCAGTGGATATTTATTTTTTATGTTAATTTTGTTTAAAGCGCGATAATCCAAGCACGCTCTCTGGCCTCCTTCCCGTTTAGGAATGAAAAATAAAGGCGAGGACACAGGAGAAGTGGAATGTCTGATGAATCCTTTTTTCTGCATTTCTTCTAGATTGTTCTTCAAGTATTCTGTTTCGGCAGCAGTCAAGGCATATACTCTGCTGTTAGGAAGTTCAGCCCCAGGTATCAAATCGATGCGGCAATCGTATGAACAATGTGGAGGTAGTTTGGTAGCTTCTTCCTCATTAAACACAGAAGTGAATTCAGAGTAAATTTCAGGGACCGCCGATGCAACTGCAATGGAATGGATGGTACAACATATAGGGTGTAAACTGTCACTGGCTTCTTGATAACAATGCATCATACAATATTGCGATTTTAACGTCACTGTTCTTTCAATCCAATCAATGTTGGGATTATGGACTTGCAACCAAGGTACTCCTAAAATGGCTCCAAAATTAGGAGTGTCTATTAAATCAAAGGATATTTGTTCAGAATGCCCATTGCCACATACCACTATGAGCGGAGTTGTCTGATGACTGATCATACCAGAAGAAAGTTCTGAACCATCCACAGCCTTGACTGGTTCTGGTCGACTTTTTTTTAGGAAGGGATAGTGAAGTCTATGAGCTAACTGTATATCAAAAAAATTGCCCGTTGCTCTCGAATCTAAAAGTATAGACATGTTATGTCTATCTTGATTTGTGAGCACCATAGTGACATTAACAAAAAATGCTTCACGGGTATATGATCTTGTTGTTTTGTGAGATCTGCAGAGGAGTTAAACTTGACGAATCGATCTCTTCATTCCCCAAGTTCTTTAGTTTTCCTGTACACTGGCTACTTTCTTTGAAGGAACATTAGGTCGAATGGGACATTCTCTTGCAAAATGTCCACTCTTTCTACAATATAAACATAAATTATTCTTCCTTCTTCTGGACTTTTCTTCCTCTGATAGAGGGCCTCTCACTCCCCCAATCTGCATGGGTTCTGGTATATCTTTACTGTCCTTCTTGTCGGTTCTTTGAACTACTAACTTGGGATATCCTGCTCTTGATTTTTCTCCTTTTCTTTCTTGTAGCCGGTAATTTAACTTCACAGTGAGCTCCATAAATGAAGGACAATCTTCAGGGGGATTAACTATCTGAGCCAATAAGTCCTTTAATTCATCGGATAACCCTCTGTAAAACAATGATGTTCTTTTATCCTCGGGCCAATATGTTTCTGCCAGTAATTTATTAAATTGGGTATTATAGGTTAGGAGATCTTTGGATCCCTGTTTTAAATTCAAAAGGGCGTTATCACTGGCCTGCATGTATGTGTGTTTAGCAAAGAGACTTCTAAACTTTTCCTGGAAGTTATTGTAGTTATACAACAAGGGATCGTCTGTCTCTACCAGAGGCACTGCCCACTCAGCTGCATTCCCAGCGAGATAAGAAATAATAAACGCTACCTTTGCTGCATCATCTGGGAAGGCAGCCGCCTTGCACAAGAAATGGAGGTGACATTGGGTCATGAAACTATTGAACTTAGCACTATCCTCTGTGAATCTCTCTGGCATCGCTAATGGGACAGGACTAGGTGTCTGAACTGTAACATTAACTGGAATTGCCCCACTCGAGCCATCAGAAGGGACACTAACAGACGTTGTAGGAACAAAAAAGCGAGCTGGTTCAATATAGTTCCTCTTGCCCTTGGGAATTGCACCCAATCCTTCTATAGCCCCTGACTCTTGTGATTTCAATTGTGTTACTTCAGCCTGTAACTTAAGATTTTCTGTGCGCAATAATGCTACTTCCTGTTGTAAACTGGCCAGAACTACAGAAATATCTTCCATGGTAGTGGTGTGGCTAGCTAGGATGGGTGTATGTTCAGACGAACTAAGAGTCGGAACTATATTCATCTTCGCTCAGTTGGAATATTTTTACGTGGGCTTGGCTTTCTGTTATGGTTCCTTCCCCAATTAGGAGGAGGATGTAAATTCCACAGGAGCAAAGATGAAAAATCCCACACACTTCCCAAAGACACGGACCCGAGTGGAAGATAAACACACTCCAGACCACATGTCTACAAAAAGTGTGGGGGGAATTAATCCTAGGAGTATTCCAACTCTCCCCCAGCAGGGCTGGTGTAGCTGCAGTCTTGAAGGCAGGAGAAAGCTGTAAAAAAATATACAATACTGCTCTATATCAGGAATACTTCCCAAACAGAGAAACAAGTGTTCAACATAAAGCTGCACTTACCTCACTATGGTGAGCGTCAATGCTTGAGCAGCCAAAAAGGTACTTAGGAAGGTTTCAAGTACCAGCTGAAACAGGCATAAATGGTCGAAAACTCACCAGGTCGAATAGGCTCTGAAGGGAAATCCTACCCATAAACTAAAGACAGGGTAGAACTGAGCCACCAGTCAAACTCATAAAGCTAAAGACAGAGTAAGGACTGGAAACAGAATAGCTGGTAACAAACTCTGGCCACCAATTGAGCTAAAGACAAGGTGGCACAGGGTACACACACCACGTACGTCTCTTAAACTGAGGACTGAGCGGAACGGGTGCACACAGAACACACACGACACAAAACTATACAATACACTAAAATGAACACAAACAACTCTCCACGCCTTCAGCTCAAAAAACTAAACACAGAGCGAGGCGGGAGTGAACACAGGTGAGATGCAGGAGGCTCCGGTCACTCCTAAACTGAAGACAGAGTGAGCCGAAACCTTAAAGAGCCAGCGCGACAAATAAACGTAAGACACGGAAAAACACAGCACAAACAAATCCTGTCAGCGAAACAGAATGCTCTCTCGATACTGAGAGCAAAACGCCACACAGGAACAGAGAATGCAAGGGGGAAGGATGGGAAAAATCCCTACGGGAGAAATAGCGGGCAAAAGGAAAAGCAAAGGGGTGGGGAGGATAAGGAGGCAGGCAAACAGAGCAAGGAGCGAGGCACCCAAAAAGGAATACCGTCAGGGATAAGAGAACAGGAGCCGAAGTCTCAGGAATCAGGAAAGCCATATCTCTAACAGGCGAGAGTAAAAAGAACGCTACGAGGTCTTCACACAGCTGAGCACTGGGTAAAGGGGCGTGGTCACTAACCGGATCAGTAAGCCATGCAGGGATTCGTGGGAGAGGCTTCTTTTTCACTCAGTAAGGGAGCGTCTCTAAATGCGTAGATGGACATGGAATATTAGGGAGTGTTGATAAAGGTATCGTGACAACTGAATGTTGAACACTCGTAATGAGTCAGTGACTTCTACCACTCCTAACATATGACTTATCCAGGGACAATGTGAGGGAGTTGTACCGGAGTGATGAGCGATCCAGTTCAAACGAGATGGTTTGGACTTGGCGCTTTACAGCTTGGGCCCAGGCAGAATAAGGAATTTCCTGAAGGGGCATGCTCTTTCCCTCGATTTTCAATAGGTCTATTGCTTGTTTTAACTTGGAGTGCCATGGGGAGCCCGCTACTCTGAAAATACATTTTAGGAAATATTTGAGATTGTTTTCAGGGGCTTTCAGTACTCTGATGTAATATTTTATTAGGTCCCCCTGTAGTACCAACTCCGGGCGGTTCAAACCTATTTCCAGCCTTAGCCTGGTGTTCCTTGCTTGTCTAGGAGCTTGTAGCACAGTCTTGTAAGCTTTCATCTGGGCCACATTGATGACTTTCTCAAGTGCTCCTGGGAAGGCTAAGTGACAATACATGATTGCGGGAATCAGTTTTGCCCTAAGTGCAGTCAGAATGGGTTCTATAGATGGACTAACTAGGCGATGGCTTAGACGTCTGAAAGAAAGGATTTTTTTGTTAATTCTTGGTGTTAACTCCTTTATGTGTTTGACTGCAGTGGCCCTCTCCAACACTCATACCCCCAGATAATTGTAGGATGTCACTGTCCTGATTTGGTGCTCACCCAAAGACCATGTTGCTGTTTTTTTGTGGGGGTATTTACCAAAGATTACTTTCTTGGTCTTGCTCTCATTGATCCGTAAGCTATTTTCCTTGTGGTATATTGCAAGACTATTTAATGCTCTTTGGAGCCCCACCCTGGCGTGGTCCATGACCACTGTATCATCCGCATACTGGAGAGTTCCCAGGGCCAACTTCCCCAATCTCGGAGGTACTAGGTTGGCATCTTCAGGGCTTGCCCCATGTCTGCTGGGTACAAGTTGAAAAGTAGGGGGACCAAAACACAACCCTGCTTTAGTCCGGTATTAGTTTCAATTCTTGGTGTTACGATTGTTGGGCTTAATTTGACCTGGACCCATGTCCCCTCATAGAGGGCTTTTATAGCTTTTAACAGGGTTTGAGGGATCCCCCAAGATTCGAGTTTTGCCCATAACCGTCTTCGATTGACTCGGTCGAAGGCCGTGGAGTAGTCTATGAAGCAGCAAAACAGGGGCAGCTTGTTCCACAATACTGCTTGCTTCGAGATGTAGGAGAGCGCTATGATATTGTCCATGGTGGAACTATTGGCCCTAAAGCCAGTCTGAAAAGGCGGGAGAATGCCGTTCTGGTCCACCCAGGCCTCTAGGTCCCTTAGTAATAGGCGGGCATATACCTTGGCTTCTATGTCAAGAAGGGCTATGAACCTGTAACTAGCCGGGTCCGAGAGGTCTCCCTTCTTATGTATTGGAAATAAGACAGAGCCTTTCCAGGATGTTGGTAACATTGCTGTGGAGAATGAATGATTGTATAGCGGGGTAAGTATGGATGCAAAAAAGGCAGGGGCGGTTTTGGAGACTTGGGCGAGAATACCATTTGGGCCAGGGGCCCCATCTGTTCTTGTTGCCCTAATGTACCTTACAATCTCCTTCACTGTATAAGGGACGGGCTGACTGGGCACGGTAATATCTTTCAGCGGGCTCTGAATTTTAATGGTTACAGCTGCCACCTGCGAGCACTCTGAGCTGAGAGAGCCCATCTTATTTGCTCCACAGGTGTACAGACCCTTCACATACTGTTCCCACACGTTGCCTGCAACACTATTTTCCTTGCGCTGGCTTCCAAAGATCAGACTGTTGATGTATCGCCATAGCTTGCTATTGTCTTTTTCTTTAATTAGAGAGCACACTTTAAGCCAGTTCTTTTCTGTCCGCTGTCTTTTTAACTCTCAGACTTTCTTCTTATAAGTGGCTCGCAAGGCAGGGATGGAGGGCATCTGTGACAAGTAGATACCTTTCTTTTTTGCCTTGATTGCCTTATTAAGGACTTGTTTGTATTGTGTCAGGCTCCACGGTTTTCGACGTTCTGACCAGGATTGATTTAAGTGTTGGCTACTTCTTGATTGGTTGGTGTTACCCAAGTTCTTCTGTAAATCCATTGTCAGTATTTCCCAAAAATGTGTGAAGTTCTTTATATCTTGTGTCTTTAGTTCCGCCTCCCTTTTGGCTACATAATCCGACAGGCTGTGACTGAGGTTGGCAGTCCATTTTATTCTTTTGAGAACTAGATGATGTTCATCGCCTGTGGTTGCTCCAATTATTTCCTGGGCTTCCACATGTTCTCGCGCCAGATTAAAGGAGGCACAGAGAGGCCTGTGGTCGCTTTCGTCTCTGTCGTCCACAGTGAAGTCACATAGTTTGTGGGCCTGCCCTTCATTGATGAAAATATAGTCAATGTTAGTGACATTCCTGAAGGTCGGTTTAGGGATCCATGAGGGGCAGCTGATTTTTTTGTCCCATGAGTGGATTGTAAATTAAAGTTTGTGAGAAGTGAAATCAATGGGCCAGACTTCTTCCCATGGGGTGCGACAGGGATCTGACCCAGACCTCTTGTGTTGAGGTCTCCTGCAATTATCACATTATGATGCTCAAATCAAATGAGTATGTCTTCCAGAATGTTGGTGAGGGATTCCATGGCCTGATGCGTTTGATGTTTAGTTGGGTTAATGTAACAATTCATTAATAACAGAGGATGGGGCTGTTGTCCCTGTAGCGATTCTGGGCAACAAGTCCCGGGCAAGGCATAGTAGTAGTAGCGGTAGCACTACATCTCCCAGAACACCCTGGGCTCAAGCAGTCCGGAACAGGCAATTAGGAACAGGTATATAAGCACCTCCCAGGAAGTGCTAGGTGCTTGTCAATCTTACCCGATTCCTTGCCTGAGCCTGTTCGTAGTATCATCATAGACACAGCTGAGTTCCGCGGACGCTTTCCTTCCCGCTCTCTGGAGGACGCCGCTGCTGGGTTCCGCGGACGCTTTCCTTCCCGCTTTCTGGAGGACGCCGCAGCTGAGTTCCGCGGACGCTTTTGTTTTCATAGCTCCGCTGAGCCAAGAAGAATCCCATATTCTGGACCAGACCTAGACTTGTGCCCTATCGACAGTGTCTTTTCTTATTTTGTCCCCTTTCCTTTTCCCGGGAGTGCGATCTGTCCTAAGTGTGTTTATTCACATTGTGAGTGTTGGCACTTGTGGGAACTGGGAGGCCTCTCTTCAAGCTGTGGTCCCCGCTGGATAGAAGAAAACAGGTTAGTGGCATGTGCGTTACTTGTTTGGGCTGCTAACCGTCTGTTATCCGTGACAGTCCCATTTTCAGCCCCTCTATTGTAATGGCTTGAAGGTCAGATGACTCTACTTTTATTTCTTTGATTTTAAATTTGCAAGCGTGACTTAAAAAAATGGATAGGCCCCCAGACGGGTGCCCAAAGATGGTTCTTTTGGTCACTGGTATGTAATGTTCATAGAAGCCGCCAATTGGGGTAGTTGACTTGGCCCAGGTCTCCTGAAAGCACAATACGTCCCCCTTTGCAAGATAATCTAATGTGGCCTTGTCTCTAAAAATGTTACTTAACCCGGCAATGTTCCATGAGATAAGGGTTAGCTTACGATCTGGGCCACTAATAAGTTTGAACATCCTCTGTTTCATTGCTGTATATTTGATTAGGGACCCTGTCACCATATATTCTCCGTATGGACCAGCACTTGCTGGAGCGGCTGCACATCTCCGCTGCGTGTCTCTGTGTGAGATATTGATTTTTAGCGGGGTTCTTGGCCTCCCTGTTTTTGCACCCCCACCTAGGCTTTTGATCATTGTACCTTTAAGGACTGATGTAGATTCTTGCTGATCATAATTGGGCGTAAGGACGTGTGGGTATTTTGGCGCACTGAGGACGGTAACTTCAATACCCCATTCTGCGAGATGTGACGCTTCCTTGAGGACGGCGTGTTGGGCCTGCTGTTGTAAGAATCCGACCAGAGTGGAGTCACCATGGGTATCCCTCTCCAAACTTCTAAACTTTACCCACTCTATCTTATCTGAGGTGATCTGTGCCAAGGATTCAATGTGGCCAAAGAGGCGGACAATATTAGACCTATTTAGAATGTCGTAAGAGCCTTTGGCTATATATCTGGGAGTAAGCATCACCTCATGTATTGCAAGTTGATTATTATGCTTGGAGGTGCGCAGTGACTGCCCTTCTCCCCAGGTGGTGTACCTCTGGAAATTCAGATTTAGTGGGTTTTTATGGATGTCTCCTGGCTGATGTCTGCCTGTTGCCCCATTTGGCGGTTCTGCCTCTATTTGTTCTTCTTGCGGCTCGTCCTGATTTGTTTTAGGATATTTTGCAGTCCTGTGTTGATGCTCCCAGCCTGGGGAGCTAGAAACCTGGATTTGTGTGCAGGCTTCCTCCTGTAATGTGCTCTTCTGAACTTCCTCATCATGGGTCCTCACTAAAGTTTGCCTGACTATTTGTGGGCCCTCCCAATGGGTATTCTGTTGACTTTGATCATCCCCTGACACACAGTGTTCGTCCCTTGTCCTCTTGGCCTTAGTTACATATTTGAAGTAAAAAATGGGGAAAAGTGGCTTTGAGCGGTTTTTATTGGCACCAGAAGTTGGAATTGCTGGTAATATTTGTCTTCTTTTGGCTTTGGATTTCTTCAGTTGTTTCTTCAGCTTTTTCTTCGCCCTCCTTGACAGCGGTGCTTCTACCCCTGCCACTACTCCATCCGCCTTCTCCGCCGGGGAAGCAACACCATGTGAAACGTCAATAGTTGTGTCAAGAGGTAGGGCCTCGGAGTCCCCATTCCCTTCTGCTTCTGAGATGTTCTTGTAGCTTGGCCCTGCTGGTGGCTCCTTGAGTACTCGGCTGTCTGCTGGGAAAAAGTTGGTAATTTCTGGTGGCGCCGTCTTCACAGCTGATGTCTTTGGGATTGTTTGTTCTAAAGGGAACATCTCCCTCTGTCCCTTGGCAAGTGCCAGCATGTTCTTTAGTACTTCTGGTAGCCCTGACCATTTTTCTATGATGGCAGCACAGGAGCTAGTGTATGCTGCGTTGGCATTATGGACTTCAAGTGACACCTCTAGTTTTACCAGCTTGTCGTCTTGGCGCAGCAGGTGCTGAGCCATTGACTGCAGTAAATCAATTTGTACTTCCATCTTTGTAGACTGCCATAGCAACACCCTTACCATTGTGTCCTGTTCTTCTCGTATTGCTGACAGATTTAACTCTTTGAGAGTAGCCTCTTCCATTGAATCCTCTGATCTGCTAGGCTCATCGAGCTCCAACCCTCTATTTGGAGCATTCTCACGTCAGCGGTTCTTCAGGATTTATCGGTGTTGCATCTAGTGTTCGTTCGACTGACTGTTCTAATTTTTGCAGGAATGAGGTAGTTAAGGCATCTATTCCAGGGGAAGTTGTCTTCTGATTTACCCAGGCTGTTGTTGTTGAGTTTGTTCCCTTGCATGTGCTCGTTGGGGGATTAGCCGTGGCCACCTCCTTATGCTCATCATCCTCCTCCTCTATGGGCCACTGATGGATATCGGCTGTGATCCATATTGGGCTTTTCGCCCTGGCAGTGGGCTTCGGACTAGTCTCAGGACTCCCAGTTTTCTGTGTGGTAGCAGGCTCACAGGAATAGTGCCCCCTCTGACCCTTGTTGGTTTTTGGGGTTCCTGATAGTTTGAAGACGGTCTCTGTCTCCACTTGCCCCTCGTCCAAGACTGTTGGACCACTGGAGGCCTGAAAGAAGTGAGTGATGAGTCCTTGCGGGAGGATGTTACCGTTGATTAGTTCCTGAGATTGTTCGGTAGTTGTACTCCTTGTTATCCTTCTTTGTGCAGGACCTGCGGAGTCAACCTCCGCCTCCATACTTGGCTGTGTCTTTTTAAGCTTCATCTTTAAGCGCCAGCGTCAGAAGCTCTGGAGCAAGGGAGTAAAGAAAGAGCCGCTGGCCGCAGCTCTCCTCCACCTTGCCTTGCTCTTCACTTGATCCGCTCAAGTAATGCCCCGATGTCTCGTGCTGCACGCTTCACAAGGATTTCCTCACCTCCAACTACCGGCTCCAGCTCCCCGCTTCTGGTAGGCTGGCAAGGCTCCTCACGCCGCCACCGCTGTCTTCAGATCCGTCGCAATCACAGCTCCTCTCGATTCCTCCCTGCTCCCCCCCGGTTCCTCGCTGCACGGTGCAGGCTGCACTGCACCCCCTCCTGCGGTCGCCTCCTGTGGTTCCACTAACCGTGCCACGGCAAACACCAAGCCAAAACCAAAGCCAGACCGCAGCAAATGCAGCAGATGCCAAACGCCGAGCGCCGAACGCTGAACGCCGTCCACCGTATCCTAGGCACCCTTGCACATTAGCACAAGGCTTCCTGCATTGGCGCTTACCAGACACAAGTGCTCAAGTGCAGAATGAGCAGGAATGTGCCATATTTTTGTAATTAACCCCTTCGCTGCTGATGACGAGCTCAGCTCGTCATCAGCCACGGTGGTCGTGTGCGGATGACGAGCTGAGCTCGTCATGTAACGCGGCTTTTGGAAAAAAGCTGCACAGCGCAAAAATAACCCCCGCACGCATGTGGTTAAGACACATTCCTGCCGTCTCCATTTGACGCAGAGCAGCAAGTTGTTTTGCTATGTTGCGCTGCATCAAATCTAAGTAAATCTGGGCCTTGGTGCGTAAATGTGGCCCAATCCAGCATATGGAGCAGCAGGGTGACCTATACGCAAAGAAACATATTTTGAGGTTCCTGTGTATGTGATTATACAATCTCTTTTCATGCCGCTGGATCCAGCAGTTTCTTTAAATAATTTAGATCTCAACAATGTTCAAAGATCAATAAAAGCATTGTACAGCCTGCAGTCCCCTTTCTTTTCTGCTGCTGCTCACTTCAGATAAGCCTTGTTTTTGCACTTTTCGAATATGCTCGGTTCTTTTAAGGGTTTATGTGTTTTATGAGTGTTCACTACGAATCAGCATAATTCTGTGAGTCTGTTGGAGATGTTAAATGCGAACATCTTCAAGTAAGGTGTGCAAACATACAGCAGAAAGATGCGATGAGTCATCTGTTAGTTTGTAAGTTGAGATTAGTTGATCATCTGAATTTGACTCTGAGCACCAGAAGTATAAACCTTAGGATGAAACTATAGAGATAGAGTGAGGGGAAGGAGAGAGACCCAGAGGTATTAACAGGTACTTTGGGACATTCAATGTTTCAGCCTTTGGTTTTGAAACAGTCTTTTTCACCTGAGTGGGCACCAATTGATCAGGTGGGAGAGCATGTCGAATTTTGGTTACACAAGCAAATACCTGAGGATGTTAGGATAAGATTGATATTGGAGTACCCTAGACCATAATTTGCAAATAAGATGAAGTTCACTCCTGAATCAGATGCAAAAATCTTAGGGCCAAATTAGGAGTTTGACGCAGTTGCGCCGGCTCTCCAGCAACACAACTGCACCAAACCCGCACAAGGACTGCCCGCCGTAATACGAGATGAACAAGTTCAACTTGTAATACAGCGGGCAGTCCTTTCCTCTTCCCATGGCAGTCCCTGGAAAACAGGCACCGCAATGGAAACAACAAAAAAGTTCCAGAACGGCAGGGAAATGGACATCCATGCTGTGCTGGAACTTTGTGGGAATCCAGACAGGGGGGCACATGTTGTGCCCCTCTGAATGTATCCCCATGGCAGGATGGACATGGGGCCCCTGTAGGGCCCCTTTGTTCCTGCACCGCCTGCCTTTTCATGGGGGGGCTCCGCCATGAAATGTATTGCAGTGCAGGAACTCATAATGTGCTGAGTGGGACTGCACCAGTCCCCGCTCAGCATATTGCATTGTGGTGCAGCTGAGCCACCGCCAGGGAACAACCGTTCCCTGGTGCATTGGTGGTCCATCACTGATGCAACAGTGAACGTCATAATCATCAAAAGGGTGGACTACCACTGCTGCGCCACCACGAGTCTGGCGGTCAGAAGTCCGACAGACTCATATTCAGCCTCTTATCTTTTATTGGCAAGGGAGGATCAAATCTTCGTAAAGGTATTGATGAAGGATTATGCACCTGTCACTATTGTCTGCTTGACAGTATTGGACCTCTAGCACAGATTCTTGATACTGCAGAAGAGGCCTTTGCACAGATTCTTGATACTGCAGAAGAGGCCTTTGCTCATCAAAAGAAATAAGATGTGGAAGAGTTGTGACAGTGGATTCAGCATGCAGTGTCTTTATTAGGTAATGAGAACACTGTGTTTCCTGTGGAGTGTAGGATGAGAATTTGGCTGAAAATGTACCTTAAGCTGGTTGATCTGGCAAACAATTAGGAAGATCTGGTAGCTAAAGTCTTCCTGTTTGGGGAAGCTTTTATTAACGCCATGTCTAAGTTTGTAGGTGCCTTTTTTTCAAATCAAAAGTAACAGAATTATAATAAAGACACAAATACACTGAAGCACGTCCACACACATGCCTGGTACATTTATGCTACCTAATCAAGCACATGGAGAAGGGAAAGACCTATAGGCAAACAAACATGTTTTGAGGTACTTGTATATGTGTTGCTGATTCTCAAAGCAGTTGCTGTATTATGATAACTGCAAAGTTTAGAAGCACCTCAAGGTGTGTTACACAATACAAATGTAACACGCTGAATGGAGTACAATGAGACACCGAAGTCTGGCAGCACCAAACAGAATGTGTGCAAAATGCAACGTTTTGCAGGCACCAAGTGCTAATATAGTGCATAGACAGACCCTTCTGTGTGATGTGGTGTTCCATGAGAATATGGTTTCTAAAATATTGTGGGACACAAATATTATGATGAGAAGAATATCGTGGACTAGAATATAACAGGTGAAAATATAGTTGTTTTATATATATTTTAATATTGTTATAAAAATGTGCTGTTTAAAATAACATTGTAATGTATGTTGTTGTTTTATGTGTATTTGGGATATGTTTTTGTTGGTTTTTACAATTTTGGTTGTTTTTTTAATCTATATTTCATTTAGTAGCATCATTTTAAAAGCAGGATTTCAGGTTTCAGGGGAATGTGGTGGGGAGCTATTTTAATTTTTCTATATATTTTTGAAAAATCCATCTACCACTAATATTCGACCTGGTAATAAGTTGCGTTATTTGGGCCTTAACATTGTTAAAGATATAAACAAGATCACTGCAATAAATTTCGCAGCTGTTTCAAAGGATTGTCGGAAATTGCTGCAGTCGTGGGCACAACTTCCCTTATCATTATTGGGAAGGTCTAACCTGGTTAAAATGTCGATTTTTGCCTAAGATTTCTTTTTTATTTAACACTTTTCCTTTATATTTTGATCCTTCCCTAATAAAAAAATTACAGTCCGATATTAGCACGTTTATTTGGAACAAGCAGCTTCCAAGAATTTCCTGGAAGAAGTTTAGGAGGCGCAGAGAAAAGGGGGGGCTGGCAGCCCCAGACCTCCAGATTTATGCATGGGCGTTCCAGCTGACCCACGCCAGGATGTTGTTAAAAATGCCGTCAGATTCTGGGGTGGGGATCCTGTATTCAACTTTGCTTAAGGGAGAGGAGGTTAGCCAATCCGGCTTTTTATTTAAATTTGGGGATCCCAAGTTCTTTAAAAAAATCAAATTGAAGATTTTACAGGGGGTGGCAAAAATATGGGCCCAGTTAACCAAATCTGTTAAAATAAGTTACTTTGGTAATAGGACGCCGCTATGGGACCTTCCTGAAAGCCCTTCATGGTTGGGGATAGTCTTGCAGTTCCAATCAAAGAAGCCGGGCTAGAAGTGAGGGGTGATTTATTTATAGAGGGGGATCTGCTTCCTTGGGAGTGTTTAAAAAATAAAATTGGACCAAATTTGTCAAAGCTTAAGTATATGCAAATATCTAGCTGGTCACAAGCATATATTTCTCGGCCTACCCGCGCAAACAAACTCCCATTAGGAGGGCACAGCTATTTAATATCTTACTTGGTAGATAAACCGCCTGGCAAGAAGAAAATGTCAGTATGGTACAATTTGATCTTGGACGAAATGGATGGCGCATTCCAGTTACTGGGCGAGCTCTGGTCTCCACTTACAAGTGAATGTAATTTGCAAGACCTTTGGAGTGCTTCGTGTAAGATGCTATGGGATATTGTCAAACCAACATGGCTGCGTAGGAACCACCTTTTTACAATCCATCGAGCCTATTATTCCCCTCTCAGGCTTTCAAAATTCGCTCGGGGGAGCGAAGTAGCCTGTCCTAAAAGTGGTTTGAAGGCCCCCTCTGACTCCCATATGTTTTTTGAATTTTCCCATCTGTCCTTGTTTTGGGAGGCCATAAGTAAGACTCTTTCATCATCTCTCGGCCTCAATATTGACCTAGACCTCCCTCTTGTAATTTTTGGAATTCTAGAAGGGATTTCAAGTCCGGCAAAGAAGTTAGGGGCAGAATTATGTTAACTGGCGCATCCCGAGGGATGCGCCAGTTAACATGCGCCACAGTGCGCCACAGCTACGCCACCCATGGTGCACCGCATTTATGATGCGGCGCACCATGGGGCAAAAACGGCACAGATGCGTGACGCATCTGTGCCGGAAATGTGGCGCATTGCTAGAGTTGCGTCGCAAGCACGACGCAGCTCCAGCAATGCTCTGGGGGGGCCTATTCTTTCAATGCTGCCTCAAGCCTTACGCCTGCTTCAAGCAGGCGCAGGGTTTTGACGCAGCATTGCCCTGAAAGTGACTGAGTGAAATCTCATAGATTTCACTCAGCCACTTTCAGGAGGCGTTCCTGCGCAGGAACGCCCCCCCCTGCGCAGGAACGCCTCCTCATGGCGCAGTGCTGTACAACGTGACGCATCTCCTAGATGCGTCACGTTGTAAATAGGGCGCAGGGATGCGCCACGTTTCCGTGCCGTTGCGTCACGCAACGGCAGCGTAAACGTGGCGCAAGCCCATCATAAATCTGCCCCTTAGTTTTTTACTCCATCCTGCTTGCAAGAAGGGAGATATGCAAAAAATGGAAAGACCCGCTATCTCCCTCCATCCATGACTGGTATGCCTTGGCTTTACAGGTTTCCAGACTAGATCTGGTTAGGTCCGGTAATCCAAATAAAAGAGCTTTTTGGCAGCTTTTGAATTGGGTGACCGGGTCCAATGATTAAGCCACCAAGATCCAATCCCTGGGCAATGCTAAGCTCCGGTTGTCAAACTGGTCTATTTGGCTACAACCTCCATTTCTCCGCATGGCTTTAATTGGGATCCTTTGTGGATGAAGCGTTAATGCAGAGGGATGTGGTCCGGATATCCCATTTCTGTCCCTACCAGTTGCAAAACTGAGACAGCATGTTGCCAGTATACCTTCTGACCCGCCATAAAGGAGTTAGGTGGCAAATGAGGACAAAAAAATGCAGTTTTTTTAATTGAAGAATATTTAAAACATTTTAAAACATCTTTTGTTTGCTGTTTTTTTTGTATATTAAGTATGTCTTTATAATGTATTTTTTTAACTGTTAAAGTTTTAGTAATTTTTTTAATACATTTTTTTGTTGTTTTTTTGGTGCTATTGTAATGTAGTTAATATTATACAGAAAACATAGAGATTAAGGTCTTAATTAGTATGTCGGTCCGTAAGCCTCTGACCCCTCTTCGGAGGCTTACCGACTGACATCCTTGATCTGAATTCCGACCCACGTATTACGATTACGGCGGTCGCAATTCAAACTGGCTGGTCAAATGGCTGGCTTCTGTCGGGCTCAAAGAGCCCGTCGGCCAGTTGAAAACTGAACATAATCCCTTACGGACGACATTTCCGCCATCGGGATGAAGATGCCGGTTTCTGACATGCTTTCCATATCTGGCCTTCCAACATGGAAACACTGCCAGAAAAAAGACTTTGGGGGCCCCTAGAGGGGCCCTTTCCTCTTAAGCCTCCGGTTGGAGGCCGTTGTGTGGCAGTCACTGTGAAATGCCTGCTATACAGTGAAGATATTTATAGTGACTCCCATTTCTCTATGGAAGCTTGTGCTGCGGCCGGTTACTGACCGCTGCACAAGCTTCCATAGGGAAATGGGAGTCTGTGACTGGACCATATGCGGTTGCATCGTAATTGCAGTTTTGAATCGCCAACCTGAGGTTGGTCAGTTCCAAAACCACTGGGATGTCGTTTGGAGGCAACTCTGACCGGCATCTAAATTAGGGCCTCTGTTTTTCTAACAAAATGAGTTTCATTTTTATATTTATTTTTTTGCAAAACAATTGTTTTTTATTCAAAATCTTAGTATTTTTTTATTTTGGAAAAATATGCACTATTGTACTTTTTGTGTGCTTTAGAATTTTTAGAAAAGTTCGTTTTTGCATTAATTTAGCATGTTTTAAAAAAAATAATATAATATTTTTGAACAGTTGTATTTTTTTTATATTTGCCATTTTTTGGCTCTTTCATCTCTGTTTACATTTGAATTTTTTGCAGATTTAATTTAGTTTTGTTTTCATTTTTAAAACATATCTTTTTTTAATTTGGAGTGCTTTTAGTAAACTTGTGTATCCCAAAATAAATTATTGGTTAATGTTGGCTAATGTTGTTTGGTTTAGGGTGAGAATAGTTAATTGTACTTTCATAAAGTCCAACACATTTCCCGATGGGGCTAAGCTTGAAATTGAACTTTAAATCTGAATTCCCAAGGTGCACCATTTTCCCCAATGTGGCTGCGGTTGGTTTAGGAATGTTAAATTCCACCTCCCAAAAGTGCAACACTTTCAACAACATGGCTAAGGGCCTTGGTGGTCCATCAGACTGCCGTAGCTACGGTGGCAGTGCAACTTGGGCAGTCGAACCGCATTGGTACCACGACAACCACCAGGGATCAGAGATCCGTGGCCGTGTTGTGGCAGTCTTGCGGCCGCAATATGCTTGGCAAGTCCGCTGCAACACCACCAAGCATATTACTAGTTTCCTCTCCGCCACGGTTTTCATGGTGGTGGGCCTGCCTAAAAGGTGTCCGAGAGGAAACTGCGCCTCCTGATGCCTCTGAGTCAGGTGTGCATGCAGGGGGCACATAGTGTACCCTCTGTCTGCATGCACCCCCAGTTCATGTAGGGCATAGACTTGAAAGTCCACGCCCTGCAGGAACCTGCAATTGCTTTTCCATTGTGGTGCCTTGCTAAACACCGCTGTGGGCCAGCCACCGTAGGACTGCCCAGCCTGGAATCCTGTTAGAAGCTGGTGGGCAGTCTCATTATGAATTTATTGGTGTGGGAGTTGGGCACTGGAAAATGATGGCCAGGTCCCACATGACCAAACTCATAATAAGGCCCTAAGTTTGAAGTGGGAATAATAAATTGAACCTGCTCTAAGTTTGAAGTGGGAATAATAAATGGAACTTGCCCAAAGTCCAAAAATGGGCACATTGTGATTACGTTTGCAGCAGGAATTGTAAATAAGTTCTTTCCCACAGTGGAACGCTTTCCTCAATGTGGCTAAGGGGCTGAATGCGAGTTTGACGGTCCGAATGGTGCAAAAACACCTGCGTCACAACACCAGGCCCGGACTGGCAATCCCCCGGTCGGCTGGATGGGGTGGGGGCCGGATTTGTATGTTGGGGGCTGGTTTTGTTTGCTGGGGCCGATTTGGAACCTGGCGTGATCGAGCAGCAAACAAACACACAACTATCTGCATAAAATGCAGCTGCTGGTGCTGCACGCACTGTCTGCCCGTGTCCAGCACTGCTAGCACTACAGCATATTATTTATAAAACAATCCACTGGCTGGTCTGACTGTCTGCACCAGCACCATGCGCGGCGTCTTCATTATCCGCCTTCACGTCTGCGCAGTGCGTCATTCACCCTTACGGTGGGGGGTCTGGAGTCAGAGGTCCGGGTCAGAGGTGATCATGCGCAAGCGCATTGGAGTCGCGCATTAAAAAGTGCGCATGAGGAGGCCCGAGAGTGAGACATCGAGAGGCTGGAGCGGAGCCTGGAGAGGCCCTGACCCCATAATTTACTTGTAGCCTGCCCCGGCCCCCGGGCCGTGTCTGCAGGCTGCCACCCGGCGCCCACAGGTGAGTGTTGACCCTGATCATTTAATTATTGGGCAAGTACTGTGACTGTCTCTGGGGGCGTCGCGACCAGGCCGGAATTAAAAGCAATTAAAGCCTGGTTAAGCCCCGGCCCAGTTCCGCAACCGCAGCGAAGAGTGGATGTATTCATTGTGACAAACAGGCGCTTCCTTCTGTTACTCAAAGTCAGATCGGGTGAATGCGCAAAGGTCTGCCAATGCAATGTATATTTTACTGTCTTTGTATGTGAAAGAGCTATTGTGCCATGTGGCCGCCACTATGAGTTCTCTAGCTTGTTGTTGTGGTAGAGTGCAGGCAATAATTTGCAAGCGTGAATTTCGACTCGAGTCCAGTGCCACAGAAGCGAAGCAATAGTCTTACACGTATCGAGGGAGCACAGTAGGAGTATTTACAGGCCCATGTCTCTCTGCCCAGTTGAGTGCAAAATGCTTAAATGATGGCGGTCAGTGTCCTGCTCAGGTACAGTCGCACCATATTGGCAACTCTCGATGGAGAGTTATCTGATAATCAGCAGTCCAGATCCCGGGTGCCTTGCTGCTCCAACCTCCACATCGGAGATAGGATAGTGCACTAATCAATGAAAGTTGCCATTGGCCGGTTAGTAGAGTTCTGCCACATCTTCTCAGCCCCCATGATACTCTATTTTCCGTGCTAGTAGTGAACATTACCATGTTGTCTACTTCATGGCCTGCAGCCTGTGTTCGCTGGTCCAGAGGCCAGCAGATTCACTCTTCTTAAGATCCGGGGGGCTCCGTTGCGCTGCCATTCAAAGGCGAGCTGCGCTAGATGTCATGGTTAGTCCGTGCCGAGGGGTTGGAGACTCCCTCGGATCGGGGATGTGCACAGTGATGTTTGCAGCACTTGTCTTTATCCAACATATACCCATGAATTGTATGCCCACAAACCAACTATCATACTCTAACACGAAAAACCAAATAAACCAAAATGCAAAGAAATTGTCTAATACTTTGAAAGCAGCAATGCCACAAACCTTTAAATACATGAAACTTAAAAGTTAAGGCATTCCCTCATTGTGATATTTAAACAGTGGCCCTATCACGTAGCCTTCCCCCCAGAAAGACTGACTTCTGTGCACCCGTTACTGATCTAGCTCTTTTTAAGACTTAATTAGCAGCAATAAAGGAGGAATAATATAAATGTTGTGGAAGCCTCATCAAGTGGAAAAAATATGAAAAAGAAAGAATACTGTGAAAGTTGAAGACAGGCCTACAGCTGGAGCACACTGACAGGCCACTGCCTGCCCTGTAGGAGCCCGCCTCTACCGACTGCCATCTTTTCCTGTAGAAGGCCGCCTCTGCCTGTAACATGCCTGTGTTACGTGCACTGGCAATGCCTTGGAAATATTCAAATCATACAAGAAATTTTGGTTCTGTATGAAAACTGACATAGATTTGAGTGAGTCACACACACGCGGGAAACTGAAGAGACTGGTTATTTATTTCACATTTTATTCTTTATTTTAGGTTTTGTTTTTAAATAAAGGATCTGATCCAAGGGGCATGGGGCGCTGAATATAGCAAGGGGAGGCCAAGAGGAATGGATTGAGATGGCACACGAGGCTTACAGAGGCCTGATTTACCGACCCTGGGAGGATGGAAGGCTTAGCTGGTCTTGTCAGTACTCGAACATCACAGCTAATGCCAGAGGCGAGAGTTAACTCACTCCTAGCACTGTGTTTTCCATGGGCGCAGCTTTTTGTGTGTTTCACGTCACGAGGCGTCCACTGAGGGGTCCTTAGCAGGGGGTGGCGGTGACAGTAAGTGCCGGAAAATTGTAGCCTTCCCCAGGCTGTGGCCCTCCCTCCCTCAGTGATGGCCGGGCCCTGCACTTAACTCACTGAGCCTCAAGGAAGGACTAGGTTTAAATGTAAGTGATTTAATCAAAACCAGCAGAAGAGACAATTTGAAAGGGGAATAAAGTCTGCAGAATGGGCGATCTATATGAAATCCGTGGCGAACCTCTGCCATAGTGTCAGGTTGAAATTTCAGAGTTGATACAATTGAATATGTAATGATAAAGGTGCTGTAAATTTCACAGTTTTGGTCTGTCTTTTACCAAAATTTTCTTGCGGGGAGAATACCCCCCCCCCCCAACCCCTCTAGGAGTGGTTGGGCTCGCTCGCTATGCGCCGAACCGGGGCTGGTCTAGCAACATTTGCCAGGGCTGCTTTCAGTTCCCAGTCCGGCCCTGCACGCCACCGCTCTGCATGCGCAAGTTCATCAGCCATATTAGAGTTTCGCATGCAGATCTGCCACCTTCAGCTCGGCGGTTCAGCCAGTGGTCTAGCACCGACCACACATTGAGAAACATGTCTTCGGTTCAACACCGGGCACTGGCTGCACCGCAATCCTGACTGCAGAGTGCATTAGGAGTACAAAAACCATCGACGGTCTGGTAGTGGAACAAACCAATAGACGGCCCTGCGCAATCTTCCAATGCCTACGTTATAAGCAACAAATCACAGCAATTCCAATTTTAAAGAACCATATTCATTGGCAAGTTTTAACACCGTATTCACATAAAGTAATGTAACAAATTGACATGTTTTTCGACCAGCCCATAAAACAGCTTCAAAATGCAGACCACAATACCTCTCGAAGATCAGTGAGGAGCAGTGGGGGAGGAAAGGCGCTGACGTGGCTTTGATGGTAGTTACCTGCACTCAGTGGCTCTTGGCGTCTTGGGCTCCTCCTGCTCGTGGCCTTGTGCTCCTTGATCTCGGAGCTCCTGGTACCCAGTGTCTCAGCATTAGTGCCTGCCTGCCTGTCTCCAAGCTCAACTCTACCCAACATCCAAATATCGCAACAACAACTCATTTTTGCTACTTAGTTGAGCACCACTGTTAACCTTGAGACAACAACAATTTAGTAGAACAATTAAGGCAATTTTCAGGTTTGCACACAGCTTATGCCCTTGCCAGTGATAGAATTATTAGAAATCTAGAAGAGCAAATGTATTCCTGTAAGATCGTGAGGTTCAGGCATTTGTGGAGTGGTGTGGCTCACTGGTTAGAGGCAGCAGACCTGGAAGCAGAGAACGGCCCGGGACCAGGGTTCAATTCCCGACGCGGCAGGGTCGTGGACCAGGGTCAACGGACTCGATAATTCTCGCCTCAGTGCCTACTCTAACAAGGGATCACACTCTGCAACTCTGGGCATTAAGCTTGCCTCATCTCTACAACGGCCCCCCACAGACGCCGGGGATGCCTGGTTTCACCTTGGAGATACCCAGAAGGGACCATCTCACAGGGAAAGCCAGGACGGGTTCCCCAGCGGTCTTCAGCGCCAGGACACCCCGAGATGGGGTAACAGTGCGCTTTACAAGTATCATCATTACATTTTTTTGGGGGGATATAGTAATCCGGACACCCTCCAACGTACTAAACATGGCTTTACCTGTAGATTATTGTCAGTATCCAAGAGCACAGCAACCTTCAATTGCTATGTAGGGTTAAGTCAAATCTACTCAGAGGATGCCATTGGTTCCACTCCATTGATTCTATAGATTAATTGCTGGAGAAAAACGTTACTACTTTTCAGTATTCACCGAAAAAAGTGGTAAAGTTAGACTTTTGGTTCAAGTTTACCTTTGTGAATCGGGTCCTATGATTGTATATAATGTCTTAAACTTTTATGATTCTGAGCGCTGAACAAAGATTGTTGACTTACCGAGTCATACTGTCTTCATTTGATTTTTGGAACTTCAATAGATTTGGTGGCCAGAATAGAAGCATTCACTTTAAAATTGTAAATTATTAACATGTAGGAGCTCTATTGTTTAATTTGGGAAATCAAACACAATTCTTTAACGTTGATTTGGCTCTGTTTGGATGGTGTTGTCGCCCTAAAAGGAAAATCATGTAAAATCCACTCTTCCGGTCCCACCTTCTGGGAGGTCTGTGATGTGTGCCCAGAGATGCAGAGCTTTTAGAAATCAATAACCTCATTTTCAAATTGACAGCGGGGAAGCATTACATTGGAAATGTAACGAATAAATGTACGCAAGTATATGGTAACTCTTTATTGAAACCCAAGCTGAAAGGCGGCATGGGGTTGTATGCGGTCAAAGGCATAGAGACAGTCAACGAGTGATTGGAGGGATAGCTGGGTTCTGAGATGGAAATTGGACTGGTTCTTTGTAGTGATGTATTGTTCTGTAAAGATATGTGTCTTCAACTCTTTCCTAAATTGGAGCAGGATTGAGAAAATCTTGATGACTAGTGGATGTCGTTTGAAATCATGGATACGTAAATGGAGAAGGCCGTATGCTTTGTTTTGTTTGCGTTCTTGTCTCTAGTCTTTTTGTCTTGCTTGCTTGCTGCAAGTTGCTGGCAGTGCCTTCTGCACTTTCGATGTACTAAACGTATCCAGGTTACAAAGGACGCGTATATGGTGAATATGCCCTGATAACTGCAGATCTTCAAATTGTAGGTGTCCCGAGGAAGCTCGTGTTCTATTCCAAAATTATTGGCAACATTTATACTCCTAGTACTGCTGATTGTTTTTTTATTTATTGAAGTTTTCTGTTGTTCTTTCCATTGAGAGTGAGTTCACTAGTTTAAGGACGTGATTTGATTCATCTTCCTTATCGATACGAAATGCTCCTCTTTGAATACGTTTCAGAAAGAAACTGGACCACAGCAATCTTCAGCTGTTTTTCAAAGTATTTTGCCCGGTAGCTTTCTGCATGGAACATACGTGGAATTAACAATCATTTTTCCCTCTGAGTCTAAATCTTAAGTGCTGCCTTATGACTGAATTTCTTTTTTATATGGCTGGCCCAGGGCACTTGATGGAGTTTATAAGGAAATGGATGTTCGTCTTTCTTCTAGACTTAGTAATATTTTCTTTTCATCAAGGAGGGTGAGAAATAGTACAGCCAGAATGAGGAGGTAGAAAGTTCAAAACACCATCGCTTCCTTTCTTCATCCATAAACGTGTGATACAATGACGCAATTCATTGTGGAAGGATGCATTACCAATGTCATGCAATTTGGACAAGGTGCCCAGTCTTCCTGGAATTTGACATCTTGTGTGCACTTGTTTAACAATAAAATCTGGGTGACAGTACCAAGGCTGGTATAATGATGTCTGTCCTCTAGGCTTTCATCTCTTGGGCACTAAACATAGCAAATCAAGCCTACAGCCCTTCTTTGATCTTTATTTCGCACTACTCTTCATCTCGATGTGTAAGGTCCTCCTGTGATCACCTCCTGTTAGTCTGTTACTACCTTAAGACAAGGAGGCAGGGAGGGGGTCACTCATCTCGAATATTTCGTATGTAGCTTGGAAGAACTTTCTGTTTGGCATTAGACTTTCTGCCCATTTCTTTATTTATAGGAAGATGTTAAAAAATGAAATTCTCCTTTTTCCTCTGTAATCTGACTTTAGTATTCTTCATCTATTATTTGGTGTTTCAGCGCCAGGACACCATGTACCTGGGTAGCAGTGTGCTATAGAAAACAAACGCTTGAATAAATAAATTAATACATAAATAAATATGATTGTGTGACCACACAATGCAGAAAACAATTTAGCACATGAGTCTAAATTGGCCTCAAATACTGCACTTTCTTGGAATATATAAATGTTTTTCATACCACTATAAGGTTTGTTTTGTGCTATGGATAATACTGAAAACCTAGAACAAGTCAGAGGGTATACAACAAATAGTAAAATTGTACCAATCTTCAAAATGAATGGCTGAGAATTACCTACACATCTCGTTCTTCTTTCCTTTCAGCATAAAGTTTAGGCACCGCCTACTTACTTCAACAGTCTAAGTCAGTGTTATGTCTATAACTGCTCAAGGCACTCTGGGACTGATTCAATGTTTGGCAGAGGAGTTGCTCCATCTCAAACATGATTGATATCCTGTCTGCCTTACTTCAAGTGCCATAGGATGTAATGGATGTATGACGTTAGAACGCATACATTGACAACACGTACCTTTACAACGCGTTCGTAACAACGAAAGTTGTTACCACGCATTGCGCTGGGGGGCGCAAAATTCATTAATTTAATTTACTATACCAACACCTGTCCCCGTGGATAGTAGGGAAGGTGTTGGGATAGTAAATTAAATCATTTACTATCCTTGAGCGCCCCCCAGTGCAATGCGTGGTAACAACTTTCGTTGTTACGCCCGCGTTGTAAAGGTATTCCGTGGTAATGCTTGCGTTCTAAACGTTGCATACCGATGTAATGCACCTATAATAAGTTGGACGGGATAGCTGTCCCATTTGTGATGGAGTAACCCATCTGACATCTTCTGTCTTCTAGTCTTAAACCTACCTTTCAATCCCCACACTCTGTTTTTCTTTTGTGTCAGTTGTCTATTGGGCTCCCGTTTTAGCCTTGTACACCTAGTTGATGCCTTTTCACGCTTTCGGCAGGCATTTTGTCACCTTTGCCAGGCTCTCGTTGCTTTCTTCGGAGAAAAGATTGATACTGGTGTAGTGTGCTTGGGTTCAACTTCATAATTACTTGCAGCGCCACACTGAGAGGCAGTGCACAGGTTTGCAAGTATATTGTGGAATCTTGGTCTTTCTCTTCCACATGCCTCTAAATTCCTGCCTCCAGAGGTTGGTCCACCAGTAAGCATTATAAATATCATTAGGCTTTGTTTAGCAGATGATGCCAGATTAATAGTTTTTCTTCAGTCATCTGTTTAACTGAAAATATTTTACAATTTTTGCAGGAGGGTTTTAATACAAATAAGTCTAGTTTTACTAAATGATTACAGTGGTACTATTAGAGAATGTAGGCTCCTATATCATTTTGTGCCTTGTATCAATTTGTTTAATGGTAATGAATAGTTGAGACTGTTAAAGTCTTTATTTTTCATACAAATTTAAGTTGAAGAAAATGTGCCTGACACTAGAAAATGTGTTTCATCTTGTCTTATCTGTAGAAGAGAAGGCGAAAACATAGAAATGCTTCTTTAAAATGTGATAAATAAATCATGTAGCTTTAAATCATTGGAGAAGATGCTTTATTGAACATGTAAAAATAAATGTTAAGCTTAATTAAGAAGTAGACTCTCATATCTAATGTGTGCCTATGAGTAGGCCTGAAAATATTTTGACTTCTGCTTGACATTTAAATAAAATGCCTTTTAGAACTACTGATCTAATCCTCTGACCATAAAGTAATTCATCACTTTAAAATAGGCTACTCTAAGAGAAATGTATTTCTTTCTTTTCTCACACCATATGATTTCCTCATTTCACTAAACAATGTATTCTGCTATATTTTATAACGAAAAGAGTGTTGGAATGTTGAGCTTATTGAAGATATTGTTTTGCATGGTCGCATCAAGATTTACTGATAGAAATGTTTCATTGCTTTAAGGTAGTCCTTTGTCCATAAACTGCGGTACTGACAATAACTAACAGAATAGGCCTTCAAAGTATCACATGAGAAACCTTCCCTCATATATCTCTTGCAAGACATATTAGAAACCTTTAGATAACTGCTCACCGGCTTGAGTGTTTACCATGGGAAATGAGAGGAGAGACTACAGAGCATTGGAAGACCTGTTTCCATTGGACGAACCATGCTGAATGTTGCACATGTTTTATGTTTTCATATATATGTGTTCCTAGTTAGGGAGACTACACCATTCTTTCTTTCCATGACATCTTCCCCTCAATTCTTTATGCTTTATTTTTTCCCTATTCTTGCTCAGATTGCTGTCTGCTACTGCCAACAGCGATTTCCTTTTACCCTGATCCTTATGTGGAGAGACTTTCTCCTACAGTTGATCATAGCTACTGCTGTGATTCTTTTTCATTGACTCTATTAACAGTTGCTACTGCAACTTGTTGGGAACTCTGCTGAGTTTCTGGAACTGCTCTTTATCAGGATTTCATTCTTTGGCTAACTAAAAGGTCTGGAATCTTGCTCATTTTCCAAAGAGAACTCTTACTGGGTTCTTATTTAGGTTAGGACTCTTAGAACTAAGTTAAGGACTATTTCCTTTATGGAACACAATGTCTAGGCCAGGCCCCTGGTGGTAAAAGAGGGCAAGGCAATAGCTTGAGGATCATATCCTGGAATTTGGCAGGACTTACAAATAAACTACCTTGCCCAGACTGGGGGCTCTTTGTGGATAAGCAGGATATCTGTATGTTCCAGGAAACCTGGGCTAGGGCGACTTCCAGAGGTTGAACTTTGCTAGTTTCAATATCTTAGGCACTTCAGGGGGTAGAGGCAGGCCCTCAGGGGGCCTGTCTATTTGGGTGAGATCACATTTGGGCTGAAGAGCTGATCAGCTCCCAATCCCCTTGAGCGACATACATTGTGTCTGGCTTACCTTCGCTTCAAAGATAAAAATTGCCCTTATTAATGTTTACTCCTGGCCTGTTCTCACCAGCCTAGAATCTGTCACCATAGACCAACTGGGTCTTTTTTGTCTACTATTGAACCCGCCACATGGTTGATCGTTGGGGGTGATTGTAATTGCCAATTTGAACCCCTTACTGACTCAATTAATGCATCCCCTAGTGAAGAATACTTACAATGGCTAATCCCAGACCCACAAATCCAGCCCATTAAAGTTTGGTCCCCGCTGGCATTGCAGCTCAACTCACTAACGTTAGTACACTCCTTAAGAGCATGCAATGGTCAAACAAAATCAGGCACACCAGGGCAGTTAACGTTTAATAGAGTAGGCCAAGCTTCTTTGTGGGACTATATTCTGATGGAAACCAGATTACCGCAAAAGGTCAGTGATTTCTATGTCAGCATGAGGCAGGACAGTGACCATAATGCCCTGATTTTGGTTTTGAAGTCATTGAATTTGGGTCTCACCACCTTCCAATCTACTTCTATACCTGTGAATAGTGTGATAAGTTTAACAAACTATAAAAGGAAAGTTAGGTGGGAGCAATTACAACAGTCACCCCATAAATTGGCAACAGTTTATGAACTAATAATTACATCTATGGTTAAAATGTGGAGGGAACATCTGTAGAGGGTTCAATGTTGGATGCTGGGAAAGTTGCCTCAATGCATCAAGAGTTATCATCAAAACTGCAGGTATATTGTACCGAATAGTACGCTCAAGGCCAAATACTCAGTTTTAATGTACCGGGTTCAATTACAAATGCCGTAAAGCCAAGGAGGCCTTATTGGATGCGGTGAAAGCAAAGGATAAGCAGTGTAATAAACTAAGCGGGTACTGTACAAAGAGAATATCCAGCAGGAGAGGAAACATTGGGAATTGGATAGATGAGACAATATTAAATGTGCCTTACCGAACAAAGACATGGAGTCCTTTGGGGCCATTATGAGCTCAGGTCACATCCAAGAGAAGCCTGCAATTGAGCCAAATATAGCCTCTGAAGTGTGGGAAACATTTTCTTTCTCTTTACACCAGTTATGAAATTGTAACTGAAGCTGCTGTACCTCAAAAATAAACCATTGAGTCTTGCCAGGGTGTGGCGGAGGAGATTACTTTATCTGAAGTGGCAAACGCTATAAATAAGCTCCATACCAACAAAGTCAGAGGCTTAGATAAATTACCTGGGGACTTATTTTGGGGAGAACCAATAATCTAGGGACCATATTTGTGGACCCTATTTAACGCCATTTTAAATGGCATAGATCCCCCCGATATTTGGCGTGGGGCAGAAATTGTCCCAATCTACAAAAAAGTTGCCCCCTCCATCCTACTAACTAAAGGCCGATCAGTTTAATCGATATCTCCCAAAAACTCTTTGCGCTGGTGTCAGGAGTTGTTCCCTCCCCCACCTTATGGGATAGGCGCTCACCTTTGCAACCAGCCTCTCTCTTTTTCCAACAGCCTCTAGACTCTCAGGGCAACAGGAGATCCCGGATGTTACACTCCTCCTCAGGAGACTGGCCCTTTAACACCTCCGGGGAAAACACAGACCTCGCCTGGAGGGAGGACGCCGACGAAGCTCTATGGCCCATAAGAGCGGAAGGGGATGAACGAGAGGAAGCCAGAGCCGTCGGAGCCGCTGACGGAGAGGAATGCTGGCCCAAGACCGAAGGACTACGTGGGTCTGTCAGGAGGACGCTGCGCCCCGCCACGGCCTCAGAGGGTCGTGGCTTAAACAGGTACGTGACAAAATACGGGACTTTGGGAGCAGGGAGGAGGTCCGCAGGACGCTGGGCAGGGCTGGATCTCGGGTCGGGCTCGGCAAGTACCCAATTCTGGTTAAGGCCGTCTTTCCTGAATCCATTGCCCTTACTTTTCTGGTGTCGGGACCCCCCCCCCCCTTTTCTGTGCACCTCACGTCGGACGGATGTTGCCCTCACTCCCTTCTTCCCACCTACATTCTGCCTAATAACGCCCTAACATTGGTTCCCTTGTCTCCTTCTTCCCACATGATCTAAGGCCGGGAGATGATCGGGAGAAGAGCGAGAGAAAATCCAGTGTCAAGGAAGAGTACGATTAAGTGACCCCTATCCTGAAGAAGATGCTTTTGCTTTTGTTCTTTGCAAATTACTTTATACCTACCTTTTTGAACCACAAATAAACAACTCTCGAGCAACATACCCACGCATCTGCCTCTTGAATGCCCTACAGCTACCAGCTGTTTTTTTCTTGATCGCCTCCAGGTATGGATGGAAGAAGAGGAGATACTGAGTCCTTATCAAGCCGGCTTCAGAAAAAACACCTCAACCATCGACCAGATATTTAGACTCCAACTTCTTTTCTGGAAAACTGTGGTATTAGAGGGTGGCAGCCTCTATTTAATATTCGTAGATCTGAAGTCAGCTTTTGATCTTGTACCTAGAGAGAAACGCTGGGATGTACTTAGAGATTTGGGGATTACATCTTATCTCCTTACCATTCTAGTGAGGTTCCATGTATAAAACTTTGCGCAAGTGAGATTTGGGAAACACAGTGAACTTACTCCGCGCTTTCCTGTTAATAAAGGGGTATGCCGGGGTTGCGTGCTAGCGCCTACCCTATTCTACCTATTTTTTAATGGTCTTATTAAGTAACTTAGAAAAGTTAAGGGCAATGATGCCCCTAGTCTAGCATCGGGCAAGGTCCCAGCGCTGATGTTTGCTGATGACACACTCCTAATTTCAAAGACACGTATGGGAATTCAGCGCATCCTAGATTGCTTTGACACCTTCTGTAAGACTCGGGGGCTGGAGATAAACACATCCAAGACCAAATATATTGTATTCAAACCTGTTAACACATCCCGCCCCAATCCACGTTTGAATGGCTTCCCCCTTGACAGAGTGACGGTGTTTGATTACTTAGGCATCACTCTAACCGAGCATCTGGATTGGGGACCGCATATGACCAAGGCCAGCCGTAAACTAGCACAGACAGGGGGAGGGCTCATGAAACAATATAGATCTTCATCATTTAAACCATTTCTGCGTTTTCCTGAAACAATTCTCTAGTGTTTTATTTCTGGGTCTTGTAATTCTTTTTCATAGAGTTGCCAGAGAAAGCTTTGTACAGGTGTATTTGAGTATTATCCAATCTTGATATGATTGGTTTGTGGTGAGATAGAGCCTTTATGCCTATTTTTGGGAAACATTGTTTACAATGCAGGGATTACATTGCGATGCTATTACATCGCGGTTTTCACAATGTAAGTCGTTACAACGACTTGCGCTGGATGGCGTTCTAGGACAAGGAATAGTATAATTTACTATCCAACACATTCCCTACTGTATGTAGACAGGAGTTGGAATAGTAAATTATACTACTCCTAAGTTCAGCGCCCTCCAACGCAAGTCGTTGTAATGACTTGCGTTGTAAAAAATGCGATGTAATGTACTGCGATGTAAATGTATGCGTTGTAACGTCATACATCCCTATTTTTACATCTAGGATTGAAGGAGCCAGATCTGGATAGGCCAAGGACACGTTCTTTCACAAATAGGACCTGTGAACCACTGTAATACTTTAAATTGCCTGCAGAAAGTGTCTGTAACTATTGGCCATGGCAAATTGAACATCTATTCAATTTCTATCCACACTCCCTTCAACTCATGAGCTTGACATATATCATATGATCACATATATACACATTATATGACGCAGGCAATGTGACACATATTAACCAGGGCAATGGGAAAGAAAGATGGATTGCGTAATGTTTTGTGATATTGGATGGGACTCTGCTTCACACAAGACATAATTATGTAAAGCATTACAAACTGCCACTGTACTGTCAATAACATAGGTTGAAGTATGTTGCATTACAATAAAGCTATGGGAGTTGTATCCCTGCTGAATGGAGAGTGGTTTCTTACCCACCTCAAGAATGAACAATAAAAAACAAAGCAATGTGGGTGAGAATATTGATTCCTTGCAATACAAGTAAATGAAGAACCTCCTTCTGGTTTGGTATTTTGGTAGGAGTCTTCTCAAAATAAAGATTACAGGAGACATAAATATTCTCTACAGTCTCAAATTATGCATACAACTATGTTATAATCTGAAACTGGGTTCATGTCTGAACACATGAAAATTGTGAGTAAGGTTAGCTGCAAAATTACTGAGTAGTCAGTCAGTCATTTAAAAACATTGTTATTCGGATAATCAAATATCCATAAAAGAAAAACTACATTAAGAACACATAAAATCATATAAAGTATAAAAGATGAAATAAAACACAATTCATCACACACAAAACTGACTTATAAATGCACTAAAGTTTTAACGGGGCAGTCTTGCCAGGGAAATAATAAAACACCTTTAATTACACACAAAGGTAAAAAGCATTCTATGGCAGCATGTATAATCACTGCAATTACAACAGGGACATCTTAATCAGAAAGCATGGCACGCTGTGCCCGAAGTGTCACTTCAAGAAAAGAGCCTACATGTAAGCGTGTCTCCTCATCTGACAATTGTAAGAGAAAACTGAATGCCACCTTAAAAGTCCTATTATTGTGTTTTTAATGAGCAGAATGAAAAGTGCTTCGTATATCTTAAATAAAATTTTATAAAAGTGCAAAGTGCTGCATGGACTGACCAGAACTCCCATCACAGTGGCAAGGATCCCATCAAGGTTCATTTGAAAACCCAGGGGGAATCATAATAAGTATTTTAATGTGCCAGCCCTAAACCGAACCACAACAAGCTATGTTTTCAGCGTCCTCTTGCTGTAAAGAGGCCGCTGGTAGGAGGGCTATCTACAGCCATGTTTAAATAAGCTGTCACTGTTGACTTTCCCCCCATCCTTGTTCAATCTACTGAAATGCTCAAAAGGAAACATTGTTAGCTGCACAGATTTCTTATATACATTCACAATATTTTCTGGGTCTATGAAGACAGCTGTAAACCAATCTTTAGAAAAACAGACTCCACAGCTGCTAACTATGGAATTTGTGGTTAAATTAAATTACTTCTGCATAATACACTGATGGACTACGGGGTCAAAATCTAAGAGTGCAACCCACACTTAAATAATACAAACTACAAGCATGAAGCAAGAAGGGTTTGAAAGCCATGATTAATGTCTTGCAAAAGTCTTTACTGTCTGAGGAAGGACTGATTCTCACAAGCTTAAGCTGAGGTCCTTAGCAGACAGAGCAACAGTGCAATTCTTTCATGTGGTCCACCAAGGGGTTGATAAGACAACAAAGATAAGGGATAGAATGGTACCCAAAAGTAAATGAAATGGTCAAAGAAGAAATTGCCCAGTGTATAAAGTTCCAAAAGCAGGGCAAGAGGACCGTCTCTCATGGATAAATACTGCCAGGAAACTCAGAACTGAATTTCCACGGCATCTTGGGTTGTCACCAGCAAATCTCCATGATTGATGCGTGTTGATTCAGTGCCCCCCGAAGTTTGTGAAGTATGTCTACTCAAAGATCTCCACAGGGAATGAAAAGGATCAGTGGTTCCCTATTCCAAGGGAGAACATTCCAGAGATTTTTAAAACGGTGTTATGAAACATCAACCCTTCATTTCTGGAAAACCACAAGCAAATGGGTGGATGGAATACTTTATGCATGCTTTAATACCGACTCTGCATTATGGAGGCAGAGACAATGGACATTGAGTGGGGCATAATCCGGTTTGTAAGAGATTAGCAAACACAACTCTTATATAAGCAGCCTACACATTCATGGCTGTACTTGGTGACTGAGTGGTGTCTACCAACATACCAAGAGATGGGGCAGGAACACCTGGCTGTCCAGACGTGGAAGAGAGAAAAGAAGGAGATAAAATAAAGAATAAGCTGGGCAAAAAGCAGAGGAATAGATGCTATACATCTATTATAGTATATGGCTTTTGTCAACACCCAAGAGCCAATGTCAAAATGTCCTTTGAACTCTGATCTCTAAATGGCATTCAGAATAGGCAGCTTGGTGGCTGCCATATCAAGCAGCCGTTATATTGAGGAGCATATCTACTCTAATAAAAGGTCACAGTGCTTTGAGTGCGGGAGGAGGGCAATCCACTCCATAACCAGAAGTAGACCGAGAACTGTGAGTGGTGTTTATTGGCCTATGAGCTTTATTTTACCCTGATCTCCCATCCCCCTTCATTGGTGACTTACTTTATGTAAATCAAGTACCAGGAAAGTTTCACATGTGGATGTGCAATGAGAACTTCGAGCATGATATTTAGATAAATGTTACATTGCATATTCCATATTTTGCTGCGAAGTTAAGGAAGGTGGGCGCTTCCAAAGGAGAGCGTTTATATTGATACCTACCCCTTCCTCTCTCATTCTTTTTTCTCTTTTATGTATTTTGCTCTATTTCATTTCTTATTTTCTGTAAAGACATATACCCGAACCATCTCTATATAACTATTATGTTTTCCCTTAGTAGTCAAACTTGCCAAGACCTAGGCTACATACAAGAAGCCGAAAGAGGAAATTAATGTTTAAATGAATGAATCCCTGAATAATAGTGTCATCCTGTTCTTCATACTTTGCCCCTGCTTTTATTACTAATCCATTCGACTGGACAATGTTGTGCATTTTGATCCACTGTGTTACTGCTCTTCCCCACCATCTTACACCTACCTTAAGGCAGTTAAAATGCTGTCTGAACTGAATGTTGCCACCGTCAATAATTGACTGGTCTCTGTATCATGAAAGGGGAGAGGATATAACCTTACAGCTAGAGCTGTCAACCTCGCAGGGTTTGAGTCTCAGCAGGGAAACTGGACAAAGGAGCCGCACACCCCTTCGCATAGCCCCGGAGACAGGTGAAGGCCGGTATGGACCAGTTTATGCCGGCGGCCCAAAGGTGGTCGAAAGTTTGAATTTTCACTGGCAGGTTTTCTGCAGGCCACCCTGATTGGTTGCCGGGGGGGGGGGGCAGTGGGGCTACCCGGGAGGCTTGAAGGGGTGGCAGGACAGCTTAAAAGGCTGTAGTCCAGCCTGATGAGGCCCTTTGTGTCCTGCTGCTCCTGAGGTTTCCCGGAGCACGCCGCCCCACCACGGACGAAGGAGGTTCTGGACAAATCACTTTATCTCCCCACACCTAACAAAAATGATTGCCTTCATCCAGGCCTTTAAGTGGGATGAAAAAAGTGGGGGGGGGGGTTCTCAAAGAGGCGTGGTTATTTAATTAAGGGCGTGGCTTAAAAACACGTAAAGCTAAAAATCTGTGTTTAGCACAGTGTGCCTCCGGACTTGTATTTTGCTGTTCCTGTCATTGAGTCCAGATGGATGATACAGCAAGTCACATCCTACCTACAAGCAGGGCTTTAAGTGGGATGAAAAAACTGGGGGGTCTCTCACAGGGGCGTGGCCAGTGTAATTAGGGGCGTGGCTTTAAAACACTTATGCAAAAAATCTGTTTAGCATAGTGTGCCGCCCGACTTGTATTTTGTTGTTTCTGTCATTGCATCCAGATATATAATGCAACAAGTAACATCATACTTACAACAAGTAAGTACTATTTGCTTTGTCAATGGTTATTATTTGCATAAGATAAATAAGCTGCAACTATGGCTTGTTACATATAATATTGAAAAAGCTTCCAATTAAAGCCCTGGTGACCCTACCACAATGTTGCTGCTCTTTCGAAAAAGAGACGGGAAATCCATAAAGAAAATGACTCTTTAAAGAATTTCCCTTCCCCCAAAACTCTCACCTGGCATGACTTCATGCCGTAACTTCTCTGCTAGTGAGAAGTGAGGGCAGGCAACCTAGATGTGCTTGCTGTCTCGAAACGGGTCTCTATGGGGCTGTTTTGCACCCTGGCACTTTTTTCCAGACTACAGTGACAACAAACTACTGTCACTGCAGTCCCGAAAAAAAAACGGACCACCTGTGCCAGGGCTCAAAACAGAGCCCGATAGAGACCCGTTTCGAGGTCCCCTTTAAAAACTGCCGGTGCTCAGACCCCTGGAGACCCGGCCCACTTAAAGCCCTGCCTACAAGTCAGGACTATTGGCTTTGTCAATGGTTGTTAGTTGCATAAGATAATTAAGCAGCAACTATGGCTTGTATATAATATTGAAAACACTTCCACTTAAAGCCCTGGTGGTAACACCACGACAATGTTGCTGCTCCTGAGATTCAAAAAGAGAAGGGAAATCCAGAGAGAAAATGACTTTCTTTAAAGGATTTCCCTTCCCCTACAACGCTCACCACGTGCACATCAATGTGCCTGCTGTTACTGTAGTCCGGAAAAAAAAACGGACCGCCTCTGCCAGGGCACAAACCAGCGCCCGATTGAGACCTATTTCAAGGCCCCCTTAAAAAATTGCCCTTGCTCAGACCCGGTGAGACCCGGCCTCCTTAAAGCCCTGCGTACATGTATTACGAGGGGGGGGGTTCCGCCCCAGGCGGCACCATCTCTGAGGCGGCCGCGGTCGCGCGGCACTGGAGGCCCGTTGCGGCCGCGGCGGCCTTTATAATTTATTTGGGATTCTTGGGGGAGCACAGTGTCCCACATAAATTATTAAGGCGGCCGCGGCCGCAACGGGCCTCCAGTGCCGCGGCCGCCGCCTGCATTTGCACTGTGCCAGCAGCTGCAGTGTTAAAAAAAAACTTACAAGCAGGTCAGGGGTGTGCAGGCTGCAGCGCGGGCATTGCCTAAATCCCGCCCCGCGTTAGTGACGTCCTCGTCAGTCCTCAGGCTCCGACCGTTGTGGTTGTTGCTCCCCTCCCGCCCAGCCGCCCAGCCTCGCTCAGAGTCCTCCAGAGGGGCGTCAATTATTCAGTTCTCGGCTGCAGCGGCCATCCCGGTGCCGGACATCCAGTACTAGGTGAGGCTAAATTGTACGTCCAGAGCCCCCAGTGGGCGCTGCCAGGGGCCGCTTGATGGCGCCCAACCAAGTATGTGGCAACCTTCGTCGGACTCCATGACTATGGAAGTGCCTTCCCAGTGTTTTCTTATGGTTGGAGTGTTTGCCATTTATTTATTGCAGAATTATCCTTGTACCTGTGTTTAGTACTCTTTTGTAACATACACACGTCACTTTTCTCTTGTAACACACTGTTTGTTACCTTTCACATTTTGTTGTCTTTTGATACTTGCACAAGTGCCACCATTTCCTACGTATAATACACCTATAAAATGAGAACTAAAGTTTAAAAAGAACAACCATGGGAGAAAAGGGGGGTAGTATGTCTAGACAAGTTGAACAAGTGTCTGGTAGCAACGTTAAACACATTGTTCTGTGGGTAGAAGAGATGCCGGGGTGGCTCAAAATCAGGCTGTTTCATTAGCGCATTTTATTAAGTACCACTGAATTATTGCTTTAGTGCAATAAAATTAGGAGACATGAGTACATTTTTCTAATGTTCATTACGTGGTAGCGTACTGCTGTTGTGCTTAAAGTACTAAATCATTCCACATGCATCAAAGTGTTTATAAAATACACCAGGATTTCTGTTTGAAGAGATGGGGAGTGGATGGAACTTTCAGCCTTATTCATGAAGGCTAAATCGGCTCGCAAAGGGCCGGATTCTGAGAATCCGGCCCTTTGCGAGTGCGATTTTTGCATTTGGGATTCAGCATCCCAAATGCAAAAATCGGTAATTGCTAAATCGCTAAATTGCGAGGAATTACATTTAAGGAATCTCTATTTGAGATTCCTTAAATGCAATTCATGAAGCATTTGAAAATTGCGAAAATGCAATTTTGGGCCGCTATTTACCGAGAGGTCAGACCTCTCGGTAAATAGCAAAAACTTAGAAAAATGCTTTTAAAAGCATTTTTCTAAGTTGCATGTTGCACACACACATGTCCTTTGGACATGTGTGTGCGCAACACCTGTTTCAATTTGCATTTAAGGGGTGCTACAGGGTGTCCTTTGGACACCCCTGGCACCCTTTAAATCGCTATCTTATTTGCGAGTAGCAAATTGCTAATCGCAAATAAGGAATACTCCCCATGCATTCCTATGGGCCTTTTGGCCCATAGGAATGCACGGGGAGTTATTCCTTATTTGCGATTAGCAATTAGCTAATCGCAAATAAGGAATCAGTGGGAATCGCAATTAATATTGCGATTCCTACATGATTACCGTTTTGCGAGTCTCAAATAGCGATTCCTTATGATTCGCTATTTGAGCCTCGCAAAACGGCCCGATCATGAATCAGGCTGTATGTGAGGTGCAGGTTGCAGAAGAGGAGAGAATTGTGTCTAATGTGCAAGAGGCAATTTAAAGTAGAGAATAAGCGAGGTAGAGGGAAATCATGCGCCAGTGGATGGAGAGAATGTTCAAATAGGTCTTCAGTGTTAGGTATTCAAGGTTTATCTGGAGAATTAATAATATTGGTAATAACATAATTTTGAAAGCATTATGTGATACTAAGTAATGGTATTGTAGGTAGGTTATCGGAGTGTGTAGCAAATGAGCAGGTTGTTAGCTTAGAACAGGCAGCACACTCAAAAATAAATAGCATGGTACATACTGTGGTTTGTCGAGACTTTGAATTGGAGCCCTCATATAGCATGATTGAAGTATCTGGTAAAGCACTCATAACGTCCGAGGCACTATACCATTTTGGAATAAAACATATTATGTAGAATGACTAGCTCCCTTGTCCAGTCTCAACAGGAGTAAACAGGGAATGTGCCATTTTTCCTCCGACCTTCATTGGGCACCCTGGCAAAGATGTCTTGAGGAGGGCAGATATGAATAAGTGATGGGGGAGCAAGGACTGTACATCCTGATACTGTTGGGCAAGAGATGTGGAGCGGGCCTAGCCTTGAGAGGGCCTCCTGCTTTGGACAATGTCTGCCTAGCATTAAACAAGCTGTGAGTGGCAGGACAGTGGAATACAATGTGGGCAGTGAGGGAACTGGAGCTTGGTAGATTTTCTCAGTTCCTATTAGTGTCATTATACCTGCTTGAAAAGACTCTTTTGTAACATGCACAGGCCACTTTTCTCTTGTAACACACTGTTTGCTACCTCTCACATTTTGTTGGCTTTTGATACTTGCTCAAGTGCCACCATTGCCTACGTAACGTTTGTTGTTGTGCCTGAGTGTCTGCCATATATTGCAGTATTATACCTCTAATTGAACTTTGTTTTCTCTAGTAACCTGCACACTTGTCACTTTTTCCTCCTGTAATGCACCGTTTTCTACCATTTGTATTTTGTTTGCTCACAATGGTCACTTTTGCCTCATGTAACTTAACGTCTGCTTTTGTAATTTGTTCACTTGCAATTTTCTCCTCATGTGTCATTACTGTTCCTATTGTGAAGCGCTCTGACGCCTTCGGGTAAAGTCCGCGCTACATACAAATGCATACATAAATAAAAATAGGAGCAGCGGTGTGACGCAGCTGACCACCCCATGCAGACTGTCAGGAGGGGCCCATATTCTCCAGTAGCTCACAGATATTCATTCATTGGCCTGGGGTTGAATAGGGACCCCACTCAAGGGTTGTGAGGCCCCTGTATGTTCGCCCCCAGGTGATGTTGTTATGCTGTCAATGCAGGGTGCTGGAACCAGTGTGCGGGGGTTCTCGACGCTGTCCATGTGCAGCCCACAGCTGTGTGGGGTTGCCTTAAAGTGCTTCAAGGTCTTCTCTGCGCTGTTTAGGGAGCTCTCGGTTGCAGTCTTAATGACCAAAGTTGCTTCCTCTAAGAATGCATATTGTCAGTGCACACCTTGGTGCTGTCCTGCCCAGCTGCCCAGCACTGTAACAATCAGAACACCCCATTCACTGTTCCCTCTGCGAAAACTGCCATTGGAGAGCATTGCACACAGAGAATGACACCATTCTCATTATTTCCTGTATTGCAGGGTCTCAGCTTTATTCCACCTGTTTCAGGTGATGCATTCAGAGCTTGAAATGCTGCTTTTTCTTCAATCCATTTATTGTCCGCGCATTTTAGGCTTGACACTCGTTTAAAAAGCTATTTCCTTTACAAAGAATGTCTCTGGCGGTACAATCTTGTTCACTGACTTTTTTCATAACTGTGTTCTATTGACTGTCGACAACTGTCGACAACTGTGGCATACTAGTGCTTGAGGCCTGACCTGCTCCATAATCCTAGACAAGTGATCCAAGGAAGCTAGGACTCGCCAGTGTATGCATATCAATAAACTTACATGCATTTATTAAGTTTTCCCATTCTTCATAATTATCTAATTAATCGATTGTCAGTTAGAAATGATGCCACTGTCTAAAGGCAACGTTGAGAAAACTGCAAAAAGGAATACATTCTGAGGTAGAAATACCACCACAGAGGGTGAAGTAGTGTGGCTCACTGGTTAGAGGCGGCAGACCTGAGAGCAGAGGACGGCCCGGGACCAGGGTTCGATTCCCGGCGCGGCAGGTTTCTGGACCAGGGTCAGCGGACTCGATAATTCTCTCGCCTCGGTGCCCACTTTGATCAGCGATCACACCGGCAACTCTGGGCATTAGCTTGCCTCATCTTCACTAACGGCCCCACCAGACCGCCGGGGATGCCTGGTCTCACCCTGGAGATACCCATTAAGGGACCATCTCTCAGGGAAGTCAGGAAGGGTTTCGCAGCGGTCGAAGTGCCTTGGGACCCTCCGGGTAGTATAGTGCGCTATATAAATGCCTATACATACATACATACATACATGAAGAAGGGCTATTAAGCAGCTGAGACAGGTGGGGGTGAATATGAGATTTATTTGCAAACTTGTTGCAGCAGTAAACAAGCTAAAAGCTGATGCAAATCATTTGATTCTACAAAAAAGATGTGAATAAAAGGTTTTGCTTTTGACAGTTAACGGGCTATTGGGCTGTGCGGTGGGATTTATTTCAAGTGCCCACTGTCCTTTCCCCCCCCCCCCAAGGGGCGGCAATCTGTGGGCTAGCCCCGGGCGCCACAAGCTCTAGCTACGCCCCTGCTGGTGCTCTAGTAAAGCGCTCTGATATCTTTGGGTCGAGGTCGTGCTATATAAAACTCTAAAAAGACAACAACAAAAAAACAAGATGCAATGTACAATGATCTCCTAATTGGGAGGGAACACGTTCCCTTGACCAACAATAGCCATTACTCATTTGGTACCGACAAATTAATTATCTTATTTTATCATGTCACTTCACCCATTGTTTGAAGATTCATTCTACCCTTGTATTAAACGTATTTTGAGCGCACTTCAAGTTAACTGCCCTTGTATCACATTGACAGATGGGAATAACTGCCGCCACAGTAGAATATGTGACTTACTTTTTGTTGTAATTCACAATGTACATTGCTCTGAAACTCGGAAGCTAGTTCGTGCTATATTCCTTCTCTCAATTCGATATGCCTCGCTTTTTTTTCACAATATGCAGTGTAAAGCGCCCTGAAGCCTGCATGAGTGCTGAATGCGCTATACAGATGAAAACATAAAAAAGTAAATAAGAGGTCCTCTTTGGGACAACACACAAAACAACACACAAAACTCATCGTCTTAGCTGGGTTACATAAGAATCGAAACTGATGAAACAGGTGTTAGCCTTGCATCTTTTTCTAATACGTAATTTTTAAACTGACATCGCTGCATGCATATTCAAAAGATTTCTTTCTTTAATTTGGAAACATAAAAATGGTTGTGAATTCAGCTGTGGTACCGCTGTCATCTTGCCACGTTTTAGCCATTACAGTTATCGTTCGTGAATAATTACTCAGTTCAGAGGAGTGCTCAGGTTTGGGATGTGCATAGTTCCCTGTATAATGCATGAATGGCCATGTTTTTATTGCGTTCTAAAAGCTATAGAGCATATTCTGTCAGTAAAACATGCAAAGACTTACAGGAAATATTCACCGCGGAGCCAAAATCTAGGGACATTCTGTTCAGCAAAATACTTAAATACTGGAAAATGTCTGCAAATCGCCCAATACGTTGGAGAAGTATTTTACGGGCACCAGAACAGCAGGTTTATTAAATTATTTTAAAGTTACCACCAGCTAAATTTAAAACGGAGGAAGCACTTGCATCCTTCTATTTCATTTTATTATGATAAAAAATATGTCAATATCTGGATAAAAATGCCTCTCTCGATGTTAAGAAGCTGGTTCATACCTCATACATTGGCCGGAACACACACACATTCTCTTTATCTATTCATGGACCGGCTTTATGCTTAAGGACCGGCTTTATGCTTAAGCATCTTATCCATCACTCCTTTAGCTTCGGTGCAGCTACAATCACAGTAAGAGAACAACTGCGGTCCTCATGCGGTAGGTTAGGGTGCCCAGATCTTGACAGGCAAAAACCGGGACATTTTGCAAAAATAGAAGAAGGACTACAATTTTACATCAACGGTGCTGCGCAGAATGATAACTCTTAACATAGGAACATAGAAGAAGCACTAAGAAAATAATTAGAATGTAATTTCCTAAAACCGGTCTCATACCTGTTATTTAATTTGCTTACTTATAACAGCTGCTAACTAGCACAACTTTAGAACACCCAGTAAGTGCCTCTCAATGGTTTCAGTTGACCCCTTCTAAAAACCGCCACCTTAGCAAAAAATTGCAGAAATCTGCCAGGACAGGTGTTGAAAACCCAGGGCTGTCTGGGCAAATCCGGGATGTCTCGTCACCCAACCATGCATGCCATCATAATATGACAGGTACGCTCTTACAGTCATAGTAGTCTCACGGAGCCGCATGTTTCCCATCCGTGAACACTCCTTGGTGCTGCATCAGGGGGATGAAGCACTTCTTGAAAGCACATACAATTATTTTCATGTTTGTTGATTATCTTAGCATGTTGGGGTGACTTACTAACATTGTGAACTGGCTTTGCATCATACAAGTGATGTAAACCAGCACAAAATGTATTTTAGGATTGTTTACTTTCCAGCGCAAGACTTGTTTTGCACTGGAAATTAACTAAAAGTAAGGCAAAGCAGAGGGAAGCACTTCCTTGCATTACTCAGCGTCAAGGGGGCGTTACATGGGCATTCCCATGCAACTACCAACACTTTTTGATGCAAAACCCTATCTACCAAAAATGTGAGACTGGGTGCTGTGTACAAAAATAACAACTTTTGAAAACAGGCGCTAAAAGGAGAAATGTTGTCATTTTCAGTGGCGGCTCCTCCACTATGGCGGACAAGCGTCACCCCACTGCATTTAAGCAGTGCTAGGTAGAAACATAAAATGATAATAAATTAGTTATTATCATTTTATGCTTCGTGTCCTGCTGCTTTGCGGGTGGGCATGTGGCCGGGGCTGCTCTGCTCTCAGAGCAAGGGAGGACTGGTTTGCCCACTCCTAAGTATGCAATGACTGTTTAGTCGGCCCTCTCTGGCTGCCCAAACCAGTCATGCACACTTTCCCATTTCTCCATGCAGGCTGCATTACAGCCTGCATGGAGAACATGCCCACCCCTCCCGTCCCTGGCTGAGTGCTGTGTCAAGATGCTCAAACCAATCAGAATTCTGCATTGCAGCATTCTGATTGGCTTTGGGGAGGGAGCCTGGCTGCCTGCTTCCTGCTCCTGAAGTCAGAGACAGGAGAGCAGGAGCAGAGATGCAGGACCCAGCCTCAAGGTAAGTTAATTGCTTATTTTTTATTCCCCCCGCGTGACCCCAGCAACCCTCACCATGCCCTCCCAGAACCCCCCACCCACGAGTCATGCCGCTGCCACTGGTCATTCATCCTTTCTTTTCTAACTTTGCCTGTGTGCTGCACTGTGCAGCACACACACAATTAGGAAAATATTTTAATGTTGTCTATTCATAGTATTTTGTACTGGAAGGGAATCCTTCTAGTACAAAATCTATGCTAGACTCACGCACACACCCTTGCACTAGAGTGCAAAGGTGTGTGTGTGGCATACAGCCACAAAATTCTGCATCAGCGCTAAGGAGAGGAGGGAGAGAGCCATATTTCTGTAGATATGACGCTATCCTACTCCCTCCCTGTCACGCAACACAGCACAGCATTTTTGGCTGCTGCCCTGCATTGGGTGACACATTACTAAATCTGCTCCATTGTCTTTTAGAATTTATACATTTTTGTTGGCATTGTTGTAAGCAGCAGTGGGTCATCGCTGCTTTGGCATGGTTGGTGAAGTTTATGCCAGTTTAGCCTTGTGCTGACGGCAGAGCTCTGTTGGGATGCTTGGGGTAGGAGCTGCTTCCTTTGCCAGCAGAACGGAATACTTGTTTATCTCATTAGACAAGGAAGATATCCCATAATGCCCATAATGGGCAGACTTTGAAGACACTTTGGGTGGTCATACCAGTCCCTTTGTTAGAGGTCAGAAGAAGTGATCCTGCTGTAGTTTATCATGTACTTCATTGAGTTGTCAGTGGTAGGTAAATAGAGTTCCACAGGTTCAGTTCCTGAATACAGAGGGATTGGCCTTCATGTTTCTTCCATCATAACTTTCTCTCAATTTGTAACAGGGTATTTTGGCATGATGTACCTAGAAGGGATGTAGCAGCACTAGTAGTTTTCTAGCACATGTAGGTCTTTTTCCTAATACACTGTCAGACGTGTGACCTTTCTTCCCCAAGAGCCAATAGACGGATTATAAAGCATGTGTGTGTTTTTCCAATTGAGGTCCTCTCTGGGTGTATGGTTTTGTTTTCTTTGCAGTTCTGAAAATAATGCGAAGGGTAAGGTACTGTGTATAGTGTTATAATAATTTGGAGGTACCTTCTTGAGTGAGGTGGTTTTCAACATTCACTCACTGGACAGACAAAACTGCTTTCCTACCTGACATAATTAGCTAGCTATTAGGCCGTGTGTGGGAAGATAGAATGTTCACACATAAACAAGATGCAATGTGTTTGATATTTATTGTGAGACCCCTAGCTTTTTCTAAGACTCATAGCCATGTGAATAGCAAAGCCTGTTAGATTGGTTTCTCCCTGATGCTTCCATATTATTTTCTTTTGTAAATGACCCGTTTTGCAGAGTTATCCCCAAACCTTTTGCTTCTTCCTCCCTTGTTTTTCCTGACCTGTGGTTGTTGGGTATACGACTCTGGGCACTTTACCACTGCTGATCAGTGGTAAAGTGCATATGCTCTCTGTATAAATTGTTATTGTGATTGGTTATCCATGATTGGCATATTTGTTTTACCAGTAGGGCCCTAGTAAAGTGCACTGAGTGTGCCAGGTCTGGTGATTCAAGTGTTACTAGTGGGCTTGCAGCACTGATTGTGCCACCCACATGAGTAGCCCTAAAATGGTGTCTCAGGCCTGCCATTGCAGTGCCTGTGTGCAGTTGCTAACTGCCATGCTGACCCGACCAGTGTCCACACTAGCCAGGCCAAACCCTTCCCTTTATTTGCACATTGGACACCCCTATGGAAGGCCTGGGTACCCCCCTGGGCAGGGTGCAGTGTATGTGAAAGGTAGAGCATGTACTAGTGTAGGTGACATGCTCTGATAGTGAATTACAGCCATCTTTGTTTTTCACCATTGAAAGGCTATCTTGCCCATAGGCTATAATGGGGAATGCTGTGTATAATGTTTACCTGCATATCTTCCCATAGAGGCAAGATAGAAAATTGAAGTCTGGTATCCCTGAACAGAGAATTTAATAACAAATCTTTTAGGAAGGATGGTTTTTAAATCCCGTGTTTGAAAGCAACACTTTTAGAAAGTGGCTGCTTTCTTATCTGACCTTTCTATGTGCCTTTGCCTGTTTATGAATTGACTGTCTGGTTTGTGAGTGACAGGGGCTGTAATGGCTCCAAGAGGCTGGATCAGTCAGCACAGGGCTGAATAGCTCCATCTGCATCTTGAGTGGTGGGGGGATAGCACTTGGGCCTGAATAGTGTTGTGCCTGCCTTCCACAATGCTGGCTCCACCTCCTGCTGGGCGGCTGATGACCCTGCCCCTCTCTCTCAAAGGAAAGAGAACAATGGAAAAATGGGAATAAAAAGGATACCCAAATCCCAGAACTTTAGATCATCCTGGAATCAAGAAGGAACCTCTGCCAAGGAGAAAGCTGGAAGACTGAAGAAGGAGATCTCCAAGGGCCTGAGGAAAGATGGCCATCTGTTAAGAAGTTCCAGGAACAATAGGACTTCACTCCCAGCTTCCCCCCTGACCTCTGCTGTGTGAGTTCTGACCTGCCTAGAGTGTTTGATCCATTTGTGGGGCCTCTGGTGGTTGTTGCCTGCTGTTTGGGGAGCTGGAAAAGAAGAACAAAAGATGTACAATTTTGCACGCATCACTCGTGTGCAGAGCGCATCGTCGACAGTGTGAGAAAATTCCAGCCGCCGCAAAGATCGCCGCAGCGCCTGTTGCCGCTGCAAGAACCGACGCATCGTTCGCTTGTGGAGCTCATCGCCCCGGTGCGGGAAGATTTCTGTCGCTGCGAATATCGTCGCAGAGCCTGTCATCGCTGTGAGAACCATCGCACTGCTTGCTTGAGGACCGCATCCCGACGCTGAGAACATCGTCGCATAGTCCAACACCATCGCATCGAGGGTCGCGACAGAAGAGGATCAACTCTACACCGCGCATTGCCGCCGCACCGAAGATCGTCGCCGTCCCGAAGATCGTCGCATCGTGCCTTTGCGAGACGCTTCCGACCTGATAACCTGCACCCCGGAATCCATACAAGGTATTGCATCGCTCCCCATACAGACTGGATTCGTCGCAACACGCCCACTGCATGCAGCGGGGTTGTTGCATCGCCTCCCCAGGGTCTCAGGTGTGACACATCGTTTTTTTGTGGCGTGCAGTTGCCGCTAGTAACTTTTGTGGCATCTAAAGGTACTTTGGGCTAAAAGTGACGCAACAGTGGTTTATTTTGACGTAAACCCTTGAACTCTTTTTAAAATCATATTCTTGAACTGTGTATGTTGGATTTTTGTCGTTTTGGACTTGTCTAGTCTAGATAAAGATACTTTATTTTTCTAAACTGGTGTGGAGTCCATTTGTGGTGTTTTCACTGTGTTACTGTGAGTTTTGGAACAAATACTTTACACATTGCCTTTGATAAGCCTGTCTGTTGTGCCAAGCTACCAAGGGGGTGAGCAGGGGTTATCTAAAGAGTGTATCCCCCTTGTTCTGACTAGACGCAAGAGTCCCTATTTGGACATTGGTACCTACCTCTGCCAACTAGAGACCCCCCGATCTACCATTGGTGGTCAGCGGTGAGGACTTGTATTTGTACTTGACCCACAGTAATTGGTGTACATCACTAGTTTAGTGCCAACCACAACGCAACCACATACCGTGTTTTGTTTTGGTTCTATTTTTGATCTGATCCTTGAGTCATCCCTGCATCATGTCTCAGAAGGGTAAACCAGCAAGTGATGGTGCAGAACTGGAGTTTGATATTGAAATGTTAAGTGATTACAAAGTAGGTCAACTCAGGCAGTTCTGCAGGAGCTTTGGATGTCACAAGGAGAGCATCTCCAGGAAGGAGAAGCTACAGAAGGCCTTAAGGGCCTGGTGGGAGGCCAAAGAAACTGGGGAGACAGATGATGCAGAGGTGGATGAGGATGCACAAGGAGATAGTTTCAGGTCACAGGATCTGCATGTGTCCAGAGCAGCCTCAAGGGCTGGCAGCAACCATTCCGCTAGACATTTTTCCCCAGGGGAGTTGGAAGAAAACCAAAGGGTTAGAGATCATGAATTAGATGTCATGAGGCTTAAGACGAAGCTGATGGAAATAGAATCCCAGAGCAAGGCAGAGAAAAGCAAGAAGATGTATGCCTTAGAAGAATTGAAATTGACCTTAGCACATGAATTAGAAATGAGGGAGCTTGATTGGGAGCGCGAGAGGCTTGAGGCCATGAGTGTCTCGTTGAAGAAGAAACATTTGTAGCTGAAGAAGTGAGCTTTGCTGAGTTGGAGGTGGAGGCCAGCTCAGATGGTAGCAGCAAGATTATGGTATCTAGTCCTGAGAGAAAGGTACAAACACCCAGAGATGTGGCACCTGACTTGAAGGAGGGGGTTGACATACACCAGGGGGTTCAGGTTTATGATGTAGTTCCAGTGGTGTGCGGTGTCCCTGAAGTAGATTGGGAGACCGACACAGGGAACCATTTTCCTAGTGGTGGGAAGGAAACTCTACTGACTCTAGATGAGAGGTGCAGGGAGAGGGGTTCCGCCATGGTAGAAACCTTGGTGTGTGAGTGTGAAGACCGCCTCAAAGAGTGTGGGTTGTGTGAAAGAGACAGTCAGATACTGTCTTGCCAGTCTCAGGAAAGTGGTGTGGTGTACTTGTGTGAGGCACTGGAGGGTGAGGCAAAGGGTAGCTTTTTTTAACAACTGTGGGGGGCTGTGTGATTCATTTGTTGGAGAGCATATTTTAAGTCCCTGTTTTCCAGAGCTAAGCCAAGCACCCGGAGTGTGAGTTCTCTGATTCCAGGGAACTTGCGCAGTAGGCAGATCTCTTGGTGGAGCCCAGAGAGTCTGAGGAGGCAATGGGGAGTTATCCCAAAAGGAGTGGCGCAGATATCTTCCAGACCAATGAGGTGGAAGAGGTTCAGTGTAGCTTAGATAGGTCCCAGTGTAGTGGGAGGGGTGTAGGGGCTCACGTCCTGTCTCAGTGGAGAAGGAGTGCGTGTGGGATGTGTGTCCCAAGGTGCGTGAAACCCAGTCTCAGGGCCTGGAGGGTTCCTTAAGAGAACACCAGGTTGGGGACCTGGGCTGTACCTGCAGGCCATCTGAGGGGGACCTCCTAGTGTCAGGAGAACCGGGAGCGTCTGTAACCAGGGCTCCAGTGGTTCTGGTGTCCGGCGGTACCGCTCCAGTTGGGAGAGTGCAGAAGTCCAGACTAAGGGGTGAGAGGGGGATGTGTTTCCCAGTGGCAGTGGGAGAATCAGTGGGCCAGGGACCAGCCAGAAGGGCTGAGTCTCCCAGGAGTGACCATGGTGACACCACTTCTATCCTGGGGGATCTTCGCGCACTGTCAGGTGGACAGGGGCCGGGAGATCTGTGCCAGGTGGACTGTCACAAGACACATGAGTAATGTGTCACCCTCGGGGGGGATACTATGTAAGTCCCCAGAAGTCCTGGCGTGCCAGGCAAGTGTTCACCTGCAGGGTTTAGTCCCTGGGCTGGGAGGCCAGGTTCAGGATCTGCCTGACCTGGAGGGAAGGACATCTGTAACCAGTGTCCTGATCGGTTTTGCTTCCTGGGGTACCACCCCAGTTGGTGGGGTACAGCCCTCTGGAAGGGGATGCAGAGGGAGGGAGTCCTTGCCTCTGGCCCCGGGGCAACCCAAGGGTTTCAACCCTAGGTTGGGGGACCAGTTGCTGGAGGAAGGTCCTGAACTGGTGGGAGAGTTGTGTTCTGAAGGTGCCTCTCCTGAGAGGAGAGTGCGGGTTTCCAGAAAGAGGGGTAGGGAGTAGAGAGCCTCACCCATGACCTCTGATCAGCCTAAGGGTGCAGACCCTGGGCTGGTGAGCCAGTGTCAGGATGACCTACCTGATTTGGCAGGAGGGCGAGTGGAGGAAAGGTGCCAGGCACTTGGGGCAACTGCCCCCCACTTTCTGACTCCACAGAGGTTAGAGAGACCTGACCGGCAGGAGGCCTGGCTCTCATCACTTCCAGACGTCTTTCAGTCCCACAGATATCGGGTGGTTGCTATACAGAGATAAGAGCTGCCAGCAGGTCCTGGATCGTTTATACCATATTCATTTTATCTATTAAAAGGACTCGCAGATCGTCCATCCTGCGGAATACATTTTTATCAAGCAGGGCCCATTTTTTGCTTCCCATGATGAATCGGCAAATATATTAAACGCATTCTCCTGACAAGGGCCGGTATCCGCTCTAGGATTTTACAGATTCATCCTGGGTAACAAGCACAAGATTGTATTTTGACTGGTCCTAATTTAAACAGCTTAGTTTTCAGAATATATACGCCGGTCTCTTACAAATATTTTTCCTCGGAGAATACTCATGCATTCATCTTCAACTTAGGGATGCTAACTATCATTCCTTGAGGACAACATTCTGAGGTGGAACTCCTGGCGAAGACCAGTTTCTGTTGAAACGCGCGTCGAGTCACTGTGGAACCCACCCAAAACAGTTAATCATTCACTAATGTGTTATTGTTTTTTCGCTACATCCGTCAAAAATCCTAACATGATTGTCAAAAAGATCACACATATTATGATTATGTGTATTTAGTATGTTTGCGGTTGTGAATGAAAGTGGTCAGAATGTTGTGTAATTGCTAATCCCTGTATGAATTTGCCTTTTCTCAACTATGTTTTTATATTTATCAAAAAAAGATACAACTATTTAATAAATACACTTTTCTATATTTTTCTAATTCTTTAGTGTCACTATTATTCTTCTCCTCATAATGATTTGAGGGATTTAATGGTTTGAAGTAGCCCTTGACTATTTACATTAATGTATTTTTCCTGTCTAGGTGTACTTCTCATCAATATCAGGGGACCCCTTTATTTTGCAACTGGCTCTCATCACTGACAGCTGTCAGTGGCCCCTGTGGCTGGTTGTCCTGGTAGACAGGGTTGCCCCTGGAAGGGGGACAGGAGTCACACCCTGGATGTGGACTGGGCCACACCTTTGTGTTGGCCAGGTGGGTACTGTCTACCAGTGTGGGCACATCTGTGAGTGAAGTCCTGGTGCACCGGGCAAGTGTTAAACAGCAGAGGTGGGCCCCTGGGTTGGGAAGCCAGGTTCAGGTGTTGCCTGACCTGGAGGAAAGGACATCTGTAAACAGTTTCCCTACCAGTTTGTCTTCTAGTGGTACCACTCCAAGTGGGAGGGTGAAGAACTCTGGAAGGGGGTGCAGTGGGAGGGAGTCCTGGCCTCTGACCCGGTTCACCTGGAGGGTTTAGACCCTAGGTTGGAGGGCCAGGTCCGGGGTGACCCCCCTGACCTGGAATCCCAGTTGCAGGATAGAACCCCAGAAATGGTGAGTGAATGGTGCAGGACAACTGCCACTGGTGCCCTGACTATTCTAGAACGGGGTACCACTCCAGGTGGGAGGGTACAGAGCCCCAAGGAAGAGGAGGACCAGGTATGGGGAAGCCCACCCCAACATCCCGTCCAGCCACCCGGTACAGGCCCGGGGCTGGTGGGTCAGTGCCAGGATGTCAGACCTAACCTGACAGGAGGGAGAGAGGACAAGGGTGCCAAGCACCTGGGGCTACTGCCCCTGACCCTCTGATACCACAGGGGTTTGAGAGACCTGAGAGGCATAAGGCCTGGGTCTCATCCTTGACCACTGTCAGTGGCCACTGTGGCTTGCACTCTGTCTGTTTGGACACACCTGTGAGCAAGTTAAGGTTAGGTACTGCACAGATGGTGTCCACCGGTAAGGAGAAGGGTTCCACATGGGTTGGCTTGGTGGACCATGAGAGTATAGATAGAGGGATCCAACTGGGTTGAGGAAGGCATAGAACAGGAATAGTCCCCTGCTGTTTGGGCCAGTTTCTGTGTTCTATCGCCCCAAGCAGGGAATCCCATTGAGGTATCGTTTGGTCTACCCTGGCTTTAGGCTGGAAGGGGGTTGTTTTGGAAATGGCCCTTTCTGCAGGGTTATCCCCAAACTTTTTGCTTCTTCCTCCCTTGTTTTTCCTGACCTGTGGTTTTTGGCTATAGGACTCTGGGCACTTTACTACTGCTGATCAGTGCTAAAGTGCATATGCTCTCTGTATAAATTGTTATTGTGATTGGTTATCCACAATTGGCATATTTATTTTTCCAGTAGGTCCCTAGTAAAGTGCACTGAGTGTGCCAGGGCTGATGATTCAAATGCTACTAGTGGGCCTGCAGCACTGATTGTGCCACCCACACGAGTAGCCCTAAAATGGTGTTTCAGGCCTGCCACCCCAGTGTCTGTGTGCAGTTGCTAACTGCAATGCTGACCTGACCCATGTCCACACTGGCCAGGCCTAACCCTTCCCTTTCTGTGCACATTGGACACCCCTATGGAAGGCCCTAAGTACCCCCCTGGGCAGGGTACAGTGTATATGAAAGGTAGAGCATGTACTAGTGTATGTGACATGCTCTGATAGTGAATTACAGCCATTTTTGTTTTTCACTATTGAAAGGCTATCTTGCCCATAGGCTATAAAATGGGGAATGCTGTGTATAATGTTTACCTGCATATCTTCCCATTGGAGTAAGATGGAAAATTGAAGTCTGGTATCCCTGAACTCAGAATTTAATAACACATCTTTTAGGAAGGATGTTTTTTAAATCCTATGTTTGGAAGTGGCACTTTTAGAAAGTGGCTACTTTCTTATCTGACCTTTCTGTGTGTCTTTGCCTGTTTGTGAATTGACTGTCTGGTTTGTGAGTGACAGGGGCTGGGATGGCCCAAAGAGTCTGGATGAGTCAGCACAGGGCTGAATAGCTCCATCTGCATCTTGAATGGTGGGAGGGGATAGCACTTGGGCCTGAAAAGGGCTGTGCCTGCCTTCCACAATGCTGGATCCACCTCCTGCTGGGTGGCAGATGACCCTGCCCCTCTCTCTCAAAGGAAAGAATGAGACAAGTAAACAGAGTGCTCCAGGACTGACCAGAACTGGTTTGGACTAGGCAAAGGCCTCTCTGCCTTCAGAGAGCAAAGGAAAAATGGGTATAAAAGGGATACCCAAACCCCAGAACTTTAGATCATCCTGGAATCAAGAAGGAACCTCTGCCAAGGAGAACGCTGGAAGACTGAAGAAGAAGGACTGACCTGCCGTAAGGCTGATCTGCAGTTGTTTTGCTGCCAAGGAGAGGGGAAGGACTTTGCTGTTGCTGTGTCCCCTTGCTTGAAGATATATCCAAGGGCCTGAGGAGAGCTGGCCTCCTGTTAAGAAGTCCCAGGACCAAAAGGACTTCACTCCCAGCTTCCCCCCTGAACTCTGCTGTGTGAGTTCTGACCTGTCTAGAGTGCTTGATCCATTTCTGGGGCCATTGGAGGTTGTTGCCTGCTGTTTGGGGAGCTGGAATGAAGAAGAAAAGATGATCTACAATTTTGCACGCATCGCTCGTGTGCAGAGCGCATCGTCAACAGTGACAGAAATTTTGCCCCGCCCTGTGGTTCGTCGCAGCGCCTGTTGCCGCTGCAAGAACCGACGCATCGTTCGCTTGCGGAGCGCATCATTCAGGTGCGGGAATATTCCTGTCACTGTGAATATCAACTCAGAGCCTTTTGTCGCTGTGAGAACCATCGCACTGCTTGCTTGTTGACCACATCCTGTCGCTGTGAACATCGTCGCAGAGTCTAACACCATCGCATCGAGGGGCTGCGACAGAAGATGATCAACGCTGCCCCGCACATCGGCGCCGCATCGAAGATCATCGCATCGTGTCTTTGCGAGATGCTTCCTACCGGAGAACCTGCACCCCGGATTCCATTCAAGGTATTGCATCGCTCCCCATACAGACCGGATTCATTGCAACACGCCCGCTGCGTGCAGCGGGGTTGTCGCATTGCCTCCCCAGGGTCTCAGGAGTGACGCATCGCTTGTTTTACGATGCCGCAGTTGCCGCCAGGAACTTTTGTAGCATCTAAAGGTACTTTGGGCTAAAAGTGACGCAGCTGTGGTTTATTTTGACGCAAACCCTTGAACTCTTTCTAAAATCGTATTTTTGAACTGTGTATGTTGGATTTTTGTTGTTTTGGACTTATGTAGTCTAGATAAAGATACTTTATTTTTCTAAACTGGTGTGGAGTGCATTTGTGGTGTTTTCACTGTGCTACTGTGAGTGTTGGTACACATACTTTACACATTGCCTTTGATAAGCCTGTCTGGTCATGCCAAGCTACCAAGGGGGTGAGCAGGTGTTATTTAAAGAGTGTATCCCCCTTGTCCTGACTTGAAGCTTGGGTCCCTGTTTGGACATTGGTACCTATCTCTGCCAACTAGAGACCACCAGATCTAACAATTTCTGTCAGACATAAGCAGCTTTCCTTTCTCCAAAAAATGAGGGCCAGACATTGTGGGATAACTATGCAGTTTTCAGACATACATCTTATGTTGGTGAGAGGAGTTGGCCTAATGGCTAGGGCGGTCAACCTCAAATCTGGGGAACCAGGTTCAAGTCTCTGCAATGAGGCTGAACGCTGAATATGAAATCGATTCCACTGTATATATGTTTCACTTTTTGAGCACTACACACGTCACTCAATTGCACTTTTTTAACACTAATTCTGACAGTCCACCTATGTATTGTATAATATCATTGAATGAAATAACTCAGATAAAAAGACAGTACAACCAGATGATCTCATGACTAATTTGTTAAGTATTAATTTCTAAAAGCTGTGTTTATTAGAGAGCGTTCATCTCAGATTGCATTAATAGCAGTGTCAAAGTAATTTTGTCTTACCCAACAGAATGATGTGAAGGGCAAATCCATGAAGAAACTCGATGCCAACATGAAAGCAGCAATGCTTATTGGAGGTGGGGGTCCAGCGGCACACCAGGAGCTAGATGACATGGAGAAAATGGTGGCCATAGTCATCAGTCAAAATACGGTGCCAGGAGTTGGGAATCCGGAAACTACTCAACATGACCTGACACAACATCAACAGGGTGAGTACCGACCAGGGACTGGGGGAACGGGGGCACAATGTGCAGTGGCTGAAGGGGGCACTAGGAGTACACGTGTGCAGTCGATTGCCCCAAAACGTGTGGGAAGCCAGCTATGGCGTAGAAGCCTTGCTTGGTCTCCAGCTGTTCCTGCTCAGTGTGGGGGAAGTGAAGGTGCTGGGGTACCAAGTTGATGATGGCATCCAAGACAGGTGTGAGGAACTTTGATAGGGCTGGCTGTGAGACTCTTCCAACTCTGGTGGTTGTTGGTTGGAAGGTACCAGAGGACAACCGGTGCAGCACAGCCAGCAGCTTTGTCTGCGGAGGGATGTTGGTTGTCCGCTGTGTTGGTACCGTCAGCCTATGTTTAGAATGCGGGGGTTGGTTGTCCTTTTGAGCCTGTAGTGGGCAATAACATCCTCTGGTGTTAAGTCTGTGAGGCTGGTGCATTTTCTGAAGGTCCGCTGTCTTTGTCTGCGCTGCATCTGTGGTAGTCCGGGGGGCGGCTGGTCCGGGGGTGGCGGGCCTGGGGGTGGTAGAGGTGGGTGTTGGGGGCCTCCTCCTGCATGATTGCATCTGTTGTTCTTCAGGTGTGGCTCTGGCCTCGGCTCTCTTTTATGGTGCAGGTTGTCGTCCGACTTAACACCAGGTAAGAGCAGGTGTTAAATCCATGATGCTAACGTGCCTTATCACATGTTTTGTGATCTTGTTGCCGATCTGGTTGTTGAGAATGTTGCGAGTGGTGTTGTCACAGCTTTTTGCACGGGAACGCCTACTCTGTGTATCATTAGCATTAGTGGCTGGTGCCATCTGTGGTGATGATTTTTGCAGCTGCAATCGCAGGAAAATTGCTGATATCAGTTGTTAGCACCAGCTGGTGAATAGGGCGACACTTTGGCTGCGATAAAGTGCCGGTAACTCTGCAATAAGTCCTTGAAAATATCCCCCTAAATGTTATTTAAAAAAATTATTGAACTATATAAATAATTAAAACATATATATATATATATATATATATATATATATATATATATATATATATAAATGTGATATTTTCTGAAATGTTGAATATATTTTGAGGGTTAATATTTGTGGTGTTAATTGTGTAAAATATCATATAAATATTTAAAATATATATATATATATTATTGTTTATTATTTTTTTGAATTCATATATTGTTTTGTTTTTGTTTTATATTTTTTTAGTTTCAAGAAAATTAGAATAGGTTTTAATTTAAAAATGTAAAATTTTTCATTGTTATTTAGAATTTAATATTTATATTTTAAATTTTTTTGAGAAGGGGTGTCAAGTTTTTGATGAACATATAGTTTGTTAATTGTATTTTTATAATTATTTCTTTAATTTTTGTAACCACTTTCTGAAAAATTTTGTTAACATTGTATTTTTATAAAAAATTAAAATAAAAAAAATGATTTTTTATAGTTTTGAACTATTTTATCTTTTTACATATATGTAATTTTTACAATATGTAAACTTTTCCTTTATTTTTTTGTTTTGTAGTTAGGAATTGTAATTTATTATGATTTATTATTTAGCACTTTCCCTGAGTTTTGTTGGTTTTGGAGTTGGAATAGTAATTTATTATGGTTTATTTGTCAACACTTTCTTTGAGTTTAGTTGGTTTTGGAGTTGGAATATTAATTTATTATTGTTTTATTATCCAGCACTTTCCCTGAGTTTATTTTGTTTTGGAGTTTGAATAGTAATTTATTATGGTTTCTTATCCAGCATTTTCCCTGAATTTCTTTGGTTTTGGATTGGAATAGTAATTCATTATGGTTTATTATCTTGCACTTTTCCTCTGTTTACTTGGTTTTGGAGTTGGATTAGTAATTTGTTGTGGTTTATTATCCAGCATTTTCTCTGAGTTTAGTTGGTTTTAGGAATATTATATTTTTACTTTTTATAATGTAGTGTTTTAGAGAGTTTATACATATATTCAAATAAAAACATGAGACGTATCTTAGTTTTTATTGTTAATGTTTTTATTTGCATACACATGTTTTTTTTTGTTCACAATTACTTAGGGGTAAATTCCGATTCGGTAAAATGCCCTCCGAATAGCCGTACAGAGCTTTTTTCCTGTACGAATCGTATGCAGAGCCATACCCGTACGTACGAAGTAATACGATGAGTACCCTAAGCAGTTCTCCGTACGAATCGTACCGAAGAGCGCACAACTCACTAATTCGTACGAATCACATTCAGAACGCACAGTATGCGATGTCTGTACCGATCGAAGCTGCATTTTCCGACCCAGCAAGTATGAATCGTATCGACAACACTCCGTACGACTCTTTTCTTAAGGGAGTTAAAAAGGTCCGTAATTGCAGATTTCGCTTCGAAATGCATATGAAACGGACCCCCCTGGGTACGGCGCATACACCGCATGATTGCAGGGGTGCGGTGCATCGGGGTATGGTGCATACACCCCTGGATTTCAGGGGTACGGTGTGTATGTCCCCGTTCGTACACTCCATGATCGTAGGTGTACGGACCATAGGGGTACGGTTCATACACCCCAAAGTCGTAGGTGTACGGTGCATACACCCAGTGCGTGCCCCCTTGATTTTAGTGGTAAGGTGCGTATGTGATAGTTTTACCCTCTGTACGAATTGCTCATACGCGACGTTTACCGTACGAATCACGTACTCATTCCCCGGTCCGGATCGTACTTGGCCGGTCGTACGGCATTTTTACAAATCGTACGGTTCACTGTGCGGGTCGATGTCGTACGGATTTACCCTTCATTTTCATACGGTTCGCAGTGATTAGGACGTATTTTCTCGCAACGGATCGTACTACGCGATTCGTACGGTTCGTATGGAAACGGCTACGAATACGATTCGTCGTACGGATTCGTTTCCCGAATCGGAATAGACCCCTTAGTTTTTATTTTGTTATACAATTTTTAAAAAATATGATTCAGAATTTTTTATATTATTTAGAATATATTATTAAGCACAATACATTTGTAACATAAATGTTTCATGTACATTAGTCAAATAAAAAATATATTTTTACATTAAATTTTTTGAACAGTTTTGAAAAATGATACATTTTCTGAAGTTCAGGTATGTAATAGTAAAGTAAATATATTTTTTACTTTTTTATTATAAACATTTCCATTATTATTTGTAACATTTTTTATGCGAAAAACATTTTAGCACATTTCTTTTCACATTTTTTAATACATTTTATAAAATTGTATTTTTGTAGTAAAATCATATATGTATTTTACAAATGTATAGTTTGTACATTTGCACAATTATTTAATATATTAAATATTTTTAAGAAAATAATATTTAATATATTAAATATAAACAATTGTTTTTAAAAATATACTTTTTTAATCACAGTTTTTAAAAAAACTTTCTTATATTGGTTGCACATTTATAGTATTCTTATTGTAAGTTTATAATTTAAAGGTAAGGACATAAAACAAACATACATTTTAATATATATTAAAAATATTTTTTGTTTTTGGACCCTATAATATTTAATGTAAAATATATATTTACTTTTTGGGATTTTTTTTATAATTCTCTAATCTTGTCTATGGGAAGTTTGTCTTATTTAATTTTTTATTATGCATCTATTTTTTTCCCTTTTTCTCACTCTTTTGCCCATCTGTTTGTTTTTAGGTCATTTTGCAAGACTGAACCTTGCGGTTGGTAGCTGTGTTTCGTCGGTTAAGGTAAGTTTAATTAATTTTACTTTTAAAGTTGTTTTAGGGTGGGGCGAGGTAGTAGTAGTGTGGCTAGATTTGTTAGGTCGTTAAATGTTTGATTTTGGTGTAGTTAGGTGTTGTTTTGTAGTTTAGTGTTTTATGTGTTTAACAAAGTGTTGGATAGAAGTAGAGTGTCATGTAGTGTTAGTTATGTGTTGTTTAGATACGTTATGTTGTATTTAGTGTTAATATTAATATTTTGGGGTTTGTATATGTTATTGTGGGAGGGTGTTGTTTTTTTTAAAATTTGATTTACAGGCTTTCAGGATGTTGCTGAGGACGCCTTTATTTTTTTTTTAAACAAGTACATTTTTTACATTTTCTTTTCTTTTTCTCGTTTCATTTTATTAAGCTACTTCTTGTGTTTCATAAGGGTTTTGTTATAGAGAGGATTGCGTCGTTGGAGCCTTTTTTCGTCAGTACTATTTTTATGCGTATTTTTAAAGCTGATTTTGGGGATTTTCAGTGTTTTTTTATTGAGAAGATTGCATCGTTGGAGTCTTTTTTCAATAGTTGTATTTTTGCATTCTTTTAGGGCAGTTTTTTTCCAATGGATTCGTATTTCGATTTATCAACAATGGATTTATTTGTTTTAAAAAACCCTCTACTGCAACATAACTGTAAGCTTTTTTGTATTATTATGGGTGGGAAATGTTTTTAGTTATATTTGTTTTTTTATTTTAATAAATATATTATGTCATATATTTACATGTACGTTTTTAATTGTTAAATAACATAATTCTAATTATTAATTTAAAATAAAGTAGAATTGTGTTGTTTAAATGTTTTGTTATTTAAAAATGGTTATGAGGTTTGGGGTTGTCTTTTGTGTATAGTATTGTAAAGATGAAATCCAAAGTATTCAAGAAGGAAGTAGTTTATTTGCCCAACAGGGAAGCAAGTCGTTCACATCCAAGACCATGTAGCAACTGGCAACACACATAATACATTCTAGATGACATGGCTGCATTCTCAACAAGGAATGCACATAATTAAAGGCAAAGATACAACACATCTCCCTTATTATAATAACAAAAATGAGAGAGAAAAGAAAAGAAGAAAGAGAAAGAAAAAGAAAAGAAAAAAGAAACAAGCAGAAAGCAAAGATCCAGTGGAAGAAGAGAGTCACTCAGAATAGTAATCTTGGAGATACAAAGGTTGTCTCCTGATTCTTGAGTTTATTGGACACCATTATCAGAGACCAAAATGTCAGATACCCCTTCACAGGTAAAAGCATCCTTCAAAAACTCAATGACATTCTTACTTACAACACTTGCCATACAAGAAGCAGACAACCACTTCGAGGTGTAATCTACAAGAACAACAACAAATCTCTCAGAGGGTCCGAGGTTCTCAAAGGGTCCAATAATATCAACAGCAACTTTAGACCAAGGACGTTCAGGTATGGCAACAGGAGAAAGAGGGGCGGTGTTCACCTTCTTGGATTTGTCATTACCAGCACAAATGTGGCAGTCCTTGACAACAATTTCCACTTATCGGTCCAACTCAGGCCACCAATAGGATTCCCTGACCCTTGCTTTGGTGAGGCTACGACCCAAATGTCCCTCGTGAGCCAAGTTAATTATCTTTTCCCTCATTCCAAAAGGGGGAATCAGTCTGTCGCCCCTGAACAATTCACCTTGAACAATGTTCAGCTCATCCCTTACATTCCAATAACCTTTAGCAGGATCAGGAACTTCTTTCAAAACAGGCCAACCATTGACCGTAGCTTCCAAAACAAAATGTCTTGCCGGATCATCAGAAAAACTGTCTTTCCATTCCACTTCATTTAATGCAGACTCCCTTACCCAAGAAACAGTAGGAGAATCAGGATCATACACGACCAACTTATCAAGGGGTGACCTAGAGAGAAAATCAGCGGGGACATTCTTAAGACCAGGTAAATACTCAACACAGAAATTGTACTCCATGAGTCCTTCCACCCATCTCTTAATTCTAGGAGTTGTACATTCGACATTCCTACATGAGAACAACTGCACAAGGGGTTTGTGATCAGATCTAACCACGAAGGGTAGACCCCACAAATAAAACCTAAAATGCTTGATGGCCCAAAAACAAGCTAAAGCTTCACGCTCAATGACCGAATATCGCTCCTCAGCACCCTTCAAAGAACGAGAAGCGAAACCAAAAACCTTTTCTGAACCATCCACAAGCTGTGACAAAACAGCCCCCAGACCACGTAAACTAGCATCAGTGGAAAAGATGGTCTTCTTGCGCACATCAAAATGCCCCAAAGTTGGCATCTTTGCAATCTCAGACTTTACAGTTTCAAAAGCATCAGAACACTCCTTGTTCCAATTGAAAACAGCACCCTTTTTGAGAAGAAGTCTAATTGGTTGCATCACACTGGCAAAATTTGGAATAAACTTAGAATAATACTCCGACAAACCGTTGAAATATTTCACATGATCCTTGTTAGAAGGGGGTGGAGCTTGAAGGATAGCCTCCGCAAGGTCAAACTTTGGACTGATACCCTCCCCAGATATGTTGTGCCCCAAATAAGATACAGACTTAACTCTGAATTTGCATTTCTCCCGTTTCAAAGTTAAACCAGCTTCCTTGAGTCTAGACAAAACAGAAAACAAGGTGACATCATGCCTGCTAACGTTAACCCCATGGACCAAAATATCGTCCTGGAAGAAAAGGACACAATCAATTCCTGATAGAAAATTTTTCATGACTCTCTGGAAACAGGCAGCTGCGCTAGCTAAACCAAAGGGCATCCTAATAAACCTGTATGCACCAATGGGAGTCACAAAAGAAGTTAAGTGTCTAGACTCCTCATGCAATAAAACCTGGTGGTATGCTGCTGACAAATCCATAACGCTAAACACAGTAGCACCACCCAACTTGGTCAAAATCTCATTGATATTAGGCAAAGGTTGCCTGTCCACCCAAATTGAACTATTTAAACTCCTGAGGTCCACACACATCCTAATTTTGGTACCCTTGTCCTTGGGTGCCAAAATAATTGGCGCAAGCCATTCTGAGGATTCTATCTCCTCAACAACACCTAGTTTCAACAACCTATCAATTTCAACTTGAAGAGGTTGTAACATGAGATTTGGCACCTTCCGAACCTTATGCACAGCAGGCTTGGCATTCCCTTTCAGGACAATCTTGTGCTTGAAACCTTTTAGTAAACCCAAATCTTCGCTAAAAACTTCAGGAAATTTCTCAAAAATGTCTGAAAAATCACCCAATTGAGAAACTAACATAACCTGTTCAGGTGCGTTTGGATTCAAAGTAATTCCTAAGTTCCTTTGGTGACGCCACCCAAGGAGATTATCACCCCTTTTTGCGACGTAAACCTTACCAACAGTTTCTCTGTCTTTAAAAGTAATGGTTTGGATGGAGTAACCTAATACCTCAATCCTTTGTTTAGCATACCCAACAGGATTGATATCAGAAGCCAAAAGTTTGATTTTATCTCCATCAAAATTAGCAAACCAAAACTTATCACTGATAAGAGTTAACAGTGAACCAGAGTCAGCAAGTACGGGAACAACTTTGTTAGCAATTTGGATCTCACAAGAAGGCATAAATACTTCATCCTCATCAACTTGACTCACACCATTAACAGCATCATCAGTAATACAATGAATAGAATCCTGAGGGTAAACTTCATCATCATCAATGCAATTAACTTTGTTGCTTTTACACATCCTTGCATAGTGGCCCTTCCTTCCACAATTTTTACAAACGGTACTCTTAGCAAAACAGTTCGGATAGTTCGGTCCATGTTTCTCGCTTCCACATCTCGGACATCTAAACTTGTTCTCTTTGTTAAAGTTGTTAAAATTGTAATTTTGTTTAGGCTTTTCAACCTTAAAAGTGGTTTTCTCTTGTTTGGAAGGAGCATTACCAACAACAGCAACACTAGTCGCTGGTTGAAAAGATTGACGATGTTCATTACTCACAGCGGAAACAGGATCAGTTTGAGAAGGACCCTTCCTAATCTCCTTGACCCAAGTAGAGGTATGCTCAACACTTTCAACAATAAGTATGGCCTCTTTTAAATTAGGATTCTTAGATAAAAGTTTTTCTTGGATTTTGAGATCATTGGTACAACGAACAAGTTGATTGCGAATGAGAGAGTCAGTCAAAAGTTCAAACTCACAGGTTTGTGCAAGGGATTTGAGCGCAGCAACATAGTTTCCGACTCTCTCACTCTTAGCCTGTGTGCGCATGAAAAATTTGTGTCTTTCCATGACAACATTAATGCGTGCACCAAAATGATTTCTTAAAAGGAGTACAGACATTTCATACACATCCGAAGGTTCACCAGCACCTCTACCAATAGGAATTGGGTCTAAGCTATCATAAATATTTCTTCCTTCGATACCTAGATTATTCAACAAAACTGCTTGTTTACTGACGGCCGAAAACTTCTCCCCACCAATGGCAAGTAAATAAGAGTCAAAAATAGGTTTCCACTTCTTCCATGGTAAGATTGGTTCGCCTTGCTCACTTAAAAACTGGGGAGGTTGATTCATTCCACTGGCAGAAGAAGACATGCTGAAAAGCAAGAATAACTAAACAAACTAACACAATAAGTTAACTAAATAAGCTAACAACAATCTAAAATAATAATCCAAAATAATGAATTAAAATAACAACAAGAAGAGACTTCACTGTTGCTTTTGCTTTTCACTTCTTCAGTGCTACTTCTCTTGAGTACTTCAAATCATAAAGCAACTCAGCTCAACTTTAAATGAACATCAGTAAATTCCATGTAACAGGGATGATTTCCAGCTGAAAACATGTATTGTCAAATTTGCATCAAAACATAAAAATATGACTTGCCTCAGTTCATCCGATAAACGTGGTGAAATGCGTGTGAAAAGCACAAAATGAAAAATTAGTAACACACGCTTGACAGGAACGACAACGCAGATCGATAACTTGTTAGAAACGGCGATGCGCATCAAAACGCGGTTGCATAGCAACGAGAAATGCGCGTTCTGCGTGTGCGTGTGACAACAAGGCGCGCTGACAATCAAACGCGCTGACGAAAAGATGCAATCATACACTGTTGTAACGCGCTGACAACAAGATGCGATCATACGCTGTTGTAAGCTTGTGCCTGTTGCTGGGGTGACGATGAAACGTTCCAGAAATGCCGTTCCAGGGAAATGGCAGGCACGCTCTAAAACAGCTCGCGCAGATCGCGTGCAAGATTTAAAACACGCTAACCAGCGAAGGTAAGCGCAAGTTCATTAATCAAAAATGATAATATTTAAAATAGTACTTGCCGGAGAGTGTCACAAAGAGTTCAGTTCACCACAATGCCCAAGGGCATTAGACGAAGAAAAATGAATCGGAAATTCAGAAAAATAAAAAAAACTCACTTTCGAGGTTTTTTCCCAAAAAAAAAATGAAAATCTGTATCACGCCGGGTTATCAATCACCTGTTGGGCCCATCGTCGCCAGTATTGTAAAGATGAAATCCAAAGTATTCAAGAAGGAAGTAGTTTATTTGCCCAACAGGGAAGTAAGTCGTTCACATCCAAGACCATGTAGCAACTGACAACACACATAATACATTCTAGATGACATGGCTGCATTCTCAACAAGGAATGCACATAATTAAAGGCAAAGATACAACATATAGTATTGATTGTGAAATCATGTCTAGGTATTCTAGACTCTGTGTTTGGAAATGCTCAAATTTTGTGTTGTAGGTATTCATACATTGTTTTTGTTTGTTTACTTAGTTTAGGGCCTATTTTAGTTTCGGGTTGCTCTGGTCTTAGCTCTTGATAGCTTTGTTTTTTTTTATGGATACTATTAATTTGTGTAAGGATGGTTGTCCTCTTCCTATTGTGGCTTGGAAGGCATTGTGTCATCCTTCCACTACATGGTTAGCTTAAGCTTTTTGAGCTAGTGTGTTATCGTAGACGTTCCACCAGGGAATTTGCAACTTTGATTGTGTACGGTGACCTGACCTATGTAGCCTTCCCACCCCAGTGTCTTCAAAGTAGTTCAGGAAAGGAGTTTGTTTTGGTTCCTTTGCTCGGTAGAAAGGGCTTTCAAGTAGTATGTTATAATGGTTGGCTACTTTAGTTGTTGGTACATTGACCAGGGCTATTAATTTTCTTTATTAGATAAGCAAAGTTGCTATTGGTGGTGTAATCTATACTTTGAGTAGATTTTTGGAGATGTCTCCAGGCACTTTGGTTGAAGTGATAATAGCAACTTTGTATTGCAGTTGGTATATTTTTTAATTGATTGAATCATTGCTTGTTCAAAGTTAATGATTATTTTTGGTGGAAAGTTCTTGTCTGTGTGTTGTTTTATTATTGTAAGGAGATCTATGTAGGTGGTATTTCGCTTATTAGGGAGTAGTGCGTATAGGAAGGGAATGTTAGTGCCTTCATGGTCGCAGTGGATGGTATATAGTTGGTAAAAAGATTTGGGTCAAAGAATATTATAGGGTATTGAAGAACTGGAGAGCCAACTAAAAGATAGCACAGCGCTAGATGACGCGAAAGCAAAATTAGATGAAATTCAAAATGACATAACAGGTTATAGTGAATATCTAATCAAAAAGAAGAGTAATAAACTTAAAAAAGATATAGAGAATTATAACCCTGAATTTGTGTACCCCTATTTGCAGAAAGACTTTTACGAACGCCCTAAAGAACAATATCAACCCCGTAGACAGTGGCACAACCAACCAAGAAATTTTCCCAAGAGGAAAGTGAGGTTTTTTGACTCCTCATATACGAGCAGTGACTCGGAGGGAGAACAAACCAATGACAAAACCAAAAATGGGGAACATAATAAACAACAACCATTTGTCAAAGAGGGTTTCTCTTTTTTAGACAAGCGCAACCAATCATTTGGTCAACAACGGGGGAGGGGGAGGGGTCGCAGCAATTACAATCAACAGACACAATACCCACAAGCCCAACACCCTCAACGTACACGGACCAGAAGTCAGAAACAATAGGACTAAATACCATTCAGAAAGCAGCCGTAATCAATTTGTCTAACCACCAGCCCACTCCTATAGAAATAAAATTACTTGAAAAAAGGTCTGGGTTACGCAATCTGTTCCCCTGTAGACAGATATGCATTAGAAAGGGACCTACAAAACTTTTTTAGAAAAGTCAGACTGCGAATATTTTTTGATGGTAAGGACAAACAACTCAGACCCAATAAGTCAGGACTTAAAAATAAATCTACCTGGACTCCATCCCTTAATCTAGTACATAAAGATATAGAGGCTTTTGAGAGATCTATTGATAAAAGTATAGACAATCTCCTCAAACAAAAGATTTGGACACCATTTAATTTGAGTAAAGAAGAGAAAAAGGCATTAGAACTCCTCGAAAAAAATGATACCCTGACAATTAAACCTGCAGATAAAGGGGGAAGTATTGTACTCATGGACAGTAATGATTACAACAATAGAATGTATAAACTCTTAAACAATAGTGAACACTATAGAAAATCAAATAAGGGTGAATGGCAAATTCTAAAAGAAGAAATAGTAAGAATGCTCAGACTCGCCAAAGATGATAATATAATATGCGAAGATGAATTTGCATTTCTGATGAACGCAGATCCCCTAATCCCAGCACTATATGGTCTACCGAAGGTACACAAAGACCTTAAAGATCCACCTATGAGACCAATAGTATCCTGCATAGGATCACTCACAGAACCTTTAAGCAAATATGTAGAGGTCTTTTTACAACCCTTAGTCCAACAACAGAAAGCGTACATCAAAGACACAACCTATATGATTAAAAAAGTAGAAGGATTAACTTTCAATCCGGATACACAAGTGTTAGTGACTTTGGACATCGAAGCACTCTACACAAATATACCGCAGGATAGTACTATTGAGATTATGGAAGAGATTTTAGGCAATAACCAACAGGACCCATCAGACCATCAGACATTCATTTTAGAATGTATTACCATAATCCTGAAGACCAACATCTTCCTGTTTCAAGATGACTTTTTCAGGCAAATCAAGGGGACCAGCATGGGGGCCACATGTGCCCCCAGTCTGGCCTGTCTATATGTCTCGAGATTTGAAGACAATCACATCTACAATCCTGTCGCCCCATTCTATGAAAACATCTCAGAATGGGGCCGATATATAGATGATATATTCTTTATCTGGACTGGAGATATGGACATATTGAGAGAATTTTTACTCTGGTTAAATCTGGGGGACCCTAACCTCAAATTTACGTCACATACAAGTAAACAAGACGTAGAGTTCCTGGACATTATAATTAAGCATACAGATGGCCACCTAACTGTCGAGCTTTACACAAAGCCCACAGATAGGAACACCATGCTGCACTTCGAGAGTAACCATCCTGCATCACAGAAGAATAACATTCCCTTCGGACAATTTCTGAGGTTGAAAAGAAATTGCACTTCCATGCAAGACTTTGAAAGACATGCGGCAACCTTAAAGATTAAGTTCATAGAGAGGGGTTACCCCAAAAGGATGATTAGACATGCCTACAAACGGGCTAAATATTTCAATAGAGACAACTTATTCCTACCTAAGGAAAATTCCCAAGAGAATCAGCAATCCATCATGTTTGTAACTAACTTCTCACAAGTTAGCCATAGGGTAAAAAATATTATAAATAGAAATTGGCACCTAGTGAAGGACAAAACCCAAGTTCCAATTCCAAAGCCAATCTTCTCATACAGAAGAAATAAAACCATCAGGAATTCTCTTGTACATACATATAGAGAAAGTGCCAAGAATTCCCAATCGACCATTAATGATACCCCGCTACCAACTGGAACATACCCCTGTTTGGGATGCAGTAATTGCGCAAGCATTATTAAAGGCAATAAAATAACAGTCAATGAAAGATCAACCAATATAAAAAGTTTCATGAACTGTAGGACAAAAAACGTTATTTACTAGATTCAATGCCCTTGCCAGAAATCTTACATAGGTGAGACATCTAGAGAGATTAGGTTACGCCTCAATGAACATCGATCAGCCATAAGAAATAACAAACCAGGGGCACCCCTAACTGAACACTGGCGGAGTGCCGGACACCACATTGATGATCTGAAGTGGTGCGGGCTAGAGAAAATTACAGGAAATAGGAGAGGTGGTAACTTAGATAATAAGAGGAAAAAAAGAGAACAATTCTACATGTCTTCCTTTAATAGTGTAAGATGCGGGTTGAACTCTAGAGAGGACTGGGAGAAACTAATCAAGGACTAAAGATACTTTATAATAAAATAGCAGAACAGTGTATAATTGATAATCACAGCATAACAGCGCTAAACTTATAACAAGCACTCATAAGTGACACTGCAGGACTGAAAACATGATAGAGTATAAATGCAGTATTCCACACACAAACGTAAATATAACGTAAATATAATAGTGCATTCAGAATTGTAAAATAACAGCGCATATTAGGGTAGAGACTAATACTATGATAGCGCAAGGGCAACAAATTAGCATAGAACAAAAGTTGTAGTGGTTTACATACAAAGAATTCTGAAAGCCGCCTTTTTGTGTTTAAGAATGTAAAGGAAAATCAGGAACCTAACAGTTAATAGTGGTTTTAAAGCGGTCATGGAAGAGACGCTCTTATAAAGAGCGCGGCACGCTTTTACTTAGACAATAACAGAGAATGTCCCCATGGAAACGCTTTCATCGTCTAAACCAATAGGCTTAGTTTAGGACGATAGATCCAGCCAATAGGAGCTAGCCATGAAAAGCTGTAGTGGCCCTAGCGGCCCAAACAGCACGAATACAAAGAATTCTGAAAGCCGCCTTTTTAGGTCTCGCCTGTCGATGCGCATGCGCATCGAGCAAGCGAGACTATGGGGGCTTATCCACTCTTTATCCACTGCAAGGAATCGTGGCGATTCCTTGCAGTGCCCGTGACTTTTAAGCTCAATGCGCATGCGCATTGAGCTTAAAAGCGCGTGCACGTCCGTCTTGTTTTACCCGCTCCGCCCCCTCCCCTTCCCGCCGTGTCGCATTTCTCCTCCCCCCTCCCCTCTCTTCCCTCCGTCTTGGTTGTTTATTTTACCCGCTCCGCCCCCTCTCCTTCCCGCCGTGTCGCATTTCTCCTCCCCCCTCCCCTCTCTTCCCTCCGTCTTGTTTGTTTATTTTTTTTTAAATCCCCACTTCCCCCCTACCCCCCATCAATGCCAACACTGACGCCGTGCTAAAGCCCGCTCTCCCTGCTCCGCCCCCTGCTCCGGCCGAGACGCATTTCTCCCATTGCAACGCAGTGTGTAGGCTTTACTCTGACACTGTACTACAGTCTGGTGACTGGAATGTCCTGTGCTTTCATTACTGTGAAACAGTTCTGCAACCTAGTGACTGCCATGCAGTGTGCAGACATGACCGTGACGCTATTCTGTAGTGTGGTGACTTTCATGCGGTGTGCTTTCATTACTGCATCGAGGTCCTGCAGTCCGGTGCCTGGCATACGGTGTGTCGGCGTTACCTTGAGGCTGTTCTGTAGTGCGATGACTTTCATGCAATGGACTTTCATTACTCTCACACATTTTTTGCATTGTGGTAACTGCCGCGCAGTGTGCGGGTGTTGGTCTCATGCAGTACTGCACTTAAGAGAAGAGTGTGCTGTGTGTAGGCATTACCCCAATGCTGTTCTGGAGGCTGGTGGTTGGTTGGCATACATTGTGTATGCTTTTCCCTCATGCAGTCCCGCAGTTTAGTGAACAGCATGCTGTGGAGGCATTACCCAGAGGCTGTTCTGCAGGCTGGTGACTGGCAGGCAGTTTGCAGAAGTTACTCGTGCATTTCTGCAGTTTAGTGAACAGTATGCTGTGTGTAGGCAGCATTACTCTGTGGCTCTTCTGCGGAATGCTGACTGGCAGGCACTGTGCATGCATAACTATCATGCAGTTCGGCAGTTTAGTGAACCGTATGCTGTGTGAAGGCTGCCTTACGCCGAGGCCGTGTTATGCAGGCTGCTGCTGCTGACTGACGGCACGCTCGTGCTTTCATTACTGGCGCGCGGTTCTGTAGTCCGGTGAATGGCATGCAGTGCGCATGCGCTGCCCTGGGCCTGTTTTGGGTCACCGGCCCTCAATGCTGCCTGCCTGTCTGCCTCATTCACGCTGCTCGCACTCCTCTGTGACAGCTCCTGAAACTCGCCGTTTGCCAGCTCTCCCTTCCTTCACACTAATAGTCCCGGAACAATTTTCACCCCTCGGTCTTGGACTGGCAAAAAGGAGCCTATAATACCCTTCGGCACTTCAGTGCGCGTGAGAAGCAGCTGACCCCGTCTTCACTATAATTATCCCATAACAGCCCTTTCCTCTGAGAAGCTAAAACCATGTTTTCCTTTTTTGTTTGCTGTGTGAAAACCGTGTCCTGGGGCAGGCAGATCCCCGCAGACCGACTCATTACTGGCGCATTTCAAGCAATCTTTGGCGTCATTTCTTTGCGTTGCTTGAGCCAGTCGTTCCTTGCCAACCGTGCTTGTGGGGTGCTACGGTTGACTTGATGGCACATACATACCTGTGCTCCCGGAGCCACGCCTCTTAAGAGGCCTGACAGAATTCATATACGGCCCGTCGGCAGGGCTTTACGTGGGATGAATAAACTGGGGGCTCAAAGGGGCGTGTCTGATGTAATTAAGGGTGTAGGTTAATAGCACATAAGCTAAAAATCTGTGCTCAGCATAGCGCGCCGCCCAACTGGTATTTTGCTGCTCCTGTCATTGCATCCAGATGTATAATACAACACGTAACATTGCACCTACAGCAAGCCAGGTCTATGGACTATTGGCTTAATCAATGGTTGTTAGTTGCATAAGACAAATATGCAAACACTATTGCTTCGTTGTATATAACGCGGAAAATGCTTAAGTTCTGAAATGATGGGCCTGTGAAAGAACTATAGCGACTCTCGTTGAAGTCTTGTTTTACCCGCTCCGCCCCCTCCCCTTCCCGCCGTGTCGCATTTCTCCTCCCCCCTCCCCTCTCTTCCCTCCGTCTTGTTTGGTTGTTTATTTTACCCGCTCCGCCCCCTCCCCTTCCCGCCGTGTCGCATTTCTCCTCCCCCCTCCCCTCTCTTCCCTCCGTCTTGTTTGTTTATTTTTTTTAAATCCCCACTTCCCCCCTACCCCCCATCAATGCCAACACTGACGCCGTGCTAAAGCCCGCTCTCCCTGCTCCGCCCCCTGCTCCGGCCGAGACGCATTTCTCCTCCCTCCTCCCCCCTCCTGGGTCAGGTTACCCTGCTTTCTCTTTCGCTTTTTTTCAACCACATTCCACCATGGACTGGGACTTGGAGGAAAAAGAACTTCCACTACAGGCACATTCAGAAATATCTTGCCACCCTCACGCACCCTCACTCACCCTCACCCTCAACCCCTCACCCTCACTCACCCTCACTCACACTCACCCTCACTCACTGCAATAGTTCTCAGACCATTTCAGTTAGAGCTTTTAGAAATGTTTATGGCTTTTTTTATTTGTAATACTTTAGCATTGGCCACAGGAAACAAAAATGCTAAACATTTACAAAAAAACCCATAAACAATTCTAAAAGCACTAACTCTAATGGTGCGAGACCTATTGCATTTCCAATGCTTGTTGCATTTAGGAATGTAAAGGGAAATCAGGAACGTAATAGTTAATAGTGGACTTAAAGCGTTCTTAGAAGAGACGCTCTCACAAAGAGCGCGGCACATTTTTCTACTTAGATCACAACAGAGAATGTCCCCATGGCAACGCGTCCATCGCCTAAACCAATAGGCTTAGTTTGGGGCTGGATACAGCCAATAGGAGCCAGCCATGAAAAGCGGTAGTGGCCATAGCAACCTAAACAGCACGAACACATCTCGACCAATCAAACCCTGCGAATAAGGCGCCCAATCATCCGGCGGCTACTATTTAGGAAGTAAATACCGCTGTGTGAGCATTTCCCTTGAACGCCGTGCGGAGGAAACGAGGACAGGCTGCCAGAAAGAAAGGAGCAGGGAGGCCGTAATCAGTAACATAGGTGAGCAAAATGGGTAGATATTGGGTCCATTTTTAGCTGAGAGTTCAGTCATTCCGGCCCCTGTAGAGATAATAAATGTAAGATTATGTCGAGACAACAAGGAGCATAAGGAATAAATGGGTGCACTCTAACTATGTTCTTAATGAACTATCAGTAAAGAGTTAAGGAGAGCGCACTATGTTCTTAATGACCCATCAGTAAAGAATTAAGGAGAGTGCACTATGCAAACACAAAAATGACTAGTATTAACAGTCTAACCACAGAAGTTAGGAGTAAGAGTAAAACAATACACAAATATAAGGAAGAGGTAGTCCTTCAAGGAATATGAGTAAAACTATTTGGACTAAAACTGGAGTTTAGTCAAACGAGGAAACAACATACAAATGTAAGGAAGAGGCAATCCATTAAGTAATATGGGACAAACTAATGGTACCAATACCCTTACAGGGAATGACAACCCGATGAGGCCAACCCCGAACGCATTGATCGTTTTTCTGACATATGCTGACCTAATTGAAAGAGGTCTCGGATTTCAGCGACCGTTCACCCGGCTCTTATGGTGAGTGAAACTATAATGTAATCTCTCAATAAAATCAAGACCGCCACACAAGAATCTGTGCTCTATATTCAAATAATAAGGGGACATTAATTCTAAACCCGCAGAGAGAATATTGCCGACAACCCACATAAAACGGTGGCTCCTTCTGGCAGCTCAATACGGCAGGATCATATCCTTCATAAAGGTACAATGCTTACCGTAGTGAATTACCCGAGAGTATAAAAACAGGGGAAGAACGATTTAAAACAACCCTGGGCATTACCTTTTTATATCTTTTTATATATACAGGTACGGAGAGTGGAAATCAAGTCCCCTATGATATATATAAATAAAAGTAATCAAAACCTAGAGGAAATTGAATTTACCCCTCTGGTACTAGGTATGTACTAATGAGATTTATCACCCAAAGTAATTCGATTATGACTATTAATACGTATAAGTCATTGGCATTTTTATGTCTTCATTTAGAGACAACGCAATTTTGCACATAATTACCAGCAATTTACGATCTACCAACCGTCCGTATTCAAAAAGGACTCTTCGTTTAAACAACGGTTTTTTTCCACATGGGCAATAATTCCATCTGGAATAATAAGGTACGCATGCAAGATAAGTGACAGCGTGCTTCTTTTAGTGGTGGTACTATGGGGACCTTTTTAACATTGGATATATTCCCAAGGGGAAGGCAAATAAAGTGTGTAATAATGTGTAAACAATAGTTGTGAATAATAAAGGAATGCAAATAGAAAACGCAAGTATAGAATATGTGGAGTTAAATAATGGGCAATGATGCATACCAAGATGTAAAACAGCAGAGTAACAAAATCAGGTAAATGAAATGTGACAATATACAGATGAACAAGACTGCACCCAATCAAAATTGTTTGGTAACTTTATGTTTCTAATATTTTAATTGTCTAGATTCAGTCCTGAAGAAGGTGTACTAAAGAAAGCCGAAACGCCGCGTCGACCTTTTGATTCTTTGCTTGTATATGTATTTTATAAAAACTATTGTGATTATTATGTTTATTGCTAAATGTTTTTAAATTATGTTTTTAACAGAAATTGTGAATTGATAAAGTGTAATAAAATCTAAATATCGTTACCAAACGCATGTGGTGATAAGCCTTAATTAAATGTGTAATCTTTGTTGAAGGTATTTGAAGTAACTGTGTAGAATCCGTCATTACCCGTGTTTATCTCAGTGTTTATCTCAGAGACTATAGTGCGTAATTGCTGTATATGGATAACTAATTACACAATACTGTACCTTTGCCTTTCCCGCGGAGTCCACGCCCTGTCCATTTGACCAAAAATTATATATCTTATAATATTTTCTATACCACTATGCCCATGTGACCAACACTAAAATAGGACACAATCCTTTCTGTCCACCGACTTGGGACTTTTGTTAACCTTTAATTCAAAATTTGAATGTGCCATCCATCATCCACGTTTCGCTGTTTTTTTTTGTTTTTGTATGTGGTTGTTGGTAGCAAAGATGATAATTCATTTTTCATGATTGTTATTGTCTTGAAGAATGAATTTCTCATCTTTGTGGGTAACCGTGTATTTCGTAAAATTTCTATTTCAGTGAAAGTTTGGGGTGTGGGTGGTATTTGAGAATTCACTCTTTTAGTTCTGGCTATTAATCTTTTTAGAGTGGGGACGGATGGTAGTTGTCCTGGGACATGTTCAGGGACTCCAGTTAATACGTTTTTTAGTATTTGGGTACTGGTCTTATGGGAGCTGCTGCTTGCTTCTCTTATTGTTTCTAGTGCATCTCTGACCTCCGTTTCTGTCACGTTGGGGGGATGGTTGTGTTCTCTGACATTTGTTTCTACTGTTGTGGCTCTCCCATAGCAAAAATCGGAGTAGTATTTGCTACATTTCCAATGGGTTATATTTCCAGATATTTCTTCTTGCTTATAAGTGTAGCTCATGTAGCACAGAAGTAGTTTTCCTTTTTGTGATGTGATGAATTTTGCTCCTTCTGCCATTTTCGTGTTTTTCTGTGAATATGTGTATATATTATTTAATTATAAAGTATTTATTAGTAAATATATTTGAATAATTATTTTATTTGAAAATAAACTTACATTTGTCTTTGTTGAATTTTCTTGTTGGATATTTTATTGATGGTCATGGCTGATTCACAGTTTTCTTTTTTCCGTGGGAAGACCTTCAAATGGATCCCCCTTGAACACAGAAATACCGTTCCTCACGCCCTGGTCACCAACAGGCTCAACTACGGCAATGCACTCTATGCCGGAATAAACAAAAACCTCACCCGCAAGCTACAGAACTTCAAAACGCCACCGGGAGACTCATGCTCAACCTGCCAAGTCACTGACACATCTCCCAGCACGTGCGCACACTCCACTGGCTCCCCATCGAAGCTAGAGTCACCTTCAAGATGCTAAACCACGCTCACAAGGCCATCTATGACACCGGACCAGTATACCTGAAAAGCTGACTCAAATTCCACGCACTCTACGATCAGCCCAGCTCTCCTACACCGTGGTCTCCCGCAGCAGAAAGACCAGATCAGGAGGCAGCTTCTTCTCATTCCGCATGGCCGGAGCCTGGAACGACCTTCCGCTCCACCTCAGACAGATAACATCACTCTCCATCTTCGCAAAAAACCTCAAAACCTGGCTCTTCGACAGACCCCCTCCTTGATGGACTGGAAACTGCGAACCCCCTCACCCCCAGCGCCTTGAGACCCTTACGGGTGAGTAGTCACGCTTAACAAACACCTGATTTGATTTGATTCAGTGGTTCAAAAGCAAAAACATTTTTTTACTAATGTGTTAAATTTAATTTTATTATTTTGTTTATTTATTTTCAATTTTTATTTAGTTGAGAGAAAATATACTTATTATTTTTAGTTGTTGAAGTTTATTTCGTTGAAGTTGTTGCATGTTGAAGTTTGAAGAATCTGTGAAGAGAAAAATATTTGTTATTTATGATTCGCTTTTTTATTTATTGAATTTTTTATTATTATTTTTCTCTCTTGCTTGGTTAATTAATATACTTAATTAGCTTTCTATTTTTGCTTATTGTTGATTTTGTCCTTGTTTTCAAAGTTAATCCTTGTTTTGAGTTTTTTAGGAGGAGTTTTAGTGAAGTGAAGTCTGTGAAATATAAAAGAAAACATAGTTTTAGTTCATTTTATTATATTTATTATTTAGACTCTATTTTTACTTTGGTATAAAAGATACTTCCTTTTTTTAGATGATGAATTTTCTTTTATTGATGTTGTGGGTTTGTCATCTTCTGGTGAAGCTGTTAAAAAAGTATTTTTTAAATATGTTTTGCTTATTAATTAAATGTATTAGTTTTAAATTCATTACTTCATTTGTTGGTTATGTCATATACTTTGTTATATATATATTTTTAATGGTTATTTTATTGGTGTTGTGGTTGTAAATCTTTTTGTTGAATTTTGTAGGTTGGTTTTTAGTGAAGTTTAATCTGTTACATATAAAGGAAAACATGTTTTAGACTTAAATATATATATTTTTAAGCTGATTTCATTTATTTAGTTACCAAGTTTTGTTCTTACCTTTAATTAGTGATTTTCATAATAGTTATTTGTGTAGTTCTTTTTTGTTCTGTTTTTGTCTTGTAAAGGTTCATTCTTTCATCGTGTTCATCCGCTATATGGTAAATTTTGTGTTCATTATTAGCTTTTGTAGTGTTCATTTAATTAGTTACTGTTTTCTATTGGATAGTGTTGGTGTCGTTTAAATGTATTGGCCGATATAGCTTTTTAAATTTTTTAAGCAGTTACCTTTTTATTTATTTAATATTTATTATGTCTATTTAATGTTTGGTTTAATTTTGTTTATTAGTTTTATTAAAATATATTTGTGGCTAAATGTGATATATTTTTTACATATGATAAATATTTGTTTGTTTATTTTTGGTACATCTGATGCTTTTCGTGTTGTTTGTTTATTTATTTGTTTTTGTATTTATGTTATTCATCCTGTTATTGTTCAAAATGTTTGGCATATGTTTTTTATTATATTAGTGAAAATAGTTTATTTTTAAGTTTAAATGATATTTTCTCTTGCTTCTATTTTTGTATCAATGTTTGTGTTATAAGTATTATATATATCAATGTTTTTGTTGTTTATCATTTTATTTTCGTTTTATGTTATCGATAATTTTGTGTTCTTTTTTTGTTGATATTTTTTTAAACAATATTTTTTTATCCGTGTTTGTGTTATTTCTGTTTTGTGTATTTGTTGTTGATGTTTTTATATACGATAATGTTAACTCGATATTTTTGTACTTCGATGTTTTAGTAGTCAATGTTGTATCAGTGATCCATTACCCGGACCTAAGAAAGCATTGAACAGTAGCGAGAGTGAGGTTTATCGAACTATTTTGTGGGTAATGGTATGGTGAATATTTTGTATTTGCAGTCTGTGGCTTGTGAAGAAAGACAGAAATAATGTCCTGGTGGTTTTTGTTTTGTTATCCCTTTCTTCCTATAGAGCCGGTAAGGTACAGTCCTGTGTTAAATAATATTATGAGACAAAGCAGACTCAGACTGTTTCTTCATTTTCCAGTATTGTGCTAGTATTGTTTGAGGCCTGTGTGGGACCCTGTGTGGGACATCTTCAGAGGGACATGTACAGCAGCCTGGGGATGCCTGGGGACCAGTGGTGTTAACTTATTTTGGGCATTCTGGTGAATAGGGGTCTGCTGACAACTTGGACTTTTAAAGGTGCTCATAGGCTTCTAAATCATGTACAGTTACTAGAAACAAGACATTAATGTGTGCTGTGTTGGGTGAAGAATGGCAGTGTAGGAAATTGTCTGTTGTTTATGTGTTGTTGCATCCAGTATTTTCAATATATTTGTTTCCTGAAAACTAAGGCATTTTTGTAGGGGTTTTGGTGTGTGGGTGCAATAACACTGTTTGGGGAAATACTAATACTACATAGTATTTTATTTCACCAGTATGACTTTACCTTTGACTGTGAATTTCACAGGTTAGAATCTGAGAAAATGCAAGCATGTTTTTGCTCATTCCATGCTGCAGATCTCAGAAGGGTGTATTTTTCTGTGCAAGCATTTCACTGAGTATTACCTGATGAAATCTGTTTGGAGGGCATATGACCAATATGGTTAATTTTGTGCAGACCATGTAATGTCAAAACAAGAACAAAAACATGTTTGCTTTGAACTCTCGATGATCAGGTCTCTTGTCACAAGGGCCCAAGATGTTCCATGAGTGTCTAAAGAGCAGGGTGCATTTTTAGAATCGCCATTTTGGTGGCATTGCATGAGACTTAAATACTTACCTTTACTACGGGTGTTTACTTTTCCTAGGAAGTTATGTTTCTGTAGGTTTTTTGCATGCAACATATTGCTTATGTCTAGTGTGTACTGTAAAAAGAATTGCCGCTTTGTATCTCTGTGAGTTCAGGTTGCAAGTAGGAGTTTAGTACAGACAGCGATTAAAAGCTGTGGCGTTCAGGCCGACAGCAGAACAAATTTGTACCAATACCTGTTAGTGTATGTTAAAGGGATTCAGAATACATGCTCATCCAAATCTTGGCCTCTCTGCAGAGCTCATGGCACAATGGTCAGGTGCACCAAATGTAATTGTGATTCTACAAGAAAGTGTGTGAAAGAAACATGCAGCTTTTGTAAAACTGACAGAGTGAAAGTTAAAGAAAATACATTGCTTAACGGTTAGTGGGTGCAGTGTGTGTAGGGGTGGTAAAGAAAAGGGGAGGCAATACATGTAGGAGAGAGTGAAAAGAGGCTGCTGAAGAGGAAAGATATGTGATGTGAGAAATGTAGAAGGAATGTTTTAAAAAGATATGAGAAGAAACAGTGCCTGAGTCTCTAACTGAAAGACGGCACAAGAAAGTAGTTTGAACAGAAGGGCCATAGTCAACAGTTCTTAGTTTGAACTGGTGGTTGCCGGTGGTGCCTATCAGCATACACATTTTTTGGGACCGGCTCTTTTATTTCGTCATCAGATACTGAGATACCGAGAGGGAAAACAACACAAATGGGAAAGGAGGAGCAAGAGAAAGATGTTAAAAACGTCACAAAAAGAGAATGCAGGAACCAGCAGGAGTGGGATAGAGGGGCAGGCAGTGCCTGGAAGTGGGCTAAAGGGACATGAGGTGAATTCAAGACTACGCAGCTTTGGTTTTCTCTGCATGGTCATTTAAAAGCATTCACCACTGCCTTCTGAGCAGATCTTTGGGCATTGGCTCTCATTCTTTTATAAGTTAGCCACTGATTGTTGGTAGCCCCGCCAGCTATATCGGTGTCTCCTTCTGTGCCCCCCTAAAAATCACTTATAGAGACTCTTAGGTTGCATGCTCAGCATTGTGCTTTCTATAGCACTTAGGCAATTTTGCAGAGGGTAATGCAGTTAATAAAAAAGTTTACACTTCCCTCCAATTCTTTCCCTTCTGGTAAGCCCTGCTTACCAGCAATCACATTCAGTTAAGACACTCCAACCTCCCTATTCCTTTGTCAGTTAGTGAGTGGATGACAGTTTAACAGACAACATGTCTCTTAACCATCTCTCTCCTTCTTGCTTCAAGACTTGAAATAATGACCGCAAATCATGCTTCAGATGGCGTCTACGTTTATTGGTTGTGATAGTTTGTGGAACCTGATATACTGCAGAGAAGGTGAAGTGTAGAGTGGGAACGTCACAGTGTTTGTAGACTTCACACTGCCTACCTGGCCACACTTGGCTTTCTAGATACCAACATAAAATTGTTAGTCAATGTTGCATTCTGAGGATCTTATCACAAACTCCTACTGACCTTTCATTCAACCCATCCAACTGAGTATTGATCAATAGTGAGTGCCTCTTCCACTCCCAACACCCAGGTTTTAGGCTTTGTCTATGAGACTGCATTAGTTATCTAACCAAATTATTGGTTTCCCCCCAAATAATCGTTCATAATATATATACATAAGGGGGCTTTTGGTCAGCGTGCTTCATCCACTGGCCAGATCAATTGCACTCAAATATTGCTTCAATCTTACACAGTTTACAGCATGTGTGTCAGGGGGTTCCTGTCCGCCACGGGCCGGGAGAAGACTTTAACTCCTATTCCTTTCCTCCCCGAGTGCAGGACGGCCACGGGCCCTTTAATGCTGCTTGGGCCTTCCCCGAGGTGGGAACTCCGCCGGTGACGTCATCGTCCGTCCTCCAATCAGGACCCGAGGAGGAGCTGAAGACGCCGTTCCAGGAAGGGGAGTGCGCGCCATTGAACGCCGGAGCTGGAATGGAGAAGGAGTCGTCCAGTGTACTTGCGGGTACGTTCGAGACCGAGAAGACCAAGGAGACAGAAGAATCGACAGCTGTGCCGCCCCAGGAACAGAGAAAGCCAGGAGGCCAACGAGACCACGAGCCGCCCCGCCACGCTTCTGGAAAAGTGTGGCTACGAAAGGTACGGGCCCGAATAAGGGGACTCGTCTTTGTACGGGGAGGGACTGGGTAGGGGTGGTTGAGGGAGGTCATGGGACAGGGTTGTGTGTGTTTAGTGTTACGGTTGCAAACCACCCCCTTCGAGCACACACAAGAGAGCCTGCATTCATAGTGACGTATTGTGGTGGCAGTCCCTGGTGATCCCCTCACTCCCCGCCCCCCTTCTACCAGAACCGGAACCCCGGTGTGAATAGTAACCCAATGTTTTTTTTTCCTTTTTTTTTCCTTTGAGTGCCCGTTACGGACCCGTGACGAGAAAGGAGCTGAAAAGGCCAGAACCATTGGAGCAAGTCTTGCATGAGATAACCGTCGCCCACCTCTGTTATCTAGAGACAAAGACATTCTGTGTTTAGTTTGGACTAGTGCTATTTTGAATAAATGGGCACCTCCTCTTGAAACCTACCTGAGTGCTGATCTGTCTCTTCCATGGTGGTTCCCCCCCCTTCCATTCATCACAAGTGGCGAGCCAGATAGGAGCGTTATATAGGGCCAAACCAACATCTGATACCAGATGGAAACCCTCATTCAGCAAATGAAGGAGGGCCAGGACAAACTCGAGTGGGCCATAGGGCAAACATATAACCAGGCAAAAGCAGATCGCACAGCCTTCACCACGGCTATACAAGCGCAATCAGAAAACCTACTTGTTGGAACTGGGGTCACCAGTCCCCTAGGGTAGCATGGCACGAGCGGGTAGGCATCCGAAAGCACATGTGTTAAGCGATCATGCAGCACACACTCACACTGAGACAGAAACCTGGGCACGCAATAAATGACTCCACTCCAGAGCTTGTATAAAAACAAGTGATTTGTATTAAGATAAATAATCAGATAGATAGAGCAGGATCAGGGAAATCACAAATTCATTAAGAATAATTATTCCATATAACAAGGTTGGGCATCCCTTTGGGAGAACTTCTCATTGGGCACAGCTAACCATTGCATTAGCCAGCACTAACTAGGAGAAAACATAGCAATCTAGGTAACCATCCCCTTGTGCAGGTTTAACTGTATCAGGGCTACACCAACATTTCATCAGGGAAGTAGAAATCCCTACATTGAGCAGGTGTAAGTAGATCTCTGTTATAGCAGGGGTATGAGACCCTTCCCTGGGCAAGAGTAAACATTGCCTCAAATGAGGACAACACCTTTCATTAGGCATAAAGTATTTCTTTAGGCATCACACACCATCCCATTACCTGATGCCTGAACAGGCAGGGCCTTCCCCCTATTAATCAGGAGCTTACAGGTAAAACATTTCCTGCAATAGAGATAATCAGTTTAGCAGAAGTAAAACACTTCACTGAGGGTAAAACATTCCATTAACCATTTCCTTAGGCAGGAATGAAACTCCTATGGCAGGAATAAAAGCACGCCACTGCGGATAAAACATCTCATTAGGCAGTGTAACTATATCCTTATAGCATTAACGTTTCCCTACTCAGCAATCAACAGTTAACAACTCTTCAAGGCAGAGATAACCATTTTTAACAGGCAAGCCTGAGCTTAGAAGACTTGGTTTATGCATGTAAAGCCTTTTAGTAAATGTAAACATTTCTTTAAAGCAAGGAGCACCTCACTTCATAACTGTGGGCATGTGCTCCACCTTTCAACCAACATGAATAAATGTTTCATTAGTCAGCAGGCACAGTTCATTATGCAGCTGTTGGCGTTTCCACCCCCAGGCCAGAATCAACATTCTAATTCCTACATTAAGCAGGCATAAACCTTTCAGCACCCAAGAGTAATCCTGTAAATAAGTAGAGGTTATAACACTGGGGCAGGAGTGTAATAAAACTTCTATAGTTCAGAATAATCCTGGTTCCAAGCAGGAATAACCACTTCAAAACTCTTCCCCAATCATAGGTAACATCCCCCTAATCAGGAGTAAACATTACAGGGAAGGAATCAGGCATAGGCATTTCATTAAGTAACTTATAAATAGAACATTACTCATTGCTAGAGAGCAACATCTCATTAAGCAAGCACAGGCCTTGCTTTAGACTAGTAAAACATTTCTGTTAATTAAGGTGAACATTTCAATAAGCAATTCAGTAAAGCATTCTCAATGAGCATTTTACTATGCCTTGGACTCCCCTATGCAGGGCTAAGCCATCGCAGGTGAACTCAGTATGTCTTTAGGCCTACGCCGGAACCAGGGCCCAAACAGTTAATAAACAGGCATAAACAGTAACTTAATGGCCTCCACGTCACTAGAGGCACATAGGGGCCAACAGGTGAGCACTTAAGGTAAAAAATACAGTGTTTCTCTGGGGCCTACAAGAGAGCGCTTGGAGGCACAATTACAGCGCTTTTATGGGACATTCAAGAAAGCCCTTGGAGTGAAATTACAGCGCTTCCCTGGGCACTACCTCAGTTCCTCACATGACAGCGCTTGGCCACAGGCAATGCTGGGGACAGCGCTTCAGCAGGCAATCCAGTTTAGATAATAGCACCCTGCAGGTACAGCACTTCACAAGGCAGCAACCCCCTTTAGTACCTCAGCACTCTTCACAGGGACAGCAAAGGAGCGTTGGAGGAGCAGGGAGTCAGCGCTTCAGAAGGCAGCAACTTCTAGAGCCACAGAAGTTCTTGGTGACACAGCGCTTCAGGGGGATAGCGCTTTTCAGGATTCACAGCGCTACGATATAGCAGGCAATCCACAGCAGAGGTAGCGCTCGGCAGACAGTTCATTCCAGGTAGCGCTGCTGAAGGGCACCACAGAATATAGCGCTTCAGGCAGGAATCACGCCCAGGATTCTAGCGCTTCACAGACAGCAGGGTGCAGGGCTATAGCGCTTTGGCCCACACGAGGTGGGGGCAAGACCAGCAGGTCTAATAACATTCAGTTCAGGGCGCTGCAGTTCAGGCAAATATAGCGCTTCAGAAGGCAGCAACCCCCTCCATTACTTCAGCGCTCTTCACAGGGTCAGCAAGGGCAGCGCTAGATATACAGGACAGGTGACACCCCAGTAGCAGGTTAGCAAGGGAGACCCCAGGTGACATCAGGAAACGCAGGGTCAGTACCGCGCCAATACCTGTTTGCTTCTTCAAAAGTCCTGTGATGTTTTAATTTCTTCTTAGCGCTTTAGGTTTCTTGCGCCCTTGTAAATAGAGGCTTAGTTTCTTCTTGGCGTGATGTTTCTTGCGCCCTTGTAAATAGAAGCTTAGTTTCTTGTTGGCGTGATGTTTCTTGCGCCCTTGTAAATAGAAGCTTAGTTTCTTGTTGGCGTGATGTTTCTAGCGCCCTTTGGTTTCTTGTTTCCTTGAAGGGGGTTAAGTTGGTGGCTGGTGTTAGATCTCCTCAGCCAATCCCCTCAAGTGGTCCCTGGGGGTTCCCTGCCGCGGGGCTAGGTCAGAGGGGGGGGTACAGGATACCTCAACACTTGAAAGGCAGCTCCTAGGCCCTGTCTCTTCCAGTATCATAAGTCCCTGTCCTGACCCTCACTGCCTATCCTCCTGCGTAGGTTCTTCCCCAGGTCTTCCCCTCAGTCACTCTGACAGGAAAGTTTACCTTCCTTTCCTTATACAGTGCCAGTTGACAGTTGGCAGTGGCAGTTGGTGTCACCTCACCTGTTACAGAAGGTTCCAGGGGGTTCTAGGAGGTTCCACCATTCTACCTGTGGGCAGGCTGGCAGGCTAAGTTGATACAGTGTTTGGAGGGTTCCAGCCAGGCCCTAGCCACTAGAATGCGCCCACTAAACCCCGCTGCAGCAGCAGTGGTCAGTGGCAGCCATGTTAGGGGTATAAGACACCTGCATCTTAACATCAGTTTCACAGTACACAGGGCTTTCCTCACTGCACAAGGCCTATACATTGTTGTTACCATGAGGGCATTCTGATTTAAAAGGGAAATAAAAGGAGAAAAATTTTGGGGAAAGGGCCAAGTCTCACACATCTCCCCCCCAGCCAAAAGCCAGGGTAGACCGATCATTCCCTTGATGGGCTTCCCTGCTTGGGGCGGAAAAAGGTGGTCGCAGGCCCATTACCACCATCAGCTTCTCGCTAATCCAACCACCCCACTGGTGTTCCCCAGTGAAATGCAGCCAGGACGGACCTCTGAACAATTCAGATGTCTCTGGCCCTTGCTCTCTCTCAGAGTGGGGGGCAGTAGCCCCAGGCCCGTGGTACCCTTTCCACTCTCCTCTCAACTTAGGGTCTAAACCCTTAAGTTGAATTGGTGACAGGGGCGAGACCTCCCTCTCCCTGCACCCCCTCCCAGGGTTCCGCACCCTCCCACCTGGAGTAGTACCCCTGAGAGTCTCAACCGGGGGAACTCTGAATACAGAGATTCCTCCCACCAGGTCAGGCAACCCCTGAACCTGGCCACCCAACCCAGGATCTGCGCACTGTGGCTGGACCGGTGCCAGAGGAGAGTCCTTCCTCCCTTTGCACCCCCTCCCAGGGTTCCGCACCCTCCTACCCGGATAGGTACCCCTGGAAGTCACAACCGGGGGAACTTTGAATACAGAGATTCCTCCCGCCAGGTCAGGCAACCCCTGAACCTGGCCACCCAACCCAGGATCTGAACCCTGTGGCTGGACCGGTGCCAGAGGAGAGTCCTTCCTCCCTCTGCACCCCCTCCCAGGGTTGCGCACCCTCCTACCCGGATAGGTACCCCTGGAAGTCACAACAACTGGGGGGGACTCTGAATACAGAGGTTCCTCCCGCCAGGTCAGGCAACCCCTGAACCTGGCCACCCAACCCAGGATCTGCGCCCTGTGGCTGGCCCGGTGCCAGAGGAGAGTCCTTCCTCCCTCTGCACCCCCTTCCAGGGTTCCGCACCCTCCTCCCCGGATAGGTACCCCTGGAAGTCACACTGGTAAGGTCCTTAGTTACTGGTACCCCACCCTCCAGGTCAGGCAATCCCTGCACCTGAAACCCCAGTCCAGGTTCTACACCCCGTGACTGGTCCAAACCCCGAACCTCGGGTACGCTGCCACCATGGAAGTACCTGGCACACATGATTTCAAGGTCTTCAACTTCTGTCTCTGTTAGCTGAAGCCTGTGCACCAGCTTCCCTTCCTTCATTGCAAGGCTCACACTCTCCCTTTTCTGCTCTAACCTCTTTGACGACACACACCCCCTTCCAAGGTTCTCTGGTGTGCCCGCCTCCCTGGGTGTGACCTGCCCCTCCTGTCCCCATCCCCTCTCCCCTCTGGGTGGGCTCCTACCCGTGCCCCCAAAGTGGTACAGAGTTCTTTCTTCCCTCCGCCCAACAGGCACCCCCATCCCCTGACACAACACTCCAGTGCCAGGTGAGGACTCAGATAATTCAGGAAAAGGTTCTAGGATGTGGCGACAGAATGAGGTCCAACAGGCCCTGATACACTCACAGGCTAGACAGTGGAGGGGTCAATCACTAAGGCTTGCACACACAATAATTGTGCAACCCAATTGCTGTGCACCCTGTCCCAATGGAGGGTGCTGCATGGTCACAAGTCCTGGATCCCACCGCTCGACACCAATATGTTGGAACTGGGGTCACCAGTCCCCTAGGGTAGCATGGCACGAGCGGGTAGGCATCCGAAAGCACATGTGTTAAGCGATCATGCAGCACACACTCACACTGAGACAGAAACCTGGGCACGCAATAAATGACTCCACTCCAGAGCTTGTATAAAAACAAGTGATTTGTATTAAGATAAATAATCAGATAGATAGAGCAGGATCAGGGAAATCACAAATTCATTAAGAATAATTATTCCATATAACAAGGTTGGGCATCCCTTTGGGAGAACTTCTCATTGGGCACAGCTAACGATTGCATTAGCCAGCACTAACTAGGAGAAAACATAGCAATCTAGGTAACCATCCCCTTGTGCAGGTTTAACTGTATCAGGGCTACACCAACATTCCATCAGGGAAGTAGAAATCCCTACATTGAGCAGGTGTAAGTAGATCTCTGTTATAGCAGGGGTATGAGACCCTTCCCTGGGCAAGAGTAAACATTGCCTCAAATGAGGACAACACCTTTCATTAGGCATAAAGTATTTCTTTAGGCATCACACACCATCCCATTACCTGATGCCTGAACAGGCAGGGCCTTCCCCCTATTAATCAGGAGCTTACAGGTAAAACATTTCCTGCAATAGAGATAATCAGTTTAGCAGAAGTAAAACACTTCACTGAGGGTAAAACATTCCATTAACCATTTCCTTAGGCAGGAATGAAACTCCTATGGCAGGAATAAAAGCACGCCACTGCGGATAAAACATCTCATTAGGCAGTGTAACTATATCCTTATAGCATTAACGTTTCCCTACTCAGCAATCAACAGTTAACAACTCTTCAAGGCAGAGATAACCATTTTTAACAGGCAAGCCTGAGCTTAGAAGACTTGGTTTATGCATGTAAAGCCTTTTAGTAAATGTAAACATTTCTTTAAAGCAAGGAGCACCTCACTTCATAACTGTGGGCATGTGCTCCACCTTTCAACCAACATGAATAAATGTTTCATTAGTCAGCAGGCACAGTTCATTATGCAGCTGTTGGCGTTTCCACCCCCAGGCCAGAATCAACATTCTAATTCCTACATTAAGCAGGCATAAACCTTTCAGCACCCAAGAGTAATCCTGTAAATAAGTAGAGGTTATAACACTGGGGCAGGAGTGTAATAAAACTTCTATAGTTCAGAATAATCCTGGTTCCAAGCAGGAATAACCACTTCAAAACTCTTCCCCAATCATAGGTAACATCCCCCTAATCAGGAGTAAACATTACAGGGAAGGAATCAGGCATAGGCATTTCATTAAGTAACTTATAAATAGAACATTACTCATTGCTAGAGAGCAACATCTCATTAAGCAAGCACAGGCCTTGCTTTAGACTAGTAAAACATTTCTGTTAATTAAGGTGAACATTTCAATAAGCAATTCAGTAAAGCATTCTCAATGAGCATTTTACTATGCCTTGGACTCCCCTATGCAGGGCTAAGCCATCGCAGGTGAACTCAGTATGTCTTTAGGCCTACGCCGGAACCAGGGCCCAAACAGTTAATAAACAGGCATAAACAGTAACTTAATGGCCTCCACGTCACTAGAGGCACATAGGGGCCAACAGGTGAGCACTTAAGGTAAAAAATACAGCGTTTCTCTGGGGCCTACAAGAGAGCGCTTGGAGGCACAATTACAGCGCTTCTATGGGACATTCAAGAAAGCGCTTGGAGTGAAATTACAGCGCTTCCCTGGGCACTACCTCAGTTCCTCACATGACAGCGCTTGGCCACAGGCAATGCTGGGGACAGCGCTTCAGCAGGCAATCAAGTTTAGATAATAGCACCCTGCAGGTAGAGCACTTCACAAGGCAGCAACCCCCTTTAGTACCTCAGCACTCTTCACAGGGACAGCAAAGGAGCGTTGGAGGAGCAGGGAGTCAGCGCTTCAGAAGGCAGCAACTTCTAGAGCCACAGAAGTTCTTGGTGACACAGCGCTTCAGGGGGATAGCGCTTTTCAGGATTCACAGCGCTACGATATAGCAGGCAATCCACAGCAGAGGTAGCGCTCGGCAGACAGTTCATTCCAGGTAGCGCTGCTGAAGGGCACCACAGAATATAGCGCTTCAGGCAGGAATCACGCCCAGGATTCTAGCGCTTCACAGACAGCAGGGTGCAGGGCTATAGCGCTTTGGCCCACACGAGGTGGGGGCAAGACCTGCAGGTCTAATAACATTCAGTTCAGGGCGCTGCAGTTCAGGCAAATATAGCGCTTCAGAAGGCAGCAACCCCCTCCATTACTTCAGCGCTCTTCACAGGGTCAGCAAGGGCAGCGCTAGATATACAGGACAGGTGACACCCCAGTAGCAGGTTAGCAAGGGAGACCCCAGGTGACATCAGGAAACGCAGGGTCAGTACCGCGCCAATACCTGTTTGCTTCTTCAAAAGTCCTGTGATGTTTTAATTTCTTCTTAGCGCTTTAGGTTTCTTGCGCCCTTGTAAATAGAGGCTTAGTTTCTTCTTGGCGTGATGTTTCTTGCGCCCTTGTAAATAGAAGCTTAGTTTCTTGTTGGCGTGATGTTTCTTGCGCCCTTGTAAATAGAAGCTTAGTTTCTTGTTGGCGTGATGTTTCTTGCGCCCTTTGGTTTCTTGTTTCCTTGAAGGGGGTTAAGTTGGTGGCTGGTGTTAGATCTCCTCAGCCAATCCCCTCAAGTGGTCCCTGGGGGTTCCCTGCCGCGGGGCTAGGTCAGAGGGGGGGGTACAGGATACCTCAACACTTGAAAGGCAGCTCCTAGGCCCTGTCTCTTCCAGTATCATAAGTCCCTGTCCTGACCCTCACTGCCTATCCTCCTGCGTAGGTTCTTCCCCAGGTCTTCCCCTCAGTCACTCTGACAGGAAAGTTTACCTTCCTTTCCTTATACAGTGCCAGTTGGCAGTGGCAGTTAGTGTCACCTCACCTGTTACAGAAGGTTCCAGGGGGTTCTAGGAGGTTCCACCATTCTACCTGTGGGCAGGCTGGCAGGCTAAGTTGATACAGTGTTTGGAGGGTTCCAGCCAGGCCCTAGCCACTAGAATGCGCCCACTAAACCCCGCTGCAGCAGCAGTGGTCAGTGGCAGCCATGTTAGGGGTATAAGACACCTGCATCTTAACATCAGTTTCACAGTACACAGGGCTTTCCTCACTACACAAGGCCTATACATTGTTGTTACCATGAGGGCATTCTGATTTAAAAGGGAAATAAAAGGAGAAAAATTTTGGGGAAAGGGCCAAGTCTCACACTACTGAAGTTAGCTGAGGGCCAAAACCAGCTCATGGCGGTTCTGGGACAAGGGAGAACGAATGCCCCTCCCCCAGTAACGGTCGTCCCCCTTCAGAAGTTCGCGCCTGGGGGTGATCCTTTGGCTTTCTTCTTAAATTTCAAAAGGGCTGCTAGGGCCAGAGCTTGGCCCGGTGACAGATGGCCTTTTTACCTCGCCCCCCTGCTAACGGGTGAGGCTCAAGCCGCATACCAACTGGTGAACAAGGACAGCACTACTGTCTATGCCGTAGAGAAACAATACATCCGAGACCGTCTCGGTGTTGACGAAGAGACCCATAGACTGAAATTCCGACAGGAACGCGGAACCCCAGGAGACCTTCCCAAGACTCTCTTTTACAAATTAAAGACTTGTGGCTCAAACCACAAGAAGGAAACATGGAAGAAGTGATGAATAAGATTTATCTCGAACAATTTTTAGAGGCTTTGCCCTATGGGACCCAACGTTGGCTAAAGCAGCATGCAGGGTTAACTCTCGAACATGCCATTGAAATGGCCACGTCATATGCCCGTGCCCAAGGATGACCCCCCGTAAAAGAACCAGAGAAAGTCAACAAAGCTATCCCCGGAAAATCAGATAAGAAATACGCAAAAATACCAATAGAACCACCTCCACCACGTCCACATAAATCCGACTTGCCACCAACTCCAGGTCCCCAATGTTACGACTGTGGCGAATGGGGTCATATAGCGCGGTATTGCCGAAAAAAAGGGATAAGGAAGAGGAACCTATGGATGTGAGCTCCGCCCCGCATTCTCTCATTTACGCCCAGGAAATGGGTCCAGTATTCTATGTGAGTGTGAACATTCATGGGAGGGTGGTTCGTGCTTTACTTGATTCTGGTTGCAGACATTCAGTAGTGAGGCAGGAATTAGTGCCCCCCTCCTGCATTTTGCCAGGGAAAACTGTTCATATTAGGTGCGTCCATGGGGACGTTAGGGAATATCCGTTAGCTACGATCAGCCCCTGTACTGCCTCAGGGTCTAGGACGGAAGTAATGGTTGGGGTTTTAGCTACACTTCCTGAACCGGTGATAACCGGAACTGATAATCCGGGTTTCATCACCGTCATGTCTGATGCCATACACAACACACCCCTTGATAATCTCCTTGTGTCTGAACCATGGGCTAGGGATACTCATTTCAGAACAGCACAACTAAACGATGCCTCTCTCACCAACGCCTGGCAAGTAGCTCGCTCACATCAGGACCCTGTAAATAGAACCTATCCCACCTTTATAGAAAAAAACGGGTTGTTGTATAGGCTGGCCAAACCCAACGCAGTTCCCCAACTCCTGGTACCCGCTGATTTCAGAGACCAGATATTGTTCTTCGCATATGCACACTTACTGGGGGGACACTCGGGTGCAGAAAAGACAGGGCAGGCCATTTTGCAACACTTCTTTTGGCTGGGGGTTTATGCACAAATTCAACGCTATTGCCAAGAATGTCACATCTGTCAGCGGCGAAATCCCTATGTTCCCCCTGCTGTACCCCTTAACCCTCTACCCATCATAGGTAAACCTTTCGATAGGTTGGGGATGGACCTCATAAGCCCTTTGCCTAAGTCTGCTAGGGGTCACCAGTACGCCTTAGTCCTAGTGGATTACGCCACTCGCTACCCCGAGGCCTTTCCCCTCCGGGCAGCTACCTCATCCGCCATTGCCCAAAAGCTAGTCGAGGTCTTCTCTAGGATGGGTTTTCCTTGCGAAATCATTACAGATCAAGGAAGGCCTTTTGTTTCACGATTAATGACACAGGTCTGTAAACAACTTCGTATCACTCACATCAAAACATTTGTCTACCATCCCCAGATCGACGGACTGGTTGAGCGATACAACGGCAGCTTAAAGCTCACCCTGAAGAAACTTCTATCTGGGGACGGTAGAAACTGTGATCAGTTATTACCCTTGGCTCTGTTTGTTCTTCGCAGCCAAAAACAAGCCAGTTTGGGAGCGTCCCCTTTTGAGTTGCTATTCGGACGGAGTCCAAGAACTCTCTTGGAAATCACCAAAGATAGTTGGAAAGAGAAGGAGCACACGAGGCAGATGCCTTGTTGGACTACACCTGACAACTACAAACCAGGCTTCATAAGCTTAGAACCATTGCCCATGATCACCTAGCCATCGCTCAGACCAAACAAAAAACATTTTATGACAAGGTCAAGAAATGGAGGGAACTGAATGTTGGTGATTGGGCTTTAGTCCTGTTGCCTACATCCACACATAAACTAAAGAAAGAATGGCAAGGCCCTTTTAAGATTCTTTAAAAAATCGGTAGAACCACGTATCGCCTGCAAGTTAAGGGTACTAAGATACAAATGTACCACATAAACTTGTTAAAGAAGTGGTTGGGAAAACCTCCCCAAGCGGTTCATGCCCTTACGACTACCACTCACACTGTTTATGACACTCCCATCAATCCAGATTTAACAGAGGTACAACGAGAAGAAGTTCTGTCTCTTCTTCTCCGTTACAATGACGTTGTCTCGGACCAACCAGGGAAAACACACATAGCAGTGCATTCCATTCCCACTCCACCCGGGACAGTGGTCAAACAAAAACCCTACCGTGTCCCCGAAGCCTGAAGACGTGCCTTCTAAGATGAGATCAACCAGATGCTGCGCTCTGGGGTGATAGTGCCCTCACACAGTAATTGGTGTTCCCCAGTGGTACTAGTTCCAAAACCGGATGGTAGTATTCGGTTTTGTATCGATTTCAGAGCAGTCAATTGGGTGTCCAGACAAGATGCTTACCCACTCCCTTGAGTGGACGAACTGCTAGAATGCCTTGGTGAAGCTCGTTATATCACCACTATAGACCTCACCAAGGGGTATTGGCAGATTCCCTTAAACCCGGCAGACCAAGAGAAGACAGCCTTCTCTACACCCTGTGGTCATTATCACTTCACTGTTCTCCCGTTCGGGTTGCACGGCGCTCCGGCGACCTTCCAAAGGGCTATGGATACAGTATTGTCACCACACCACCAATATTCTTCAGCTTACTTGGACGACATTGTCGTTTTCAGTAAGACCTGGGAAGAACATACAAAACATCTAGAAAATGTACTCACTAGCCTGAGAACGACAGGGCTCCACATAAACGCCAAAAAGACTAGGATCGCCTTTAGGAAGGTGAAATATCTAGGATATGTCTTGGGTGATGGAAGGATAGAACCCCAAACAGAGGAGGTCAAGGCTATCTTAGAAGTCCCCTATACTAAAACCAAAAGAGATCTGAGGCCTGGGCCTTGTGGGATACTACAGGAGGTTTATTGCTCAATTTGCTGATATGGCCAGACCCCTCACTGATCTCTTAAAAAGAAAACAGTCGTCTCCCAGGTTACCAGCCCCACACCCAAAGAAACAAAGGCTTTTCAGGCCCACAAAACTGTCCTCACTACCGCACCAGTCTTGATCTCTCCGGACTTCCAAAAACCATTCATACTACTGACAGATGCCTCGGGCGTAGGTATTGGGGCGGTTCTTTCACAGGAAGACGCGAATGGGCTGGAAAGACGGTTCTTTACATCAACCGTAAACTGTTCCCCCGGGAAGTTGCCTACTCAACTATTGAGAAGAAATGTCTGGCGGTCCGCTGGGGTGTGGACAAGCTCAGATACTATCTCGAGGGAAGGCCCTTTGTTTTGTATATGGACCATGCCCCCCTGACCTGGCTTCAAAGGAATCGTGGGCACAATGATCGCATTCTCAGGTGGTTTTTGGCTCTTCAACCCTTTCAGATTGAGGTCCGTCATTGAAAAAGCCTGGAACAGGGGAATGCTGACTTTTTGTCCTGATTTCCTCTTTCCCCCGATCAGGGAAATCCTGGGGGGGGGGGGATGTGTCAGGGGGTTCCTGTCCGCCACGGGCCGGGAGAAGACTAACTCCTATTCCTTTCCGCACCGAGTGCAGGACGGCCACGGGCCCTTTAATGCTGCTTGGGCCTTCCCCGAGGTGGGAACTCCGCTGGTGACGTCATCGTCCGTCCTCCAATTAGGACCCGAGGAGGAGCTGAAGACGCCGTTCCAGGAAGGGGAGTGCGCGCCATTGAACGCCGGAGCAGGAGTGGAGAAGGAGTCGTCCAGTGTACTTGCGGATACGTTCGAGACAGAGAAGACCAAGGAGACGGAAGAATCGACAGCTGTGCCGCCCCAGGAACAGAGAAAGCCAGGAGGCCAACGAGACCACGAGCCGCCCCACCACACTTCTGGAGAAGTGTGGCTACACAAGGTACATGCCCGAATAAGGAGACTCGTCTTTGTACGGGTAGGGACTGGGTAGGGGTGGTTGTGGGAGGTCACGGGACGGGGTTGAATGTGTTTAGTGTTACGGTTGCAAACCACCCCCTTTGAGCACACTCAAGAGAGCCTACATTCATAGTGACGTATTGTGGTGGCAGTCCCTGGTGATCCCCTCACTCCCCGCCCCCCTTCTACCAGAACCGGAACCCCGGTGTGAATAGTAACCCAGGGTTTTGTTTTCCTTTTTTTTCCTTTGAGTGCCCATTACGGACCTGTGACGAGAAAGGAGCTGAAAAGGCCAGAACCATTGGAGCAAGTCTTGCACGAGATAACCGTCGCCCAGCTCTGTTATCTAGAGACAAAGACATTCTGTGTGCTATTTTGAATAAATGGGCACCTCCTCTTGAAATCTAGCTGAGTGCTGATCCGTCTCTTCCATGGTGGTCCCCCCCCCCCCCCTCTTCCATTCATCACAAGGTGTCAGCCCATTTTACTCAGAGGCTCCATCTACTTTGAGTTACTGCACAAAGCATGTTTACACCGACGTAAAAATTATTCATTTCTCTTCAATTGCAAGCTGATTCAAAATTTGATTTTTCATTCTATTTACTTTTTAAGTACTGCCTATGTATTTTACGTGCACTCCTTCTTAAACTTTGTTATGAAACATTTAAGAGAAGTAGTAACACTGTAGCTACCTGTGACTGGAGTAATTGTTTAGGTGGTTATTTATTCTTGGTTCTTTCACAAATAATTATGTAAAATACACGGCACATTTGAAAGGCTTGTTGTCTGAAAAACATTCCTAGTATAATAACCACATTGGTGATTTTTTTTGCAAGGATTAAAACAGCCACATTTAATTGATGGCATATTTTTATCACCCTTCATATATTATACTTTATGTAAGCACACATACATTCAGCACACACATTCATTGCACATGTACTGCACAGCACAACATCTCTCATGTAATGTCTTCCTTGCAGGCATACATACACTCAATTCTTGCACCAACCATGCATGTACTGCACAGCACTGTACCCTTCCCAGGCACACATACATTCAGTGTAGAGTCACCACTCCTGCGCAGCGTAGCACTCTACATCAACTGATGTAGGCAAAGGGTGAGTTAAGCACACAGCAGCAGAACATTTAAAAATGTGAGTGAGTCTGTACACCTCCCTCTAGTGAAACAGGGTAAAACGGAATTGTTCACGCCTATTGATCATTGCACAGTATGCTGTCACCACTGCACTCGTGCTCCTTAACTTTTAGTAAAGGCAGTGGCCTTCCACCAGTATGAGAGTAGCTCTTTAGGCACCCCTCCCATTCTAGCAAGATGGCAATTCGTGAGTAAGGCCTATGTCATGGCACACCCGCCTGAACCGTTTTTACCTACGACTATTAAAATCAGCCTCAGGGATCCAGGTCAATATTACAGTTGGGCACTGAGGGCAAGGGTATAAGTCTTTTACCTGGTGGATGACTTTTCCATCCCAGCAGTGCCATTCATGTTGTGCTATCAGTCGAATTTTGGGATTAGCATGTGATTGTCTTGCAAATAACTTGCTTGAGGCTCACCATTTGAGGGAGCCTAAACCTCAGTCTATTTTTTCTAAACTTACCAGCTGAAAGTTAACACTTGGCAGCCATCATCTTTCTCCATTCTTGCTATTTTGACACAGAAATTAGTATAGTCCGTAGTTAATTTGTTGCGTTATATGGAAACAATTTCTACAATTTGAACCTCAATACAGAAATGTTTTGGGACTCCCCTTTTTTCTAGGCCCCTGCTCATCGAATCTCCCCGAATCTTTCAAGATACGAGCTGACCGGAGTGGTTCAGTAGTTTTGAAAAATTTCGCGAAGATTCGTCAGTTGGCGTCAAAGTTATTGGGAAAAGAAAAAATGCTTTTCCTATGGAAACTTAGGGGTCGAATACGATGGCTGACGGGAGGCCGACAGCCATCCTGGAGTAGGCGGAAAATGACTTTTTAAATTCCGCCAGCCGCGGCCAGTCAGTCCGCTATATTAGGATAGGAAGCACTGTCAAATGTCCGTACGCTGCGGAACAGCACGCACCGCCGCGGAATTACACCCGACCCCGCGGCGGACGTAACCAATCCAGAGACACCGCCGTACGGAATGACGTCTCCGCCCGTCCTCTAAATCACGATGGCGGAAAAGATACAGCAAATCGCAGCGGAAAAACAACCTGCCTGAACACGGCGGATTCAGCACAGCTGAGAGACAAAACATTGCAGAGATACCCACCACAGCCAGATCGCCGTCATGGACCCAGCGCTACACGCATTTCCTATACTGTTCGTGCTTCCCCACCAGTAAGTCATGGACCGTCGCCGACGACGACGCAGGTACACAAACACACCAATTGCTGTCGGAAGGGGAGTACCTTCCAGGGCCGTGACGTGGGGAGGGGTGGGGGTCATGTTGGGGAAAGAACATTTACGATAGCACCAATATATCAACAATGCAAGCAGACAACCAGGAATGACAAAGACAAACCACTACACACGCTTAACTTTCTTTATTGCACATAATAGGGGTTCAATCCCAGAGTAGACAAGGGCATTGGGTAGAACAGAGCAGGTACACCCGAGGCAGCACATGAGAGGGGCTAAGTGCATCAACAGTCCACGGCAGAGAACAGAGCAGGTACATCAGAGGCAGCACATGAGAGGGGCTAAGTGCATCAACAGTCCATGGCAGAGAACAGAGCAGGTACATCAGAGGCAGCACATGAGGGCACAATGCAGTATCATAACAGCAACAGGGCAGTGTCCATAACAGAGCAGGTACATCAGAGGCAGCACATTAGAGGGCACAATGCAGTATCATAACAGCAACAGGGCAGTGTCCATAACAGAGCAGGTACGTTCAGAGGCAGCACATGAGAGGGCACAATGCCGTATCATAACAGCAACAGGGCAGTGTCCATAACAGAGCAGGTACATCAGAGGCAGCACATGGGAGGGCACAATGCAGTTTCATAACAGCAACAGGGCAGTGTCCATAACAGAGCAGGTATATCAGAGGCAGCCCGTGAGAGGGGCTAAGTGCATCAACAGTCCATGGCAAAGAACAGAGCAGGTACATCAGAGGCAGCACATGAGAGGGGCTAAGTGCATCAACAGTCCATGGCAGAGAACAGAGCAGGTACATCAGAGGCAGCACATGAGTTCAAGTTCAATAATCTTTATTTCGTTGCAGTTGCAGCATAAAAGATATACAAAATACATAATATACATGACCACATTATTATCGACAAATGTACAAAAATATGCAATCAAGAAAAGTGCTGGTGCATGACCAAATAATTACCATAACCCTTCACAGCTAAATCATGAGTTGGGGCTTGAAACACACATCAATAAATATAGTTAAAAAATTTGTTAAAATATTTACAAGGTTAAAAGAGCATTAAATTGGATTATAACAGCCAGACACTTAAAATGGCAAAGACAATTTTTGTCTAATGAATTTTACAGCCAAGAGAAATCTACTGATGCCAAACACAATTACTTGACTAGTGTCCGTAATTAATATTCTACCAGCTTCCTTATACGAAGTTGAGCCGATATTACGGCACAATGGCACTATCCTTTTCCTTCTTGTTTCTACATAGCTTGAACAGAAAAATAGAATGTGAAAAATGTCTTCTCTTACATTGTTCGTGCATAAGGTGCATTTATCGTTACTAATTTTCCCCCATTTTGACTCGGTTTCCTGGGTTCTTAGTATGCCATACCTATACTTTAAATACAGGGTTTTCACCAATGGTGGATGAATCTCATCAAGAAACATTTCAAACTGGGCTACATTTTTTACCATTAAAAATTTTTCAGTTATGGGGCCATGTGCTCCAACGTATACTGCATCATGGCTCGCAAGAGCCTAAAAGGAAAGTTTGACTATTTTCTTTGAGGACACAGTCAAGGATTCTGGCTGGCTCCAAAAATGGGATAAACCCAATTTTGTTAACCAGATTTTAACATGTTTAAACCAAGAAATCGTACTGCTAGTGTCTAGTTCCAAAACTTCAACCAGTCCATTTTTATATTCAGTTAACTCAGGGTTAGTCCACAACCTGACCCATAGCAATAGCGGTCTTAATATTGCATGTAGATCGGTGCGTCGTATGTTCATACCGAGGAGTAGGGGTAATAATGGAGTATTATTAGGAACCTTTAATAATCCCCTTATGAACTTATTCTCCAAGATTTCAAAGGTCTTTCTACACACAGGTCCCCAAAGTTCTGCCCCATACAAAACTGCTGACTGGACCTTGCATTTAAAGAGCTCTAATGCTGGGGTAACTGCCTTGTTTGCACATTTGTTATGTCTTTTCAGTATCGGAAGACAATTTTGTTTGAACACAATTTTAGATTTTTCTAATTGGGGTCTCCAATTTAAAGATGAGTCTAATAATACCCCCAAATAAGTAAAACTTTGTTCGTAATCGAGTTTTTCTCCATTCAGCGTTAGGTTTTTCCTGAAACTTTTATGAGGATTAAGAGCCATATATTTAGTCTTTTTTATATTAATTTCTAACCCTTTTGTAATACAATACTGCTGGAACCTATCTAATAGAATCTGTAGGCCCGGGGGGGTTTGAGAAATGAGAATCGTGTCATCCGCGAAGAGGAGGGACGGAACTCGTTCCACCCCCAGGCGAGGTGAGTCGTTGTCACAATTCTCCATATAGACTGCAATATCGTTGACAAAAAGGGAGAAAAGTGTAGGCGCCAGCACGCACCCTTGGCGCACTCCTCTCTTGATCGAGATTGCATCTGTGAGTTCACCATTTGGGCCCCATCTTACCCTAGCGTAGTTATTCTGGTGTAACCCAATCACTAGTTTCAATAGTTCACCTGGGAACCCCTGTTTTTTCAGTGATTTCCACAATAAGTCACGAGGGATAAGGTCAAATGCTGCTCGTAGATCTACAAAGGTAACATATAGATTACCTCTGCGGATGATGACATATTTCCAATACAAGCAGCATAGCCTTAATACCTGATCGATGGTCCCTGTCTTTTCCCTGAACCCTGCCTGATACTTGGATAAAACCAAGTTTTCCTCCAACCACGTATTTACGCGGTTTAGAATGTGCCTGGCATAAATTTTCTGTGTTATATCTAAAAGACTAATGGGGCGATAGTTCGCTGGGTCACCTCTATCCCCCTTTTTAAAAATAGTGATAATTTCTGCCCCGTCCAATGTATCGGGGATTTGGTCACCAGCTGCGATGACATTAAACAAATGGTTTAAGTAAGGTGCCCAGATCTCTATATTGTGCTTATAAAGATCACCAGGGATCTTATCCAGACCAGGGGCCTTCCCTTGCTTCACAGAAGCAATTGCTGTTTCAGTTTCTTGTATGTCAAAGATTACCAATGGGTTTTCATCATTCTCTATCTGGGTTAGTATTTGGTTTGGGTTTTCCGGGAGCTTTTCCTCTATAATTTGGGCTGCATATAATGATGTAGAGTGATCAACCCATGTAGCTTCGTTTAGGAAAACCTCCCTCGAGCCTTTATCTGGCTTATTCCCTTTAGCTACTAACTCCCAGAACTGCCTGTGGTCTTTAGTTTTTGCAGCTAATAACATACTGGACCATAGATCCTCATCCCAGGATGATTTGGCGGCAGCTATTGTCTTATTGTAGATTTTCCTTTTTACTTTAAGTTCTGCAGAGCCTTTGCTTTTTACCGCATTGATCAGGTCGGTCTCGGCAACTCGGCATTCCCTGTTAAACCAGGGTTTGCCTACTGTTTTTGCGTTCACCAGCCCGATCCCTTTCCAAGGTTTTTTAGTGATAAGATCTAGCAGTTTTTTACAAAAGGATTTATGTAGTCCGATGAATTCACCAGGTTTGCATTCATCCACATTATAAAATTCGAATGTATTCACAAATGTGGAATAAATGTTGGCCAACAGATCTTTTCTTTCAAGAATGTATGCCCATTTAACGGCCCTTCGATTATTACTTAATACGACATTGTCGCAAGTTAATGGGGCTACTGGGCTATGAATGCCCTCAGTAACACCAGGTTCATTCAGCATACTAGACAAAAAACTAATTTCCAACGGGAAGTGATCGCTCTCAAAACGTTCTCTAACCTTTAAATCATTTGTATATGGCCACAGATTAAAAGAGACAGAAACATAATCTATCTTACTCCTACAATTCCCCCTACTAAAGGTAAATGCTTTCGGGGAGTCTGATGGCATGCGCCCATTACAAGCCCTTAAACCATGGCCTGTGAGCAGCCTTGTGATCTGGAGGGCTAATGTGGTCCCAGGAACAGTTCCATTATTCAGTACTGGTATCCCATTAACAACGTCCTCATCCTCATACAATTTAACCATCCCCACAATCGGCTCAAAATTGCAATTCAGATCACCACATAAAATAATACTTCCATCTTGATCTAGGGTGTCCATAAACATTTCCAAATTCTCAATACATGGAGATTCCCTGTTAGCGGGACATGGTCTATTGTACACATTTATGAGGTTTATCACCCTCTTATCTTTTGTAGTTAATTTCAGTCCAAGTATGTCTAAAGAATCGGTATTTAACATTTTTATCCCCACATCAATGGTTGTGCTGATCCATATTACCAACCCTCCTGAGGCTCGCCCTCTTACTGAAGGGACGGCTGCCACTTGGTAGGTTCTATATCCTATTCTATGGACCTGATCCGTGGCCCAGGTTTCCTGTAGCACACAGATATCAAATGTGTTGATATAGCTGTTCCAGTCGGGGTCACACATTTTTGTACCAACTCCAGCGACATTCCACGAAACTAATGTTATCAATGGGGGTCTCTCTTTTGAACAATGGGTACTAGATTTAACAGTGGGAAGTGGATTTTCATCAACAATAGTACAGATGTTCACGTACCTATCCACAAATAACTCACTATTATCACTATCTCCTTTCTTTGAGTCACAAGGCCTCGTGGTTACTTCATGGCCATTCCCTACCATCTTATTGCTATTGCAAACTTTTTCGCAGCCAATCTCCTGGTGATTAAATGGTGTATTCACCCCCCCACTCTCCTTAGAAGGTGTAACATTAGGTTTGGGGATTACATAATTTAATAAAGATACCTCAGGTCTGGTGGTCAATGGGATTACCTGTAGTCAATCAACTGACTCAAGGCAATCAAATTGGTTATAGGAGAAGAAATTATGGGGATGATGGATTTGTCCTGACCAACCTCCTCCTTGATGCCTCCTACCACGATGTCTTACCATAGTCCACCCATCAGTCCTAGAATGAAAATGGCCGGGTGGGTAAAAATGTGTTAGTATAAAGGGTTGTATGGTGGTGGCTGGGTCTGGGTTTGGATACTTCCAGTTGCAGATATAGTTAACTATTCTTGGATTGTCAAAATTAATAACTATGCTATCCCCTTCTATGTCTTTCGTCAAGTAGCCCACCCAGGGTACTCGCCTGATGCTTAGGATGTTGCCCCTCAGGCCAGGGGGTAACGGCCTATTAGTATTTAGCCATTGAGTCACCCTCTTCCAGAGGTAAGATGAGCTTTCCAACTCCTGTTTGCCTAGCTCTGGAACTCCAGTCAGGATTACCACAAATGGACAGACCTCCGGGGGAAGATTGAGTACATCTTTTGCCTGATCTTTACTTAGTCTATTTCGTTTTTCCACCCCCTTACTGCCTATTGTTGTGCTTGGTGTACTTTGCTTTTGTGGTTTGTTGTTGGATACATCTCTAGGTGTTATAGGTTCCCCCACATTTGGTTTAGGTGCTGCTTTTTCATTTGGCACTAGTTTAACATCTGGGGTTTTTACAGACATAGCTGTTGACAATGTTAATTGCGGATTAATACTAGATTTACTCTGTGGGTTGTCTATTATCTCCTTTATGTCCCTTTCTATACGTTTTAAAAATACCTCTATTTTACTCAGTCTCTCCTCTAATGGGCGGAGTATGTGTCGTAGTGCTTCAAGTATAACAATAGAAGCAGAATCCCCCCCTTCTGCGCCAATCCCTGCTATATCCTTGTTTGTACCAACAGCCACTTCCAGACTAATATTAGGTGACACAGGATGCTTAGGACCCTTCTTTCTCTTACCACCAATATTGGTGGTAGGCCCTTGTTTGTTCTTTGAAATAGCCCCTGCGTGCACCCCTTTCTGCTGCCTGGTGTTATATACTTTAGCATGCTCAACAGGTACCGGTGCGCCACAAGCATTAGGTAAATTATTAGGTGATTGTAAAATAGATTCTGAGACAGTTAGAGAACTACCCTCTGAGGCATTCGATATATCGTTATTAGTATTTATATCCACAATGATTTCGTTACTTTGGGAACCAATAGTCTCTCCTACTGTATCAATTCTGTCTTTGGAAATAGGTGTTTGAACATGTGCCATTGGCCCGAGAGAAGATCTTCTTGCAATGGCCAATTCCTGCCAGATGCTCCTTTCCATAATGTTTATACTTTCATCCACCACGCAGTTCATTCTTTTGATGAATTGGTCCATAGCTCCTGTAAAAGCAACAGTGTCACTCTTCCCTTTGCTTTCCTTTGGAGGCATTATACCAATGGTGGTGGAGTTTGTATGAGCGAGAAAACAAGTTAAAAACTAATTAAATTTAAACAGTACTCACGAAATAAAGTAAAGCAAAATCAAGGGGGGTGGCCCGACCGACCACTGCAGTCCACTGAGGGCCACAGTGGGCCCGCCCTTTCCCGGGCTTCGCCCGACGCCGCCCGCGCGCGTCCGCGACGCGGAGGTAGTTCCTGTCCTTTATGCGCCTCCGGGCGCGCTGACCGGCGGAAGTGGGCGGGGCGGGCAAAGGGGCCTGGGAGCTGTAGTCTCCCCCTCTGCGGCCGCGGGTTGGTGCAGGGGAGACCAACAGCGTCAGGGCCCCAGGAGTGTCCGGTAAGCAGGTGAGTCTGGCAGCCTCCGGTGAGCAAGATGCTTTTTTCCGCTCCGTGCGGCGTTTCTGTCCCCCGCTCCTCAGTGGGAGCTCCTGTCCTTTATGCCCCTCCGGGCGCGCTGACCGGCGGAAGTGGGCGGGGCGGGCAAAGGAGCCTGGGAACTGTAGTCTCCCCCTCTGCGGCGGCAGGATGGTGCTTGCGGCGGCAGGGGAGACCAACAGCGTCAGGGCCCCAGGAGTGTCCGGTAAGCAGGTGAGTCTGGCAGCCTCCGGTGAGCAAGATGCTTTTTTCCGCTCCGTGCGGCGTTTCTGTCCCCCGCTCCTCAGTGGGAGCTCCTGTCCTTTTTGCGCCTCCGGGCGCGCTGACCGGCGGAAGTGGGCGGGGCGGGCAAAGGAGCCTGGGAGCTGTAGTCTCCCCCTCTGCGGCCGCGGGATGGTGCTTGCGGCGGCAGGGGAGACCAACAGCGTCAGGGCCCCAGGAGTGTCCGGTAAGCAGGTGAGTCTGGCAGCCTCCGGTGAGCAAGATGCTTTTTTCCGCTCCGTGCGGCGTTTCTGTCCCCCGCTCCTCAGTGGGAGCTCCTGTCCTTTATGCGCCTCCGGGCGCGCTGACCGGCGGAAGTGGGCGGGGCGGGCAAAGGAGCCTGGGAGCTGTAGTCTCCCCCTCTGCGGCTGCGGGATGGTGCTTGCGGCGGCAGGGGAGACCAACAGCGTCAGGGCCCCAGGAGTGTCCGGTAAGCAGGTGAGTCTGGCAGCCTCCAGTGAGCAAGATGCTTTTTTCCGCTCCGTGCAGCGTTTCTGTCCCCCCAGCTGCTACGTTCAGAGGCAGCACATGGGAGGGCACAATGCAGTTTCATAACAGCAACAGGGCAGTGTTCATAACAGAGCAGGTATATCAGAGGCAGCACGTGAGAGGGGCTAAGTGCATCAACAGTCCATGGCAAAGAACAGAGCAGGTACATCAGAGGCAGCACATGAGAGGGGCTAAGTGCATCAACAGTCCATGGCAGAGAACAGAGCAGGTACATCAGAGGCAGCACATGAGAGGGGCTAAGTGCATCAACAGTCCATGGCAGAGAACAGAGCAGGTACATCTGAGGCAGCACATGAGAGGGGCTAAGTGCATCAACAGTCCATGGCAGAGAACAGAGCAGGTACATCAGAGGCAGCACATGAGAGGGGCTAAGTGCATCAACAGTCCATGGCAGAGAACACAGCAGGTACATCAGAGGCAGCACATGAGAGGGCACACTGCAGTATCATAACAACAACAGGGCAGTGTCCATAACAGAGCAGGTACATCAGAGGCAGCACATGAGAGGGCACAATGCAGTATCATAACAGCAACAGGGCAGTGCCCATAACAGAGCATGTACATCAGAGGCAGCACATGAGAGGGGCTAAGTGCATCAACAGTCCTTGGCAAAGAACAGAGCAGGTACACCAGAGGCAGCACATGAGAGGGGCTAAGTGAATCAACAGTCCATGGCAAAGAACAGAGCAGGTACATCAGAGGCAGCACATGCGAGGGGCTAAGTGCATCAACAGTCCATGGCAGAGAACAGAGCAGGTAAATAAGAGGCAGCACATGAGAGGGGCTAAGTGCATCAACAGTCCATGGCAAAGAACAGAGCTGGTACATCAGAGGCAGCACATGAGAGGGCACAATGCAGTATCATAACAGCAACAGGGCAGTGTCCATAACAGAGCAGGTACATCAGGCAGCACATGAGAGGGCACAATGCAGTATCATAACAGCAACAGGGCAGTGTCCATAACAGAGCAGGTACATCAGAGGCAGCACATGAGAGGGCACAATGCAGAATCATAACAGCAACAGGGCAGTGCCCATAACAGAGCAGGTACATCAGAGGCAGCACATGAGAGGGGCTAAGTGCATCAACAGTCCATGGCAAAGAACAGAGCAGGTACATCAGAGGCAGCACATGAGAGGGCACAATGCAGTATCATAACAGCAACAGGGCAGTGTCCATAACAGAGCAGGTACATCAGAGGCAGCACATGAGAGGGGCTAAGTGCATCAGCAGTCCATGGCAAAGAACAGAGCAGGTACATCAGAGGCAGCACATGAGAGGGCACAATGCAGTATCATAACAGCAACAGGGCAGTGTCCATAACAGAGCAGGTATATCAGAGCCAGCACATGAGAGGGCACAATGCAGTATCATAACAGCAACAGGGCAGTATCCATAACAGAGCAGGTACATCAGAGGCAGCACATGAGAGGGGCTAAGTGCACCCTCAGTTCATGGCAAAGAACAGAGCAGGTACATCAGAGGCAGCACATGAGAGGGGCTAAGTGCATCAACAGTCCATGGCAGAGAACAGAGCAGGTACATCAGAGGCAGCACATGAGAAGGGCTAAGTGCATCAACAGTCCATGGCAAAGAACAGAGCAGGTACATCAGAGGCAGCACATGAGAGGGCACAATGCAGTATCATAACAGCAACAGCGCAGTGTCCATAACAGAGCAGGTACATCAGAGGCAGCACATGAGAGGGCACAATGCAGTATCATAACTGCAATAGGGCAGTGTTCATAACTGAACAAGTACATCTGAGGCACCACAAGTACGTGGGTCAAGCGCCCCGTCCCATGGACATTAATAATGCAAGGGTGGTTACAATGGACAATCTAGACACCAATTACAATGACATGTGAATGATGGTAGCTACACCTCACAGCACAGAATCTGGTGGACTGCTTGACCTAGTCGCCTCGGACACACTGCCAGCACCAGAAACAGGAGTGTGAGACACAGCCACAGCTCTAGTGACTGACACATGAGCCATAGACCCAGACACACTGCCAGCACCAGAAACAGGAGTGTGAGACACAGTCACAGCTCTAGTGACTGACACATGATCCATAGACCCAGACACACTGCCAGCACCAGAAACAGGAGTGTGAGACACAGCCACAGCTCTAGTGACTGACACATGAGCCATAGACCCAGACACACTGCCAGCACCAGAAACAGGAGTGTGAGACACAGCCACAGCTCTAGTGACTGACACATGAGCCATAGACCCAGACAAACTGCCAGGACATGTCCCTGTACAGTGACCAACAAATACCATGCCAGCATCTGAGACATGAGAGTGTAGGACACACACAGTGGCAGTACCTGAAACAGGAGAGGGCACAACTGACACAGTGCTACTACATGAGGCATGACAGCGAACAACAGACACAGTGCCACTATCTGACACATGAGATTGAACTGCAGCTGACCCACTAGGGCCACTGAAATGATGAGCCACTGGGCTGTATGGTCCAGGAGGTAGGGTGGCTCTGGGAGCTGGGGACAGCTGTACTGGAGCAACATTGGGGTGGTCAGGTGTCACTGGTGTGTGTCTCCGTTTCTTTGGGATATGTATGGGCACCCTGGACATGACTGGACTGGTAAGTGGTGTGGCCTCATCAGAAACATCACCCATCAAAGGTGGATCATGTGCTTGGGGGGGTCTGCTCTCTGGGGACGTGCTGGACCCTGCTTGACGTTTGCTGTGGCCCTGCCTTCTGCATCATGTGTAATGGGGGATGTAACAACAGTGTACTCCTTCCTCTGCTTCTACGGGGTGTGGATGGGAGTAGAGGTATGGGGGGACTCCACCGCTGACACATGTGTTTTACGTTCCTTCACCAACATCAGCCTCAGGGCAGGCAGGGGTGATGTATGTATGTCCTTGATGGAGCTCGTGTCCATGGAAGAACCCTTGGCCCTGGGAGGTGCCTTGGCCGTAGGAGGTGTCCTGTCTCTGGAATGTGCCTGATTCGTGGGCTGTGCCCTGTCCCTGGGAGTTGGCTTGTCCTTTGTAGTGTCCCTGTCCATTGTAGTATACCTGTCCTTTGAAGTGTCCTTCTCCTTGGGAGTGTCCCTGGCCTTGGGAGGTGCCCTTTCCTTTGTAGTGTCCCTGTCCTTGGGAGTGTCCCTGGCCTTGGGAGGTGCCCTTTCCTTTGTAGTGTCCCTGTCCTTGCAGGGCTCGACAAATCCACTCGCCCGCTCGCATTTGCGAGGGAGAATGGATCAGGACGAGCTATTTTTAGGTCCTACTCGCCCTTTCTGGCGAGTAGGAAGTCAAACTAACTTTTGTCCTCTGTCTTTGAAAACAGAGCAAAAGTGACAAGATAACATGATTTAAAGGCACTTTTATTGCTCCTAAAGGGAATGAGCAATAAAGATGCCTTTAAATCTTGTTATCTTGTCACTTTTGCTCCGTTTTCAGAGACGGAGGTCAAGTGGGTTGCAGTCAGGTCGAGGGGATTTTCCATGGTACTAGACCTGCAGGACTAGTACCATTTTTCGGATTTGTCGAGCCCTGCCTTGGGAGTGTCCCTGGCCTTGGGAGGTGCCCTTTCCTTTGTAGTGTCCCTGTCCTTGGGAGTGTCCCTGGCCTTGGGAGGTGCCCTTTCATTTGTAGTGTCCCTGTCCTTGGGAGTGTCCCTGGCCTTGGGCGGTGCCCTTTCTTTTGTAGTGTCCTTGTCCTTGGGAGTGTCCCTGACCTTGGGAGATGCCCTTTCCTTTGTAGTGTCCTTGTCCTTGGGAGTGTCCCTGGCCTTGGGAGTACTTTTTGAGGGGGATGCCTGTGTTACATGGGAATCCCTGTTCCCCAACACCCCTTGAGGATCCAGTGTGTCAACTCCAGGGTAGCTGATGTCATGTTTGGTGAAAGATTTCCTTGTCCTAGGGGATGGTGTCTGTGCCCTCCGTGCCCTGCCTTGCTGCCTGTGGCTGCTTCTAGTGCCATTCCCAGAAAATGAGGCCTGGTCTGAAATATCACTCTCCCCTGAGACATCAAGTGGTGTGGATAGGGGAACTGAAGTAGAACCTTGTCCATGTGACTGTTGAATGACTGCAGACACTGTGTTTGCTAATGACTGAACTGTTCTGTGGAGACCAGCAACATCGCCATGCATCTCCTCCATGAATGCTACCACCTGCCCCAACTTCCTATCGTGGTCTTGGAATGCATTGATCATGTTGGCTTGCCCTACACACAGCTGTCGCAGCAGATCAACAGCCTCAGCACAAAGTGCACTTTGTCTCACAGGGGCAAGGGCAGGGGCAGCGGTGCCTGCACCGAAGGCAACTCTGCTCCCCCTACTCTGGTGAGCACGAGCAGTACTTGTTGCAGTTGGTGGAAGTGTGGGCCCTGTGTGCTGTGTAGCGACTGAAGGTGTTGCCCACTCCCTGTGTCTACCAACAGTGCTGACTCGCCACCACTGTCTGAAGATGAGGACTATGGTGCTCCACATGTGAGTCCTCAGGGACAGTTCTGTCCCCCTCTCCGGGGCTGCTCTCTTCAGTCTCAGTCTGCGTGTGTGTGATCTCCGATCCGGATGCATTGCCACCACTCATCTCCATCGTCTGTGGGTCAGTGCCCTCTGCCAAAGCTGAAAGAGAGAGAAAATAGGTTTACCTAAGTGCCACACTCACGTACTGAAGGTTACAACATCACAACTTTCCTCACAGTCGACTAACATGTAGCACCCATCCTGCTCACGAACCACCCCTACCAGACATCCTCATGTCAATGAACCAGGGGTGCCTGTGAAACATGTACATCAAACAAACAGGGCAAGTGCATGCAGACCACCACACATGTGATGCCATGGGACCACAGACCTCAACGGCATGTCCTGGGACCCTGCACTACAATGGAACTGGTATGTCAACCTGGCGGACATGGATGCTAAAGCTCACTCCGCTAATGACACCAACATGCCATTAGCGGAGTACACGTACAGTACTTCATCTCTAGATATCACTATGATTTTACTTTTGATTTTCTCAGGAACTACTGAACGGATTTACACCATTTAACAAAAAGCACATTCTGCGAACCGAACTCCACCTCTCTGCCAACTTTGGTGTAATTCCGTTCAGCCGTTCGGGCTGTAGCCCTGGCTAAAGGTCCCTATGGAAAATTGCATCAGGAAAACACGTTTTGGGACCTCCCTTTTATCTCGGCCCCCCCCTTGATGAATCACCCCCAAACTTTCAGAGAAGGAGCAGAGCAGGCCATTTTCTTGGAGAAATTCGCGAAGATTCGTCCACCAGCGCCAAAGTTATTCCAAATAGAATGTTGTGGATTTCCTATGGAAACTAGCTCCTAACTATAACTACCTACTGGCGAGCGCCAGTAGGTAATATATATATATATTTTCACAGAAAAAACCAAAGGTTTCAGACAAGTTATAGTTAGGAATTAGCATTTAAAAAACCTTAGACATTCACTGAAAAAACCATAGGTTTCACACATGTTATAGTTAGCTGGATATTTCACTCATACACAATTAATGAAATTCCCCCGTTATAGTTAGTTCAGCTAACTATAACTCGGGTGCCCGCAATGCACTGCTGATGATGTCACATATTACATCACTCATGACATTGTCAGTGACATCACTCATGACATCACCGATGACATCTCATATGACATCATTGATGACATCACTGATGACATCATCCAGTGAATGTGTCTTTCTGAAAAATAAATATTTTTTATATATGTATATCTAAAGGTCGATGGAAGAATAAATGGGTAAATAATTGTCTAAATGGATGTTTTTTTTGTAAAATTGATTGTATAACTGACTTATTAAGTGTATCTTAGTGAATACGTGTATTAGCGAGTAATGTTTAAATATGTAAATATCTGTAACGGTGTCTCATTTTGTCTATAAGTGGCTGCATGGGTTGTGAGTAGCTACATGAGTGTCTATATGGGTTATTAGTTGTTTTTTGAGTATTAGTATGAGTGTCTGTATGGTTCGGTGGGGAGTATTACTTAGCGCATAGATGCATGAAGTAGTGACTCACTGTTTTATGTGTTTTGAAGACAGCTTGTGTGCAGGATTATATGGGTGGATGAGTGTGTGTATGGGTGTGTTAGTGAGTGAATGACTATCTCAATAGTATTTTTATGAGTAACTACATATGTTTTGATCTAGTATATGTGAGTATTGATGTATGTAAGTGATTATATGTGAGAGTGAGAGATTGGAAGAGTTCCTGTATAAATAAGTATGTGTTTCTATAAGTGATTGTTTAAGAGAGTAAGTATGTGTACGTTTCTGTAAAAGTAAGTGTAGTGGTGTGTGTATAGCTGTATATGCAAATAAATGGATGTTTGCATGTGTGATTATGTGTGTGAGTAACTCTATGGATGAGTGTTGGTGTGTAACCGGATTTATAGGTGTATGAGTACATATGATGAGTGAGTACATGTATGAGTGACTTTATAGAACTGTTGGTGAATTAATTGATGTGTATGCAGATGGTGGAATTACTGAATAGGTTGTTGTAACTGGTATTGGTTTTTTTCCTTTTTCAAAAATTTTAGTTTCTATTTTTGAATGTGTGTATCAAAGGTTATATTACGCTGAGAGGAGCTCTGCCACTCTTTCACAAGGATGATGTCATCAGTGATGTCATTTGAGATGTCATCAGTGATGTCATGATTGATGTCACTGACCATGTCATGAGGGATGTAATATGTGACATCATCAGCAGTGCATTGCGGGTGCGTGAGTTATAGTTAGCTGAACTAACTATAACAGGGGAATTTCAATGGTTTTGTATGAGTGAAATATCCAGCTAACTATAACATGTGTGAAACCTATGTTTTTTTCAGTGAATTTCTAAAGTTTTTTAAATGCTAATTCCTAAGTATAACTTGTCTGAAACCTATGGTTTTTTCAGTAAATTTCAAAGGTTTTGTAAATGATCATTTTTAAATGTATTAATTATTATATTTCTTTCTTTTTATACTAATTTCCTACATTTCTATTATAATTATTTATAGTTATTTTATTTTTTAAGTTACATTCCATATTCTTAATGTAAAATAATAACAAAACAAATTTCAAAAAGAATGTTTTTATTACATTTTTTTTGATATATTAAAATTAAATTCTATATATTTCCTTTTTCATTTTTAGGGGGGATAATCGTACGGTACGCATACGGTGATTGCACTGTCCTTTGTACCGTTAATCGTACTCTGCGTGTACCCGCGCACACGTCACTAATACGTTTTGACGTTACGTGGCACATCGGCGCTTCCGCGTGACGTCATGTACGCTTGTACGGCGCCCCGTATGCGTACCCCCCGAATGTTTTATAATGTTTATAACGACATATCTATGTATTTAATATAAATTTTAAGGGTAGACATTATCTGAGATAATCATGAAAATAGTTTTCTTTTACTTTTAATGAGCGCATATTACTTTTAAAGCAATTACGCAAATCACGCCGGTACGTCGTACGTACTCGCACCGTAAGATCACCGTAAGCGCCCCGTAAGCGTACGCAAAGCCATGTGACTTTCAAAGAACAGATTTGATTGGTTCATAACACTTCCCATTCCAACTGTTCAAAGACCCCTCCCATTTTAATCATTCTACTTTGACTTTAACAGGAGAAGCAGGTCTTCTGTGGAGCTTCAGGGATGTATGACGTTACAACGCATGCTTTAACAACGCATGCTGTTACAACGCAGGTTTTACTACGCATACCATTACAACGCATAGCGCTTTGGGGTGCAGGATAGTGAATAGTTTAATTTACTATTCCAACTCCAGTCCCCGTGGACACTAGGGAAGGTGTTGGATAGTAAATTAAATCTATTTCCTATCCTAGAGCGCCCCCCAGCGCAATGCGTTGTAATGGTTTTCGTTGTAAAACCTGCGTTGTAATAGTACTGCGTTGTAAAAGTTTCGTTGTAAAGGATGTTTCCCGAGCTTCAGTCATTTAGAAAAAAAATTCACCATGGCTCAATTTGTTGACTCTTCTTCTCAACATTCCTATGATGAAGAATTTCTACCTGAGCAGCCTCAGAAGAAAAGGAAGGAAGCTGCTAGTTGGAATTTTTTTACATTTCCTGAAGGGGAAAAAAGGTCATCGCTCCCAAAGTGACCTGTAAAATTTGTGAGGTTACTCTCTCTAGGGGTGACCCCAACAAAAAATACTCATTCGGGACAGCAAGCATGGCGCCCCATGTGAAGAATCTGCACCTGCACAACTACACCAGAGTTGCAACACAAAAGTTGCAGGAGGAGCGTCACGCTGCTGTTCCTAGCTCATCAAGTGCACCACCACCTTTGCCGTGCAATTTCAATTTCAATTTCAAGCTTTATTCGACTATTAAAAACAATCACAAAAGCGTACAATAAAACACAATACAAACATTGTAATAACACAATAGCTCAGAAATGAAAAATTTCAGAGGATTTAAAACACCAGACTTTTCCTATGAGAAATGGCTTTGAGTAAAAAAGTAGCAGTAAAAAAACAGGTGTCTGCAGAGTCAAGTGCAAATAATAATTCCATGGCTTGGGTAATAGTATACACTGATAATCTTAAAAACATAGGTCTGAGATAGAGACGGCGAAGATGCATATAGAGTGGACAAATAAGCATGAAGTGCCGAGTACTTTGCCTAGTCTGACCATCACATGGACAGGGGGAATGGCTAGGAAGTTTCATCTCAGGGAAGGCAACTAAATTATGTACTATACCAAGTCTAAGACGTGTCAGAACAAACTGATGGGACTGCTTGGTTATGAATTTTAAGTACATAGGCATGCCCTTTCCTTCAGGTTTGGTGGTGTGATAAAATACATAGGTAGACATGGTAGTACACTTTACCCTACGCATATCAGACTTAGTTTGGATGAAAACATCTTTAAGTTCCTTTTTCGATACAGTAGCGGCACAATAGGGATCCTTAATGATGTCAAAATTAAATACCTTGCCATAAATAGAAGAGACATAGCTTAGCCAGGGAATCTTAAGGACTTTGTCCAACTTCAAACAATCGGTGATAATCTTCCTAGAAAAAGCAGTCTCTTCTTTAACCCATATTGACCTCCATACCATGAGGGGTCTTAATCCCATAAGATCAGTCAGATAATTTAAACAGACTTCGCTATGGCACAGTACAGTAGGTGTCGAGGGAGGTAGGCAAAGCAATCTTCTAAGGAACCCATTCTCAGTATTTTGCAGTGTCCTATGCTGACTATAGCCCCAAATACCAGAGCCGTACAGAGCAATAGACGCACATCTATGCCTGTAAATGTCTACCATATCAGGTATACGGCGGCTTCCTAGCTTTGCAGCAAATCGAAAAATACCAGATGAGCTTTTGGCCATTCTACCATTAGCATTTGAGATCTCCTGGGACCATGTCCCCTTGTTGTTAAAGGTAACACCGAGGTAGCAGAACCTATCCACTACCTCAATATTATGATTGTTAAAATGGAACGGCCTAACAGACTTCATCCGTTTACCACAGGCCATAATAAAGGTCTTGGTGTTATTTATTTTCAATTTCCTCGCATTAATAAAATCATAAAAAGTGTTCATAAGTTTCTGTAGCCCATTTGGAGTACGTGAAAGAAGCACCGTATCGTCGGCATAAAGCAGAACTGGTACGGGAAGTCCACCGACTTGAGGGGAATCAGCCTGGACCTTTTTGAGTTCAAATTCAATGGAATTGATAAAGAGGGAAAATAGCAGGGGGGCCAGTACACAGCCCTGCCTTATGCCTGACTTAACCCTGATTTTCTCAGTACATTCACCCAACGGACCAAAACGTATCTGGGCCGACAGCTTATTATAGAGACGAGCCAGAAAGTGAATAATTGCCGGGGGGCGCCCATGGCCAATAAAGTGCACCACAAGAGTTCAGTGTCCACAAGGTCAAAGGCGCTCGAGAGATCGGCAAAACAGAGAAACAGGGACCCTTGTTTCGCTCTCGTATATTTCCCTATAAGGAGGTCAAGGTTAAGGCACTGCTCCGTGGTCCCTAAGCCTTTGCGAAAACCAAATTGGGATTCAGCCATGATATTATTTTCTTCAACCCACTCCTCGAGCCTTATAAGGAGAACCCTACTCATAATCTTCAGGGAGGAGTCAAGAAGGGAGATAGGGCGATAGTTCTTTGCCTCGCCTCTATCTCCCTTCTTGTAAATAGGTAGAATTAGGGATTCACTCCAAGTAGGGGGGGTGTTCTCCAGGACTGATGCATTAAACACCTGGGTCAGGAGTGGGCACCAAAGACTGGGGTTAGATTTATACAGATCTACCGGTACCCCATCGGGTCCCGGTGCCTTTCCACCTTTGCTCTGGCTTAGGGAGATAACCACCTCTGATAGGGTAATATCCAACGGTATCCTAGTGTCAGACATCGGGATAGTAGGACCATCAGAGTCTCCCCCGGGAGGGTTAAAAATACCAGAAAAATGGGAGACCCAATTGGCTTCGCTAACCTGCGCTGACAGTTTGGGAAACTCTTCATTGGCAAGAAAAGGGCTGTTAACCGTAGACCAAAACAGCCTACTGTCCCGTAGTACCGATGCTTGGTTCAGGGCATCCCAGGCAAGTTCCCTGAGTTCCTGCTTCCTACGTACAAGATTACTTTTATAGGTAAGCCTAAGTAATTTGACGGCCTCCCTATCTCTCGGGAGTTTTGTTAAGGCCAACTTGAGTTCCCGCAGGGATTGAGTACATAGGCTATCAAACCAGCCCACGTTTTGGTTCCTAATTCGGGCTTTAGTAATGGTAAGGCACCTTTTTACAGCATCACCGAGTGCCACAAAATTAGTTATAATGCACCCGTTAGGGGCCTCAGGATTAAGGCAACTATAAATTTCAGCGAACCCCTCTTTAATAATTCTAGCTTGCAATTTTTTGGAGTTATCCAAATTCCACTTTATACGGAAACCATTCTGTCTACACGGGGTAACATCTTCTAATACCAAATAATCATTCTTAGCACTAGGCCCCCATGCAGAAATAAGCATGGTGATTGCTTGGTGATCAATACCTCCAAGATCAGTAACGACGGGAACCGTACAATGAGGAGTAAGATGCGTGGAAACCAGTAAGTGATCAATGGCAGAAGACGAGCTGGGTCCTACAAAAGTTGGAACAGGCTTACCATCCGCATCTAGGGCCGGGGAGTGGATCATAAGATCCAGGTTCAGCACGAGGGAATTAAAGGAGTCACCATGGGGAGAATGTACAAAATGTGCTCTGTTTTCCCCGTTGTCTCCATCAAATCCACAAATTCTAGTAAAAGAATATGGGCAAGTACGGAGGTTAAAATCCCCACCCCAAATGATGTCAATTGGTTTACTGACATCGTTTCGTAAGTTCCTCAGAATAGGACCCAGCTCCTCTGCCACCGAGGTATCTGAGGCATTAAACAGATTGTTATAGTGGTTGACCACCACTAAAACATGGCCCTTAAGATGTTCTAGTATTAAAATTTGGGAGTGGTGTCCCACAGGGAGGTAGGAAATCAAACATAGTGGAAGTTTGACTGATGTAAAAATCACTAACCCCCCTTTAGCCCTACCCATACCTGTCCTTATTGCCTGGTTGTTATAAGACACAAACCCATCGAGTTCAATATCAACAGTTGCCCAGGTCTCTTGTAAGCATAAAATATCAAAGTCCGAGAGGATCTCTTTCCACCCCAGAGAGGCCGATTGCCTGCTCCACCCTGCAACATTCCAGGTAACAAACTTCAGCCCAGGGGAACAAGTGGGGGGTAGAATAGGCACTGGTACCGTGGTGTTTAAAGCATTATTGACAGGTAGAGGGTCCAATAATACTGGATAAGCCACGGGGATTATCGGGGCAGTTTGGGACATTGCAAGATCTTGAATAGAAATAGGGCTACTGTCGGGCAATACCGTAGGCTCTTTATCAAAAGAAATAGTGGGGTCTACAGCAGTGGGCAGTCAATCAACACCATTAAGGCCACTCAGGCAATTAAAACAATTATAATTATGAAAGGGTGTCAGAGGTGGTTGAAAAACAGGTTGGGCTGGATACCCACAAAATCTACCCCTCCGATCAACCCTTGTCCATTTGTCCTGAGCTTGATCACGATGCATTTGTACAGGGGGGAAGAAAAAAGATACAGGCAGGGTCCGGATGGTGGATTCAGATGATCTATTCGACCCCGAGCAGATGTAATGAACAGTCCTTGGGTCTCTAAAGCTCACCAAAATACAGTCCCCTACTATTGACTTCCTGGTCTTACCCAGCCAGGGTACCCTCCTTACCATCACAATTTCATTATTAAAATATGCAGGAAGAGGTCTATTCCAGTTCAACCATTTAATTACTTGATTTTTTAGTGAGAAAAAATTCTCACCTTCCCCCATCTCCAGGGGAGGAACCCCGGCCATAACTACCATAAGATCGTTAGCTTCGGGGGGAAGGTCGGGTCTCCGAACTCTAGGGGCAGGTTTCTCTGGTAAAGGGGGTGGAATACCATCACCATTTACAGCCCCATTGGGATTTATAACAGGGGGAGTAATACCTGCTGGTAGTAGTGGGGGAATGATAGTTTTACTATGGCATGGAGGAACTGGTTTGGCCGTGAGGGGTTGCAAAATAGGGGTGGCAGAGGTCACCACAGTTGGTCCTGAAATAGCTGGAGGAGGTTGTGAGGTGGGGGGTAGGGTGGGAGGGGACATAGTCTCAGGGGGTCTTCCAAGGGTAATGACCTGCGAATTCAAACTACTTAATGTAGCCTCAAGAATAGTTAGTCTGATCTCCACTCTCTTGATACTCTCGGTGATAGGCTGCAGCAGAGATCTGAGTAAGAATTCTAGGTTTCCCTGGGGGACAACTGGGGGCGATAAAGTAGGCAGGCTATTTATAAGGAGAGGAACAGTACCCGTATCTTCATTAGACTTGTGGTAAATATTTAATTTACTCTCTTAATTTCTATGCAGGTAAGTACTTAATCAATAATAACTCAATCAGAAAGAAGGAGGCAGAGTCCGTGGTGTTAGAGTTCTTAGGGGTTTTATTCCTTAAAAAGGAATGGTCATAGTTTAGCTATCATGTTCCCGCAACCACACAGGGTTCAGGAAGGGATAGAAGAGTGCGGTACATAGCTTATATACTTAATTCATTGTCATAGAAAAGCATGTGGTGGGCGTAACAGCTGAGAGAAGACAAGATAACAGTAACCACGTGTTAGCAATACGTAATCAGAAGGCGTGAACTAGAGGTGTGTGCTAGAAACGTCACCAGATAGGTGTCACAGAAGGGGTGGCACTAACAGAAACGTTGCAATGTCAGCAGAAATCGGAAACTTGGATGCGCGCGCAGCTGCATGACGTGTGATTGACGTGTAACTGGAGGGTGCAGGAAACTTGACATTTACACTGACGGAAAGAGACAGAAGTCTGGCATGTCAGATCAACTTGTACTTCTATCATATCTGATATCTGATGTTTGGGAACCATACTATCTGGAGGGAAAGGTCTCTGGGGCAGAAGCTATTCTATACTGACTGTGAGTGCGTGTATAAGCGCCTGAGTGTCTGCATGAGAAGCGTGGGGGCATGGGCCTTCCATGGGAGCATGGTAACAGAGGCTATGATTTACTTGCACGGAGACAGGTTGGCCCTTTGCTCTACAGATGAGGGAGATGTTTACTGAAGCTAGCAGGCAGGAATGTATTTTCGAGGAGCGGAACAGATAACTCGAAGGTTATAGTCAGTCTTGGCAGGCAGCAGGCTGAGCTGAGCACGGTGGGCCGCGCTAGAAGTAAGTCAGAGTTCACGGGTACAGAGGCAGCCGGGGCTGAGGATTTTAGAGTCAGAAGCCAGAAAAATGGCTCGATGGCAGAAATTCAGGGCCTACTTTGCCAGAGCTGAAAAACGTGTAAGGTACACTACAAAAAGACGTTGGCATAGCATACTTAGGAACGGACTATTCAACCCATTCAGGGTGGGTCTGAAAGAGGACATGTTGACGTTGGACGCAAATGTATTTGCGTCTTCGTAACTGGCACAGGAGGGAAGTTACATGCACTTTAAGCTGGTACATGGAGTCGGTGGGGTACACGCTAGGGAACACAATCTTGACCATAAAATTTATATTTCCTCATTCCCTCCTTGTTCCCTACGGACCCTTCATGATATATCGATCCTCATGAATCGATCAGTTTGTTCTTGTAACATCATTTGCTCTTCTTTCTTTCTTTCACGTTTTGAGAGTAAACTAGAATGTTCAATGCATGATGTGGCACACAGTCCACAAATCGCTGGCCCACACTGTAGGCACAGGCAGCAACTGAATACTAGGACTAGGCCAATGCCTAGGAAGGATAGGATCTTCCATCCCCAAGCGGTTAACGTTGTCCAGAACCAACCGGACCAAGTCCAGGTGCCTGGATTCTGATGTATCAGATTTGCAATTTTATGAAGACGGGTAATAGCTTGATATACAGATGGTGCGTTTTGGGGAATGAAAATACAGCAACTTGACCCGATGACCTTACAGGCTCCACCTCTATCTGCCAAGATGACGTCAATAACAAGACGATTCTGAAGAACAACAACCCGCATAGCGGACTGCTCTTCTGTTAAGTTACCTAAGGCGGAGGCAGTTTCATTCACTACTGCTTCAAGGGTTCTAGTTAATCTGCGTATTAGTTTACTATTTTGGACGGGACCTAAAAAGAAAAAGAATCCTTTATTAAAATCAGTGTACTGTTCCCATGCTGTTTCTGTATAGTCGACAAGTGAGATATCTCTTCTGAGTCTATTCTTTGCTAGATTCGTATTTCTGTGATAATCAGGAGGAGCTAGAAAAACAGGTGGCAGAAGGAATGCAATGTAACAGGTACCATCCCAATCTGGAGGTAAGCGTATGTATGCGGTATGACCACAAACAAAATAGGAATGACGGGTAGCTCTAAAAGAAGACTTGCCTTGATCACTGAATTCGACCACAATGGTACATTTACTATGGCCTAAGTGTACTGAACCTTTCTTGCTGACACATAATTCACCAGTGACTGGTAGTACTGACATAGCGGGCAGGACTGGAGCAGATTCGGATTCAACTGTAAGGATCATAAGGTTAATTGTGTAATTACCTAGTCCATAAACTTCGTTTTCTAGATCAGTTCCTATTCTAATGGGGAGTCCCTTCTTATCAGGATAACAGGCGTTAAGCAGAACTAAGTTCAAGTTTCCCCAAACCCAGCTCCCTTTGAAAACAGCAATATCAGGATCTACGGAATTTATTATTCTAAACCAGGCACCACAGGAGCCATTGTGAGTGAACGGGTACGGGAAGAGGGGCAGAGCTCCCTTGTATTTCTGGTAGGGAGGGAGTCGGCCACATATCCAGCAGTTTGTAGCATTGTTAGTCTGATGGGAATGATGTAACATACTAATGAATGTGTTGTTGCGCAGCGCAAGTCTGTAAGAAAGTTCATGTGGAGGTAGCTTACTAAAAGAATGTTCAGCAGAAACATTATAAGCAGATTGTTCACGCTTGAAAATAGGATAATAAATGGTGAGCAAGATGCTCGCAATGATTATCAGAACACTTAGAAAAAACATAATTAATAATGTCACCATACAGTGACTACGTAGTGATTTGCAATATGTACGTTTCTTTAGTTGTCTTTCTCTCTCTATATCTCGATCTAGGGGATACATGTCAGAAACTATTTAACCGATTCACCTAGGGGAGGACTTAAACAATTAAACTGTCTGACTTGCTAGATCGGAGTTTCATGCGATAATCTTCTTGGGCAGTCTTTTCTCGTTCAGATTCTGTAAAGTCACTAGTTTTGATACAGTCTTTGGTGGGGGTGGACGAGCCTCGATCAGGTTTCAGTTCATTGTATTTCTTGATATGGCTCGTGTGGACCCACCCCTTTCTGCCTTCCAGCTTCACTGCGGTCCTCGTTGTAAGAAGGACGGTCTTTGGCTCCTTCCAGCGGGGCTCCAGCGGACTCTTTCTGTCGAAGTTGCGAACTAATACTGTGTCACCAGGACGGACGTCGTGCGGCTTTACATCGGTGTTGTCGGGGAAAGCTGCGGCAACCTGTGAACGACATGATTGGAGTGCAGACATCAAGGAGGCAAGATAATCTGTCAACATATTACTATCAACATCAGTAATCTTTTTCGGAATGGGCGTCCCCCACATATTCGGTGGTCTACCAAAGACCACTTCGTACGGGGATAGTCCTGATCTCGAATGGGCAACCATTCTCATGTAGAATAGTGCCACTGGCAGGGCGACTATCCAGTCGACCCCTTTCTCTTTACATATTTTTGCAAGGCGTGTCTTTAATGTCTGGTTATGCCTCTCAACAAGGCCTGCGGCTTCGGGATGTCGGACACAATGGAATCTCCACTGGTATCCTAGCAATAGGGAAACCTGCTTCATTAATTCAGATGAGAATGGCTGACCGTTATCTGAGTACACGATACGAGGCAAGCCGTACCGTGGGAAAAATTCACGAACCAGCTGCTTGGCAGTGGTCGAAGCAGTATAATCTGGGACGGGGTATGCTTCGGTCCAACGGGACAGTGCACAAACAATTACGAGGACATATTTGAATCCTCGACAACGGTCCATCTGGATATAATCCATCTGGAGGACTTCAAAAGGGTGATCGGGAGGATGAAATCCACCTTGCTCTACAGGGACGCTTTTACCTGGATTGAACTGACAACAGATCATGCAAGTACGCACTTTCTGTTTTGCTGCTGCTCGTAAGTGTTTATTGCTCCAAAGATTTTGTAAACTGTCTAGCATTGCCTTTTCTCCTAGGTGGGCTGGACTATGTGCCGTATTTATCATGACTTGAACCATAGAGTCAGGGAGAAACCATGTAGATTTTCCCTTCGTCATCCAACCTTGTTCTGTTTGAATCCCTCCTAGTTCAGTCCATTTCTTTATTTCATCTGGGGTAGCATGTGCCTGAATATCGATTACATCTAGTGTGGGATCCCTGACTGTCATACAATTTGTCGGTCCTATTGTCTTTGTCATGTCAGTTGTCTGAGTGTGAGTCAGTGCTGTATGTTTTGCTGTCTGGTCTGCCAGGTCGTTACCCTGGGAAACAGAATCTGTAACTTTAATATGTGCTTTACACTTCATGACAGATATGCCTGAAGGCAGATGTATTGCTTCTAACAGTGCTTGAATGAGGGGACCATGTTGAATCTTGGCACCATGAGAGGTCAGGAAACCTCGTTCTTGCCATAACATACCGAAGTCGTGTACAACTCCGAACGCATAACGGGAATCAGTGTATATGTTGACATTTCTGTTCTTGGCTAGAATACAGGCTCGGGTCAGAGCAATAAGCTCTGCTGCTTGAGCGGACAGTGTGTCAATACAATGTGTTTCTTTTACTTCCGTTTCAGTGGTCACTGCATACGCGGCCACTAATTCTCCTGTACTTGTTCGCATACATGAACCATCCACATAAAGTGTCAGGTCTGGATTTGTCAGTGGAACATCTGTTAAGTCTCGTCGAGGCTTTGTAACTGCATTAATGATTCCTATACAATCATGCGGGGCTGGATCTGTCATAATTGTAGGTAACAATGTTGCGGGGTTCAGGATGCTGCAACGTCGGATTTCTATGTGAGGCTGGAATAGCGTCAATTCATAACCTGTCAGTCGTGCTATAGTCAAGTGTTGAGTCTGGGTTCTGTTTAAAAGAACCTCTACAGAATGTGGAACTTGTACTGTTAACTGATGCCCTAGGACAATTGAATCACTTTGTCTGATTGCTAATGCTGTTGCTGCTACAGACTTTAAGCACGCAGGGAGTGCCTGGGCTACTGAATCCAATGTACTTGAAAAATAAGCGCAAGGCTTATATGAACCTGCTTGATCTTGAGTGAGGACAGACAATGCTGTACCATCACGTTCTGTAACAAAAAGTGTAAACGGCTTGCTGTAACATGGTGTTGCTAAAACTGGTGCTTGGCATAATGCTTTCTTTAGTTCCTCAAAGGCTTGTGTATGTTCCTGAGTCCAAGGGAGGACAATCGAAGTCGCTGCCTCCTGTGTTGTTAACTGGATGAGTGGTTTAGCTAGAAATGCATATTGAGGAATCCATTGTCTGCAGTACGAGGTGAGGCCTATGAAGGCCCGCACTTCCTTTTGTGTCTGGGGTCGTGGCATATTTACAATTAACTGAATGCGATCGGGAGTGAGCTGTCTCCCCACTTTGGACAGCAAGTGACCCAAGTACACAACTTGCTGACCACAGAATTGTAGCTTCGAAGGAGACACCTTGTGTCCCTTGTCGGCCAAGTAATGTAAAACTGTCAGTGATGCTTGTTCACATTCGGGCTCACTTCGTGCGGTGATCAGCAGATCATCGACGTATTGCAGTAAAGCGGTGTTAACTGGCATTTGAATACAATCTAGTTGTCTTTTCAGTGCTTGACTATAGATGCTGGGGCTTTCTGTGAATCCTTGAGGTGCGCGGGAAAATTTGAAACTTCGTCCATTTAAACTGAATCCGAAGAGATATTGGCTCTCTGGATCAATAGGTACACTAAAGAAGGCGTTCTTGAGGTCAATTACAGTAAAGAACGTTGCCTTTGAATCAATAGCAGTCAATAGAGAAGAGATATCGGGGACCACAGGGTATTGTGGTACAATACATTTATTTAGCTCTCGAAGATCAATCACCAGCCGATATACTGGCGGTGCATTGGGATCAGTACGTTTAAGAATTGGAATAATAGGTGAATTACAGATATTGGAGTCGGTCTCTACGACCACTCCTTGGGCAATGAGCTCTTCAATGATTTTCAGTAAAGCCACTACAGCATCGGGTGGTAACTTGTATTGTCTGATTCGTGGTAGAACTGCTCCTGTCTTGAGGGTAACACGGTATGGTGTAATACGCATACAACCTACATCAGTTGGGCCTGTTGCCCACAGGTGATCTGGTACATTTTTCAATCTGACATCGAATTCTCGCACAACATAATGACCCTTGAAATCCCGCAGAAAAAGTCTAACTCCCTCCGGGGAACAGCATATTATAGCTCCTAGAGCCTTCAATGTTTTAATTCCTAACAGATTTTCTGGACATGATTTCGTAAGTAACAAGTCTGTAATACGTGATAATGGACCCACAGCCAGGGGGACTGGTTCTGATACTTCATTTATAATGGGCTGTCCTGAAAAACCAAGGGAAACATTCTGTGAGCCTGAGAGGGGTGCCCCTGGGACTTCATCATGGCTGATTGTGGTACGGCTTGCCCCTGTGTCAATTAAAAACTTTCTATCCTTTCCCAATACTTGACTGTGTACATAAGGACCTTCTTGATCTACAGGAATTTCAATAAGAGGCAAGCCCAATTCCCTCTCTAGGCTGTTTCATGTGTATCGCTGATAATCGGGGTAAGCAGATTGGGCATACTGGTACATTTGTTGGGAAACTTGCTGAGTCGCGGCAAGAGGCTGTGGCTGAGATACTGCTACTGTCTGTGCTGTATGGGATGAAGCATGCATAGGCTGTGTGTTCTGTGAGGTCTGTACATTCTGTGGAGTCTGTTGCTGAACCTGATCTTGTCTTGGCGGATGCGGTCTCTCTTTAGTTTTACCTGTTGCTATGTTGTGTTTCAGAACCGGGCATTCATGTACATAGTGACCTGGTTGCTTGCAATAGTTGCACGTCCCTTTAACAGGGCCTGCGGAATGATTTGTCTGATTCGTACCTTTCCTATTTCCGTCGGTATGTACCGACTGGGCTACTAACATTTTCATTTTTGTATCTTTCATACGTTTCTGTTCCTGATCTTGTTCTTCTCTAATTCTATTCTGATGATATTGTAACATTTGTAACATCTGTGATGGCGTATTTGCTTGCCATGTACTCTCGACCTTGTATACACGGTTTTTAACTGCTAACAGGGAATTCTCGACTAGCTTTGATACAAAAAGATGCGGGTACGATTCGCTACTTGGTTTGAGACCACTATTAATAATAAAACATTTCTCGAATCTTGAATAAAAATCACTAGTATCTTCATCTGGTTTCTGTTTACATGCTGAGATGGCATCCCAGTCTTCTTTTCTTGTTGCTAGTAATCTTGGCAGAACCTGTACTATTAAACCTGGTAATGCTTTAGTTTTGTCCCCGAGGCCTACCCCCGGGACACGCTTGCTTTCTTCGTCTTCTATTTCTGCCCATACAATCTTTTTCTCTCCCACCTCCCATTCCTTTTCCTTGAGTTTCTCGTATATGCCCGTAGGCAGCAGTACCTTTAACATTTTCATGATATCTTCATATGTGTAATCCCCCATCAGTAACATGTCTTTAAGCTCTCGGTGGAAACCTGCAGGGTCTTTATCATGGCTCGGTACTAGTTTCTTCATTTCTAACAGTTCTAACTTAGTCAGTGGCGTGTGTACATACACGCGTTTCAAAAGATGATCCGCACCCATAACTGGGTGTACTTCTCGTAAGGGGTTCTGACTTTCAATGCCACTCAGGCATTCCATACGATACATTTTTCTTTCTGGGGGTGGAGCGGGAGCGTATTCAGAGCTTGCAAAAGTGTCATATCTATGTCGCTGTTCTAGAATTATCTGTATTAACTTGGTACTTAGACCTCTCCATCTATCCATGAGTAGTGCTTCTAGAGTTTCGTGTAAGGGGCCTGGATCGGAATGTCTATTTCTGTATTTCGTGAGGAGGTGCTGCATCATGTATACACCTGCTAATTTCTGCTCGTCTGGGGAGAGGTTCAGGAATGTCTGTGCTACGGTGTCATCATTATACATATCCGGATTTTCAGCCCATAATATGGCTGACCGGGCTAGTTCCTGTTCATCCATTGAATTCAGTATGTGGTACCCTACTCGGTCTCGGAGTCTTTTATCAGTCTCCTGGAACTGGTGTTCAGAAGAATTCTGGTTAGTTAAGGCAGAGAAAAAAACTTTCTTGCTTTCTGGACGGGTACCTTTCCTAAGGTAAGTTCCCTTACCTACATACGCTATAGTATCTGTAGTCTTTTCTGATTCTTCGAGTTCTTCCTCCTCCTCGGAGGAGGCCCTTTCATTCTCTTTTTCGTGCATTTCTATCACTGCTTTTCTTATTTTCTTGTACATACTGGCTATGCAAGCCCCCTTATCATGTTTTCCTTCAGATATATTTTGACCCCACTTGTTTAGTGCATCTAACTCGCTCTGATCTGTCTCAGGCCTATCTCTTTCTCTTATTAGGCAATTTATGAAAAAACGTAGTATCTGTGCTTGAATGTCAACTTTCTGACGCTCCATGGCATCCTTAACACTGTCAGGGTCTTTACCAGTCTGAATGAACTGATATATTCTATCTAGGCGCTCCTTCATCCCTGAAAATAACAGCAGGAAATCAGTAGCAGATCTTAACCGTAGTGAGGCTATCATCATTCTGTCGTTTTTGCCGGGTACTGGATCATATCTGCAAACTGAAAGTTTTTCTTTGAGTATGTCAAGACGGGGTGACTTGAACGTGAGAGGACTTTGCATTTCCCTAAGGTTTACTCTGTGTGTCAATGGTGGGGTGTGAAAACCCCCTGTCGCACCTCCTGAAGCGGAAGCTTGGGCATTATCTCTCTGAGGAGTCTGTATCTGAACTTGAATTTGTCCTTTGGTAACGTCAGGTAGACGTGGTTTCAGTAGATCTATTTTAACTGCGGGAAGTGGTGGAGCTGGAGGAATCTGTTGTGGAGCTGGCGGAATATGATCTTGGGGCGGGTTACCACCCCCATCCCTGTCGTTAGGCAGGGTGCGGACAGGCAGATTGGTGTAAGCGGGTGCTACATCTTCTAGGTAGGAATTCAGGAATATGTCTTTAGTGGTCCTGTGATTTACTTTAGTTGGCACTAATGGTGGCGGCAGATTTTTCGGTATTTTTGAAATGGCCTCAGGCGAACCCTCGGCCGCGAGATACATACCGTTTACGAGGTTATTTCGTGCACGGTCTACTTGCTCTGTTTTTACTCGGATCCCTTCAGTAACTAATTCGTTTTCTTGAGCTTTATCTGATTCTCTAAGTCTGTCTTCTCTACGTAGTGCTTTTTCAGCACGCTTATGTGATTCCTTACGCCAAAACTCTATGGCGTCTTTCTGAGATTGTCTGGCTTTCTTTTTCCATAGTGCTTCTTCTACCTTCATGATGCACTCGGCATCCCATGTTCCAGTAACTGGCCATCTGTGTCTCTCGTCTAGATGCTTTGTGTAATCGGCCCATAAATCTAGATACAATATGGCATCTAAGCCATGCTTGTGATACATGAAATTACCTGGAGTGTCCCTAGGGGGAATAGGGATTTCTTCCTCCAGTATCCCTTTCCTAGTTCCTATCTGCTTTAGCTTGTTGAAAAACGGCATCTTGTTTCTACTTAGTACTGAAAGCTCGATCTAACCTACTTATTACTGAATTCAGCTATTTATACAAGAACGCACAATAATGTACATTAAACGGTCACATTCATACCACGACATTAATCACATAAAAAAAACATCTAAAACATATATCACTACCCCCTGATACTGAAGTACTGCTAAACAGCACAGATACACTGCCTAAAAACAGTGCAGAAACTTGAAATTACAGATGTACTGCTAAACAGCACAGATACACTGCCTAAAAACAGTGCAGACCGGACTTGTGTACCCAAACCCGTCTTGATACGACCCAGCAATGGTACTCACCGGGAAGCACGGAAAATCGGAAGGCCTCGGAAAACTCGACTGGACTGGACTCGGCTTAACTTCGGAAAACTTCGGAAAACTTCGGAAAACTTCGGGAAACTTCGGAAAACTTCGGGAAACTGGTGGGCCTCTTGACACCTCGGACCTTGCTTCCTTCGGCTGGGCTCTGGTCGGGATCCTCCGCACTCCTCACCGCCTCGTCTGGGTACTGATCGCAGTCTTCGTCACCTCCGTGGGCCAGAGGGAGATGCAGGAAATCCTGCCGGTACGCGTAGTTTCCGTCAAGCTGATGGCAGGGTACAGAGCTTGCAATGCACCAACCGGCGCGTGAGGTGGGGGAGGGGTCCCTGTTCGGGCGCCAAAATGTGGTAAATATTTAATTTACTCTCTTAATTTCTATGCAGGTAAGTACTTAATCAATAATAACTCAATCAGAAAGAAGGAGGCAGAGTCCGTGGTGTTAGAGTTCTTAGGGGTTTTATTCCTTAAAAAGGAATGGTCATAGTTTAGCTATCATGTTCCCGCAACCACACAGGGTTCAGGAAGGGATAGAAGAGTGCGCACCACACTTTATTAACAGTACATAGCTTATATACTTAATTCATTGTCATAGAAAAGCATGTGGTGGGCGTAACAGCTGAGAGAAGACAAGATAACAGTAACCACGTGTTAGCAATACGTAATCAGAAGGCGTGAACTAGAGGTGTGTGCTAGAAACGTCACCAGATAGGTGTCACAGAAGGGGTGGCACTAACAGAAACGTTGCAATGTCAGCAGAAATCGGAAACTTGGATGCGCGCGCAGCTGCATGACGTGTGATTGACGTGTAACTGGAGGGTGCAGGAAACTTGACATTTACACTGACGGAAAGAGACAGAAGTCTGGCATGTCAGATCAACTTGTACTTCTATCATATCTGATATCTGATGTTTGGGAACCATACTATCTGGAGGGAAAGGTCTCTGGGGCAGAAGCTATTCTATACTGACTGTGAGTGCGTGTATAAGCGCCTGAGTGTCTGCATGAGAAGCGTGGGGGCATGGGCCTTCCATGGGAGCATGGTAACAGAGGCTATGATTTACTTGCACGGAGACAGGTTGGCCCTTTGCTCTACAGATGAGGGAGATGTTTACTGAAGCTAGCAGGCAGGAATGTATTTTCGAGGAGCGGAACAGATAACTCGAAGGTTATAGTCAGTCTTGGCAGGCAGCAGGCTGAGCTGAGCACGGTGGGCCGCGCTAGAAGTAAGTCAGAGTTCACGGGTACAGAGGCAGCCGGGGCTGAGGATTTTAGAGTCAGAAGCCAGAAAAATGGCTCGATGGCAGAAATTCAGGGCCTACTTTGCCAGAGCTGAAAAACGTGTAAGGTACACTACAAAAAGACGTTGGCATAGCATACTTAGGAACGGACTATTCAACCCATTCAGGGTGGGTCTGAAAGAGGACATGTTGACGTTGGACGCAAATGTATTTGCGTCTTCGTAACTGGCACAGGAGGGAAGTTACATGCACTTTAAGCTGGTACATGGAGTCGGTGGGGTACACGCTAGGGAACACAATCTTGACCATAAAATTTATATTTCCTCAGACTTACCGGGAGCAGGAACAGACGTAGTAGGTTTTCCAAAATCGGAATGGGAAAGTTTGGATTTACCCTTACCTGCCCTCGACTTCCTTCTACGCTTATTAGGGGGAGGGCCGTGCAGCTCGGCCACAGTAACTAATTTGGGCTTAGCTTTCCTTGATTTAGAAATAAGGGTAGGTTGGGATATAAGATCAATAGCCGTACAACAGAGGCTGGGGGAAGGGGTAGGCATCGGTGCCTGACTGGGACTAACAGTACATTCCCTCAACAAAAGAGGGACTCCTTCCTGTGGGAGAGATTCCTCACTAACAATCAGGGATAAGCCACCGTCTACAGTATCTACCAGGGGTCTATGTTTCAGATTTTCAATAGAGCGTCGGCGCTCAACCCTGCGTTCTGCAAGGGCAGTATCCAAATCTCCCTCTTCCTCCGCCAAAGAGCGTGGAAAATATGTATCCAGGGTTCTAATCTTGGACCCCCCAGCTTCACTATAGATTTGTCCAGAGCTGGTGAAGGCATGATAGGTAAATGGAATGTCTTGGACAACAAGGGCTAAGTAGAAACCAGTACCAAAAAACAAATGAACAGGAAAGTATGCCCGGCCCGGCCTAATCTGGCCTATGAGGGCCTAAGAGGGTCCGCCCTTAGTCCGGGCTTTGTCCCGGGTGATGTCCCGCACACGCGTCCCGCTGACGCATATTGACTTCCGGTCTTAAGCCAAATGAGGATAGAGGGGGCGGAGTCACGGGAAGAGGCGGCAGGTGTGCTGGCTGGAACACGCACAGCCTGCTGGCCCTCGCAGTCCCGTTCTCTTACAGAGCAGCTCCCCTCGTGAATTACAATGCCCAGCGGGGCTCCTGGCACACGGATGCAATGCCCTACGGGGCTCCTGGCAGCAACAGCAAACAAAGGATCCAAGGGCTCCTCCACGAGCGGCTCCCGCGAAGCGGGGGCCGCGAGGAGTTTTCAAGCAGTCAGGCAGGCAGGGGGCGGAGTCACGGGAAGAGGCGGCAGGTGTGCTGGCTGGAACACGCACAGCCTGCTGGCCCTCGCAGTCCCGTTCTCTTACAGAGCAGCTCCCCTCGTGAATTACAATGCCCAGCGGGGCTCCTGGCACACGGATGCAATGCCCTACGGGGCTCCTGGCAGCAACAGCAAACAAAGGATCCAAGGGCTCCTCCACGAGCGGCTCCCGCGAAGCGGGGGCCGCGAGGAGTTTTCAAGCAGTCAGGCAGGCAGGGGGCGGAGTCACGGGAAGAGGCGGCAGGTGTGCTGGCTGGAACACGCACAGCCTGCTGGCCCTCGCAGTCCCGTTCTCTTACAGAGCAGCTCCCCTCGTGAATTACAATGCCCAGCGGGGCTCCTGGCACACGGATGCAATGCCCTACGGGGCTCCTGGCAGCAACAGCAAACAAAGGATCCAAGGGCTCCTCCACGAGCGGCACCCCGTGCCGTGCATTCCGCATGCAAACATACAACCAGATTTTGCAGATCTGACAATTCGTTGCAAATTTTGCGATGAATTATTATGCTATAGGGAACAATCTATTGACCTCATTGTACGCAGGAAGCGGGAGCACCGTTGTCCACGGCAATCATTTTTTAAAAATATTTTCTTGCTGTTCCACAGTTTTTTTGGTTCCAGTTTCATTTTTTGTTTAAAAAAAAAAAAAACTTGTTAAAAAAATATACAAAACTAAAAAGACAAAAAACAACAGTTCTTGTCAGAACTTCACTGGTCAAAAAACGAGTTATATTTCTATAATAGTGTGTAAAACTTTGTCTGATTGAATGTGTAGTACATAAATGAATGAATGAATACATTAGTAGTGTATGGTGAATGTGAAAGTGCAGACCTATAAGGAAGTGCTACAGCATAAATCTATAAGGTGTTTACTTATAGTATACTGTAGTACTTTCAAAGCACTTCAATGTAACATATGTGCATAAATATGTTACAAGTCTATGCTTCCCTTTACAGTGCTGATGAAACTGCCTGGGTGAATTTGTAAGTGTTAGGGGCAGATTTACAACCTCCTTCTGCCTCTTTTACACTACTATTGCATCACTTATCTGACGCAGCAGTGGTGCAAAAGATGCATAATGGTGTGTGGTATTTACAATATGATGCATGTGGGAGGAGACATTCCTAGACGGGGGATGGGTGGCGTTCAGGCGCAGGAACACCTGCTAAAAAAGGCTGAGTGAAATCTACAAGATTTCACTTTGTCACTTTTGAGCTCATGCTGCGTCAAAACCCTGCACTTGCTTGAAGCAGGTGTAAGGATTGACTCCGCATTCTGAGCATAGAGCCCCCAGAGCAGTGCTGGAGATGCGTTGCGCTTGCAACAGAACTCAAGGAATGCACCGCCTTCACAGCACAGATACATCACATATCTGTGCCATTTTTGCCCCATAGTGCACCATATTGTGAATACGGCGCATCCATGGTTGTGATGTCACAGTGCACAATCACTGGCATATCCCTGGGTATGTGCCATGTATTGTACATCTGTCCATTAGTGTTTTAATGTAGTGAATTTATTACTACACACTGATCAATGAGTCACTACAAAACTATAACAGGAGTGACAGAGTGTTTGGTGGAAGTGTAAGGATAGAGACTGGGGAATTGAACATATAAAAGGCAAGTTTGCAGGTACATAGAAGACTGCAAGCATAGTCTATAGGAGTTTAAAGCAGTCCATGGCCTAAGGCCTACTTTGCTCCATAATTACTTGGGTACTGACTGGATGATTACAGTTTTGCAACGAGAGTGCATGACTGAATTTATAAGAGCTTCATTTTTAGCACAGTGCATAGATAAGGACATTCTGCTGAATGGCTCAGTACAATACTAAATCAGCAATCACAGAGTGTTTGCTGGAAGTGTAAGGATAGAGACTGGGGAATTGAAGGTATAAAACACAAGTTTGTCGGTGCATAGAACAGTGCATGCATAGTGGAAATGGAAATGGAAATGGAAAAAGAACTTAATAGAGCGTGTTGCGGCCAAGCGGCTTCCTGGCGCTAGGGGCTTGGCCAGACTCACAGAGGGGAACCAGGGAGGCTAACCAGGAAATGCCTGGGAAAACAGGAAAGTTTTAAGAGCTTTTCGAAAGTGAGAGAAGATGGGGATAGAACGAATAGAAAGAGGAAGACTGTTCCAGAACCGGGGGGCCAAAACCGAAAAACGGGTGCCCCCTGTTCTGGATTTACGGAAACGGGGGATGTGCAGGAGGGAAAGAGAGGAAGAACGGAGAGTGCGGTTGGGGACGTGAAGAGTGATGAGAGATCCGATAAAGAGAGGGGCTGAGTGAGTGTGAGCCCGAAAAGCCAAGCAGGCCAGTTTGAAGAAGGATCTAAGGTGCACAGGAAGCCAGTGAAGGGACTTGAGTGCAGGGGTAATGTGCGCAGATTTAGGGAGACGAAGAAAAAAAAGCAGGAGGATACAACGGAGCTAATTTGGGCATGCATGGACAGGTCGTGACTGACCTTGATGCCCAAGGTTCGGACTGAGGAAACCGGTGAACGGGGGGAACCAAAAGAAGGGGGCCAGTGAACCGTGGACCAAGGGTTAGAGGAACCACCCGTGAGGACAAGCTCCGTCTTGTCCGGATTGAGCTTCAAATGGTTGATGCTCATCCAATCAGATATAAAAACTAGGGTAGAGCAAAGCTTTGGGAGAGAGACAGAAGGGGAGGAAAGATCAAAGACGAGCTGGAGGTCATCTGCGTAATTGTACACAGAGACCCCCAGCTCGAGAAGAGAAATGATAAGGGGGTAGATGTAAAGACTGAAAAGGAGAGGGGACAGGGAGGAACCTTGGGGAACCCCACAGGTGACCAAGCGGGAAGGAGCGGAGAAACCAGAGAGATGGACCGCTTGGGACCTGCCCTGAAGAAAGGACGCTAGCCAGAAAAGTGCTGCGCCCCGGATGCCCGCTGCGCTGACACGGTCGAGGAGGATGGAGTGATCTACTGTGTCAAACGCAGCGGACAAATCAAGGAGGACCAAAGCTTGGGGGAGATTGATGTCAGCTTTCCCCTTGAGTTCGTCCAGGACCGCGATGACCACTGTCTCTGTGGAGTGGCCTGGGCGAAATCCCGCCTGATGGGAGGCTAGGAGGGGGTTCTTCTCGATATAGGTGGACAGGCAAGATGTAACGTGACTTTCAAGGATCTTGCCCAGATAAGGAAGAAGAGAGATGGGCCTGAAATTGGAAGGGAGAGAAGGGTCCAGGCCAGTTTTTTTGAGAATAGGAAAAACTATAGCAGATTTAAAAGATGAGGGAACAGAACCCAGAGCCAAAGAGGCGTTGAAAAGGGCAAGAGGAGGGGCAGGGCAGCTGGTGAATAGAGTTTTGAGGATTCCTGCAGGAGCACAGTCCGCCGGATAGCCAGACTTAACTTTAGTAAGTAGATTCAGAAATTGGTCCATAGAGATGAGTGGAAAATGATCCAGAGAAGAAGAGGGCAGAGGAGGGGAGCAGAAAGACCAGGATGAAGCACCGTAGGGATATTGGCTTTTATGTTAGTGATCTTATCAATGAAATAGTCATTGAGAGAAGAACAGAGGGTCTGAGATGGAACGAGGTTAGTGCTAGTGCGCTCAGAGGAAGCTAGGTTGTGAACCAGGGAGAAGATTTCTCGAGTTTTGTTGGCCGAAAGAGCAACTCGCTCGGTGAAATATTTGGTTTTGGCCGCGAGGATCGCTCTTTTGTAGTTGTTAAGGAGCAGTCTGTACTTAGCGTGGAGAATGGGGCAATAGTTCTGTCTCCAATGACGTTCCGACCGCCTAAGGACAAGTTTGAGATCTTTGAGCTCATTAGTGAACCATTTGTGCGCATCATAGGGGCGGACGGATTTGACCTTCTTAAACGGGGCGACCTTATCACAGGAAGACGAGAGCCAGGAACTAATGGCATCTGCCTGCGAGTCCAGGGGGAGGTCAGTAAGGACAGGGGTTGAAGAGGCCAAGGATAACGAAAGAGAATTGAGGTCAGTTTTGTTCCAGCTGCGGGCAAGAACATTTTTAGGTGGAGGCAGCTTGTCGGCCAAAGCCGAGTGAATGGAAAAAGAAATAATAGAATGGTCGGACCAAATGCAGGGGAATATAGAAGGGGGAGAAACGCCGCAGCGTAATGACCAGATTTGGTCCAGGATATGGCCCTGGACATGGGTAGGGGTCAGGATATGGGAGGAGAAATTCAAGCTCTGGAGGGTAGCAGAAAAGTCTTTGGAAGACAGGTTTTCCCTGGGGTCCCCTGGCCAGTAATTGAAATCGCCGAGCAGGATAACTGAGGAGTTATTGGCCGCCAGCGTGGCCAGAAGGTCCTGTAAAGCAGCTACAAATGATGGCATAGGTTGAGGGGGGCGGTACATAAGGACAACGGTGAGAGGTGCGGGAAGATTTAAGGATCGAGCCACCAAGAGATCCACGTTAGGTATGGGGGGTAAGCGAGAAGTTGAAATTTTAAAGTAGAACGGATAATCATCGCCACATCGCCTCCGGCCTTGCCAACCGGGCGGTCTGCTCGGAGGGCGTAATAGGTGTCGGGGAGGATGGCCAGAAAATCCGGAAGGGAATCAGAAGAAAACCAGGTTTCTGTGAGAAATAGATAGTCTGGGGAGTCTGTGTTCAGGAGATTGAAGAGTTCCATCTGATGCTTAACTGCAGAGCGGGTATTAAGTAGGTAAGCAGAAGCTGCCGAAGGAGCAGGTGAAGGGCGAGTGGCGAGTGGAGGGTCAGAAGAAGGAGAGGTGGGGTTGTGGGCAGGGGAAAGTGGACTGGAAGAACGGGGAACAGAAATACCAAAGGAATCAAGACGGTGCAGTACAGAAGGGGAAGGAGGAGAGGCAGCAAGATATGCGGAGAGTTGGGCTGAGGGGTAAACCAAAGAATGGACAGAGTCCGTGGCCCCTGGTCCCGGCCCATCGCGGACGGGCGCAGACGGGCTTGCCTTAGGCGCGCCTTCGGCGCGCAAACGGCACGCCCGCTGCGCCCGTCCGCTGCGCCCGTCCGCTGCGCGTACGTGGGAAGCACATGTTTTTATGGAGGAGTTCAGGGCGTGGCCTGGCAAAGGTGGGCGTGGCCTGGGGTGAGCCTCGCTGATAGCGGCAAGAGGGAGAGCCTGTCCCGCAGCAGCGTTCAGCTCGGCTGCGCGGGGGTCAGGAAAGCAAATAAAGCCCCAATAGCAGGTAAGAGTGGGCAGCAGTTAAAAAATAAACACACAATCACAATTTTTAAAAAGATCGATTTTTTGTAGTTTTTAGCGCTATGCTCCCGGCTGTGCCTTAGGAGTGTCTGGGTCGAACACAGACACTCCTAGTCTATAGGGGCTTGAAGCAGACCATGCCCTAAGGCCCACTTTGCTCCATGAGTACTTGGGTACTGGCTGAAAGATTACAATTCTCCAAGGAGAGTGTCTGGCTGAATGTATAGCAGCTTCACTTTTAGAACAATGTATAGATAAGCACATAGTGCTGTATGGCTCACTACAATACTGAAACTGAAGTGTGAAAGTGTTTAGTGGAACTGTAAGGATACAGACTGGGCAATTGAAGGTTTAAAAGGGAAGTTTGCAGGTGCATAGATGAGTGCATGCATAGTCTATAGAGATTTGAAGCAGTCCATGCCCTAAGGCCTACTTTGGTGCATGACTACTTGGGAACTGACTGAATACTTACAGTTCTGCAAGGAGAGTGTCTGGCTGAATATATAGCAGCTTCACTTTTAAAACAGTGTATCTATAAGCACATACTGCTGTATGGCTCACTACAATACTAAAATAGCAGTAGCAGAATGTTTGGAGGAAGTGTAAGGCTACAGACTGAGCAATTGAAAGTTTAAAAGCCAAGTTTACAGGTGCATAGAAAAGTGACTTTATTATCTATAGGTGTTTGAAGCAGTCCATGCCCTTAGGCCTACTTTGCTGCATGACTACTTGGGTAGTGGCTGAATGATTACAGTTCTCCAAGAAGTGTGTCCAGCTGAATGTATAACTGCTTCACTTTTTATACAGTGTATAGATAAGCACATATTGCTGTATGGCTCACTACAATATTGAAACAGTAGTGGCAGAGTGTTTGGAGGGAGTGTAAGGATAGAGACTGGGTAATTAAAGGTTTAAAAGACAAGTTTTCAGGTACATAGAAAGAGTACATGCATAGTAAATAGGAGTTTGAAGCAGTCCATATTCTAAGGCCTACTTTCCTGCATAAAATCTTAGGTATTGACTGAATGATAACAGTTCTGCAGGCAGAGTGTCAAGCTGAATGTATAACTACTTCACTTTTAGAACAGTGTATAGATAAGCACATACTGCTATATGGTTCACTACAATACTGAAACAGTAGTGTGATAGTGTTTAGTGAAAGTGTAACGATACAGACTGGGGAATTAAAGGCATAAAAGGCAAGTTTGCAGGTGCATAGAAGATTGCAAGCGTAGTCTATAGGGGTTTAAAACAGTCCATGGCCTAAGGCCTACTTTGCTCCTTGATTATTTGGGTACGGACTGGATGATTACAGTTCTGCAAGGAGAGTGCCTGACTAAATTTGTATGAGCTACATTTTTAGCTGGAAGTGTAAGGATACAGACTGGGTAATTGAAGCTATAAAAGACAAGTTTGCAGGTGCATGGAATACTGCATGCATAGTCTATAGAGGTGTGAAGCAGTCTATGGCCTAAAGCCTGTATTAATGCATGAGTACTTAGGTACTGAGTTGATGATTATAGTTCTGCAAGCAAAGTGCCTGACTGAATTTATAACAGCTTCAGTTTTAGCACAGTGCATACATAAGGACATTCTACTGAATGGCTCAGTACAATACTGAATCCACAATCACAGAGTGTTTTCTGGAAGTGTAAAGATACAGGCTGGGACATTTAAGGTATAAAAGACAAGTTTGCAGGTGCATGAAAGACTGCATGCATAGTGTATAGAGGTTTGAAGCAGTCAATGGCCTAAAGCCTGTTTTAATGCATGAGTACTTAGGTACTGAGTGGATGATTATAGTTCTGCAAGGAAAGTGCCTCACTGAATTTATACCTGCTTCAGTTTTACCACAGTACATAGATAAGCACATACTGCTGAATGGCTCCCTACAATACTAAAACAGTAGTGTGAGAGTGTTTGGTGAAAGTGTAACGATACAGATTAGGAATTGAAGGTATAAAAGAGAAGTTTGCAAGTGCATAGAAGATTGCAAGCATAGTCTATAGGGGTTTAAAACAATCCATGGCCTAAGGCCTACTTTGCTCCATGATTACTTGGGTACGGACTGGATGATTACAGTTCTGCAAGGAGAGTGCCTGACTAAATTCATAAGACCTTCATTTTTAGCACAGTGCATAGATAAGGACATCCTGCTGAATGGCTCACTACAATACTAAAACAATAGTGACAAAGTGTTTGAAGGAAGTGTAGAGGATACAGACTGGGCAAAGAATTAAAAAAATGTATAAGTGAATCTATAAGTGCTACACTCTTATTACAGTGAATGTTTTACTACATAGTACTCAAACCATTATAATTATATAATAATAAATGTATTCTTCTAACATCTCATAATTTAACAGAGCTTCTAAAATAATTTCATCAGGTATTTAATTGATATCAATTTCCTGGTTATCAATTTCAGAATTTATATGATCAAACTCGATATCATCTAATGCTTCCACAAAATCAGCATCCAAGCTTTCGTCTAGGAAATCACAGCTGATATTTGCAGCACTAATTTCTTGTTCTTCATTCTTGCTGCCTGTGAAATGTACGTTTAGCTCTCTTATGAGACTGTTGCTAACTTCCAAACCGTCTTCACTCATGTAAACACTCTTACATGATAAACTATACACAATCTTCATATTAAAATTTGCAACTTTTATTATACGAGGATATATAGTGCTCTTTAAGGATCTTTTCTAAAAGTCTTTTATTGTTTTGACTCTTTTACGTTTAGAACAACAGACCTATTGCCTTACTACTCATCATTGACAGCATTTACAAACGCTTGAAATATAATAACCCAATTTCCGTATTCATGCACAGTTTAAAATAAATACAAAGAGGAAAATTGTCAGGAACCTTAGGATAGCCACGGTGTGTAACCTCCCCCAAGATGCCCGCCGCAGTGGCCGTCTTCCCCCTCAGTGAGGTTGCAGTTTAGTGTATCTGGGTCTTGTGCGGGTTTGTAACTGCGCACTTCAATAACGACCCTGAGCAGAGTGGAAGTGTTTCCCGCTTCTCCTCGTCAATAGTCGTGACGGGAGAGTGCGGACTTTCCCGGGAGTGAGTCGGGTGCAGAGTTTCCTGCGTCGGACTCGCTCAAGTTAGTCAGAGTATTGAGCGGTATTTTCTGTGAAGTTCGAGGCTTCCGAACTCCCTTGACAGCAACTCGACTTTTTCCCCGAAGTGACTCCGGCAGTAGCAGGTGAGAGTTCTTGCTATTGCTCAGCCCGAGTGTTATTGTGAATAGACATAGGAGTCAGGAGCAGCTAGTGAAGTAACTAGTAGAAGCAGCACATAAGAAGTACAGAACTTAAAACGACTCAGTGTTTCAGAGTTTGAACTCAGTCAGCTTACTCGACATTTGCATAAGATAAAGAGCAGTGGAACTCAGTGAGAGAAACTTTGTCCAGTCTGCCTTTCAGAAGAAGGAAACAGAACTTTCGCCACAATAAAGACAGTAAGAAGGTCAAGCACTAATCAGCAGCGTTATCCCCCTCGCTCCCTTCTTCATTGTGCTTGCCCTAATTCTTTCCTTTCCCCTTTGCCTTCCTTTTCCCTTTTTGCGCGCTTGAGGATATTGGAGACTGAACCTGCGTAGTGCTGGATTTACCTTCTACATCAGACCCCCAGATTAATACCTCTGCAAGAGAGTAACAGGTATAGGAGATTACATAGAAATCCATAGAGAAGAACTAAGTAGAGAAGTAGTTTAAGTATTAATTAACCTTCTATTCCCCTTCCCAGAAAGAACTCTCCCTGCAGAGTGAAAGATTCCATAGAAGAGAAGCATTGCCTTGGGAATACCTGTTAGGACCAATTTTGATTCTATATATATTAGAGCGGATATACAGTAGAGGTGAGGTCTTATATATCCCTGTTCTGTGCATTAGGTATCCACGAGGTGCGGAGGCTGAGAAGCATCTCTTCTCACGACAACCAAGAGGGTACCAGGTGTCGCAAATTACAAGGTGTCTCTTCTCTGTCCAACTCCCCTTTCCCCGCCTCCTAGTGACATTGCTCTTGCAGCGGTGGTACTGGAGGGCGGGGCATCTGGGATAAGCATCAGGACTGCTCCTGCGAAGATTCTGGAAGCCTTCTGACAGATTGAAGTGCCCACGTAGTCTCTTCGCCCGAGCAGTATGGCTGAGGGAATAGATTTAAAATCTCTAGGTAGTATCCTGGAAGGCATTCAAAGGGAACTAGTGGCAGTAAGGGATGAGAATAAAAGTTTAAAACAAGAATTAGTGGCTTCTCGTTCTGAGTCTAGGTTTTTAGCACAGAAAGTGGAAGATTTAGTTTTGGGAAATCCCGCTCAGAGTCCCACAACCTCTAGAACTAGTCTATCGGGCACTGATTCTAAGGCAGTAGCGCAGGTTATCCATTCTGTCTCTCCATTAATTCCCTTGGCAGCTCCCGAGAGATTTTCAGGGGATCCCCAGAAGGCACAGTTTTTTTTAACACAGTGCTCTCTGCATTTCATGTGTCGCTCTTCTCTTTTCCCCGATGCACAGTCTCGGGTAGCCTTTGTCCTTTCCTATTTAAGTGGAGACGCAGCTAACTGGGCTATGCCTTTAGTCAGTAGGGATGACCCTATTCTTTGTGATTTTCAAAAATTCAAAACTGAATTCCTTAGGATTTTTGACAGGAGAAGGATTTCCCAGGCCACAGACAACGAGTTATTAGAATTGCGCCAAGGTTCAAGAGATTTAATCACCTATCTTACTCAGTTTAATAAATTAATTTTGGAAACTAATTGGCCAGAAGAGAAAAGAACTGCCCTCTTTTATCGTTGATTGAGGGATGAAATCAAGGATGTACTAGCTCAAGTTCCGAATCGCCCTACGGAGTTGACCGCTCTGGTTGACTTGGTGTTGGAGTTGGATTTCAGAAATTCAGAGCGTAAGGGAGAGAAGAAAAAAGATTGGAGAATGAATGTTCCTCGTTTTGATCGGATGCGAAGTGACAGAGGAAGTAACTCGGAAGGTGAACCCATGCAAATTGGAGCGGTGAGGGGTCCTCTGAGCAAGGAAGAGAAGGAATTGAGGAGACAAAAGAAATTATGTCTATATTGTGGAGGCTCCGGTCACTTTGTGAAGGAATGTCCTAAGCGTCCAAAGACTCAGTTGAAGGGAAACGAGTTGAGCCATCAGTAGACGGAGTCGCTCTGGTGGTGAAGGATGAGAAAACGGCTCCTGAATCTCATTTGATCCTCAATACCTTGCAGACTATGACCCCGCATGTGATTTTGCATATGACTATCAGATTTCGAGGACAGCAAATTGCTGGAGTTGCAATAATGTTGGATTCTGGAGCAACGGGCAATTTCTGCGACATAAAATATGCTCGTCGAATGGGCATCCAAGCCATTGGAAAAGAGAAGAAGGAATCGGTCCGAGCTGTGGACGGAACCAACTTATCATCGGGACCTATTACTTGCCACACTGAGAAATTGGAGCTAGTCCAAGCCGATGGTCATAGGGAGTTGTTACAATTTAATCTGATTGATGCCCCGCAGTTCCAGTTAATTTTGGGATTGCCTTGGTTAGCAACTCATAACCCTACCATTGATTGGGAAAATCGCACAGTGAGCATGCAATCCGAGTATTGTCAGGAACATTGTTACCATGCGGAAGTAAGTTCTTCTGAGAACCCTCTGTAGCTACTCTGTTGTCTTACGGAGGACAGTCTATTGGAGTTATCCATACGGGCGAGATTCCTGAAGAATACCAAGATCTGGAGACTGTCTTCAGTGAACAAGAGGCTGAGTGTTTGCCCCCTCATCGGCTTATGATTGCACAATTGATTTGGTACCTGGGGCTGCCCTTCCGTGTAGTCGGATCTATGCTTTGACGGAGGCGGAGAATAGTCATTTGAAAGAATATCTGGACCGTATCTGGCTAATGGGTTTATTCGACCTTCGCAATCACCGGTGTCGTCGCTACTCTTTTTTATACCAAAGAAGTAGGAAGGAAGCCTCAGGAAGTGCATTGACTACCGTGCATTGAATCAAGCCACCATCAAGAATTGTTATCCCTTACCCTTGATTTCTGTTCTGTTAGACCAAGTCAAAGAGGCACAAGTGTTCACCAAGCTAGACTTACGTGGTGCTTACCACCTCATCCGTATGAAGGAGGGACACGAATGAAAGACGTTTTATCCAGGGTTTCTCACAACTCATTGCACCTATTACACGCCAAACTTGTGTTGGCTAGAGCATGGATATGTCCTAAATCTCTTAATATTTGGGAATGGTGGTCATTAGTTAATGAAATTCATTCTATGGAGCAAGGACTAGCCAAACTCAGAGGTGCTCGCTCACTACAAAAATTTGAGAAAATATGGGGAAACTTTATTGACGGTTCCGTGCCCAATCATGAATAGAAAGACATTTTGTTGGAACTAAAAAATATTACTTCCCCTTTCTATGCTCCTGTTATCTTATAGATTACTTTCTTTAATTTTCTCTTGTCTGATGTATGCACAAAATGAATTATTTTCTTTTCTTTATTGTACTCCAAGTGGAAAATGAAATTAGCTCCTTTTTGGGAGCGGGTTACATATATTTTGTAAATAATGATTTTGTATAATATGTACAATGAATTGTCTTCTCCAAAAGTTTGTTAATAAAATAAACACATTTAAAAAAAAATGAAATATTATATTATAGACACTGTACTTCGCTTGAGAGGTGTTGGTGACCCGTCGACGCAAACCCTAAACATTTACAATCAATGTCACCATCTTACAGTTGTTATCATGTTTTCCCCTAGAGATCATATATTGTTAACATGTATATTATAACATTAACAGTTATGGTGATCTCATGATCTGTCGTCACAAAGAGTAACAATATGTAAGCAACGTTGCCGGCTTCCAGTTTTCAGTCTGTTTCCCCCTTGTTATCATGTGCTGTGAGAATATATACATATTATAATTCTCACGGTCATGATCTCAAAGTAGTTTATGACCCATTGCCACAAAGATCAAACTTTTTCACCTCCCGGAGAAAAGAAGTTCAGTAAATAATTACCGCTCAAAAGTATTTCATTATGGATGTTCTGTTAAATACATAACTTTATTTTCCTTTTCTTTTTACTGTAACAATGGTATCAATCGTTAAATTATAATAGATTGTCCTTTTGCTACGAAAGAGTAATGGGAGATTTTTCAGCGCCATCTGTAATATAACTTTCAAATATTAAAAAGTACTTGATCAGATATTTTTTTCAAGAAACATATTTCACGAAACAGCATAACAAAAAAATATAGCTATCATGCATACTTTGTTACTTTAAATATTTAATAAACCCTACATTTCTGAATGTTCTTTTCTAATTTCTATTCTTATTTGCGGTTCCTATTCACCTTCTCCCTAAAGAATATATAGGCCCTGTACTATATATTATAAGGGTACCATTCTATATATTCTTTAGTGAGTATGTGATTTGTTAGCGGAACAGTCTGCAACCTCTAAGCACTACAACAACACGTTCCTGAATTGTACAGAATACATTTTTGAAAAATATTAATGCATACATTTCTATGTAATATGAAGTCACTTGTATTTAACAGTTTTTTACTTGTTCTCTTGATCTCAGATAATGTAGTGCTGGAGTGTTTGTTGTAGCCCTTCTATTCGACTTTATCTAAAAGTAACTGATGCCCTCTTACATCATCAAGAATGTGTGGCAACACTTTTACAAACTGTGGCAGAAAAAAGAAGGATATAGCCACGCTTAACTGATAATTCATGAAATTCCATTTTTAATTGTGACCCCTTTCATATATACAGCAACAGTTGCCGAAGAAAGTTTATTTGTATTTGCTTAATAAAAACTGTTTCAAACATAGAATAAATTTTTTGCTGCGCAACCACACCTCCCCATCAGGACAGTAAACACCACATTATAAGTAAATAGTACTCCTAAGAAGTATGTCACCCGCAAACTTGATTAAAAAAAACGCAAGACACTGTAATTTTTCCTCCGGGATTTATACACCACACGGCAATTATATTAATTGGCCCTTGAAACATATAAAAACAATTTTTTCCCTCCTAATCCCTCTCCACCACCTTATGGGCACTGTACAGAGTTAATAGTGTTCCTAACCTGCCCTCTACTACTTTCTTTTCCCATACTCCTTTGGAAAATGCGTCACAATATCACTGACAACAGTGAACCGTACCCACCCAATAAGGAGCAAACTTGTGCTCTGAACACTTTAGCCAATAAAATGTCCATGTTGTTCCACACAGGAGGAAGGAATGACTGCCAAAGCTTATACTTTTAATACTTCGCAGCCAATGAACATTAAGCTTTGTAAAGTCCCGCTTGGAGCATGTTACCCTAATACTCCTTCTACGACTAACGGTTCCTATGGAAAAAATACAAATCTCCAGCACAGTAACTATTTCAATTAGCAACATATTGTGCTGAACTTCTAACCTCTGTGCTCACGCAAGTGTTCCATGACCTGTTACTAAGGTAACAGGCAGAAAGCTATTTGAGGATAGCGTTGAAAGGTACTGGCTGTACAAAAAACTTTATATTTACCCTGGATCCTCTACAAGACAGAAAGGAAAGCAAACTAAAATAAAACACTGTGTACCACATTTACAACCCCCTTGAGCATCTTGCGCGTCCACCCCCCCTACAGAATTAAAAGTGTGTGGACCTCAAACCCCGGGAACAACCACCCCCTGGAGATTTCTGTATTGTGTGACAGGGGCTTGGTGGCCCTCCGCCTGGGGCTCTCGAGAGCCCTGGAGACCACCACGCCCAGAGCCGGTTCCTACAGTGTCCCGGGGTGCCTACCCCCGGGATACTGCTGTTTGCTATGAGAGGGCGGAAGTCTCCGGCTCCCGCCCTCCCATAGCAAACTAAGGAGCCCATTAGGATGGCGGACGGACCTGCGTCCATCCGCCACCCCCGAGGTAGAGGGACCGTCCGCAGGGGCAGCGGCAGCGGCAGTCCCTCTGTTTGAATTAGGATGTGACCGCCACCCTGGCGGTCACATCCCGTATCTTTAACCTTGCGTTGGGTGCTGCTTGAAGCAGCACCCGCCGCAAGCTTAAAAATGCATGTATTGCATTTACATGCACAAAGCGGCAGGCCCCGCTTGGGGCCTGCCGCTTTGTTCATGTAAATGCAGGGGGGTACCATAGGTACCCCCCATGTGCACCCCCCACCCCCTGACACCCTGGGGGCCCGCAACGTGCCGCCAAACTCAAAAGACCACATGCTTTTCCACGGCGGAAAACCCCCCGTGGAAAAGCATGTTTCCTGCCCCATCCTAATATGGCTGGCGGTGTCTGATAGACACCGCCACCATATTAGAGCTTTTCCGCCACGGTCGGAAGGTGACCGCGGCGGAAAAGCAGCAGACGGTTTTCCCGTCCGCCGATGACCCCCCAGCCATCCTAATCTGGTGGGGGGTCTTTGGAGGCACTGCTGCGGTGATTCCGCATCCTCCGGGCCGGCGGTGGCTTCCGCCGGCCCGGAGGATGCGGAATCACCGCAATCCTAATCGGCCCCTTAGTTTGAACTTTGAAAGACACAGTAGTGAAATCTGTTTTCCCTTTCAAAATCCAAACAAGATTGCATTTCCACATGCAACTTAGCATCTCCCCATGTGTAAAAGCAAAGCCGTCTCCAGAAGGACACGAGGAGTCGGCGGGACCGTGGGGGCATTGAACGCTCCGTCTTTTTTATAGATAGGGTCACGTGTGTAGTGACGGATGCGCTGGATGGGTGTGGTGTGGGTGTATTCCAGCCATGAGGGACTTTGTGTGCCGATCTGACAACTAGACCTGGAACTATGAAATCAATACAATGGAAATCTGGGCCATATAGTGTTGTTGTGTTTTCCTGGTAGCGTAAGCACAGTGGGCTGTACCAACGTATTCAGTCTCGATTAATTTACACCTCCCCCCGGGGCTTTTAAATGTTGGGAGGGGGGGCGCCCGACTCCGGGACACTGCAAGAACTGGTCTTGGGGCGTGGCAGTCTCCAGGGCCTTCGAGGGCTCTGGGCATAGGGTCACGCAGTCTGCCACACACAATACACTAAAAAGAAGAGAAAGTGATGAGAGATGATTTCTGACGTGTTTAGACTTGAGAGCCTGGATAATCATTGAATGGGGTCTGGCAGTGAAGTGTGTACTTATTCAGGAAGAAGCCTTTCGGGGTCTTGCGAAAGCAAGTCATCTTTAATAATTCCCTCTCGCTGTGTGTACATGCAAAGATATCTCATTTACTCGTCTGTTGAGTACTTACGTCCTCATGCTAATTTTGATTGGCTTTCTTTTTTCTATGTGACGTTACGATACAGTCACCATGTATATAGCTCATTTTGTGACACACTTTTTTTTACTATGCGTTTCAAAAACTAGCTGTGGTAGGGTGCTTTTAACTTAAACTGCGTACTCTGCTTACGATTTTGTTGACTGTAAAACTATTTAAAAACATTATTCTAATTTCTATTCTATCATAATTGTGCTGACTCTTCTCCTTTAGCATGCAGTACTATGTTCTTTTATAAAATGTATAACTTTCAAACCATCCTTGAAAGAAAAATGTTCATATTTTCAAAATATTTTTATTGAGTCTTTTATATTCATCATATGGGTGAAATGCAAAAATTATTTTACATTCATTAGTATCACGCGTTCGACCACATTTATTTTATTTTATCATAAGCACTCATTCCTTGTTTACATTATATAAGTGTTGCCCAATCATCTTTTTATAAATGTTTGTGCTTCGTTTACTTTCAGATAAAGTAGAATAGTGCTACGACAAACACTCCCTCACTACTTCATCTTTCTTTTTTAATGTACATTTCATGTCATTATTACATTTAATAATCATGACATTTAAACCACAATTATATTACTTTTTTTCCAGAAAAGTGCTTCCGAAGATAATCCTCCTATTCTTCACGAGTGAAATTTGCAAAAAGCGCTACTAAATATAAATAATTTTAGCCCAATTTCACTCTAGAAGATAAAGAGTTTTGGTTTTAGTACATTTTTCAATCACAAAGAAATAATTGCATACTAAAAAAAAAAAAATTGTCGGTTGTAAGACAAACAACTCCACTTGAAGGATCATACAGTTTAATACAAATTAAAATATACATTAACAATATGATCCCTCTCTGGAAATGAAAGATAAATTCAAGATTATGACATCGCTCCTAATCAATACTTTGCACATACTAATTCATTAATTACCCTATATTTCCATTCATATAATTTACCTCTCTTCAATATTGTTTCCATCCTCTGTAGAAATTCATCCAACTCCTCTGGAAAGTACATACGGTCTTATGTATTTTTAAATATTCATTAACAATATGTACTCTCTGAGGAAATGAAAGCTAATGTGAAGATGTTTCCGCAGCTCCGAATCATTCCTTTGCTAGTAGTTTCTTCGTCCGTATTGATTCTCTGAAACTAAACTAATCATCCCACGGGTGTGGTTTATATACTTTTTGGTTACTTAACAGTCTATAGGATCAATTTATTGCTCCTCCCACTATTAAGTCACGTTTTACAGTTGACTACTGTTCTCATTTCACTGTTTTAGCGTGTCACGTGTTGATGTAAATGTGTCTCTTGCTATACTTTTTAACTTTCGTATAATTTCAAAAATGCTTTATTTAAACTCGTTTTTATTATTAAAGCATTTCTATAGGTGACTATTTTTTTAATAGGAGTATTAACATTCATTCCCCTTCTTATTCGACTTATTATTCTAGTAACTTCCCTTTTTTTAAAACTTTTTTTAAATTCTCTTCATTACCGTATATTAATGTAATCATTCACTCAGTAAGCATGTACTCATGAAGTGAGGCAGGCTTTAGGGACTGCACTGATTCAATGTACTATGTATTATGGATTTTGTAGTGTAATAACCTTTACATTCATGCTTCAGGACTACAATTCCCCTCCCACTATATATACCAGGAATCTCCAACTACTAGCTCGGGAACTACTGGTAGCTCACCAGCACCCTAAAAGTAGCTCTCAGACGTGAAGCCAAACTAAACCAATCTCAGAGATTCTGTGTATATTAAAGAAGGTAGTACTGCTCATTTCACTACCCTAAGAGTTGCAGACAGCCAAAGCAATGGCAGGGCCTGTTCATAACACTCAAACACAAATTGTGGTGGCGTATGAATGAAGCAACTAGAGATGTATAGACCTGACTATTCACCTGTGAGGATTTCCAAGCACTGGGGGAGTATGTGGGGGGATTTGTGCAGTTTTTGTCATTCCAAAAGGCAGGTGTTATGGCTCTTCCTGAATGCTTTCAGTGTGGGGGTTCACCTGATGCTGAGGGGGAGTTCTTTCCAGGTCTTGGCCATGATGTATGACAAGGGTGTGCCTCTTGTCTGGTTATCTCATTACAGAGGATTTCGGCCAAGGCCTTGTCAGAGGAGTGGGCCCCCCTCTGGGCCATCCATTATAAATAAAAACATTCCCCCCGGGATTTGGCCCCCCAGGGGCTAATTAACAATAAAGCGGGCTTCGTTTTTTTTACTTCTTTTTCACAGCATACGCGTACCTTACGCGTATGCCACGACTTTTGTTACAGGGTCAGGGTGTTTCTACCATGCCTCCTTTGCGTGTTTTTCGCATTTCTTTCGCTGATTTCCTGTGCCTCAGTTCTACCGAGGCAAAAGGTGGCTGCCAACACTTCCTGTATTGGAGTGTTGACAGACAGTCGACAGCCAATTAGCATGCAGCTCGTGCTTGTAATGGTTTGCATACTATCCTCGGTCAGTACTCGTACGGTACTTCGTCTATAGATATATCTATGATTTTACTTTACATTTTCTCAGAAACTACTGAACGAATTTACACCATTTAACAAAAAGTGTAATCTGGGAACCGAACTCTGCCTTTTTGCCAAATTTGGTGTAATTCCGTTCCGCAGTTCAGGCTGTAACATCACTTAAAGGTCCCTATGGAAAATTACATGGAGAAAATAAGTTTTTTTTGGCCCCCACTTGACGAATCAACCCGAAACTTTCGGGAAAGGAGCGGCACTGAGCAAACCATTTTCTTGGAGAATTTCACGAAGATTCCTTGACCGGCGCCAAAGTTATTCCAAATAGAATGTTGAGGATTTCCTATGGAAACTAGATCCTAACTATAACTACCTACTGGCGACCGCCAGTAGGAAATATATATATATATATACATATATATATATATATAGATAGATAGATAGATAGATAGATAGATAGATAGATAGATAGATAGATAGATAGATAGATAGATATTCCAAAATCTAGGTTTCACCCTGTTGCGCTCTGCAAGGAAATGCTAAATGCAGTTGAGCATAAACACCTCCTTTATTATGGACAGCAGGCACAGGACGTAATCCCCACCACAAGTGAGACGCCAAATATGTTTCAGGCTCCAAGCCCTTGTTCACTGGCTGTAATCACCATTGTCCCGGCAGCTATGAGGTCTGTTATCTCAGTGTCCCCGCCCAAATGGGGCTTCTTTTAGCCAATAGCCTTCTGGGGTAAGTAGTCCTTCAATACCCATAGTGGATGGTAGCCGGGGTTTTGTCATACAAAGTTTTAAACCCCAAGTGGGTCTTGTGGCAGGAAAAACGGCACATACTCTGCTGCTTTCTTTACCCCCACAAAATTTGGCATGTCCAACTCCTGTGCGTACCGACGACTGCAGGCACGCAGGTCAGCTTTCATATGCGGCGGAGCACGCCGCAATTAAATTTCAAAATCCAGGTTTCACCCTGTTGCACTCTGCAAGGAAACACCAAACGCAGTTGAGCATAAACACCTCCTTTATTGTGTGGCGTTTCCTTGCAGAGCACAACACACAAGATGATGGACAGAATATTGCACAATGGCAAAACATTCACTCCAGTCACAGATCTGGGTTTAATCCGTCGTTATTTTGCTCACCAAGCCACCCCAGTTCAGACATGGCCATATGCGATTCAGTCTTGACCCTGTGCCTCATGGGAACAGTCCAGACCGAACTGCCAAGTCAAGTCATCCCTGGACCGGAATCAAGCATCCTAGGACCAATTTCTGACTATCAGCCTTCTTCAGCCAGGATAGCTTGACTCCAGTGGCTTAGTGAGCACGGGACCCATGTCTGGGCATACCCTTCCCACATAGGCTGAACAGAAAAACACACAAGATGATGGACGGAATGTTGCACAATGGCAAAACATTCACCCCAGTCACAGATCTGGGTTTAATCCATCGTTATTTTGCTCACCAAGCCACCCCAGTTCAGACATGGCCATATGCAAATCAGTCTTGACCCTGTGCCTCATGGGAACAGTCCAGACCGAACTGCCAAGCCAAGTCTTCCCTGGACCGGAATCAAGCATCCTAGGACCGGTTTCTGGCTATCAGCCTTCTTCAGCCAGGATAGCTTGACTCCAGTGGCTTAGTGAGCACGGGACCCACGTCTGGGCATACCCTTCCCACATAGGGTGAACAGCAAAACACTCAAGATGATGGACAGAATGTTGCACAATGGCAAAACATCCACCCCAGTCACAGATCTGGGTTTAATCCATCGTTATTTTGCTCACCAAGCCACCCCAGTTCAGACATGGCCATATGCAAATCAGTCTTGACCCTGTGCCTCATGGGAACAGTCCAGACCGAACTGCCAGCCAAGTCTTCCCTGGACCGGAATCAAGCATCCTGGGACAGGTTTCTGGCTATCAGCCTTCTTCAGCCAGGATAGCTTGACTCCAGTGGCTTAGTGAGCACGGGACCCACGTCTGGGCATACCCTTCCCACATAGGGTGAACAGCAAAACACTCAAGATGATGGACGGAATGTTGCACAATTGCAAAACATTCACCCCAGTCACAGATCTAGGTTTAATCCATTGTTATTTGGCTCACCAAGCCACCCCAGTTCAGACATGGCCATATGCAAATCAGTCTTGACCCTGTGCCTCATGGGAACAGTCCGGACCGAACTGCCAAGCCAAGTCTTCCCATGGACCGAAATCAAGCATCCTAGGACCGGTTTCTGGCTATCAGCCTTCTTCAGCCAGGATAGCTTGACTCCAGTGGCTTAGTGAGCACGGGACCCACGTCTGGGCATACCCTTCCCGCATAGGGTGAACAGCAAAACACACAAGATGATAGACGGAATGTTGCACAATGGCAAAACATTTACCGCAGTCACAGATCTGGGTTTAATCCATCATTATTTTGCTCACCAAGCCACCCCAGTTCAGACATGGCCATATGCAAATCAGTCTTGACCCTGTGCCTCATGGGAACAGTCCAGACCGAACTGCCAAGCCAAGTCTACCCTGGACCGGAATCAAGCATCCTAGGACCGGTTTCTGGCTATCAGCCTTCTTCAGCCAGGATAGCTTGACTCCAGTGGCTTAGTGAGCACGGGACCCACGTCTGGGCATACCCTTCCCACATTGGGTGAACAGCAAAACACACAAGATGATGGACGGAATGTTGCACAATGGCAAAACATTTACCGCAGTCACAGATCTGGGTTTAATCCATCGTTATTTTGCTCACCAAGCCACCCCAATTCAGACATGGCCATATGCAAATCAGTCTTGACCCTGTGCCTCATGGGAACAGTCCAGACCGAAGTGCCAAGCCAAGTCTTCCCTGGACCGGAATCAAGCATCCTAGGACCGGTTTCTGGCTATCAGCCTTCTTCAGCCAGGATAGCTTGACTCCAGTGGCTTAGTGAGCACGGGACCCACGTCTGGGCATACCCTTCCCACATAGGGTGAACAGCAAAACACACAAGATGATGGACGGAATGTTGCACAATGGCAAAACATTTACCGCAGTCACAGATCTGGGTTTAATCCATCGTTATTTGGCTCACCAAGCCACCCCAGTTCAGACATTGCCATATGCAAATCAGTCTTGACCCTGTGCCTCATGGGAACAGTCCAGACCGAACTGCCAAGCCAAGTCTTCCCTGGACCGGAATCAAGCATCCTAGGACCGGTGGGCCTCATTTATGAGGCAGTGCGTCACTTTTACGCTGCCGGTGCGTCACTTTTTGTGACGCACCAGTGGCGTAAAAAATGCACCTTGTTGCGCCATATTTACAAAGTGACGCATCTAGGTAGATGCGTCACTTTATAAACCCCTGCGCCACATTATACCTGCGCCAGGTATAATGTATGCAAGGGGGCGTATTGACCGAAGGAAGGGTCGTAGAAGTGACGCAGTAAAATCTATGAGATTTCGCTGGGTCAATTTTAGGACGCCGTTGCGTCAAAATCTTGCACCTGCCTCACAGCAGGCGTAAGACTGACGCAGGCCCTTTCACATGGGGCTTGCCCCATGTGAAAGGACGTATTGCTGGAGTTGCGTCACTTTTGTGACACACTCCAGTAATGCGTGACTTTTGCGCTTACAGATACGTCAGAAATACTGACGTATCTGTAACTCCTTGCGACATGATGCGTCATACATTAAATATGACGCATCAGGAATGTCGCAAGGAGTGTGCACTGAGAAGTGATGCATCGCTGCTTTCACGCAGCGATGCGTCATTTCTCATAAATGAGGCCCAGTGTTAGTAGGTCTTTCTCCGGAAAGAACCGACGGATCCCCCACAGAAGGCGCAGCTGGTAATGTGCGTTCTTAGCAATGGAGTTGATGTGGGAGATTAAGTTAAGTCTTTTGTCAAGTATGACACCTAGGGATTTAGCACTGTCGACAATGATGGGTTTATTGTTCAGTAAATTCAGCTGATCCATCAAGGATTGAACCGAAGGAGGGGAGAGAGAGGTAGATAGGATGAGGAGTTCAGTTTTGGTGGGATTGAAAATGAGTTTGTGAACTAACAACCAGTTGTGAATTGAGTTGAGAGTAGAGTTGAGTAGTGAAAGATCGTGTGCAGAAGACACCTTGAGGTAGATTTGGGTGTCATCCGCATAGAGATGGTAGCGGATCCCAGATTTACTTAGGAGGTTCCCTAATGGTTCCTGATAGAGATTAAACAAAGTGGGTGCAAATATATAACCTTGAGGGACGCCTGACCTACTGCCAATAGAGACAAAGGACTGTTCGCTATCTTGATCATTTGGGATCTGTCCGTGAGGAATGAGGCAAACCATTTAAGCACTGTGCCTTCCACTCCCATTCTCTGTTGAAGAGTGCTAAGGAGGGTGTTGTGATTAACAGTGTCAAAGGCTGCAGAGAGGTCAAGTAGAATCCGAAGGTACTATTCCCAGAATCGATTACATGCGGTGCATCATCAATCACTTGCAGCAGGCCTGTTTCAGTGCTGCAATTTTGGATGAAGCCAGACTGGAACACGTCAAGGAGATTATTGTCCATAATATGTAGGGAAAGTTGTTTCACAACACATTTTTCTGTGATTTTAGAAAGAAAAGGGAGGTTGGTGATGGGGCGGAAGTTGTTGAGGTCATTCGCATCTGCGGAGGGTATTTTTAGAAGAGGGTTAGCCTGTCCTGTTTTGAGGGCAGCAGGGAGGGAGCCTTGACTTAGAAAGAGGTTAACTAGCCTGGTCCAGTAAGAGAGTCTTGGTGTAGAAATCAATGGCAATGCCACTAGGGATGGGGTCAGAGGAATGGTTGGAGGGTCTGCTTTCAAGGATCCATTTGAGGAGGTCATCTTCCGAGATAGCGGCAAAGTTCTGCCAAGTGACTAAGGATTTTCGTTCCTCAATGGGGGTGGGGTGGCTGACCTGATCCACTAGTGATTTTACCTCTGGATCAAAGAACAAAGCAAATTCTGCTGCTTTCTTTGAAGAATCCTCAGGCTTGATGGTTTGGGGAGAGCAGTTTGGGTTTTTGGTGAGTCGAGGAGGGATCTGAAATGTGATGCTTTTTCATGGAATATGTGCTTGTGGTATTTGGATCTTGCTGAACGTAAATGAGAGAGATTGGTGGTAGATGGAGATTGTCTCCACTGTTTCTCCAAGATTCTAAGGTTTTTTCTTTCATCATAGAGAACTTTATTGAACCAAGGTGCTGAGAGGGTGGGTCTTTTCTTTTTGCTTTGGAGTGGAGCGACTATATCGATTTCAACTGCTAGGACTGAGAGGCAATGGGAGCTGAGATCATTGACATCCATGTTAGGGTCTAGTCTAGGAAGTTATTGCAACGCAGAGTCACACAGAATGTCAAGATCAATGTTTTTAGTGTCGTGGAGCCAGGTAGTTTCTCTTTTGGGTTGGCCGAGTGTAATAACGTGCGATAGATGAAAACGGAAGGGAATGGGGAAGTGGTCTGACCAGTCTACATGGACAGAGGGAGCAATAGTGAGCAGGTCTGCTTTGGATATGACAAGGTCCAGAATTGAGCCCTTAGAGTGTGTAGTTTCCGAGCAGTGTTGGAAAAGATCATTGACTGAGATAAAAGACGGAGGCTGTGTCTTCCACTGGACCCATCTGCTGCCCATGCCGGTCTGTCCTGAGTGTGAGCCGCATGGCTTTATCTCTATCAGCTGCTTGCAAGCCTGAAACCCCGCCCGGGTTGGGCGCGGCGTCCAGCGTGTCTTGGTGCATGTGGCATTCCGGGGCACAGGCGGGCACTCGAGCCAGCTGGTGCCAGGGGACAAAGGGTCACCCAGGAATTATTGTCCTCGATCGCACAAGGCGCCATGTCGCAATGCGTGGTTATGCAACTGCACAGGGGCGGAGCGAGCCCCCCTGGTTTACCCTCGGTAGCTCCAGGCAATTTCAGGCGGTACGCACGGCAAAAGGGGGATGACCCCTCATGCTCAACTTTGCTTCATGGAGCGTGCCCAGATCCCCGCTAGTGTCCCCAAAGAGCTACGTTGTGTTGAGTGCTGGTCCCGCGTCCCTTTAATTAAGTCCGTGACCATCACTGCTTTCAAGGTGCGGGGGCCTGGTGCCCGGAAGGCATGCGATGATCAAATGGATCGAGCTTTGAGTTTCACAAGTGTGTCTGTAAGAGTTTGTTGACCAGTCCCGCAGCTGTAATATTTTGTGTACGCCTTATTTGTTGCTGACGCATTTCTATGATTGGCAATGTTCGGCGTCCACGGGGTAGAAGGGCGTTCTTGTGTGGGTTGAAGTGCAGAGTGCCTTTCGTTGTGTGCAGGCTGAAATCTGAGAAGTTTGGAGTCTTCTCTAAGCGTTGGCGGTCAGTCTGGCGTGCCTGAGAGTAGTAGGCATACCGTTGGGTGTGCGGCGGGCTCTGTGAATTGCAAGTGGCAGCAGTGGTGCTGGGTGCTTTTCTAAATTCAGGTGCATAGCCCAGGCTCAGTTGCCTTTAGGGACGAAGCCGGTGCCTGGTAGCTGGAGGCAGGCAATCAACAGGTCACCCTCAGTCCGGTCCATGCTGCCAGCTCAGAAGTGAGTCATGCACGGGTGGTAGCATGCCTTCCTCGGTCGATGCAGGCTGAGTTGGGTTTAGATTTCGGACGTTGATAAGGCCTCATTCCTCAGGAAGCTGTTCGAGATTGTGATTAGATGAGGGATATCGCCGTCCAGTGGATATCCCAGGAACCTGGATGTTGCCAGGTAATGAGGAGACTGAAGTATTTGGAACAGAACTGCAAAGTTTCAATTGTTTTATGTGATATTTCTGGGTGTTTAGTGTACTGATATGTGACTTCTCAGTTCACCACTCACAACACGGATTGCGACGTTATCCCAAGGATAACCAATTATTCCCATGAATGGAGTCAAATATATATGACTAGTTTGGTGCACAACGTTATAGTGTATCATCACTCTCATAAAATGCTAGTTGTAGGGAGGGTTCTAGGAAGCAGTGTCTCTGGAATATCACGCTAGATTGTGCAGCCTCTCTTGATGCCACTATCTACTATATAGCCCCAGCTGTTTCCCATTGCGTTCTAATCTTAGTTTGCAAGCAGGAGCATGTCACAGTCCCTAAGCCACTCTGACCCTGCTCCCACCACATTTGGTATTCATGCATTTGGGCCTAAGTGTAGCCTGTGACTGACGCTCACAAGTTCTTATGGAGAACTGGTGCAAGGTTTCATTTGTCTAATACGGCAGCACCAGTATAACCGCTTTCTTTACGGTGCTGTAGTTTTTTCCTTTTGGGTAGCCAATATGTGATCTAGTGTGTAAAAATCAACTCCAGGGTTGTCTGGGAACTGGCTTGCATAACTGGCGGCCGGTCAATGAATAGGGCAGGAAGACGTGGTTACAACCTTTAATAAGCTGACACCTGGAGGTCACAAATGTGAACAAGTATCACAATGAGGTGTTCGGGCCACCAGGGACACTGCTCAGTTAAGCTTGCAGCTGTCCCTGCAACTGTTTCTAGTCTGTAAATGTCAAGATGTGTTTGCCAAAAACAGCCACTGTTAGCTCCTCCCACTTTGTTGAGCAAGCATATCTTGCATGCCCATATTAGTCATTTTGCATGCTTACATGTGCCAGGACCTCCCCTTGGTCTTATGCGGACTATGTAACCCTAAGCATATATAAGGCCCCAGTTTTCTGTGCTCCTTAGACTGCTTCATTCAGTTGCTAAGACTTCTGTGTGACGTAATCTCCCTCATCTGAGGTTTAATGAATATATGTATTCTATATTTCAGCTTCTGTGCCAATTTCTTCTTTGTTGGTTTAAAAGGACCAAGTATCAGTGAGACCCCTGAGAAGGTTTTCTGTTTTCTTCACACTCAGCATTCCATCCTTCTGAGGTCGATAAAACGAGTAGCATGGAGTGGAGTAACAATAAAAATGTAATGCAGTGTCAAGATACCATGGGGCGAATGTGTTCCCAATTACAGTCAGAAGCAAGAATTGTGAAGGAATTTGGTGAATACAGTGGGCTCACTCCGCTGGGTAGTAAGCAAGAGCTCAGTACTTTTCTATGGGTCTGTAGGGTGGCGCAGGCAACAATGTTGACATAGCCACAACGACAAAGTTCTCACTAGCACTGCAGGTGCAGTGGCATGGGGGCCTCAGGAGAGTAACTAGCCCACTGCACCCTTACTATGTACTGTGTAACCCAACTTGATGGGAGGCGGGTAGTTACTTGTGCATTATCGACCATGAAACCAAGTTTACTTCCCTGAGCTCTGCCCACACTAAAGTGGGCCAAGATCACTAGGATGGACGAGAGTGCGGCGTCAGTCATGTAGGGCGATTTATGAGAACATGCCAGAGGTAGCGAATATTACATAACAGACTTGATCGGTAAAAGATCGCGGTTCATCTTTTGTCCCAATCTAGACAATAGATATAGACAGGCTCTGTTTTGCAAGGAATGGTTACTTTGTCTCATTTGAGTGCCGCACATGCCTCTTTCGCAGTATAAAGAGGTCCATTTTGTCTCCACCGCGGGGAGTAAGCGCCGTCATTACGTTTGCAAAAGGGCTGCCCCTGTTTGGTTTCGGCACCTGGTATGCGCGCAAGTGACCTGTCTGGCGGTTGCGGAAGTGAGGAGGGCCTCTGGTGGTCTCTACATTTCCTTTATTAACTGCTTCTAGCGGTTTCGTTTGGCTATGGCTGGGTTTTACACACATGTCAACATGTTTATTGGCGTGCACAGCACTTGGTCATCAGTCAGTACCCTCATACTGGGGATCATCCAGGGAAAGGGGCACATCAGGGCTTAGTCGCCCCAGAATGATATGTAGAAACTGCCACACAGTGCGTCCGGGTTTGTACCACACAGAGCTGGGGGTGTCTCAGTTCGCACACGCACTGACCGTGCATCGGGCTTGGGTCGGTTTGTTTAATCCTTTCATAAGGAAGACATATGTTGGGTATCTAATTGCTCACAGCATGGCAATGGGTGAAAACCGGGTTGTTACCCATTAAATGTTTCATAAGAAATGCTTTGGGGCACCTGCAGCAGTGAGGGAGGCTTACTGAGTGCCTAGGATTTGAAGTTTAGTAGCATTCCCGGGGGGGGGCGCTAGAGGGCGCACAGCGGAATGGCTGGCTAATTAGGCAGCTCCGCCGGATGGCTCATTTTTATGCTGAAATAACGGATATATGGTCAAAAATCCGATGCCAAGACAAACAATACGCTATCGGAAGATGTCCTTCTCACGATGAGGTGCATATGGTAGGTGTACAACCTGCGGAAAGAAAGAATTTTGCCCCGAGAAGTTTGCCGATAGCCGAGATCGGAGGGGACAAGATGGCGGCTCCGCGGGACTTGTCGGAGTGACGGGGAACTCTGGCTCAAACTCTGATGAAGCCCATCACTACCCAAGCATAAGCGTGTGAGTACATGCGAAGGTGATTCTGTGGTGGAAACTGCCTTTTTGTAAAGAGCGGGCTGCGATGTGTGCTGTGCGGTGATCGCGCCTCTACAATAACTTGAAAGTGCCCTGTAAACGAAGATTGGCGTGTGGATCGTGAAGGTGCGAGCGGACAGGCACCCGACCCACTTGAGATATACAAGCCCGCCTGGAGCCGCAATCCTTGCTGCATACTGTCAGACTGGTGTGAAAGACGGCACAAGAAACTCTTGCCCTGACGCGGCAATGTATGGGTACACGCGCGTAGTAGAAACACTAAAATGGCGGCGACCAGACCTGTAAAATAACTTGCAGACACCGAATCATTTGTCGCTGAAGCTACATGCAGGCGAGATTGAAACACACACCGCAGGCATACATACTGTGCAGGCATTCAATACTTTGAGTTATATAAATGCAGTTCCGAGTGGAGGATCCGTGGTGTGCTGTATGTGTGCGAATTAAAGGAGCGCCGATCTACAAACTGCTCGTCTTACTGCCTGTACAGGCTGTATTTCACAAACCCAGAAACACAGTGTACTTCACAAACCTCTTCATCAAAATACCAATGCCAGATTACAAGTGCGAAGCATGTAACACTCGACATCGTGACGAGGGAACACGAACACAAAACTAATTCCTACCCTCAGCTACACTCGCAATCCATGCCGATGCACATTGCTACTAAACTAATACCGTGCTACCTAATGATGTGCTAATCAACGTTAATCAAAAACAACCGAAGCAACACACGGCAGTGGTTGTGGACTGCCAAACTATGCGGCTGGCTAGTTGGGGCGGCAATTCTGGTGTGTGCGCCAGCAACTAATGTGCAATTTCGCTGATACATCTGGCTCCATTTAGCACTGTGCATGGCAGACTCAACTAACGCGCCAAACGCTGAATCAACGTCGCAACGCATAGCATCTCCATATGGCGCGCACTCTTGAACACACTTGCATAACACCTTCCAGATGAAGACTGCAGAGGGTAAGCACAACTACTAACGCTGCAAATGATATAAAAGGAATGACACTGACCACTACTCCACGCTCGGCTACTACACCTTGGGTTCTGCAATCAGGCATCAACAGCGGCCATTGCCACCTCAGAACTGCAGGATCTATAAACTCTGCGACATGGGGAAACCTGACAAACAGCAACCAAAACTCAACTTTGAGCAACGACGGCCAACTAGAGGACTGCACTCGCAATCAGATAACGAAGCTGAATCAGAACGCACACCACCCAACGGCATGGAGGCTATGCTGAAAGCAATCCAAGACAGTCTGCAAGATATGCATCGCAAGATGGACCACCTAACAACGCGCATGGACACCATGGCAGCCAAAGTCGACCGACATGGCGAAAGGTTGGATGAGGCAGAGACCAGACTTTCTGCGGTAGAGGGTGAGTCCCGCACCAGCACCTCTAAATGCACGGGTTTCGAGAAGCTTCTAGAGGTTATCAAATCTAAGTCCGAGGATTTGGAACCGAGATTGCGCCGAAACAACATACGCATAGCGGGCGTACCGGAATCAACAAACATAGGCGATATGGAAGTGCATGTGGAAGAAATGTGCCTTTCCGTGTTTGGTGAAGACAAACTGTCCCATGTTTTCATTGTCGAACGTGCGCATAGAACACTGGCGCCAAGACCTCCTCCAGGTACACCACCAAGACCGATTGTAGCCCGCATATTGAATTACCGCGACAGGGATGCGATCTTGCGCATGTCAAGCAAAAAGAAAGATATTCAGTACCAATCCAACAAACTTGCATTTTAACCTGACTTCACACAAGCAGTCCAGCAGGCTCGAAGAGAATTTAATGGAGCAAAGGCTAAGTTGCGTGAACTTCAAGTGGAATATGCCATGCTTTACCCAGCTAGGCTAAAAGTGACATGGGAAGGTAAAACAACACTCCTCACTTCTCCAAAGGCGGCGAACGACCTAATAAAGAAAATCATAAACCACCTTAAGGAAGGTCACCGTCAACAACAAGAGCAAGAAGACAACTGACAGTAGGTGATCTGCTGAGACGAGCTGGCTCTGGCTTTCCAGCACTGGTGCATGGCCGCGACCGCACGACTGGTGGGTAAGACCTAACTGTATTTTATCATTGCTTATTGACGAGTGGGCCAGACCCCCCAGTGTGTGGAATGTGGTATCTATGTTGGTTTATTTGTGCAACTAATTTTGATGTGAACACATGGTCAGATACTGCAGCAGTGTCAGGACTCTAACTAGATAGGATTTTTGGGAACATTTGCTCGTACATGGACAGCTATGATGTATGATGCGAACAGTTACTATTTACAACAAGGATGCCTGCATACATCGTGAAAGCGACCGAGCATTACTGTTCACGACGTATCGTTGTCATTGTAGAAAGAGACACTGACCAATTAAGATGCACACCTGTCAGAAAGGCGAAATGTATCTTTTCCAAAAATGCACCCAGATTATTGCTTGTGATGTGGGGCTGGGTCTTCCTTTCCTCCAACAAAAACCCACTCCTCCCACTTCTCTATATAGACCGACTACGCACATTGCAGGCTCTTCGCACGATGGGGGAGTGTGCGAGACACACGTAGACATGGGGTTCTATTGAATGTCTACACAGGAACTGATCTACTGATTTCAAATTGTGGTTGTGTGCTTGCCCACGTACAAGAGCGAACACGGACTACTGTCCTTGTGATTTCACACCAATCCTGGTGTAAGGCGACTGATGCACGCTGAGAAGTTACATAAGACGAACATTTTGTGACTGTATGTGACACTATAACCGTCCACATCCGCTAGATCGGATGGTGATGTGCAGTCCAGGCGGACCCCCACATGGGTGTTCCCCAACACAGTTGAATACAAATGGGCTGTTCATCGAGGGTATGGCATCAGCAGAATTGGGCTGCTGTTGTGGGGTGGGGGAGGTTAAGGGGGTTGTTCTTGTTATTTATAGATCGGTCTGCTTGAGATGCATTGCCTATGTTCAGCCGAACCACTACCGTCAATATGTGCACGAAACCTTACTGTACTGTTTTTACAATGTACCATGGTTCCTCCTCTGTTATGATGGGGGGATTTTTTATACCTGCTTACAGAAATCCTGATGGCTGATCCTATTTCTTCAACCAAAGCATTGAACGTATTGTCATGGAATATTAGAGGATATGCTAACCCCAAGAAAATGCGACACATATTTGCTTGTCTAGACAGATGGCATATTGACATTGTCATGTTTCAGGAAACGCATGAATCACCACATTCGCACGCACAGGTGGGGAGACGGTGGGCTGAATCAATGCACTGTTCTAAATATTCATCCTATGCTAGGGGAGTTTCTATTTTAGTGAAGAAAGGCACAAACTTTAAAGTGGACACGACAACACTGGACACCAATGGAAGATATGTAGTAGTGAAAGAGAAAATACGTGGCAGGCAGGTTACACTGGTAAACACATACGGGCCAAACACGGACGCACCAGAATTCTTCAGGGAAGTTTGGCAACACCTAAATACGGCTACTGATCAGACACTGTTATGGGGAGGCGACTTTAATATTGCACTAGACGACACAGTTGACAGATCAGGAAACACGACAGAACACCACACACGTGCCAGGACCGAGTTACTGGATATTATGTCCAACCTGTCCCTGATAGATATCTGGAGGTTACGACATCCCGGGATCACAGAAGCGACACACACATCTACACCCCATGCCAGCTGGTCACGAATAGACTACTGGCTTGGATCGGACGACATATTATTATGGACACACGCTATAAAACACTTACCCAAGACACTGTCGGATCACAACCCCGTCAAATTATCATTACACATTCTGAACTATGTACCTCCACCTTACAGCTGGCGTTTCAATAATGGTGCACTCACAGACCCCCTATACGTAGACACAATTGGTAAAGTGATCAAAGAATACTTCCGACTTAATGCAGACACCACGGAAGATACTGGACTATTGTGGGAAGCATTCAAGGCGACTATAAGGGGGGGGTGTATAAGCACGACAGCTGGCATTCTCAGAGACATCAGGACACAAATTTCACGTTGCGAATCCACACTCCGTGCCTTGGAACGCCGATATGAACTGACCCCAACACCGACAATACTGAGTGACATTAGGAATACACTTACAGAACATCAAACATTTGCCACAGATGAGATCAAATACTTAAGTAAGAAACACGTGGCTAGGTCATACGGAGAGAGCTGTCGACCAGGAAGAGCTCTAGCTACTACAATATGCACTGGTCACAAACAACACATTATCACCAGGATCATGGGGGCTGATGGTCTACCACACACTGATCAGGAGGACATCCTAAAAAGCTTTGTACACACCTACCAAGACTTATATACATCACGCCCAGTAGCATCACAACGAGAAACACTACAATACCTAGATGATATCGCAATTGCTTGGCTGTCCGACAACCAGCGACAATATCTAACCCAACCATTAACAAAAGAAGAAATTACTGAAATCATAGCATCCCTACCAAATGGAAAAGCACCGGGACCGGATGGCTTCACGTGAGAATTCTATAAAACGTTCAGCGACATACTATCACCATATCTAGTTGATATGTTTGGTGAGGCGCTCGAAGCTCAGATTCTTCCAGCAACGCTACGAGAGGCAATGATAATAGCATTACTAAAACCAGGCAAAGACCCTGAAACTTGCAACTCGTACCGCCCTTTGTCGCTGATAAACGTGGACTCCAAAATATTAGCTATGGTCCTTGCCACACGCTTACAACCACTTATGTCCTCACTAGTTCTTCCAGATCAGTCAGGATTTATCCCCTCTAGGAACACCACCCACAATACCAGAACGCTCTTTGCCACAGCACATTATATCACACCATCCACTAAAGCAGCAGCAATAATGTTGGACGCTGCAAAAGCGTTCGACTCTATTGAATGGTCCTCAGCTATTTATTCAATGGATACAATTACTGTATACCAAACCAATAGCGAGGATTAAAATCAATGGTTATGTATCAGAGGCCATTAACATTGAGAGGGGGACGAGGCGGGGATGCCCCTTATCACCTTTACTGTTTGCTCTGGCGCTGGAGCCTCTAGCCTGCATAGTGAGACAGAAACACCATCACCTGGCAATCCAATTCCCAAACAGACCATTGCACATCTCACTATACGCAGACGACATGTTATTGTACGTCAAAGCCCCGGCTGTCAACTTGGACCCACTCTTAAGAGTGTACATCAAATTTGGGGGATTCTCAGGTCTACAAATCAATTGGGACAAGTCTTCTATATTCCCACTGACAGACTCCACACGACAACACACGACTGAATACCCACTGGAGTGGCAAACAGACCCCATACGATATCTGGGCATTTGGTTCCACCGGGACCTCGAGGTGGTCATCAGAACTAATTATGGCAGGGCAATTGACACACTTGAAGATAAAGTAACAAGGTGGATCCAACTCCCACTATCGCTGGCCGATAGAATGGCAATCGTGAAGATGGTGATTGTAAGGGGGTGCCCGGGGCCCCCCCTGGCGTAACTGTAACTTGTGACCCCTCCCTCTTCTTTTCACAGCCCCAGTGTACATCCTCGTGGAACAGAGTAGAAGAACACTACAGTTGTGATGACGAGGACCTGGACAGTGGCCCCTTTAAATGGTACCAAGGGCTTGAGGAGGAGGAACCCGACTCCGCCTTAAAAGAGGAAGGTGCTTCAGACCAGGTGTGTCTATACACCGGAGGAGCGGTAGGCAGGAAGAGCGGAGAGGCGTGGAGCAACAAGGACGTGAGCGACGATTGGTGGGAAGAAGAGTCGCTGGAGTGGAGACTTCAACCCGGGAACCAGCGGGAGGATTCGAGCCGGGAGGAGGCACACGGGGAAGAACGAGGTCTGCGAGGAGCGTCCCCGGAGCCGGAGGTATTCAGAGAAGTGCGGCGAGATCCGGAGGTGGGTCGGGAAGCTGTCACCTTAGAGGACTGTGAAGGAGGAGAATCCGGAGCGGAGGGAGCCCTAGAGAGAGCGGAGGAAGCAGGAGCATCGGGAGACGAGGAGACCCCAAAGCCAGGAGGCCACCAACACCGCGCACCGCCCAGCCACTCCCCTGGAGGGGCGTGGCTCACGGAGGTACGTTCCCGTATAGCGGGCTGGGTGGCGAGAAAGGCGAGGCGCAAATAAGTCCCCCTGAGACTGGGTTTTGAGTAGTTTAGTATAAACCCCCCCCCCCTCACGTAGATAGCGCCCAAGGTCCCTAGCGTGTGTTGGTTCCGAGCACCGTGCGTCCCTCACTCCCCACCCCCACATGTGTGTTTGGGTACTACCTGTGCCGGACGTGAGCCTAACATACCTCTATTGTTTCTCCCCTCCACCGGCTGAGTCAAGGGCACGACGGAGGCGGAAGGAGGAGACCGGAGAAGGCCGTTAACGAAAAGAAGGGAGGAAGGTGTACTATCAAAGAGTAGAAGGGAGAGAAGCCGTTCCCCCAGGAAACCTGTACAGAGAAAAACTTGTACTGATCACCTGTTACACCAAATAAAACCACGTAATACTGTGACTAAAACTCGTCTCCTGCCTCTCCCTGTCGCCCCCGTTACAGTGGTGGAGAATGCGGGTACAGGGACCATCTGTTTAACGAAGATGGAAGAGGTAGTGCAAACCTTAATCAAGGGGCAGGAACAGCTCGAGTGGGCCATACAGCAGCAGATCCTGATGGCAGAGGCTGACAGGGAAGTGATGAAAGCCGCCGTCACAGCCAGGGCACTGGAACCTACGGTTATAGCAGGACCGGCAGCAGCGCCGATGGCCAACCCCCATATCAGCGGGGTATCCTTGCAAAAATACCAGCCGGGAGAGGACCCGGACGCTTTCTTGCTGAACTTCGTGCGAGCCGCCCGTGCTTGTGGATGGCCCGTTGTCAAGTGGCCGTTCTTCCTCGCTCCTCTGTTAGTGGGCGAGGCACAAGCCGCCTACCAGGTGGCCAATCCCACAGGTGACACCGCATACGCCGATATTAAGCGTATCATATTAGACCATCTGGGCCTGGATCAAGAAGCCTATCGAATTAGATTCAGAAAGGAAAGAGGGGTACCTGGAGAAACCCCTAAGGCATTGTTTGTGCGTTTAAAAATGGCCGCCGACAAGTGGCTGACCCCTAACCTCTGCACCAAGGAGGAGATAATGGATAGGGTCTATTTGGAACAGTTTCTAGAGACCCTGCCCTACGCCACTCAGAGGTGGTTGAGGCAGCATCACCACCTCACCACGGCCAAAGCTGTGGATATGGCGACTACATTTTCGAGGGTGCAACCAAGGCTCGCACAGACCTGGGAGAACGAAAGACACAAGCCTGCAGGAAGGAGCGAAAGGAAACCGATGAAACCCCCGGAGACAAGCAAACCCAGAACCTGGAGACCTGAGGGGCCCTTGCATAACGGGCCACAATGCTTTGACTGTGGCACATGGGGGCACATAGCCCGCCTCTGTCCAAGGAGGAAACAGCCCGAAGAACCAATGGAAGTGGGCTAGCTCCCCAGAGCGGTGTTGTACTCCAGTGAAATGGGACAGACATTTTGAGTAAGTGTTGGGGTAAACGGCACCTCCCTCCAGGCCCTTTTGGACTCAGGCTGTCGCCAGTCAGTGGTCCAGTCCAGACATGTGAGACCCAACCAAATAGTAAGACGAGAAGAGGTCAATATACGTTGTGTACACGGGGATGTCAGGTCCTATCCGGTAGCATTACTGCCCATATATCCCCGCGGGGGTAAGCCCCATAAGATCAGGGTGGGGGTACTGGACACTCTCCCCGAGGACCTTATCATAGGGACAGACAACCCCGACTTTCTAGACCTGTTTAACAAAAGCATCCCTATAGAAGATCCCCAGGATACAGTAAGGAACCCCGAGAGATATGTCCCCGCCTTGGTGACAGCGGAGCCATGGGTCTTGGACCGTAGTTTCCGCTTCTCTCAAAGCAATGACTCCACTCAATGTAATGCCTGGGAGGCGGCAGACAGGAATAGGGACCTAAACCCCATCCAGTATCCCCGTTTTTTTGTAAAGAACGACCTACTCTACCGAAAAGGTCAGAAAGATGACCCGGAACAACTCCTGGTACCAGTGTCCTTCCGGGAACAGGTTTTGTTCTATTCACATGCTCATTTGGTAGCGGGACACATAGGAGCGGAAAAAACCTCGCAAAACCTGCTACGACACTTTTACTGGCCAGGCATCTATAAAGACACTGTGAAGTACTGTCAGGAGTGTGAGATATGTCAAAAACAGAATTTGACACGTCCCCCAGCGGTCCCCCTACAACCCCTGCCCATTATAGGAACGCCCTTCGAAAGGATAGGAATGGACTTAATAGGGCCCTTACCAAAAACCCGAAGGGACTCCAATACGTTTTAGTGGTGGTAGACTACGCCACCCGTTTCCCTGAGGCTTACCCACTGTCCTCAACCACGACCAAACAGATAGCAGATAAGATGCTGGAGTTGTTCTCACGAGTGGGGTTTCCTAAAGAGATACTCACTGACCAGGGAACCCCCTTTGTTTCCCGTTTAATGAAAGAGGTCTGCCAACTACTACAAATCCACCAGATAAGAACGGCGGTATATCACCCCCAAACTGACGGACTCGTCGAGAGATATAACCGAACCCTGAAAACAACCTTACGGAAAATGTTGGAAATCAACGGAGCCGAGTGTGATCAAGTGTTACCCCTGGCCTTGTATGTAATCAGGGTACAGAAGCAAAGCAGTCTGGGGTTCTCTTCATTCGAGTTGCTATATGGACGGCAACCTAGGTCGCTCCTGGAGATGACCAAAGAAGCGTGGGGGCAAGAGACCCCCGAAGAGACTCTGAAGACCCTGGAATACGCGAGGAACCTGAGGTCCAAGATCGGAAAATTGAGAGAATTGGCCTATACAAACCTCGAAAAACAACAACAGAAGACCTTTTATGATAAAGGAAAACGTTGGAGAAGACTGCAGGTGGGGGACTGGGCATTGGTGCTCCTGCCCTCGTCAACTCAAAAATTCAAGGCCGAATGGGGAGGACCTTACCGGGTAGAGGAGACGATAGGGAACACGAGTTACAAGCTACGAATAACCCCAAGGAAGGTAAAGGTATATCATATCAACCTGTTAAAGAAGTGGCTTGGACCCCCTCCCGTGGGGGTACATCTGATGGACTCACAACCCCCTGATAGCTCCAACACCTTAGAACAACTCATCGCGAATGAAGACCTGAGGGAAGGTGAAAAACAATCTCTGAGGGAAACACTACAGAAACACGCCGAGGTGTTCTCAGACACCCCTGGTAGAACCACACTGGCTATGCATAACATACAGACCCAACCAGGCAAAATAGTGAAAATACGGCCCTACCGCGTCCCCGAGGCACGAAGAAAGGGGATCAAGCAAGAGGTACAAGAGATGCTGAAACTTGGAGTTATCCGCCCCTCGAAGAGCAACTGGTCGAGTCCTATTGTGTTGATTCCCAAACCTGATGGTTCACGTCGCTTTTGCATGGACTTCCGTGCTCTCAACGAGATCTCAACCTTTGATGCATACCCGATCCCAAGGATAGACGAGCTAATAGAAAAACTGGGGGAGTCCAAATATATCAGCACCATAGACCTAACGAAGGGGTACTGGCAAGTACCCCTCAAAGAAGAAGACCAACACAAAACTGCTTTTTCCACAGACGACGGACACTATGAGTTCACGGTATTACCCTTCGGACTGCACGGCGCCCCCGCCACTTTTCAAAGACTAATGAATAACGTGTTAAAGGAGTTATCCTCTTTTACCTCGGCTTATCTGGACGACATAGTGGTATTCAGCCCAGATTGGGACACCCACCTCAAACATCTTCACCAAGTGTTTGACACCTTGAGAGAGGCAGGATTAAAAGTCAATGCTAAGAAATCCCGAATTGCGTACCAAAGGGTGAAATACCTCGGTTACATCCTTGGTCACGGTCTTATCGAGCCCCAAATTGAAAAGGTCCGTGCCATAGCCGATACCCCTTTTCCGAACACCAAGAAAGACCTGAGAGCGTTTTTGGGGTTGATCGGCTATTACCGACGGTCATTCCCCTATTTGCCCAGATTTCAGCCCCCCTCACTGACATGTTGAAAAGCAGAGCCCCGGAGATGGCCCTAAGACAGCCCACCCCCGAAATGCTGGATGCCTTCGCTTCACTAAAAAGAAGCATCACCTCCACTCCTGTCTTGTCTTCCCCTGACTTTTCCAGACCTTTTTCCCTACACACAGATGCCTCCGATTATGGGATCGGGGCGGTACTGTCACAACAGAGGGAGGATGGGGTAGCTCATCCAATACCGTATGTCAGTAGGAAGTTGTTCCCAAGGGATCTGAAATATTCCACCGTAGAAAAGGAATGTCTGGCTATTCGGTGGGCGGTGGACAAACTGGCGTATTACCTGGAGGGCAGACCGTTTACCCTGTTTACAGACCATGCCCCCCTGCAATGGATGGCACGGAACAAAGCCAACAACGCCAGGGTGATGCGATAGTTCCTGGCGTTACAGCCTTATGCCTTCACTGTGCGGCATACGAGGGGTGTTGACAATAAGGGGGCTGACTTTCTATCCCGTTATCCCCTTCCCGAACGGAAGTGTTCAGGGGGGGAGGTGTGTAAGGGGGTGCCCGGGGCCCCCCCTGGCGTAACTGTAACTTGTGACCCCTCCCTCTTCTTTTCACAGCCCCAGTGTACATCCTCGTGGAACAGAGTAGAAGAACACTACAGTTGTGATGACGAGGACCTGGACAGTGGCCCCTTTAAATGGTACCAAGGGCTTGAGGAGGAGGAACCCGACTCCGCCTTAAAAGAGGAAGGTGCTTCAGACCAGGTGTGTCTATACACCGGAGGAGTGGTAAGCAGGAAGAGCGGAGAGGCGTGGAGCAACAAGGACATGAGCGACGATTGGTGGGAAGAAGAGTTGCTGGAGTGGAGACTTCAACCCGGGAACCAGCGGGAGGATTTGAGCCGGGAGGAGGCGCACGGAGAAGAACGAGGTCCGCGAGGAGCGTCCCCGGAGCCGGAGGTATTCAGAGAAGTGCGGCGAGATCCGGAGGCGGGTCGGGAAACTGTCACCTTCGAGGACTGCGAAGGAGGAGAATCCGGAGCGGAGGGAGCCCTAGAGAGAGCGGAGGAAGCAGGAGCATCGGGAGACGAGGAGACCCCAAAGCCAGGAGGCCACCAACACCGCACACCGCCCAGCCACTCCCCTGGAGGGGCGTGGCTCACGGAGGTACGTTCCCGTATAGCGGGCTGGGTGGCGAGAAAGGCGAGGCGCAAATAAGTCCCCCTGAGACTGGGTTTTGAGTAGTTTAGTATAAACCCCCCCCTTCACGTAGATAGCGCACAAGGTCCCTAGCGTGTGTTGGTTCCGAGCACCGGGCGTCCCTCACTCCCCACCCCCACGTGTGTGTTTGGGTACTACCTGTGCCGGACGTGAGCCTAACGTACCTCTATTGTTTCTCCCCTCCACCGGCTGAGTCAAGGGCACGACGGAGGCGGAAGGAGGGGACCGGAGAAGGCCGTTAACGAAAAGAAGGGAGGAAGGTGTACTATCAAAGAGCAGAAGGGAGAGAAGCCGTTCCCCCAGGAAACCTGTACAGAGAAAAACTTGTACTGATCACCTGTTACACCAAATAAAACCACGTAATACTGTGACTAAAACTCGTCTCCTGCCTCTCCCTGTCGCCCCAGTTACAGTGGTACTCCTAAACTGCTCTACCTTTTTAATAACATCCCGATACAACCCCCAAGGGAGGTGTTTAAACGCATTACATCAATGGTACTGAAGCTGATATGGGCGGGCAAAAAAGCGCGTATTAAGTTAGACACGTTAACACTACCCATTCACAAGGGCGGCTGGGGAGTACCTGACTTTTGGTTATATTATCTTTGTGCTCAAGCCCAATTTGCCACACACTGGTACCATACGACTCCATATCTAACCCATGTAGCGGTAGAAGAAGGCGATGCGGCTCCAATCCCACTTGATGCCATTATCACGCATACCAGACCTCCACTTCATGGACATGACATAAACACAATAGATACCACGAACTCAGCTTGGAGATCTTTAGGCCACATGATGCATAAGCTGCCGCTCTATGCTCCAGCGATACCCCTACATCACCACCTGAAACTCTCCGTCACTAGGGAAGAAGTGGGCATGAACCTTCTAAAACAGGTGGGCATATGCACAATGGGAGACGTCTACAAAAACGGTGCCTTTATTACAGAGAGCGACTTAGACTTTATTCAGAACCCGTCAATGCTCTTTCGTTTCACATACCACAGGCTTAAAGGGGCGTTAAAGCAGCACTTCCCGACTTTCCCGAGTGAACCGCCAACGATGGACACTCTGCAACTATTGATTACCTTCACGAACACATCACACTTGGTCTCACGACTTCATGTACAAGCACAGACTGAATTAAACCACAGGGCAACAAAAGCGCTAGACAAGTAGAACGCACTACTAGACACACCTATCACGGAGAAAGAATGGGAAACATCCTGCACACTCACGAAAATGCTCACGCAAAACGGAAACCTACGAATTATCCATTTCAAATACCTACATCAGGTATATTACACACCAGTTCAGCTATGTAGATACGGATTACGAGAGGAAGCACGATGTAAGAGATGTGGTCAAGACCAGGCTGATTTTATACACTTAGCCTGGTATTGTGTGAAATTACAGGCCTACTGGGTGGAAGTGGTGGAAAAACTAACTGCAATGGTGGGAGTACAGAATGCGTGCACTGCTACATGCTGTCTCTTGGGATTACTCTATAATGGAAAGCGGCGAAACGTAAATTTCGCGTTATAGCATTATTGTTAGCCAAACGCAGAATTTCTATGTGCTGGGACAGCCCAAATACGCCACTGATAAAACAGTGGATGAAGGAAATGTCATATTGTCAGGATACTCTTCGCACATATGAGGAGTCCCTTCCCCCGAGATCTAGACCTAGAGACTACTGGTCCTATCTTACGACGTACTTAAACGCACAAGTAGAGGATTAAAGAACACACGGTGCTACTACACACACTTGATAATTAGAATAAGGAATACTACAGTGAGGTTTCACCCACGTTGAAACACTGATTGGTGGGGCTGGATGTGGAATGCGGTAGTGGACTGATCTGGTTATGTTCTGAACTGTTCTTTAAATAAAACTGTAAAAACTAAGACCAACTGATTTTGAAAACGCGGCCGGCCCGAAGTGGTTGTAGGCGACTTGCTGTGTATTTTCCGAATTGTGATTTATACTGCTTGTTCAAATTCCCTTTGTATAATCGCAACAGCACGCTGCCGGCCTATGCAGGGTTGTGGGCACTAAGCTGTGTACAATATGCGCATATCAACAATAAAGGTCTTAACAAAACAAAAAAAAAAAGTTTAGTAGCATTCCCCTCCCCCAGGCCCACAGGGCTTTCAGCAGAATGGCCACAGGCTCGAGCAGGTCAAAGGGGGATTCCTGCGCAGCGCTTGTAGAATGTCACGTATCATTAAGGATGTTACTACTAAAGTTGTCCCAAAGTTTTGGGGGACAAACTATGTGGAGCAGTAAGACTACAGGCCTTAGGAAGCATTTAGCATTTCCTCAATTTAAGTACGGGCAGTCACCTGTACATAATTATCAGCGAGTGGGGCAACATACACCGGTTATTCAGTGCCATCATGACTTCGGGTCACGCGCGCTTCGTGAAGATATACGGTTTGTGGTATCTCCCAGCGGATCCACTGAAGGTATACGGCAGCTGAACTGAGAACAGGGAATCTGGGAGTCCGACTCTTTCGCAAGTTTAAGCAGCCAGGGTCAGAGATGGATAGCAGGTATTGGCATCGGTGATCCGATGGCAGTTAAGCAAGTGGAGTGTGCTGCTTAAGTTGTCACTACACGAAAGGGTGAGGTATCACCAATATTGGGACAATACATATATGGTTTTCACCAGATTTGACACCAATAAGGTGTTGACCGGGGTTTAGCAATCAGAAGGGTCTGTGCAATTGTCTGGTCAACAAGGCGAAGTAAATGCACCTCAGAACAAAGGGTAGGTGACCTCTGCTGCAGTTAAGCTTGAAAGCCCTACACGGCCAGCTATGTTAGCCACTCTGGGCATGGACGTGGCCAACCAACATAGCGTGCTGCTGTTCCAATAAATGGGAAAACAGGGTGTTGGACACAAAAGGCGACCATGCAGTAAGAACCTTTGGCACGTCCAGTGTTCAACAAAAATGTAAATTTAACGGAGCAGGTAATTTTCACCGCCGGACAGCCCAGGATGTGCGGTGTGAACCACCATATCTGGGAGTATCCTAGGATAGGGGTAAAGTAGGATTTAGCAATTCTTAGTGTTAGGCACCACATTGCAGACAGTGTGCACTGTATTAAATCAGACAGATTCTCTAAGCTGGTATGCCTAGGGGGTTCCACCACTGAGGGAGCTGAGCGGGCGAAATTCCCATAAGGAATAAGGGATGCTAAGCAAGGGCAGGATGGCACCCTTGCTCATTGTCACATACTTCCAGTTTTGAACATTCCTGTGCGTCATGATTTTGAAAGCTAAGGGACCGTTCAAATGTTAAGGACAACCCTTCTCACCCTATAGCCAATGTTGGCAGGCGGGTTATGAGAGTGGTTACCCAACAAGTGGGCTGCAGTCCAATAGATGTGGGACACAGGAGTTCAGGCACACACCGTGCTTGAAGGACGGCAGCTAGGTAAGAGCAGCAAATAGATGGGGCAGCGTGAGTCAGGGTGTCAGAAACCGTCCCACCCTGAGTTGGTGCGTGGCTGAGTCATGTGACGCAGTGGAACTTTCCCGCATGGGGTGATTAGTCCTTGGCACAATTTCACAGACCAAAGGGCTGTTTGTTTCATCAGACACTAGCTGGACAAGGCTAACGTCAAGGGCTATTGGTATATTGATGGGGTCATCTATAACCAGTAGGGATGGTTCTCTTTCATCTAGATTTTCGGGAGGCTCTAGACAGGAGAGGTTGCAGTTAAGACTATAGCTGTTTTGGTGGGGGGCTCTGGCGGCGACGGCGGCCACCTACAGAGCTGTGGTGGAGTTACAGGGTGATCTGGAAGCAAATGGGTACAGAAGGGTACCTTTGCGCGGCACCATAGGGGGTGCCAGAGACAAAGCCCAGGAGCCTCATGGGAGGTTCCTGGAGAACCGCGTCGGTGCCCCGTTAGTCATTTGGGTGGTTGTGGGCCTGAACAACCGAGGGTTTGCTATGCTACACCCTGCCGTGAAAGGGGAGTGAGTAAGACTGGACCATGTGTCACGTGATCCGGGAAGGGGATCACCAGAAGGGGCAGAACAGATGGGGTTCACCGCAGGGCTGCTTGGCTCATCAGGAGGGCAGGCGGCCCAGTTGGTTGCCTGCCCTTGGATCGCCTGTAAGATAACCCACCATGTTACATAATGGTGTGTGTAATAAACCTGCAGCAACTTTACCCAAACAAGAAATGTGTAGTGTGTTTATTTATTAGCATGCATGTTACATTGGAGGGGTGGGGAAGGCTGCCAATGCTGATACTATGCGGCTGACCAAGGCCCCCGCAGGGGGGGCACTAAAGAAGGCAGCCCTCTAGTGTCATCAGGGCACCCCACAGGGTCAGGGACTGAGGGAGGAGTCCCCCAGCCTTGTCGCAGCGTGCTAGGGAGCATCACTTCCTGGGCGCTAGGACAGGGGGAGGAGTATATAGACGCCCCACCAGCTTGGCGCCCTCTTTCGCACGCTGGACACGCCGTCTCCCACCCTACCGTTTACCCGGCGTGGTTCAAGGCTGGCAGGAGGGAGAGAATGTTGTAATGTCTTTTTTCGTGACAGGCAGAGTTACAGAGTGATCTGGAAGTAAATGGGTACAGAAGGGGACCTCTGCGCTGCACCATCGGGGGTGCCAGAGCCAAAGCCCCGGAGCCTCATACAAGGTTCCTGGAGAACCGTGTCGGTGCCCGGTTAGTCCTTCGGGCAGTTGTGGGCTCGAACAACCGAGGGTTTACTATGCTACGCTCCGCCCTGAAAGGGGCGTGAGTAAGAATGAACCATGTGTCACGTGATCCGGGAAGAGGATCACCAGAACAGGCAGCACAGATGGGGTTTACCCCAGTGCTGCTTGGCTCATCAGGTGGACTGGCGGCCCAGTTGGTTGCCTGCCCTTGGATCGCCCATAAGATAACCCAACATATTACATAACGGTGTATGTAATAAACCTGCAGCAACTTTACCCAAACAAGAAATGTGGTGTGTGTTCATTAGCATGCATGTTAAGTTGGAGGTGTGCGGATGGCTGCTAATGGTAATACAATGGTATTGGGAGGAGTGCATCGAAGGTAAGAAGCCTTTTTATGTGTACAGTAACTTGACAAAGGAAGGCATGTGTGCCCAAACCTCTGAGGAACGTACAGTGTGCAGTGTAACAGGATGTACACTTCTGTACAGCACAGTGCATAGATGCAGGGTATAATGTAACGCCTGCAGTGCAAGGGGCTCCAAACTACAGCTACCTAAGGCTAATGGATATCTGTTAGCTATGGGGTTAGTAAGCAACCCAAATCTCACCTTTGTAATGGTGACAGTTTGGTGGTGCATTTATGAGGTGTTGGGGGCGGTGATAGTACCGTTGAACAGAAATACATGGGCGATTATTATTTACAAGCTCCTTGGCTGCTGGTACATCACTTTTTCCCATTTTAAATGTGACGCAACGGCAGTTTTGTGTAATACAGACATCGTGATAACATTCAGGGGCATATGTACAAGCCCCTATTGACACCCCTCGACACCCCAACATCACTTTTACTGACATTGTGGTGGCGATAGGGGCTGCGCCTTATGTGCAAGGCAGCGTTAAGCCACGCTATGGTTGGCGTGAAAGGGGTGGGCACAGAGTGTTGCAATGGCGTTCACCCATTCATTTTGACACTGCCCCCTATGTACAAGATTGGCGTACATAGGAGGCAGGGCCAAAATGAAGACCAGGTAAATACTGGTCCTAAGTTGGCGAAATGAGGAGAAATGCATTATTTCCCCTCCCCCTCGTTTTTGCTTTTTCCATATGTGCTGTCTTGTGCAGCACACATGGAAAAAGCTAAATGCCATGGTTTGTTTATGTACAGGAAGGTGTCCCTTCCTGTACATAATCAAACCTTTTAAAAAATGAAATGTTGTCACTTCCATGTGTGCTGCATGAAGCAGTACACATGAAAGTGACAGAATGGCATTTTAGGATTGTTTATGTGCAGGAAGGCACACCTTCCTACACATAAACAATCCTCCCCTGCACGCAGGCACCCTTGCACTATGGTACAAGGGTGCCTGCATTGGTGCTTAGTTGCTAAACTTAGCACCATTGCAGGGGGAAATGCAAGGCTGCACCACATTCTTGTAAATATGGTGCAGCATTGCGTTTCAGAAGTGGCAGAGCGCGGTTTTAAGCCAAGGATGCTAACGCAGCACTCCCCCACTTCCTTGTACATAGCCCCCTCAGTGTCTTCTGCTCCTTTCTTTCCCATACCGTGCCTCATAGCTCTTTCGGCAGTGTGACAGGCTGCTCTAAATGTGACCATGCCAAATGACATGAGTTCTGGTTGCGAAACATACTGGTACTGCTAGGCCTCCCCCTCTTGTGCTAAGCCTTTTTTTGGCTATTTTGGTTAGTACGTGCTTAGGCCCTGTTATGTTGTGAATATGTAATACACCTTTAACTTTGCACATTCCACATTCTATGGAACTTTGTGTACTGTGTTCCATTCATGACATATATGTGCTGCCTTGATTCAGTTGACGCTGACTGACTACATGTCAGGTTGTGTACCTGCTTGCTTATGGAATAAACTTATTTCAACCTACATTGAATTGTTCATCATCAATTCAACAAGTGGCGACGATCGGGATCTCTACGTTTCCAGTTTTCTACAATTTGATTTTTTTTTTTTCAAATTTGTACAAGGAGTGTCTGGAGCCGCTTTAAGAAAAACTATCAAGGACTTGTTGGGCGGTGAGCACGTCCCGTTTCGTATTGGGTATCTATATATATATATATTTTTTTGGAACTTAATCCTTTTAGCAATCGCGCATTGCAATTTAGAGCCCTTACCGTTATCGTTTGAATGATGCCAATGGGAGCCCCTAGCGCGTGACTGCTTCTTCTGAAGCTCTGCGCGCTCTCAAGTTCTCTGCTTTCTGTGTAGCGTCTCTGGTTATCGCCTACGTGAAACGTTCAACGTGAACGTGTGCGTCATACGTGGTGGCCATTTTGGATTGGGCTAGCCTACTCGTTGTCTGAAAGCTATTCGACCGACACGAGTGAATTCAGCTGATTCAGTCACACATAAAGGTGACTGAATAAAAGCGTTTTAAGGTATTTACCCTTAAATAATACTACACTTTGGCATTTTCTCTGTTTTCATTGAACTTTGACATTTCCTGGATTTATTTTTCACTGGTGGTGAAGAAAGGACAGTGAAGGAAGGACTTTATTCAATTCTTTTGTTTTTCAAGGAAATAATTGCTCACTGAACAATTCCACCATATTCATTACATCTTTATTTAATATTCTTTCAAAATGAACCAGCAAACCTTTTCTTTAAGTAATCCGCAAGACTTTTGGTCATAAGGTTCTTCGCCAGACTTGAAATGGTTGGAGTGGAAGGACTATTTTTTTAATTACATCGAGACTGTAGACTCTGATGGTAAAATGTCTGCTGAACAAAAGAAACGCATTCTTTTGCACTCTTTGGGTCCACAAGGTCTTAAATGTTATAATCAAATGAACAAACCTATTGTTGGGGGTGGGGATAGTAATGTGTTTACTAGAGCTTTGTCCAATTTAGACAAGTATTTTGCCCCAAAGGTTTGTATTGGTATTATGCGGTAAAAATCCTTTCAGAGGAAGCAATCTAAAAACGAAAGTGTTGATGACTTTGTTGGTGAATTGAAAAAGATGGGTAATGATTGTGCGTTTGGTGTGTTACTGGATGATTTGATTCACGATCAAGTGGTCATGCATGCAAACAATCCTGCAATTCAGGAACGTTTATGGATGAATGGCGACGCTTCTCTTGATGACATCTTAGCTCTAGTCTGTAAAGCTGAAACTTCTAGCAGGTGTGCAAGTGCCTTAAAACCTGATAGCACTGGCAAAGATGTTGTTGCTAAAGTTAGTTCAAATTATAGAAAGAATGGCAATTTCAAACAAAAGAATGAGACATGGGCAAAACCTAAAACGAGTGGTGAGACTCCTAAATGTTACAGGTGTGGGAGTTCTGAGCATTTAGCTTTTGCTAAGTCGTGTCCGGCCAAGAAGAGTAAATGTGGTGCTTGTGGTCTGTATGGCCATTATACAAAAGCATGTAGAAGGAGGTCTAGGACAGTCAAATGTATTCAAGAGGATATTGATTCTGATAATACCTCCTCCAGTGGTGATGATCAAGCCTCTGAATGTGCAGTGGTCCTGAAAAAGAAACTCCTTCTCAACATTCGGGATGGATGTTTATTGGTTGATAATAAACCTGAATGTTGGATGCACATTGGTGGTGTGCGTGTGAAAGTTTACGCGGACTCCGGTTCGCCTTACACTATTGTCAATGAGGACGTTTGGCGCACCATTGTTGTTTACAGAATTGGTTCAAAATTGTCTTCTCCTGATATTGACCCTGAGGGTTACAATGGTGGGAAGATTGATATTATTGGTTTTCGTTGGCTGAAATTCGAGTTTAAGAATCGCAAATCTTTTGGCAAGTTGTACATTTCTAAAAAAGGACCATGAGTATTGGGATGGAAAGATCAAGGTGATTTACATATAATCCTCGATCCCAATTCTGTTGAAAAGGTTCTGGTTATGGATGGAGGGACCAAGACCGATGGAGAACTGCTAAGGAAATTTCCTTCTGTTTTTCAGAAGAAAATTAGCAAATTAAAGGATTTTGAGCATAAGATAATCTTAAAGGACTGTGCAGTTCCCAAAATTCATAAGGTCAGAAGTGTCCCTATTGCTTTAAGACAAGACGTCGCGTCTGAGCTTGATAGATTGGTCTCCTCTGATATAATTGAGCCAATTGAGGCATCTGCTTGGGTTTCTCCCTTGGTTGTGGTGAAACGTTCAAACGGAAAATTGAGACTCTGTGTGGATTTGCGCCATTTGAATGATAATATAGTGGTGGATCAATTTCCCTTGCCAAAAATAAATAAGATGCTAGCTTTGCTTGATGGTGCTAAGTGGTTCACCACAATTGACGTATCTGCCGCATACCACCAGATTCCTTTGTTTAACCCCTTCAATGCTCATGACGAGCTGAGCTCGTCATGAGCCACATCGCTCCGGTACTCATGACGAGCTCAGCTCGTCATGAGCCGTGGAACGCTCGCATGCGGGGATAATTCCCCTGCTGTGCTGAGCGTTCCACAGGAACGGGTGTGGCCGTGACGAGCTGAGCTCGTCATGAGCACAGGAGCGCCGCGCCTCATGACGAGCTCAGCTCGTCATGAGCATGTGAGCACTGTGCGCGCCCCCCAGCACAGCGGGGGAATATCCCCCGCAGCAAATGGGTTAAAGACAGTAAGCAATACACTGCTTTTATAACTCCACAAGGTTGTTTTCAATTCAAAAGAATGCCTTTCGGCTTGGCATCAGCTGCTGCTATTTTTGAGCGCTTAATACACAGGTTGTTCTCCTCTGTTAAAAACACCAAGTTTTTCCAGGATGATATTCTCATTTTTGGGAAACACAGGGAGGAGCATGATAAAACTCTAGAAATTCTGGAGGAAAAGGGTCTGACAATTGAGTTTTCAAAGTGTACATTTGCCAGTGATCATGTTACCTACTTGGGTCACGTTATTGACAGTGATGGGATCAGACCTAAGCCTAACCTAATTGACGCTATCAAGTGCGCTCCCTCTCCTAAAGGGAAGGATGATGTTAGATCTTTCATTGGTTTCGCTGAATTTTGTTCAAAATACATTCCTAATTTTGCAACCATAACGTATAATATTAGACAACTTTTGAAAAACAGAACTAAGTTTGTTTGGTCTGTGGAGTGTGAACAATATTTTGAGGACATAAAAAGCTGCATCACTAATATTGCTTCGTTAAAGAGTTTTAATCCTGAAGCACAAACCGTTATCACTACTGATGCTAGCATTAAGGGATTAGGTTCAGTTTTGTCCCAAGTTGGTGTGAATGGAAAAGAACAAATTGTGGCTTATGCGTCTAGGTCGTTATCGCCTACTGCTATAAAGTTGCAATATTTTTGTTATAAGATGGAATATGTACCAAGGAAAGAGAATTGCATAGCTGATTTTTTGTCTAGAATGCCCAAACAGTTTGAAGAATGTGAAGATGATTTGTGGAATTCTTTTCAAGTAGCGTATGTGCAAGACCTGGAAGGTACTGGTATTATGAAAGAGAAGTGGGACGAAGAATATCTTAATGATAATGAATTAGCATCAGTGAAATCACATCTAGCTGGGTCCTGGCCGAGGAAAGTGGATAGTAAACATCCTTTGAAGTCTTTTTGGGAGGTCAGATTTGATTTAAGTGTCAGGGAAGGTAATATCTGGTTTGGTGGAAGGGTAATTCCTCCTAAAACGTTGCGTTTATCTATCATGGTTTTATGCCATGAAGGACATTTTGGCATTGTCCACTCCAAACGCACTGTTAAAACTTCATTTTGGTGGCCTGGGATGGATGCAGATATAGATACATTTGTGAGGAATTGTAAATCACGTCAAGCTGATGATAAATCCTTGGTGACGTGTAAACCCCCTATGAGCACTATGGTGGAACCTAATTCACTGTGGGAGCACACAGCTATTGTGTGACAATGGCGTTCAATTTATGTCCAGTAAGGCAGAAGAGTATTTTGATAGATTAGGTATCAAACACAAAACCACTGCTTTGTACAACCCAAACAGCAACGGCATGGTTGAGCGTTTTAACCGAGTCATCAAAAACACTATTCAGATGTCTGCTAGCAACAAAGATTGGGAAACTCGGGTGTTAAAAATGGTTTGGTCTTACAGAACATCTATTTGTGAAGCCACGGGTTATCCTCCTTTTGTTCTCATGCATGGTAGAAATCCACGAACAAAATTTACTCCTGGGAGGTTGTTCAAATCTAATGTAGTCAACTGGTCTGAAAGTTTTGTAAACAAAAGAAGTCAGGCCTCACATCTCAAAAGTAAAGTTTGGTATGACTCAAAGCATAATGTTAAAGATGTTGATATTGTTGTTGGACAGTGGGTAAGAGTTAAGAAACCTAACAAATCTCCCAAGGAGGAAAGTCGTTTTTATGAGCCTATGCAAGTTGTGGAAATTATGAATAATTCTGTTCGCCTTACTGATGGACGGGTGTGGAATCTTAAAAGGATAGCTAGTTGTTCTGATCCTTTGTATTCTCTTAACAAATCTTCGGATTTGTTTAATTCTACGTTCCTTGAATTATTTTAACAAATCTACTAATTTGTTTGATTTGGAGACTTGATGTGCTCAAGTTCTTCTGAGTCATCTAATGTGAATGTCACCAATGAAGATGTTGTTAGCTCTAATTTAGCTGTTCCAAGTGTGTCTGGGTTAGCTAATCAAGATGTTTTGACAAGTTTGACTGTTCCCAGTGTTCTAGGTTCAAGCGGTGCGAGTCAGGAAGTATCCAATACCAACAGGAATTCTAGACGTGAAAAAAGGCCTCCAGTTTGGTTGGCTGATTATATTTCTGAAAGTTTTCCATTGTAAAGAAGGATTTATATATATTTTCATTCACTTTTTGTTGTTGTTTTTTTTGGTTTTTATTTTAAGAAAGGGGGTGATGCTCGTTACAAATTATTTCATTGTTTTTTTTTTTTGTGTTCCGAAGGGGATGTGTTATGTTGTGAATATGTAATACACCTTTAACTTTGCACATTCCACATTCCATGGAACTTTGTGTACTGTGTTCCACTTATGACATATATGTGCTGCCTTGATTCAGTTGACGCTGACTGACTACATGTCAGGTTGTGTACCTGCTTGCTTATGGAATAAAATTATTTCAACCTACATTGAATTGTTCATCATCAATTCAACAGGCCCCTGTAACTCTCTGTCCACATAAAGTATCCACGCCAAATTTGCATCTTTTTCTTCCAACATCTTGAGGATTCTAAAGGTACACAGGCTTTGTGGATTCTTCTGGAGGCGACCCAGAAATTAGCCAAAATGCAGCAAAAAGTTGTTTCTTTTTGAAAAAATTGAAAAAAAGTGCTGCAGAAGAAAGCGTCTATTTTTTCCTTGCAAATGTTATCAACAAAGGGTTTGTGGTGCTGAAATCCCCATCTTCTCAGCTTTCCGGGACAGGCACATTTTTGTCAGAAAACCAAAATCTTTTACACAGTTTTGGCATTTTACTGGGACATAGCCTATTTCTGCTATTTTTTGTGCTTTCAACCTCCTTCCAGTTGGTGGTAGAAATGGGTATGAAAGCAATAATGGATCTTGGAAAGGTATACATTTCTGAAAATCAGACACAATTCCAAATTCAGCAAGGGGTCATTTGTGTAGATCTGTCAAGGTGTTTTTATAGAAATTAACACTTAAAAATAACAAATATTGAAATTGATTCGAAAAAAATAACCCTTTGGGCCAACATTTTCACCTCTAACTTCTTCTAAGTATGACAGATTTTTAAAAGCAATATACTGTTACATCTGCTGGGCTCTTCCGGTTGTGGGGATATATAGGACTTGTAGGTTCATCAAGAACCCGAGTAACTCAGAGCCAATAACTGAGCTGCGTTTTGCAATGGTTTTTCGTTGTGTACCGGGTTTGAAGCAATTCATTTGGTAAAATATAAAGAGTGAAAAATAGCTACCAAGGAAACTTGTATATTTCCGAAATGGGAACAAAATATAGAGTTTAGAAGCAGTGGTTATTTGCACATTTCCAAACTTGTGGGTACCCAAACAAGCATGTGAATTAGAGGTCATTTTTGAAAATGACTTCTTTTTTACAAATTGTCTTACATTTGGAAGGTAGAAATGCAAAGAAAGGTAATTGGTAATAACACTTGTTCTACTATTATGTGTTCGCTAGAGACAGGAAATGGCCCAACACGCAACGTGGACACATCACATTTTTCCAGTGAAAACTGACCCTTTTTTTGCAATATGCCTAACTGTGGATTTTGGATCCTAGCTCAGCCAGCACCTATGGAAACCTAGAAAAACCTATACATTTTTTTAAACTAGACACCCAGGGGAATCCAGGATGGCGTGACTTGTGTGGCTCTCACCCGGCTGCAGGGAGCCACAAACTTCCACCCACCTAGCATTCCCCAAGGTCTTTGATAAAATTGGTACCTCACTTGTGTGGCTAGGCCTAGAACTCGTGACAGGAAATGGCCCAAAATGCAATGTGGCCCCATCAAATTTTCCAGTGAAACTGTTTTTTTCCCGCAATGTGCCTAGTTGTGGATTTTGGACCTTAGCTCTTCCGGCACCTAAGGAAACCTATACAGTTTTGAAAACTAGACATCCAGGGGAAACCAGGATAGGGTGAGGTAAAAAGAAACAGCCTAGAGATCCTGATTCTGGATATGCATCCCTAGAATGCTGGAGGAACATTGCTCAAGTCTCTGGACCTTTTCAGCCTAAAAAAAAAGGTAGGGGAGGGGTTGTGAGCGTATGTTCCTCCTTTTCAAAGACATGTATTCCGGTCTGTAGGGTAATTACTTATTAAAGTGCAGTACAATACAAGTTGATTTGAGTGAGAATAGTTTTTTTTATTCACCACTTGATTAAATCAATTTCACTCATTTAAAACATTTCACAGAATGAGTTGTTAGGTAAAGAGAACAGCCGACGTGTTTCTCCCTGTGTGGCAGGTAGAGCCAGGGCTTTCTCAAGGCTAGTCATTTCGTTCCAGCAACATTGTGTTAATGATTAGTTTGTACATTTCCAAAATTGTAACAGGACATTGTTTTCTAACTTCCAAATTTAAAGGTAGATCCAATGATAGTCTCACGTCGAGTCCCCGGATGAACCCGAAACAAGTATGGGGTGACTTCTGTGGCTCCCACCAGGTTATGTTACCCAGAATCCCTTGCAAACCTCAAACTTTGTAAAAAAAAAAAAATAATCCTCACATTTCTGTGATAGAAAGCTCTGGAATCTGTGTGAATCCACAAACTTTCAACCACCCAGCATTCCCCAAAGTCTCCCAATAAAATTGGTACCTCACTTCTGTGGGTTGGCCTAGTTTCTGTGACAGGGGTATGCCCAAAACATACTGAGAAGACTTCAAAAGTATCGATTACAAAAAAAAACTTGTTTTGTGAGCAAGTCACCTGCGTTTTTGATCACGGGCTTGACGGCCACCTAGGGAAACCTACCAATCCCAGACATTTCCAAAAACTAGTCACCTGGAGCAGGGCCGGACTAGCTACCAAGTGTTTTGGTGTGCTGCCAAGCTGAGGGCTAATTTCATTGATGAGGACCTTCGTGTGCTTAAAACCATTCCCATCAACAAAATCAGCCCCCACTGCAATAAAATCAGCCCCCAGCTTGGCAGCACACCAAAACGCCCAGTAGCCAGTGCGGCCCTGACCTGGAGTAGTCCAGGGAGGTGAAAATTGCATGGATCCCCTAAGGTTTTCCTACCCAGAATCCCTTGCAAACTTCATAATTAGCTAAAAAATCATATTTTTCTCACATTTCTGTGTGGGAAAGTTGTAGAATCACCAGTCTGACCCAAATGTCTTACTACCCAGCGTTCCCCCTCAGTCTCCCGAGTAAAATTATATCGCACTTGTGTGGGTGGACCAAGGGCCTGCGACTGGGAAGGGCAAAAAACATAGGGATTGAGGGAATAGCACAGCAAACTCTAAGCAATATATATTTTTTTAAAATACGTTTTTAGGTGATTCTGCATTGGACACCCACACAAGTGAGGTATCATTTTTATCGGTAGACCAAGGGGAGCACTGGGTGGTAGGACATTTTCGCCGGTGCGGTGATCCAATGCAGAAATGTAAGGAAAATGTGATTATTTAAAGCTAAATTTGAGATTTGCAGGGGATTCTGGGGTAGGAAAATGTTGGGGGATCCATGCAAGCCACACATCCCTAGACTCCCCGGGGTGTCTAGTTTCCAGAAATGTCTGGGTTTGGAAGGTTTCCTTAGATGGCCGTCGAGCCTGGGACCAAAAAACACATGTGACCAATTTGCAAAACCAGGTCACTATGTGATAGAAAATTTTGATGTCTCTACAATACATTTTAGGCCCTTGCCTGTCGCAGGTACTTGGCCTACACACAAGTGAGGTACCATTTTTATCAGGAGACCTAGGGGAACGTGGGGTGGTTTGAAATTTGTGTCAGCTTGGTGATCCCACCACTTTCCTACCGAGAAATGTGAGAAAAATGTGATTTATTTTCTGCTAAATTTGAGGTTTGCAGGGGATTCTGGGTAGGAAAACAGGGAATCTATGCAAATTTCCCTAGATGGCCGCTGAGCCTGATATCAAAACGCAGATGACTCCCTCGCAAAACACAGCCTTTTTGTAATCGATAATTTTGAAGTCTCCACAGTACATTTTGGGCAGTTTTTCTGTCACGGGCATTAGGCCTACCCACACAAGTGAGGGACCATTTTTATCGGGAGACTCGGGTTAATGTTGGGGTAGAGGAAGTTTGTTGCTGTCCTTAGATTTCAGAACTTTCCATCACAGAAATAAGAGGACAATTTGTTATTTGTTATCAAGTTTGAGGTTTGCAAGGGATTCTGGGGGGCAGAAAGACTGTGGCATTTGTTTTGGGGGTGGGGGCATTGGCATGCCCCCCCACCCCTGAACATTGAAAAAAAGAATGCCTAGTGGGCTCTCTGCCTCCCCAGGGGTTAGATAAAGGGCAATTGCCCCATCTGCTTCTGGGGGGGGGGGGGAGAAAGACTGTAGCAATTTATTTTAGGGTGGGGGCATTGGCATGCCCATACTGGGCAGCCCCAAGCCCTACGTACAAAAATAAATAAATAAACCCTGGTGCCTAGTGGGCTTTCTACCCCCCAAGGGGGGGGGGGGGGGCACATCAGGGGCTATTGCTTCCACCTGCCAAGTGGGGGGGGGGGGGGCAGAAAGACTTTTTAATTTTTGGGGGGAAAGGGTGGGGGCTTTGGCATGTCAATTCTGGGCAGCCCCCGTCCCTGGTGTCTAGTGTGCTTTCTGCCCCTGGGGGGGGGGGGCATGTTGGGGGCTACTGACTGATTATGCCATAGTTCAATTGGAGGAGCAAGGGTCCTTGTCCAAGGGGCCGTCCCCCCCTGGCGCCTAGTGGGCGGATCCACAAGCATGGATCCACTATGGAAGGGTACTATTGGAAAGGGGAGCTTCTCCCCTGTCCAATGATATCTTTCCCATGTGTTTTGGTGCTCGGGGGACTCAGACAACCCCGAGTAGTGAAACTGAAACTGTTACAGTTTAATTTTCAATGTAATGACGACAGCACGCCATGCGTGCGATCGTCATTACATTGAAAAATTTAAAAAAAGGCTTGGGAGATTGGAGAAGCTCTTCCCCACCTCCCAAGACCCCCTCAAAAAATGGAATTCCCTCTGCTGTTTACAGCATCAGTGATTTAGTGCACTTGTGCACATGACAGAAACATTCCATCATGAGCACTAAAGGGGTTAAATTCTCGCAAACGTGAGACCTATTGCATTACGAATTTTTGTGTTTACAAGCGCCCCATGCTGCGCTTTCACATTAATAGAGGCCTGGCCCCTTTCTTTAGACCAGCCTGTTTAAAGAAAGGGGTGCCGCGGACATTAAAGTGAAAGCGCGGTATGGGATGCTTTTACAAATAACAAATGCTTTTTTTTGTAAAAGCCCCATGGCCCTGTTTCAGTTTAATAGCGGCAGTGGACCTTTCTTTAGACGCAGCTCGTCTAAAGACAGGAGCATGGCCTCTATTAACGTGAAAGCGCGGCCTGGGGTCTTGTAAGCAACAAAAATAAACAGTAAAAAAAAAACTTGCGGCAGCATTCAGCAGCGCAAATAAACCAAAGGCACAGCAGCCACTGTGGCGTGCTGTGGTTTAAGAAAAAACAAGCATTTGCAATGCAATAGGTCTCACTTTACTGAAAGTTTGAGCTACTGGTGTTGCGAATGATGTATGTTCGTTATTTTTTGTGAACAAATATCCCAGCAGTAGCATAAGTAATAAAATAAAATCCACGAAGCAAGAAAAGGGTGCAGTACTACAGGCTGTTACTAAGTGTCTCTGTGGAGTTGTAAAGGGAGCTCTATTAGCCACATAAGGCACTGCACCTTTACTAATGTTACTGCTAGGATATTTATTAACAAAAAAAATTGTAACAAACATTATTTTCAATGGCAATCACTCAGACTTTCAATAAGGTGAGACCTATTGCATTGCAAATGCTTGTTTAACATGGAAAAGGTACGATTAGGCTAGTCAGTGCACTGAAAGCAAAAAGCTGAGGCATAATTATGGCTCAAAGGCGGGGGCGGAGCTAGCCGGCGTCCATGTAAGACGCGCGAGTGCGGAGCTCCTCACCGGTAACCCGCCAAACTCCTCCAAAACCATCCTAATACCGCCCTGCCGGCATTCAAAACGGTGGCAGATCTTCGAACGGGGCCCCGGTCAGTCAGCGGTCCCTTTGCCCGGCGGAGATCCGACGCGGTGACACTTGGCGCCGAAGCGAACGGAGCGGAAACAACCCAGGCCGCGATCCCCGACCTGCCCTTGAGGGCTGCCCGGGTTGCGTCATAGTGCGTGCGGCGCGGGAGACCGAGGGGGTCCCGGTCATCTGCAAGGGCACCTGGTCGGTCGGCGCACTTGCGGCCAGCGCTGAGAGACAGTGGAGCGGGTCGGCTCCTGCCCGGTGACGATAATTTAAGGAGGCAGCGGGGGAGTGCACGGAGTGCGCCCTGACTGCAAGGAGGCTCTGTGTAGACTTGCCAGCCTACCGGCGAGACGCGCCATTCGCCGAATCCCGGCGCCACGCACCGCACAGAGAAGGGACATCGGAGACGCGGTGAGTGACCTGCTTCCCTACACTGCGGCACACTAGCCGACCACTGAACGTGGAGACTACAGGGGGTACTGTCCGAGGTGGTTTCCTGCGAAACGGCCAAATCTGCACCCCCGGAGCGAGCGGCCGCCATCTTGGGCAACGGTCCTGCTGCATACCTCTCTAGACAGGGGGGACCCCCACCGCTGCGCTCACTGCTGAGCCTGACCACAAACCACGAGTGGTGGACTTCGCATCTCTGGGCCTGACAGTCGTATGTCCACTAGAACTGCCATGGGGAAGGGTGACAGAACACAGCCCAAGCTATCGTTCGACCAGAGGAAGGCGAAGGGGGCCGAGGGGGCAACTCAAGCCACCTCTCCACGCCCTACAACATCTGAGAACTCTCTATGTTCGGAGATACGGGACATGCTGGGGAACATGGAGAAAGGCCTACAAGACAGCATGACAGCGATCAGTACCAAAATCGATGCACTGACGTACCGGATGGACCGCATGTCCGAGAGGGTGGACAAACACGCGGAGAGACTGGACATGGCGGAACGACGGCTTACAGAGGCGGAAGAGGCGCAAACGGAGTGGGATAAGGACCGCAGGCAGTTTGGTCGGCTGCTCCAAGTCATACAGGATAAGACGGAGGATTTGGAGGCGCGCTCGCGGCGCTCCAACCTACGCATCACGGGAGTGGCGGAATCCACTAGCACCGGTAAGATGGAGCTGTTTGTGGAGAAACTCCTTCAGACCCTTTTAGGGGAAGATGTCTTCTCCCCTATGTTCATTATAGAAAGGGCCCATCGCACTCTGGGGCCGAAACCACAACCAGGTCTCCCGCCACGACCAATCATAGCAAAGCTATTAAATTATCGGGTTAGAGACTTGGCACTGCGACTAGCCAGAGAAAAGGGAAAGCTACAGTTCGAGGGCATGAACATCTCCCTCTTCCCGGACTTCACGGCGAGGGTGCAGGAGGAAAGGAAGCGTTTTGCTCCCTACAAGAAGCAGCTGAAAGACCTAGGGCTCGACTACGCCATGCTGTACCCTGCGAGGCTTCGCATCAACAGGCAAGGCAACTCTCACTTTTTCACCGACCCCGCAGAACTTAAGAAATCCTTAAAGGAATGGGAGAAGGACAACCGCAACAGTCAGAGGAGTCAGCGAGAAGACATGGCTGCCTCGTCCCACTTGGAAGAACAGGAGTAGCCGGACACATGGGAGATGTTGCTGAACTGATGGCGCTGAGCTGCGCATGGGCTAGGACACAGTCGGAGTGGGCCCATCGTGGCATGAGTCTGGGGTGAGATCTATCTCGTTACTACCGGAATGGTTTGTCTGTGCTGTGGAATGGTGGAGGGACGCTCAACTGGCTGAGGGCAGACCCGGGGTAGGCCCCTCCACATAAGGATCTGACATTAACTGACTGAGAAGACTAGAGCTGGCAGGGTTAACTGCCACTGTGCGGGGGGCGGGATGGGAGCACGCGAGAGGTTACAAGCTCTGGTCTCCCTGCTGAGCCGTTGGCCGGCTAGATTCCTCTGCCCTTACGCTTTTGGCTTTTGGCTCCTTCGGGGGCTCTTTGGGGTTTTGTAGAATTCATTGTTGAACAAGGGGGGATGTTGGGTGGCGAAGGGACCTGTCTGACCTGGTTGGGGATGGTCGGCTGTGGGTGGGTGGGAGGCTGTTCTCTGGTTCACCTGTTGGGACTGTTGTGCGTGATGAATGAGGATGGTGCAAGGGGAGGGTATTTGTGTGTTCAAAGTTGTGGAGATGCTCATGAATTGTGGTGTCTGTGCCCCAAGGAGGGGCAATGTGTAATGCTGTGTTTCGCTGCTTCTCGGGTGCTCCCGGTGGGTGCTCCTGCTCAGGGGAGTACTACTCATGCTATCTTTAGACCAACGATGGAACAGTCACGATTGCAATGTCGAATGCCGCCTTGATTGATCCCACTCGCACCCCACACAATCTCAAACTGATGACATGCAATGTACGGGGCCTAAATGATCACCGCAAGTTGACGAAAGTCCTTAGTTACCTGCACCGTCATAGGGTTGACCTAGCCCTTTTACAGGAAACTCACTTGCCTATTCACAGTAGGATGTTACAGACACGAGGGTTGGCGGGACACATAGTGGCGTCTGGCTTCACAACACACTCCCGAGGGGTACTGACCTGGGTTAGCCCGTCCTCGCAACTGAAATTGATCCCGGTGGCGACGGACACTGAGGGGCGGTATGTCTTAGCCAGATGTGTAGGTAAGGGACTAGACCTTCTGATTGTTAATGTTTACGGCCCTAATTATGACAATCCTGACTTCTATGCAGCCCTGTCCGCACTATGTAGGAAGCACACACAACCTGGGATGTTATGGGGGGGTGATTTCAACTTTGTTTTTGACCCCGAGAAAGACCGCTCCTCAGGCCCTGCCCGGAGGCCGGTGGCTTCTGCTGCCTATATGAGAGCCGAATTACTCAAACTTGACATGGTAGATGTCAAATGAGAAGCACCCCACACTCGGAGGCTTCACACACTACTCGGCCTTCCATAATGTCCACACTCGTATAGACTACTGGTTGGCGACGTCTTCGGTCCAGCGAAGTGTTGGCAGGTGCGAGGTGCTACCACGCACCCTCTCTGACCACTCTCCTGTAATAATACATATCACCACAGCCAGGAGGGGTATCCCAGCATTTACCTGGAGGTTCCCCCCCTTTGCCCTGTTAGATGAGGTGTTTAGGGGCGAACTAGCGGAGGATATCGAGGGTTTCTTTGCTACGAATCTGGGTTCAGTAGATCACTTTTCCACGGTATGGGAGTCGTTTAAAGTTTTCATTAGGGGCATGGCTATGTCCAAACACTCCAGTACACTGCGCACTATTAGACGAGAGTTAACCGCGATGGAGGCCAAACTGGCAGAATTGGAGAGCACACAGCTCAGAGACCCTGGTTCTGACATTGACTCGGTGCTCACCCCTTTGTTAGCTGAGTACCAGGAGCTGGCGGATAGGGAGGTCCTATACATGGGGAAATATGCTACGGCCCGTGTCTATGGAGAAGGGGACAGGCCGGGCGCCCTTCTGGCCCGTATGGTACGGGGTTCACGCAAACCTCTAATCGTAGACGAACTGACCACCCCGGAGGGAGACGTGGTCACAGATGAGGAGCAAATTCTAACGACCTTTCGTCAATATTATGCGGACCTCTATCAATCCAAATCCCAAGGCGCGGAGGACGCCATGGACGACTATCTAGGACATATAGAAATGCCTTTCTTGCGAAATTCCGATAGGGAGTTCCTTATGGCCCCCTTTCACGAGGACGAAATTCTGGAAGCCTTGGCAGGCATGAGGGCGGGTAGTGCACCGGGTTCTGACGGGCTCACGGTGGGCTTCTATAAAGCCTACTCGGGAATTCTACTCCCTCACTTGGTCACTCTCTTCGACGAGATCTGTGATGATGGGGAAATGCCCCACACTATGCGGGAGGCACTGCTAGTCACCATTCCGAAGCCGGGGAAGCCACTGAATATGTGCAGTTTGTATAGACCCCTTAGTCTGCTAAATGTAGATGCTAAAATATACGCAAAGGTACTGGCCAATCGGCTAGCCCTCCTAGTCCCGGAACTGGTAGCGCCTGAACAGTCGGGATTCGTCCCATGTAGAAATCTGACGTACAATATACGCACGGTCCTGGGCACCATGCAGCATGTGCGGCAGGAGAATAGCGCGCTGGCGATTTTCCTGGATATGGAAAAAGCGTTCGACTCTGTCGAATGGCCGTTTATGATCCGGGTACTTCGGAAGTTGGGCCTGGGCGAACCATTTCTGCAAAGGGTTGGCGCACTGTATCACCGACCGTCGGCCAGACTAAAACTGGGGGATAGAGTGTCGGCACCGATACATATCAGTAGAGGGACGCGGCAAGGCTGCCCCCTGTCGCCGCTTCTTTATGCGCTGGTTGCGGAGCCACTGGCTTGCGCCATCAGGGAGTACCACAGTTTGGAGGGGATCAGCTTCCCCTGCTATAAGATAGGCATATCTACGTACGCTGATGACACCTTGCTGTACGTTCGAGACCCGGAGTCTAACCTGACATCAGTCCTCAGAGAGGTGGTCCGCTTTGGCTCACTCTCAGGACTGCGCGTGAACTGGGACAAATCTATCGCATTTCCCCTCACTCCTGTGACGCAGCCCTTCACTATGGAGTACCCGCTACGGTGGACTACGGACTCGGTACGATACCTGGGCATACAACTGCACACTGACCCGGAAATACTTGTCCGCGATAACTACGGCGTGGCCTTTGCCAAGCTAGTTGAGGATGTGGACGCTTGGTGCAAGCTCCCGCTGTCCCTACTGGGCAGGATTGCCATTATGAAGATGATTGTTCTACCCCGGTTTCTGTTTCTATTCACGAATCTACCAGTGGTGCTCTCGAGAGCTTTCTTTACTCAGCTCACGCAGGTCCTCATTCGGCTGGCATGGGCCGGCAAACAGCCCAGAATACGGTGGGCGACATTGATTCTCCCCTGCGAAATGGGGGGCCTGGGGGCCCCAGACATGGAACGTTACTACCATGTAGCGCAGGCAACCCACTTGCACTCTTGGGTTCACGGAGACGCGCGTACGCCGCACTTGCTCCTAGAGCGACTGTTTGCAGACCCGCTCCCTCTTCCAGCAACGATAAGCCTCCCATTGGATCGATCGGTCGGGCGTCTTGACTCCCTTAAGGCGACTAACCACGCATGGCATGCACTGGTGCGCGCCCGCGACTGCGTTAGATTATATTCACCCCTGATGCCGATTGAATGGGCGCTGTGGTTGAGACCCCTGAGAGAGAGGGGAGTTGTAGAATCCCTTCGCTCTTTGGGTCTGGAGAGGATGGAGGACCTATTTGCGGAGGGCACACTTAAAACTTGGGGTCAGCTAGATCTGCAGACTGCGAGCCCCACACTGCTTCAACAATTCCAGTTCCACAGACTGCGCTCGGCTTACCGGGAGGAGATGGGCCTGACTATGGAGGAACCAGAGGAGATCCCAGAACTATCCTATATTATTAAAACTAAAACTCCGGCTAAACTACTTTCGTCTGTCAACAAATTAGGAGTGACACATCAGAGATTAATGCAATCTAAAGCCAGAGAGGCATGGCAGGAGGATCTGCAATCGCCTATAGATGATGGCATGTGGAAATACTGCTGCTCCAGCACCCGTAAGATCTCACTTAATGGCAGGCACAGGCTGGTGCATTTTAAGTTTCTCCAAAGGGTGTACTATACTTCCGAGCGACTGCACCGCTACGGCCTACGGCCCTCGGCGGAATGTGAACGCTGTCGCACTCAGGTTGCCGACTTTTTCCACATGGCGTGGCTCTGCCCCGGTGTGCAAGTATTCTGGAATGAGGTGTTTGCGGAGCTTGATCAGATACTAGACGAAACGCTCCCCAGGACACCGGCGCTGGCACTGCTAGGCTTTTCTAAGCTACTCCCGCCATCCCTTCGCCGACTGGCCGATATGGCGTTATTGATTGCCAGGAGAGTAGTGGCATCCTGCTGGATGCGCGGACCGCTGCCCACCGTGGCCAGATGGAATAGGGATCTGCGATTCTGCTGCACCCAAACCGAGCTGTATAGTGAGTTGTTGCCACCTAGGAGTAGACCGAAAAACTTCTGGGACCTATACAAGGAATATTTACGGGAGGGGGAGGAAGGTGGTTCTGACACGTCTGAAGTGGTGGATCTCCAGGACCAAGTTTCAGAGTAAAGGGCTGGACAGATGGAGGATTCCCCTATGGGGAAGAGAATGAGGAGGTTAACGGGGGGGGGTGCTGGGACAAACAAGTAGTTAATTGCATGGGAGGATTTAGCAAGGAGAGCCACTAAAGGGTTAGGCACTTGGGGGTATGGGATAAGGGGTAGTACGGGACATGGTATTCACTCACCACGTTTATTCTAGTTTGGACAGACTTGACATTCCACGGAACACACTAGGGTGGGTGGGTAGAGTTTGGGATTGAGATTAGGGAGGGTTTCTGGACGTTCTTGTTCTACTATTGACCTAACACAACAAGAGACCTTCCCTTCGAGTTGTTATCAATGAGTAATCAGTTGTCGTGCTGCGTAGAGTGCTGCCTTCGTGGGGGAGCTCATATCAATAAAGCTGAGTTGTGTCCTTTTCATATTGCCGCCGGGCCCCCGGGATGCCGGTTATCATGGCTGTGTATCATCTTTGATTGAGGACTTGTTGAGCTCCGGGTAACCACGCAATTTATGCTTGCCAATGCATTTGTAACGACGCTGAATTTGATGCTAATAAAGGTTTCTTGAAATAAAAAAAATAAAAAATTATGGCTCAAAGGCACACAACACAGTAAATGAAAAACAGGTAAGAGGAACTGAGATAAAAAAATATATCTGGGGTTAATCACGCTACTCCATTCAAGAGCTGGATTTCTCCCCTTAAAGAAGGGGTTAAGAGTTAATACCCCTCCAAGTACAATAGGTAAAAGGGGTGGGTTAGCAGGCGGTGAGATAAGTCATTCAGTTACAAAATAAAAACAGATCAGAAACAGTAAACTGGGTAGAAATACAATGGAGAGAGGAATTGTATTAGACAGATATGAAATTTGGTGGTTGGAAAAAATAGGGAGCACATCCTGAATAGCGGTCGGCAGACAATATCCGGAGACTTATCGGCATAACATCAATTTCTTCCCTACCCTCATTTAGTGATTAACCCAAGGTGGAGGCAAGTATGCCCTGAAATTGTACAGCGAGACCTCGACTGGGTGAGACCTGTTACTGTCAGTGTAAATTGTTTCCTTTTACCAGACACCATGCAACATTCAGATCTTCACTGTTTCAGGCCTTTTTGTTTGGCCAAATTCACTATGATGGGTTTTGTGCACAGTATAGTTTTCTATTCTGCCTTTCTGCTTTTGTTTCCTGCCACCGGCTCTTGGATAATATGCTGGAGGCAAAAAATGACTTCAGACCAGGGGAACAGGAATGATTTCGGAAAGGAGGGCGTGGTCAGATCTGAGTCTAACGGGTTAGTGGTGCTGAATTCGATATAAACAAGAAGCAGCAGTGACCACCTACCTGTTGGAAGAACCTTTACCATCATTGTGTTATAAGCTGTGAAAAACCCACCATTGTTTGCTATTCTGCATTCAGTAATAAAGAAGAAAGTTTGTAAACTAAATGATGATCTGTACTAAGCACCTAGTGTTTTTATCTCAAACTTTATGAAAGATTCCACAACTCCACTTAGAAGGATGCCAGCACATAGTAATAAACTGCACAATGCAAGCATGCAAACGATCCATTAATACATACAGAATAGAAACACAAAGAGGGAAAGACCCAACAAAAAAGGACATAAAAGTGTGGACAAAGGAGAGATTTTTAGAGGGAAGAAACCACAGGAACGTAGAGGGACTCTGAAAATCAAAAAGATGAGTCTGAATGCGGGTGGTTAAATGAGCCTGATCGCCTGCAATTCGCTGTATACATTCAACTTTTTGAGTCATTGAGGCTTTAAACCAGAGGTCTTCAAACTGTTGGGGCGCGCCCCCCTGGAGGTCGTGGATTGGTACCCAGGGGGGCGCAAAGGCCTCTGCAAGTACATGTCAATAAAGATGGCTTGGAAGTGCAGCAATGTTTATTTGCTGCATTTCCAGGCTGTCTTTATTTACGTGGGGCCGGAGGTCAGTGAGTGAGCTGCTGGGGACTCGGCTGGGTAGTGTCTGGAGTCTTATCACAGGTCTTTAAAGACCATTTACATACCTTTGTAAACTGGCTACCGAGGCTTAGTTTTTTTTTCTGTTTCCAGTACCCCTGGGCCCCCACTCTGCTTATTCCTTACATTTGTATTTTACATTTACTGCTGTATTGTGAAAATGCATTTCATGAAAAGGAATATAAAGTAATATTGCCAAAAGAAAAAATGCCAGTCATGTATGTTTAAAGAGCCTGCAAAGACCTTGTCTTGACACTAAATAGGGTATAAATAAAAAAGTATTTATTCATTTGCAATGTGACTTTACTGTCTTTTCCCTATAATTATCAGTAATGAATCATTCAGGCCACCCTAGAACACAATTTAAAGTGTTTTCTGTTTATATTTACTGTTTGAAGTACGCACAGATAAGTGCTGAAAATAGGGCTTGTGGGAAGGTGGGCCAGATAAACAGATGAGGAGGCTGTATATAGTGGGCCAGACGGCCGGTTTTATTCAAAACTGCAGGGTAAATGCCTTTAGATATTGTCTTTAGGGTTCTGTGGCAAGTCTTCCTGCTCTCTTCTTTCTTCTGTGGTTCCTGGTCTCCTCCTGCTTCTGGTATATCTTCTGGGGGCTGGTTGGTCTGCCCAGGGAGGCTCATAAGAGAAAACAAAATAGGGAGCCGTCAGTCCCTTTTCCGATTTTAGGTAGTATGTACTCCGTCACCACACCCGTTCAGTGTTATGAGGGTATTAAAGTAATCTTGTAAAGGACAGGATGGGGATATCTCATGAGGGTAGGATGGGGTGTGGGTATCGTTCGCGTTTCTAATGTGCAGGGTGTAACAGTAAAAATAGTGTGAAAAGGTGGTGGATCTGCAAAGGTGCCTGTACGTATAGTTTACTCATTCGCTCAGGGTGTAGGTGATATAGTGAGGATGTCAAACGCCCACAACCAAACCCCTCTTGTCCTGTTCAAACCTCCCGCCACCCCACTGTACTCCCTCCGACCTCCCGCTATCCTGCTGTTGTGAATGTATCTAGGACCCTAATTAGATATTCCCGATTTATGCCCTTATGTGGTTATAACAAATCATATCCTTATAAAGGCATAAGAATTATATCCATATTAAGTCATAGCCAATGCAGTCCAAATACGGCAAGGCTACTCCCATAGACTCCTAGAAAGTACAACGCGTTCTTAAACAAACCAAGCCTCCAGCAGCCCGGGAATTCCCCCTGCTTCTGTTTTGATTTGTCCTAGAACTCCTAAGAGTCCTGAAAGAACTTCCAGTTCTTAGTGACATCTTATGTCCAACCTTACGTCAAACTCGGCACCTTCCAGGTATAAATATACCAACATCTGCCTTAAGCAACACACGGTGGTTTGGAGCAGATCGGCTATCTACTTGCCCGGCGCCCTGCTGATGCGAGTGCCGAAGGAAGCCGACCCTCCCTGCTGACGCACTGAGAGAGACGCTGTCTTTTCTCCTGCTGAGAAATCCAGCTCCAGTGTTTCCCTGCTACCCTCGCGGGTTACTGGGAGATCGAGTCCTGAGAGAGAGATACAAGACCTCCTTCATTCTATACCGAAGGTACGGAGCTGATTAGACCCGTAGAGAATTCTTGATTCAGATTCTTGGCAAAAAACTGTAACTCATCTACTCCTTTCCACGTACTAGGTTAGGTACACTGGGGTAGGCGTATCTTAGAAACACCAGTTGAGTACATTTAGTCATCATTTTATCATTGTATGTATTTTATCCAGAAGACTGCTCAATAAATAACCCTTTTATTGAAAACGCCTGTCTCTATTTCTCTGCATTTCTGATGAGACGAAGCATGCACGATTGACTGAGTAAAATAGCTATCTATTGTTTTCTGCGACTCTGGAGATATTCCTTATTGCAGGGGGAACAAAGTTGTCATGTGATATGGTTGTCAGAAGCTAATCCCTTCTTGTCTATTCAGGAAAGTTAACGCCTTCTTGTTTACACGAGAAAGTTTCTAGTGACCTCTGAGCTAGCTGGCACACACAATTAAGTCTAACATATTCAATAGAGACCTAGTCGACCGCAGTCCTACGTCTACACTATCGTTTATGTTATTCCAATGCGCAGAGCCTATTGGGAATAGGAACTACACTACATGATGCCCAACGTTTGGTAAGGAGATAATTTAACGCTAGATACTAGAGTAACTCAGTCGTGCTTTTCACACAGACCCCTTTTCCCGTAAAGACTCCAATAGACGTCTGGAGTGGGTAAAAGGTTAATATCCACCAAAACCTAGTAGGAAGAGATTCCTATGTATTAGTTTTTGGTTTAGTCAACGTTGAAGGATACAGTGTTCCAAAATATTGTGCACCTAATCTTTGTTTCCTTGAAACTTGATCTGCAAACTTTCAGTCAATAAAATGTTGGAAAGTGACAAAGAAAGGGAAAGAGCTAGATTAGCAACTCAACTTTTAGCGGATGATACAAGTCTCCAACAAAATGACCCGGATGCAATAATCATCCCGGTAAATGTAAGGAAAACCTTAACTATAAAACTTATAGAAAATGGGGTATCATCAAGAGGTAGTACAGTCATATTTGTTGTCCAGGCACATGAATATCGGCAGACAGAGGTATTCTATTCATGGATAACTTTTCCAGCAGCAAATGCTGTGACACGCGAGTTCCACTATTACAAAATAGAGGAACATCCAGAGGAATACGTTCCTTTCGAGGAAGTTGAAATTCCAATAACTTACCAGGAGCATGAGCTCTAGTTTAATGGCGCCCTAAAACATCAAAATCACATTACCAGGCTCGGTCCACTAGGTAGACCAGGAGCCACATGGCCGGTTCTAGCCAGCTATACACCACATCCTGACATTGAAAAAATGTCAGACAGAGAACTTTTAGTTCAACTAAAACAATTAAGTAAAATACATAGACAATTGGTACAATATTTCATGCGGACTTTAACAGTCCAACCAGCAATAAAAAATCCACAGCACACCCCTCACCCGGGGAACACAAATAAAATTACACCACAGACTATTCAATCAGTCATTGGTAAAATACCCGCAAAACTGGAACAAATTCCGTTCTGGTTAGCTCAAAAAATTACTCAGATAGAGGCAGTATTTCCTGATACTACCCCTCACGAAAAACACAGAATTCTGACAATCTGCCTACCAATGGGGATTGCACCACAGGTGGAGGACTGTGACACTTGGGAACAGTCTTTGCTTGAATCTACACAAAAACACATAGTGTTCCGTCTATGGCGGTTATACCAGATGTACTAAGACAGATTCAAAATGAATATGGTCCAGAACCTGCTTTAACTCTAGGTATGAAATTACTGAAAGACTTTAAGCAAGTCTTGGCTATACTACTAGCCAACATAAAAGGAGAAGCAGCATCCATGGCGATCCGTCAAAAAATAAAAGAAACAGATATAGCAGACCAACCTTTTGAACTTGCCAGAATAATTGAAAAATCCTTTGAAGAACTAGGTAGAGCTAGTTTGGGTGGAAAACCACTAAAACCACAACTAACTGAAAATCCTGAAAAGACTTTCATTAAAAATAATCTCAATTCTCAAAAGAAGAAGTGGGAGGGTAATAAGCAAACCACTCCCAGAGAAAAACATTTTCAGACCAGAGGAAGGTCTCCCCAACGAAGAGATAGATCTCCAGAAAGGGGGGGCAAGTCTCCACAACTGGAGCCCTCTGAAAAAAGATATAACCTTAGAAATAGGGATAATTTGAAAAAACCTGACAGATATCAAGATATTGATACACGTCCCTCTCGATCTTTTCAGACTTCCTCACAGAAATCGGAAAGAAGAGGACGGTCAGAACATAAAGAAGAGCGCGTCAAGTCCAAATACAAAGGACCTGCTCATCAAAGTAAAAAATTACTATTTCCTGAAAAGAAGGTAGCCAGTATTAAAATAAAACATGCCGAGGATCCTGAGGACACAACTCAAGAACGGAGAGTGGGCCCAAACAATGCTAGACAGCGCAGCAGAAGTGACCATAGCTCGCAAGATCCTGATGAATCATCTGGAGACAGTGGACACGAATGAATACATTCAGGTGGAAACTGCAGACACACGAGTTAGTGTGCCCCATAAACTATATGAAATAACATTACGTATAGAGGGGGACAAAACTAGGAAAATAAAAGGTCTCCTTTGGGAGAATCTATCTAAAGGCTATGATATCCTTCTAGCAGAGAAAGACTGGCCACCAGAGTTTGTTCGTGAGTGCCCACATGACGAAGAAACGATTATGCCTGCCTTCTCAAATCACATTCCAATTTATAAAAAATACACATATGCAAGAAAATGGGCAGTGGCCCAAGCCCCTGCATTATATAAAAATCATGTAGGATGGGATGAGGATTCTCCGCATCATGAAATCCAGTTAAAAAATCAACCTACTGCACAGAGGCAGTATCCTGTTAAGCAAGAAGCTAAAAAACAAGTCAGGGAGATCTTAGATCAACTTGAGTACCAGGGGGAGATTGAAACATGCACCTCACAAATGAACAATCCTTTGTTTCCTGTCTCTAAACTGGACAATTCATATCATCTAGTATTGGACTACAGACACTTAAATACTTGTTGGAAAACATTTGCAGTACAAAACTCACACAGTGCAGCACTAATGAATAATATCGTGCACAAAAAATATAAAACAACATTAGATATTTCAAATAGTTTTTTCTGTCAAAATATTGCACCAGAAAGCAGGTATTTAACCGCTTTCTCCAGTATGGGGGCCCAAAGGAATTTTGTCGTCTCCCACAGGGATTCAAAAATAGCCCAGGATTATTTTCAGCCAGGGTAACAGAGTTACTACAAATGTATGATGATGAGGCATTATCTTATGTCGATGACATCTATCTTACAGACAATGACCTAGAGACACACTTGAAAAGAGTGAACACCATCATACTTGGGTTCGCATCTGAAGGGTACAAATTTAACTTTAAAAAGTCACGAATTGCCCACCAGACTGTCCTATTTTAAGGATATGAATTATCAAGTGAAGGCAAAAGCCTAGCAGACAACGTCTTAGAGAAGTGTGCAGTACTCCAAGCTCCAAAAACTCTGAAAAACTTACAATCAATTCTAGGTTTTCCTGAATTTCGGAACAACTTACATTCTAAATTATGCAGAGAGGGTTAAACCGCTCTACGAATTAATAAAACCTGATTTCAAACCAATTAATTGGACTCAAAAACACACAGAAATTTTAAGATCATTACAGACAGAAAACAAAACTGCAAACACGCGCAAACGAACGCAACCTTGTAATCCGAGTCATCCCAGGAAGATGCAGATTTACATACCTGACCTCTAGTGAGGGAGAAACAGTACCAATAGCTTACAAATGACACTTGTACACACAAGTTGAAATGAAATTCAGTTCTACTGAAAAAATTCTGACAGCGATTCAAACGGCTGTAGCAAAAGAAAAACCCCTAGCTCATGGGAAGAGGATATCTGTTTTAACAGCAGTATCAGCCCTTGAAGCAGTAACAAGACCGAGCATTACAAATGCCATGGAATTAGATCCAAAAATGGATACAATGAGTTAATTCTCTTGATACAACTGACGTGATACATGCATTTGATCCCAAAATGAAAAAGCTAGAACATCTAGAATACGAAAAAGAATATCCTCTGTCGATCGAAATTCTACCTCTGGAACAGTACACCTGTGTAGTCTACACAGACAGATTTGCACAACACTACGTTGTTGATAAAAAAGTTTACAATGCTGCGTGAGCGATTGTTAAAGGTCGCTGGCACTTAGGTAAATTCAGACCCATGGTCACTAAAACTGAATCAATCAGAAAATGTACAGCTCAGCGAGCTGAACTACGAACTTTAAAGATGGCGCTTGAAAATGCAGATCGCGAATTCCCCACACTAATAGTCTGCGATTCGCATTACTGCGTCGAATCTTACAATAATTCCATGCAGACCTGGATTAAAAACGGTTACAAAGATGAGACAGGTGGCAGAATAAAAAATAAAAAACTATGGGAACAAGGAGTTCTTTTGCAGAAAGAACTACGAAAGACTCACGTGATACATACGCAGAGTCTTCAACGTGATGGCGTTCATGTTGTAGGGAATTCATTGGCTAACAGAGCCACAGCGGCAGCTGGTCAAACGGCTTCCGTAGCTACAAAAAAGCGTTCTAAAAAACAAATAGATGGAGAAACGCTACTAGCAGTAAGAGCCTTAATGGAAGGCAATTATGCAGCGTTACCTCTAAACTATCCACTCGGAAATACATACATAATTGATGCAAACTCCGTTCCGTTTGCTCAAATCCCTAGAGTTGGGGATAGAGTAATTGCAAACACAAACCGGAGGGCTTACTTGATTCAAGAAGCACACATGGGAATGGGACTGAGGCACCAAGAGATCCTGAAATCTCTAATAAAATTGCAATCAGAATACTGGTGGCCGGGAATGAGCGTGCAAGTTTATAACTTTGCAATGGATTGTCAAGACTGCAATAGAGATCGCAGTTATGAACCGGACCAGATATCTGACCATAGCACAGTAAGACCAGTCCAGACACCTCTATTAGACAGCATTAGACTATCTACACGCAGGCGTCGGACCGGACAAATGCGATCCCATAAATATTAAGACGAGATTCATTTGGATGTAGCCCCAGCGATCGGCTGATGCCAGAACTGTTATAAAAGATTTGCGAGTCTTTATCGGCACATACGCAATTGGCATGCTACATTCTGACCAGGGTCCTGCGTTTAGCTCTCGAGCTTACAAGGAGGCCATGGCCAGCATGGGCATTGCATTGAGGTACTCTAGTCCATTCCTTCCTGAGGGAAATGCGGTAGTGGAGAGACAAAACCGTGACATAAAGCAATCTATAACAGCAAGGGTATTAGGTTCGGGTGATGGGTGGGTCAAACATCTATTAAGTATCCAACGTAGTCTTAACAATCTGCCAAGAAATTCCTGGGGGGAATCACTCCGTATGAACTTTTGTTTGGTACAAGAATGATAATCGAAGATCTTGATTGTCAGACTTCAGTGGTGAAACAAAAAGCTTTTGATATCAAAGTTCGTTTGGCTGTTTTACAGGACTTGAATGAAACAAGAAGAAGTCTAAGTAACACAAAGCTAAAGCCAACGACCACTGAAGAAAAACCACCTGTCCCAGCAAGACCTGTATGGATTCCAAAGATTGGGGATCTGGTCAGAGAAAAGATCGCGGTGAAGAAGGAATTTGGGCCTTCTTACAGAAAAGCAGTACCTGGATTAGCTATCAGCGGAACAAGATCAGTAGTACTACCGCCCCTTGCTGGTAAAAAGGAGAACTGAGTTGTATCAATCGACCTGGTAAAACCACAACCATGTGGCCAATATTAAGTAGTAGGCCCAGTGGACTCCTAAGAAGTAGCAGAAGACCAAACCTTGCTACAATCTAAGAGGTTCAAACTGAAAGACTAATCACATTTGATAAACCTGCAGTGAATAAAAAAGGACTATGCAACAAAGCCATGGAACTTGTGCCTCTTGAAACCCAAATTGCAACAGTTCGTGATGAAACACCAGTCTACAATGATGTAGCCTCTGACTATACTAATATGGCAAAGGAAGAAGCAAATCAAAAGATTAATGAAAATCCTGAAGCAATTCCAACAATTGACAGATCTGCATCTGGCTACTTTATCAATTTCGATGACTTTTCTGATGATCCAAGTGAACATGGAGACAAGCCAGTAAACAGAACTTTCAAAGACAAAATTACAGAACTCTTTCATCAACTTGGAGAAACATATCTGATTTCACCCTGGATTGAACTGTGGATTGTGTTAGGTGATCTTTTCCTCCTGCTCTGGCTCATCTTAGTTTTAAGCTTGGGAAGAATGATTGAAGGAAAATACAGCACAATGGATACAGCAAGTCAGAACATCAACTTGGTTCTAAAACTTCACAGATCCTCTCACATTGAAAAAAGAAAACTATCGTCAATGAACATCACAGCCATTCCTATACCTGGTGGTGTAGCATGGGACAATACTGATTACGAAATCTATGACCCGGTTGAACTCTTGAAATATCCACATCAGTTCAAGATTTCTTTAAGTGACTTTGTATCACCTAGTACTTTCGTACTTTCTCTGAAGATTGGGACTTTGAAAATATTAATAATATGATGTCAGATTTAGAAATAACTATGAAATGTGTGATTCCAGTGGGTCACTGGGACCATCCCCTTGGGAACACTATTTTCTCCTCTTATAATCAGAGGATTCCACGCAGTTTATTCAGTTTATGACTTCATTTATTTGTAGATATTCTCTTTTTTCAACGAATATTCATTAGAGCATATTCAATTACTTGTAATTTCACATTTTTCATCAATGAGGCATCATTATTATACATAATATCCAATGCATTTTGGGCTGCATTTCGAGCCCTTCATCAGGGAATAACACTGTAAAGATAAACATATAAATGTCACTTAGTTCTCAACATAAAACATATGTTCTTATGACACGAGAAAATAGAATCGTTTGTTTGTCACATTCGTAATATTATATGGCATACAGAAAAAATGATAAGTGAAATGGCAACTTACATGCCTGTCTTTCAATGTTCTAAGCTCTAATGCTGGATGAAAATAAAAGAAAAATGCTAGGAATGAGTTAACTTGTTCAGCGTAGTTGTTGAATACAACGTAGCGTGCAGGGTTTGTTTTGGGCAAACTGACCTGTCGTTTGAAGAGCGAGGGTCTGAGTAACCACGAGCGCGGCTTCTGTGTCGTTCTTTGCTTCTTTCGGCAACATTGTTGCCGTTGAGTTTATGTTTTCAAAAGTGATCGCGATCACGTGTTAACTGAAAACTGAAAAAAGACTATGGTCTGACCGGCTCATGTGGAAGCTCTGTTTTGTTAAATATTAAAAAGGAAATTGCAAAAATAGGTGAAAAAGATCGTTTACGTTGTAAAGACCAAAAAATTGCTCAATAATTGGAGAATTCAAAACATGAGGTGACTCATGGCGGTCGGGAACCGATGTACGAGAAAAAAGAAAATGATGTAGTGTTCTAGTGTGGTGAGCTATGTGGCGACTCTATCAGGTTTGGTGCTAAGTGGGTATGTTGTGTTGTGAATGTACAGTGTAAACATACACAGGGGTGCCAAAATAAGGCACTGGAGCAAATTTACAGATTATAAGTAGCATGAAAACTCTATCCTTTCATTGAGTCCAAAAGGTTTTTGAGTACACAGTCTATATATCCATGAATTCTCTCTTTGAAGTAGATGTTTAGTATTGTCTCTGCCTTCCATCTTTTTGATATTTTCTAGAATCAAAAATTTCAGTTGTGCAATATTGTGTTTTAATTCCATAAAATGCATTGCAACTGTGGATTTCACATTCTTTAGGCGTATGTTCGATTTATGTTCTGTAATTCTCACTTTGATGAGGCGTTCCGTCTTGCCAATGTATAGTTTGCCACAAGGACACTTTAAAGCATATATTACATTAGACGAATCACAGGTTGCATTGACTCTTAGCTTGATTTCCTGACCTTTCATGGGATGGTTGATTTTATTGCCTCTAATGATGTTATTACAATGTCCACAATTGTGGCATGGTTTAGTTCCATTGAAGATTTCTGTTGTGGACGTCCGTGGTTGAATCATTTCCCCTATGTTTTTGGTTCTGGTAAATGCAAATAACGGTGGATCTTTGAAACAATTATTGAAATCAGGTTCCAAAGTGAGCATTCACCAATGTTTAAGTATGGTCTTTTTAAATTTGTAACTTGATGTTGAAAACTTAGATATGGCAACAATCCTGGTTTGCTCTCTTGATTGACTCGGTTGTAACAGAGACCTTCTGTCTATTTGTTCAAGTTTTTGTTTAGATTCTTCCATGATATGTTCTGGGTATCCTCTCTGTTTGAATTTGTTCTCCATTTCCGTTATTCTTTTTTGCAACACAGTGGGTTCAGACGTGATTCTTTTTATTCTGGCCATCTGAGAAAAAGGTAGAAATCTCTTTAGGTTGTATTCGTGGAAACTGCTATAATGAAGCATATTGTTTCTATCTGTACTCTTGATATAAAGATCAGTTTCAAGTCCTTTATGTGTGCGGTTAACTTTGACATCCAAGAATGTGATGGTGGTATTGGATATTTCCCAGGTTAGCTGAATTCTTTCATCCACTTGATTAAACTCTGTCAAAGCTTCACGTAGTTCTTCTTTGGACCTTGACCAAATTATGAAGATGTCATCGATATATCGGATGAAGAGTTTTAAGTTTTTACACCATTGTGTTTTAGAGAGTATGTGCTTTTCTTCATAAAACTTCATAAAGAGATTCGCATATACCGGCGCTGCCGAATTGCCCATGGCAGTGCCAACCAATTGAAGATACCACTTGTCATTATATTTGAAATAGCTTTGGTATAAGGAGAAGAGCATTAACTCCATTAGAAATGTTTGAAAGTTCACATCCAGGTCTGTGCTCATGAGGGCTTTTTCTATTGCTTCTATACCCATGGAGTGGGGTATGCTTGTATATAATGAACGTACGTCTGCTGTGCACAGTGTTATCTGTTCATCTGGTTCAATTTTGATTGTTTCTAATTTCAGTATGAATTCAGTAGTATCCTTTATGTATGTTGCCATGTTTTTAACTAGAGGTTGTAAATATTTATCCAGTAGTTGTCCTATAGGTTCGTGCATACTGCCCCTGGTGGATACTATTGGTCTTAAGGGTGGGTCCAATAAGTTTTTGTGGATTTTTGGAACCATATTTAGTGTCGGACTTTTAGGATTGTCTTTAAGTAGGAATTTCTTCGTTCTGTCATTGATCACACCTATCTCATATGCTTTGTCTATGATCATTTTCAAGTTTTGTGAGAATTCCATGGTCGGGTTTTGATCAAGTCTCATATATGTGTTGGTGTCATTCACATGTTCCAATACTTTTTGTTCATATTTCTCTCGATCCATTATGACTATTGCACCACCTTTATCTGCTTTTGTGCAGATGATTTTTTCATTGTTTTTTTTTTTTTTTTTTAAAACCTTTATTTATCAAATGCACAATACACAGCGTCTGCCTACAACCCATTCGGGCCGGCCGCTATGACAAAAAACAAAGTATCAATCACAATACACTACGAAAAGGCCGTATATCGCTTCATTACGGTGTAGTGGCATAAAACATCATATAAAAGATGCTGAAGGTTCAATTTTTGTGATTTTGTCGAAGTTCAACAAACAGCAGAAACAAAGACATGGTAAAAGCAATGGCAGGCTCACGGGAGGGGAGGAAAAGCGGGAAATCAGTATATAAGAATGGAAGCAGGTCTACTAGGGGAGGGAAACAATGAAAGGAGTGTTAAGAATGAACGCTGATTAAGGGAACGTCAATTATGGGGAGGAGGGAATGGTGTCAGTGCAATCAAGTGGCGGGGTACAAATGTCACCCCAGCATTCGTTCCATTGCGCCCAGATTCTACCCCATTTCCTAGGACGACCCGAGCCTCATAAACCGTCTTCTCCCGAAACATGCACCAATCCATGTAAACTTTCCAGGCACTGAGTCCAGGCGGTCTGTGGGAGCCCCAGAGCTGCGCTATGTCCCTCTTGGCAACCATGTTGCCCAGGGTGATCCAAAAGGTCTGAGCGACCGTACAATCTGTAGGCTCCCATACATTAAGCAAGCAGCGCCTCGCCTCAGGAAGGAGGGGGACCCCAGTGACACGCCCCATCACATCATGGACCCTAGACCAGAAAGAAGAAATGACCGGGCATTCCCACAAAATATGAAGAAAAGTACCATTCATACCACAGCCACGCCCACACAATCCATCAGTTGCGAGCCCCATTCGCACCAGACGCATACCAGTCACATAGACTCGATGGAGGATCTTCAGTTGCACGAAACGGAGCCGAGCCGGAATAGCCACCTCCTTAGGGGAGGAAATCGCCATTTGCCAGTCTTCGTCATCCAATTCGAAACCATCTGCTACCCAGGAGGCCCGAAGCTTCACCAGAAGGTCGGCCCTAGTATTAATGAGTTTTTTATAAATTAAGGAAATCGTACTATCCGGGACATGGCCGTCAAGAATACGATCTTTCAGCGGGGATGACCGGGTGATTTCCGTCCCGGGGGGAAAAGCAGAGAGCAGGGCGTGCCGCACCTGGAGGTAACGAAAGTACTCCTTGTCGTCCAGGTGATACTCTACCTTCAGGGCCTCAAAGGATTTCACAGTGCCTCTGGCCCAAAGATCCTCCACCTTGCTAATACCGATCATATCCCATCTATCAAACCCTTTCGTACGCCACAGGTTACCCAGTCGTTCAGAATCATACAGCGGGGTCATGCGCGTCAATCTATCGCTCCAACCTGTAGCCACAGTCGCATCCTTCCAGGCACGCACGGCACACTTTGTAGGTCCAGTCAAAAGCCGGAATGGTGACTTTGAATATAAGGCTCTATTGAAGTTGTCGCCCGGCAACAGGAGTTTATCCATAGCGAAAGTGGGACCGGGTCCTGGAGAATACGTCACATGGTTAATCGCACTTAATTGCGAGGCCCAGTAATAACGTCTGAGCAATACCGCCATCGTACCAGGGGAGCGTAAGTTTTGATAGGGAGATGCGGGCTCGTCCGTCCCAAATCAACTGCCTCTGAAGGCCTTCAACCTCTTGGAAATAGCAAGAGGGAACAGGATCGAAAAAGTTCTGTAAGGCATACAAAAACCTGGGGAGGGACATCATTTTAAAAAGAGCCGCTCGTCCCAATGGAGACAAGGGCAAATCACGCCACCTTCGTACATCCTGCTTGAGGCGACCAAGAGGAGCATAAAGATTACGATCATAGCGCACTGAGGAGTCCGTGGAAATGAAAATTCCCAAATATTTAAAGCCATCCTCCGCCACCTGGATCGGGAACCTACGAGTCAGCGGAGGCAATACCCCCGCTATAACATAGACACACGACTTGGTCCAGTTAATAACGAGCCCGGAGTTCCTACCAAAGGAGGTGAGAACATCGAAGAGCACGTTTAGAGACTTCTGAGGTGAGGTGAAATAGAGAAGGATATCGTCAGCATAGAGTGAGACGCGATCCTCCAGATCCGGTGTCCACCGGATCCCTTTAATCGAAGGCTCCCAGCGAAGCCACGCTGCAAGGGGTTCCAATGCCAGTGCGCAGAGAAGTGGAGAGAGCGGGCATCCCTGACAGGTGCCACGTCCCAGTGGAAATGAATCAGAGCCTCTGCCGTTCACCACGACTTGGGCTAACGGTTGTTCATATAGAAGCTGCACCCATGCAATGAAGTTAGGACCAAAACCAAACTTGGAAAGGGCCGCCCACAAATATGGCCACTCAATGGTGTCGAAGGCCATTGTAGCATCCAGGGAGGCCACTACTGCAGGCTCAGTGAGAGCCTCAGCTCTCGCGAGAACGCTGTGGAGTCTACGGAGATTAAGAGCTGTGTTTCGATGGGGGATGAAACCGGACTGATCCGGATGGATCAAGTCGCAGATTACTGACAATAGACGATTAGCCAGGACTTTGGCGAGAATTTTAGGCTCGGCGTTGAGCAATGAGATGGGGCGATAAGAGGTGCATCGGTCACGAGGCTTGCCATCCTTGTAGATGACCACTATAGTAGCCAAGCGCTGTTCAGATGGAAGGACGCCCGCCTCGAATGCATCGAGAAACATAGTGCGCAAATGGGTAGCCATTTTGTCTGGTCGGAGTTTATAAAGCTCGATAGGCAAACCATTGGGCCCCATCGCTTTGCCCGATCGCAAGGACCTAATGGCAATAGCGATTTCGTCCACCGTGATAGGAGCCTCCAGAGCGAATCTATCCTCCTCCGAGACACAAGGAAGTGCAATGTCGCGCAAAAGTAAACAGGAGTCAGCCTCATCACAGTCACTAACTGATCTGTACACCGTACGGAAATGATACACAAAACATTCAACGATTTACCAGGTTCAGTCACACAGTCACCATTCTCACGGGTGATAACGGGAACCACACGGTTCAGTCTCTCAGCCTTGTCCAGCCACGCTAGGAGCTTCCTAGCTTTGTCACCCACATCGTAAAGACGGCCTAGCTGATTCATACGCATCACCTTAGCAGCATCAGTCACCAGGGCTCTATAATCTGCCTGCTTCAGTTCTAATGAGTGTAAGAGTGCAGGTGTATCATCTCCACCCAACCCACTTTCGAGCGTAGTTATTTCGGCCTCAAGAGCCGTCACAGCCTCCCTCCTAGCCTTCCTATCGGCTGCAATAAGGGACAATGCGGAACCCCGTATAACAGTTTTAAAGGCCTCCCACAAAGTCGTAGGGGAAGCGACCGAACCCACATTCTCATCAAAATAACAGTCGATCGCCTTAACCAAATTTGAGCGAAGCTGAGGATTCCTAAAGTGCCAGGGGGGAACAGGAGGGACTCTACTTCCGGAAAAGCCTCCCACCGAAACCTCGAGTAACAAGGGGGAATAGTCAGAGATACCCCTAGGGAGATGCCGGATTTCACGCACCAAGGAGGAGTTAGCTGTTAGCATAAAAAAATAATCAATCCTTGAGAGGCTGCCATGAGCACCAGAGTGAAAAGTGTACTGAGTTTGTGTCGGGTGTAACATCCGCCAGACATCCACCAACCCGAAGGTCTCAATCAAGTCAGTCAACCACATCTGGGACAATGGCAGAACCCTAGGGGGCAACCGGTCACACTCACCCGACACTACCGAATTGAAATCCCCACCCATGATCAGGAGACCATCCGGAAGCCCTAGAAGAGTTCTACCGAGGTCAGCATAAGTGGTAGCTTGCAGTCCCGGGGGAACATAAACAGCAACAATTACAATCAGCCTCCCCTCCCATCTCCCCGAGACAGCAGCATATCGACCCCGCTCATCGAGGGTGACATCGTCTATTTCAAGGGCCAAGGAGGATTTCACCATTATACCAACCCCTCGGGAACCGGATGTAAAGCCAGCGTGAGCCACGAGTCGATAACCTCGGCGGTCAAGAGCTTTACAAGCATTGCCTATCAAGTGGGTTTCCTGAAGTAAAACAACATCAGGGGAATGACGTCTGATAAATTGCAGCACAATACCACGTTTGATCCTGTCTCCCAAACCATTAACGTTCCAAGATAGCACTTTCATGTCACCCCCCCGATTCCAGTAAAACTCCCAAACCACCCCCTCCCAGAGCCTCAGAGCAAGGATACATGCAAGCGATACAATACCATGTGAGAAGGAAAACATAGAACACAAAACACAACCAAAACCCCACCTCCCACCCCACAACCAAGAACCCGTTACAACACCCCCCACCCTGCACCCCTGCTGACTCAGAAGCCACCCCAAACTGCAGTGTGCCTGTCGCCCCTTCAGAATCTACACAAAGAACCCCTAAGGAGGAAGGGAGAGACTACCCCAGCCCACCCCACCCCTGGGCCTAAAGATGAAAGCATATAAAAATACTCTGTAAAACGTTACGACCCAGAATCGGACCTCAGGACCCAAAGTCATTCCTGCGCCGTTGCGCCTCCGTCCGCGCCTCCGGGGCCTCCGCTCTCGGCGTCATCCTTTGGCAATGAGTCCAGCCATTCACTGACACTGTCCGGTTGATCGAAGAAGAAAGCACGTTCCCTGTACTCGATACGTAGGCGAGCGGGAAACAGCATCGCATATTTAAGTCCCAAGTCTCTCAGGCGACGTTTCACTCCCAGGAATCCAGATCGTTGTCGCTGCACTTGAGGAGTAAAGTCAGGGTAGATAGAAATGGAGCAGTTCTCAAACTTCAGCGGGCCGTGCTTGCGAGAGGCCTGAAGAATGGCGTCCCTGTCCCGAAAGTGGAATAGCCTAGCAATAATAGGCCTCGGGGGAGCCCCCGGCTTGACCTGTCCACCCGGGAAGCGGTACGCACGCTCGACTGCAAAAAACTTACTAAGGCCTGCGGGAGCAAGTTTGGCAACAATTAATTCCTCGACCAGTAAGTCGATCGAAGCAGCACCACTGTCCTCCGGTAACCCGACCAGGCGGATGTTGTTCCGTCGGGCCCTGTTATCATACTCTTCCATACGTCTGGCCAGCAGATCATGCGACGACCGCAGATTCCCGATCTCCGATTGCGCTTCCGCCATGTCTGTCACCAACTGGTAGCTTTAAGGTCCAATGCTTTGACCCTCTCATTAGATTTAGCCAAGTCGGCTCGAATAAGGTTAACATCAACCGCCACCGTGTCTATCTTGGACACGATGGCGTCGTTTTGCTGACCCATATCTGCCCTGAGTCCTGTAATGGCTGCCAGTAGGTCTTGAAGGGACACCTCCGATGTGGCCGTCATGTCCGTCCTCGGGTCCTCAATACTGCGGCTGGCAGCGCTGGGGGATCCTCTTGGCTGAGTGTAACGATCTATCACGTTAGACTGAACTGATCCCCCACGATTGGTGACTTTCCTGCGCTTCTCCAGCTCGGGTTTCATCGCCATGTTGGAATCAGCACCCCGTTAGGTCCGCCCAGGCGCGGTAAAATGGCAGCGACCCTCCGGATTCCAGAATTAGCAATCTCACAAAAATCACAAACCGCTGATCCGGGGCTGTGGTGAAAACATACTGTTCAATCAATCAATCAATCAATCAGTGACATTTATAGAGCGCACTACTTACCCGTTGGGTCTCAAGGCGCTTAGGGGGGGGGGGTGCCGTTACTGCTCGAACAGCCAGGTCTTGAGCTTCTTCCTGAAGGAGAGGTGGTCTTGGGTCAGGCGCAGGTCGGCCGGGAGGGAGTTCCAGGTCTTGGCGGCCAGGTAGGAGAAGGACTTTCCTCCTGTTGTCGCTCTACGGATGCGTGGGACGGTGGCGAGAGCGCGGCTGGCTGAGCGGAGGTGACGTTTGGGAGCGTAGAAGTTGATTTGTTTGTTGAGGTAGCTCGGGCCTTGATCGTGTAGGGCTTTGTGTGCGTGGGTGAGGAGACGGAAGGTGATTCTTTTGTTGACGGGGAGCCAATGTAAGTCTCTCAGGTGTCTGGAGATGTGGCTGTTTCGTGGGATGTCAAGGATGAGTCTGGCTGAGGCGTTCTGGATCCGCTGGAGTCTCTTCTGGAGCTTGGCGGTGGTTCCGGCGTAGAGGGCGTTGCCGTAGTCCAGTCGGCTGGTGACGAGGGCCTGGGTGACGGTCTTCCTGGTCTCCGTGGGGATCTGTTGGGTAGACCACCAAAGCCAGGAGTGCAGATCAGGTCCCAGGCAGGCAGTTCAAGGATGGAAGAGAAACCGAAAGTGAAAGTGACATCACCACCGGTTAAGCAGATGCCAGGCGACCGTTGTTGTTGAATTACTGCTCGGCCATCCAAAGCAGCAGAGTCCCCGGTCCCGTCCGGAGCTAGGCCAGAAAACTTAGGACAACGTAGATATGGTTCCCGAAGTCCGATCTCGGCCCCCAAAAGTGCAGCAGCATCAGCAAGAGTAGCACTTCAAAAGCCCATCAAAATAACCAGGATTTCGGAAGGATAGATCAAGAAGGGCGGCGCGGGTCTCGGGAGCTCTCTGCTCACGCGACCATCTTGGATGCCCGCGTAGCTCCTCCCCCCGATTTTTTTTCATTGTTAGATAGTTTTTTGAGGGTGTCCAAATCCTTCTGAGTGATATTTTTATTTGTGTGTTGTTGATGTTTTATTTTGATTAGATCTTGTTTCACCATCTTTTCAAAGATGTCTATGGTTTTGTGACTAATAGGTGCTTGAAAGGAACTGGTGGGGCGTAAGCCTTGCAGTTGATCTGTTTCTTGTATTGTTGGTTTAGGTAAGATGTTGTCAAAAAAATGTCATAGACGTAGTTTACGCATCAGTTTGAAAAAGCTGACTTCCAGCTCTAAATCGTCAGTTGTATGAGTCGGTACAAACGATGTGCCTTTTTGTAATAGTCGTTTCTCGTAATGGTTTAATGGATGATTGCTTATGTTAATAACTAATTGGTCTTCGGTGTTTTTTTCTTCTCCTTGTTGGAGCCTGTTGTGCTCCTCGTGACTGGTGCTTCTTTCTCCTTCTCTTTTTCTTTTTCTTTTGTTCTGTCCTCTCCTGGGTCGCCTCTTTGTGCTTGACCCTGTTCCAAAAAATGACTCTGTTGAGTTTGAATGAGGACTGTCGGTTGTGTGCTTTGTTCCAAGTCTGTACATAAGCATAAACTCAACGGCAACAATGTTGCCGAAAGAAGCAAAGAACGACACAGAAGCCGCTCTCGCGGTTACTCAGACCCTCGCTCTTCGAACGACAGGTCAGTTTGCCCAAAACAAACCCTGCACGCTACGTTGTATTCAACAACTACGCTGCACTAGTTAACTCATTCCTTGCATTTTTCTTTTATTTTCATCCAGCATTAGAGCTTAGAACATTGAAAGACAGGCATGTAAGTTGCCATTTCACTTATCATTTTTTCTGTATGCCATATAATATTACAAATGTGACAAACAAACGATTCTATCATTAAGGTTGCTGTTATTTTCTCGTGTCATAAGAACATATGTTTTATGTTGAGAACTAAGTGACATTTATATGTTTATCTTTACAGTGTTATTCCCTGATGAAGGGCTCGAAATGCAGCCCGAAATGCATTGGATATTATGTATAATAATGATGCCTCATTGATGAAAAATGTGAAATTACAAGTAATTGAATATGCTCTAATGAATATTCGTTGAAAAAAGAGAATATCTACAAATAAATGAAGTCATAAACTGAATAAACGGTGTGGAATCCTCTGATTATAAGAGGAGAAAATAGTGTTCCCAAGGGGATGGTCCCAGTGACCCACTGGAATCACACATTTCATAGTTATTCGAAGGCGTTTTTAGGGGTAATAACGCCACCCATGGAGAACCTAACCTTCACAAATTGAGGTAACCAAACGGCTGTGCATCCACCCTAGACTTTTTCTGTCAGATTTAGAAATGTCAGCAAAATTTACAGAACATGATTATTTACAAAGTTCATCAAATTATGAAGAAATGTATTGCTTTAATCATTTTGGGCATCATTATTTGCATAAATCTGCGAATCCTAGAAATGTTTTCAGTTATAATCAATGGGAACATTGTCCAACTCCGCCAAAAGGCAGTTCAAAAACATTTTATGAGAAATTCCCATACTTCTCAGGGTTTAATATCACTGATCCAGAAACGTTTTATTTTAAAATTATGAATAAGATAGGAGTGAAAAACATGTTGACAAATACTAAACTGATTTATTCTGAAAAGTTTTATGAAAAAATGTCTACATTTGATTTTGAATTTTGGAAAAACAACATTGAGACAAAAACTGTCTGGGGTACAAAAGAATGGCAGGTACAAGGTTTAGAATCATTATTCAGAGCCTGCATTATCCCAGAACAAATAATGTTCCTGAATGATACCATTCAACAAACAACCTGTCTTGGCCTAGCCAAGATAAAAGATTTAAACAACCCGTCTGTACCAAAGCCTATGCCTGATAGAAATAACACTACAGATGAGGGGTTAGACGTGTCCTATGTTTAAAAAAAAACAGAACTAATCCTGATTGGAAAAAATGGTTGATCTGGCCCACAGACACTAATAACTGTCAAGACAGATTCCTGAACAAAATACAGGGGTTCAAACAGAATAGGCCAGACCCAAGATATTCCCAGAGACAACATCCAGGGATAATAACAACATACAGTGTAGGAAAACTATGCCTCGAATGGCTACAGAAATCCACACTACCCGAAATTAAGCAACACTTAACTTTACTTAAAGAAGGTGCTGACTTGCGAGATTTCTTACTGGGACCACGCAAACAGCGTCAAAAACGTTTCATATACGTCGGTACATACGCAGCTTACAACGAAGCTTGGAAAGTAACACAAATTGAAACTGCTGATAAAATACGAGAAATTGATCGTATTAATTTGGAAAAATTACTGTCTGTAGTGGACAATGGGTTAACGACTCTGTCCTCCAGAATTTATTCACTGGACAGCATTGTATCATCTGCTATTGATATAATAGAACAGGATATACTAATGTTACAACATGTCAAATGCGTGACCCTTAATTGAGTGACGTCCCCTGGTCACAGCGTAATGCCCATGAATTGGGTTGTAAAGTTCCACAAAAGTTTTCAAAAAAAGCTTAAATTTCTTCAAACATCTTTATTTTCATTGTTTCCAAAGTCATTTTTTCAAAACGAATAATCCAGCCTTCTGGAAAATTATTAGGGCGTCCAATGCACTTCGGCTATGCAATAGCCTTCATCAGGGACTGGATTCTACAAATTAAATAATCACATGTAAGGATATAGCAGGGACTCAAATGTCAAATTCACAACTGTTAAATTGGTAAAGTCTCAAAAACGGTACATAATGTTAACTCATAAATGTCACCCCGTGGATCGAAGAGAAAACTAATACAAAAAATACAATTGGGGTTAAGTTAAAAACTCAAAGCAAGTTGTGTTAAGACACCTCCACCAGACATTATAGCGAGAATAAGCCATGCACACATAGTAGAAAAAGACGGTCCGAGCGTAGTTACAAGAGAAACCCTTTGCATAAATTTAGTTCTAAACCATAAAGAGAAAAGTATACACCCGCAGAAAAAAATATACACCCGCTTACCGGTTAGACTGAAAGAAAACTCCTACACGCCATTTGCGGAAGTAGATTTCCGAAACAGGTGCGAGGCACCGGTTAAATCACCACGCTGATAGTGAATATACAACATGGCCAGTCCCAATTACGTTCTATTGTACAGTTAGGCTGGACGTTACAAAATCTGCGTTCGGGCAACGTGCCATGGCGTCTAATCAACACAACGTCATTATTTTCAATCTTTAACCTTACTGATAAACAAATCTCTTTGGTACAAAGAGGGGCAGACTATACGGTGGTGAGCATTGAAAAACTAGAAAAATTACCATTGACAATGTCAGAACGACTGGTCATTGAATGGATATTACATGGCACCATTACAATCCCGATAACAACTTTTCAGTTTCAATACTGCCAAAAGTATATACCAGCAGGCCTGTATGAAAGGTTGGGTAAAGGATACATCAAGTCAACCTGGAAATTGCCTTATACACATAGATGTTAGAGTGGGGGCAAGAAAGAAGTATTTCTTAGTGGTAACAACTGTAAAAATTCACTAAGCGGTACACTTCTGTGTCAAGGAATTAACTTGCATGGAGCCTGCGAAGGTTCATCAAATAACTTTCATGTCACCTACACGGCACCCCTGCTACACAGATAGAGCCCTTTTTCAGACAGCTTTCCAACGGCAGCTACGTTCTAATAAGTGACCACAGCTGTTGTGGCATGGTGCCAGGAAAAGCCTATCTCGTGAGCGTTACTTCCATGGTCACTTGTCGTATGCAGGTATTGTATCCAAACAGCAAACCAGACATGGAGGCGGTAATATGGCCTTCTTTGAATATCTCTTCTATTCGAATTGATACTTTAAGCAGAATGAAGTCTATTCTTATACAAACAACTGTGCCTTTAACCTCGTTTAGAGAAACGTTTAATCTGCAAGTTGCAAGGACAGCAGCAGAGATACATGCATTATTATCAACAAATTGCCCCATACATTTCGTAGAAATGTTAAGTCAAATCTTAAACATGTCAGATACTAGTGGCATCGCACATGTATTTAAGACAATTTTTTCGGGACTGTTGGCTCCCTTTGAAGCAGTCCTGGGCATCTTCCCGAATTTCGTGCATTCTGTGTTCGGCGGCCTGCCTCTCATTTGGGGACTCGTAGCAGGAATCCTATTTTTGTTCCTTCTGCTCTGATATGGCAAGTCAAGTCACAGACAAAAATCAGGCTACAATGGAAGACACGATCTTAGCAATGCAATACCGAGAGCAGATCACTAAAGTCCTCGGCTTGGCTCGGCTAAGAGATCTGAATACTACCTGGTTTCTTTCATTCAGACCAATCTGGCAAGATTGCATCCCACCTGTTCTACGATGCTTGCTTTGCGGAGAAGAATGCGTGACACAGCCACATCTCCGGACACCTGAGAGACCTGCACTGGCTCTCCGACAACAAGATAATCACGTTCCGACTCCTCACTCACGCACACAAAGCTCTCCACAACCAAGGCCTCAGATACCTCAACGACCGCCTGACATTCTACACTCCCACCCGCCAGCTACGCTCTACCAGCCACGCCCTCCCCGCCGTTCCCCGCATCCGAAGAGCCACCATGGGAGGAAGATCCTTCTCCTACCTGGCTGCCAAGACGTGGAACTCCCTCCCCATCCACCTCCGCCTGACCCAAGACCACCTCTCCTTCAGGAAGCAACTCAAGACCTGGCTGTTCGAGCAGTAGCGGACCCCCCTCCCCCAAGCGCCTTGAGACCCTCCGGGTGAGTAGCGTGCTTTACAAATGCTTTGATTGATTGATTGATCGATTGTGTTAGACGTCTATCTCACACTCCCATCAGCAGTACCTATGGATGTCGATACTTTGCTTGGTTCGGTAACGGCTCATGCAACGTGTTGTCCCCAGCGGCTACCCATTCTGATAACGGCATTCGTTGAGACCTCACCATTACAATAAGGTGGCGGTGAGGTACGAGATGAAAGCGGCACACAGGTACAACCTCCCGTGACCATTGCTGATGTAAACACCGATGATGGCAATGCTTCGCACATATGCACTATTTCTACTTTTTCGGACCTGGTCCAACTTTCACCTACTGTTGTAGACAAATTTTTTACCAGCCTAGCTGAGTTAATGCCCTCTCCTAACAACAAGAATAACTTTTCAAATAGCGAGCAAACAGCGTTCCCTGAACTTTGAATTCGGCCTTCAGTTTTGATAAACAGAACTTCTAAAAAACATAGGAACTATTTTTCTTCCCTGAAAGCGAAATTATTTTTTCTCCAGTTCCCAAAATATTTACCTTTTTTGGCACATGATACTCTGCTTAAAGTAGAACTATTCTTAGAGAACAAGATTTCTATTTAAAAAAAATATCTAGAGACAATATTTTGACTTAGCCTCTAGCACATGTACAGTCTTGTATAAATATGTGATGAAATGGTCTCGACCTTCTCTTCTGTATTTAGAGCCATTTCATAAATGTAAATTTCGTGATTCATTCAGTCAACATTCTAAATGTACATAAAATGCATTATCATTCAGTCAACATTCTAAATGTACAAAAAATGCATTATCTGAATGACACCACCGCTTACAAAAACGTACAGTATTATACTCATCTTTCGTGTATATACCGTTTCAAATGCTTACAATGTATTTTGGGGTGGGTTGGAAAACACATGCATCGTTATATGTTTAGTATTGCTTAGTATTTAGTAATGATGGACATTATACGTGGAGTGGGTGTTGTGAATGTATCTAGGACCCTAATTAGATATTTCTGATTTATGCCATTATGTGGTTATAACAAATCATATCCTTATAAAGGCATAAGAATCATATCCATATTAAGTCATAGCCAATGCAGTCCAAATACGGCAAGGCTACTCCTGATGGAGCAGATTTCATCTGCAGTCAGGCATTGTTTCATTTTTGTGCTTCAGACAGACTGCATTTAAATTGCCACACACATTTGATGCAAGTTAAAAACATGGCCCATGAAAAACATGAAAGTGAGGCCTATTTAGTCTGAAATGCTTTTGCTGAATTAACATGTGTTTTTGCAATGTAGAGAAAAGTGGCCTTTTTAGCTTTGAAGATTAATAGAATATGTTTCTCTCTTCCCAGCTCATCCCTTAATCCACTATTTCTGTCTTAATAGACTTTGACTTGTTGCATATTTTGATAAATATTTTCAGTTAATAACATCTCTTTTTCTTTGTTGCACATTGCCATGTTGTCATAAATAATAGAAAAGCTGCTTTACACTAGTAGCTTGGCTAGGTAAACATTTATACATGACATTAATATAATCTTTTTGTTTGTTTTATTTTGGGCCTACCATTAAATGGCTGCCTGTGAAACCAGGCTATGGTTTGCTTTGAAAGAGAAAAGAGCATGCGCAGACTGTGGCAGCTTGACTCAAACCACGAAGAAGTCAAGGACAGCTTGAACTGTACATTCTTGTGATTCTGCCAATGTACCAGTGTTAGTTAAAAGTATCCATCTGACTGCTCTGTGAAGGAAGGAAGGAAAACTATAGAAACATTTTCCCTAGCAATTGTTGCAAACTTATAAAATGTATTTATTATGTATGCTTCTTTTGTTAAAACTGATATAGTCAGGTTTTTAGAATGAGTCAGGGTGATGAGAACTCATGCCATCATGACGGACCAATCAGTACAGGTTTTCCTGAAAGTTGAAACATTTTGTGTAGTCTGCCAACATTTTGTGTATAAATACTACCTCTCCGCAGGAGGGGCTGGCTTTTCTCAGCTCAGCTGGCTTCTTGCTCATTTTGGCTTAGGCTTTGCTTCATTCTATGGGTTAGGTACGAGAACGTCCCGGGAGACTGTGAAGCGTCCGAGGAGAGTCAGGGGGAGGTTTCTTGCTTTCACGTCATATTTTGGCACTGCAGGCGCATTCCTTTGAGGTCTGCTGAAGGAGGGGCTATCTCACTCCCAGCTTGCTCTTTAGACACAGAGATGCACAGGGCACCAAACAGATAGAAAGGCTTTTTAGATTTAGATGCTAAACTTATATGCAGACTGTAATATGTTCTGTATTAATGCTATTTTTTCTGTTTTCCAAATTCTGTAACCTGATTGATATTTTACTAATGAATAAAGGGTCAGAGAAAACTTAACTTTTGACTAGAAAATAAAACCCTTTAAATACTCAACAACTCTCTTTATTGGCTTACAATAATAATTGTATTTTGACTGGTCATCTTTATTTAAAAGTCTCCTGAAGGTAATACATGGTGTGAAGGGCCCAACACCTTTTGAGCGGTAAATTAGAGGTAGCATGAGGGTTTTGCATTGAGAAATTACCAGAACAAATTACCGCTCCATCACTCCCACAGACTCCTAGAAAGTACAACGCGTTCTTAAACAAACCAAGCCTCCAGCAGCCCAGGAATTTCCCCTGCTTCTGTTTGGATTTGTTCTAGAACTCCTGAGAGTCCTGAAAGAACTGCCAGTTCTTAGTGACGTCTTATGTCCAACCTTACGTCAAACTCGGCACCTTCCAGGTATAAATATACCAACATCTGCCTTAAGCAACACACGGTGGTTTGGAGCAGATCGGCTATCTACTTGCCCAGCGCCCTGCTAATGCGAGTGCCGAAGGAAGCCGACCCTCCCTGCTGACACACTGAGAGAGACGCTGTCTTTTCTCCTGCAGAGAAATCCAGCTCCAGTGTTTCCCTGCTACCCTCGCGGATTTCTGGGAGATCGAGTCCTGAAAGAGGTACAAGACCTCCTTCGTTCTATACCCAAGGTACGGAGCTGATTAGACCCTTAGAGAATTCTTGATTCAGATTCTTGGCAAAAAAATTTAACTCATCTACTCCTTCCCACGTACTAGGCTTAGGTTAGGTACACTGGTGTAGGCGTATCTTAGAAACACCAGTTGAGTACGTTTAGTCATCATTTTATCATTGTATGTATTTTATCCATTTTAAGTATCTTATGGCTTAGAAACCATATAAATGCTTTTACAGTATTATTTCATAATACTACTTTTACTGTACGCACTTTACTTTATGACAAGTATTGCAATTGTGGCAATTCATTTCTCTTGCATGAGAAAGAAGACTGCTCAATAAATAACCCTTTTATTGAAAACGCCCGCCTCTCTATTTCTCTGCATTTCTGGTGAAACAAAGCATGCACGATTAACTGAGTAAAATAGCTATCTATTGTTTCCGCGACTCTGGAGATATTCCTTATTGCAGGGGGAACAAAGTTGTCATGTGATATGGTTGTCAGAAGCTAATCCCTTCTTGTCTATTCAGGAAAGTTAACCCCTTCTTGTTTACTCGAGAAAGTTTCTAGTGACCTCTGAGCTAGCTGGCACACACAATTAAGTCTAACATATTCAATAGAGACCTAGTCGACCTCAGTCCTACGTCTACACTATCGTTTATGTTATTCCAATGCGCAGAGCCTATTGGGAATATAGGAACTGCACTACACTGCTCCCTCCTTCCCCTGACTACGGTCACTCACCGGCTCTGCCCCAACTGCTCTCCAGCCTCCTCCTGTGGGGACCACCAGTCTTCGTACCACGTCCTGTCTTCTTCTCTGGCTTCGTTCTCCTTGTTCCATTCTTCGACGACCTCTTCCTCTATGTCTCTACTCTCTCCGACCTCCTTCTCCGCTCCGGCTTGTTCTCGCCCCTTTTCCGTCTTTCCAGCCCTTTTCACCACCTGTATGGTACTACTTCCGGGGTTAGTCCCTCCTCTTTCCGTCTCCAATGCGTAGACGTCATGACCCTGTACGTGCAGAGGACACGGGGGAGGAATTAGGTTTAGGGAAACCGTTGTTTTGGGTCTTTGGTTTGGCGGTGCAGCTACTACGGGTAAGTCATTGCTGTGATGAGTGCTTTTCCTCCCAGATATCTGGCAAGTCATGTTCGGTACCGCCTCACAGGGCTTTAGGTGACTGTTTATTTTTGTACCGTCTGTGACTTTAAAATAATGAGCTGGCAATCCTAATCATAAGACTGGAAGTTTGTTGTAGGATCAGCACATTATTTATTTCCTTCACCCTCGATCCCTGAATAATGGCATAAATGTCAATAGTTTAACTTATATCTGAAACCCTACGCCTTCGTCAAAAGCCTGCTGATTTACTTCAAGTGTCTGGGAATGCACCCTTTATCAGACAACTCACTCATCATTCTCACTCTTCACTTTCACGCTCACCCTGGACTCACAGTGCATAGTTATGATTTTCTGCATTTGCCACATAATCCATCATCAGCTGCATAATTTGCAGATTTAAAAAAAACTTGTTTCTGGCTCAAACAGTTCAAATGTTACTGAAAATGCAGCAACAGGTGTTACCTTGCAGTGGAAGGCCCTTTCTAAAGGTTGACTGATCACCTTCCCGTTGCTTAGTGCTATATGTGGTTGTTAATGTGGCACTTATGAGGAGGAATAAAAGCCAGGACAGTGTTAACATGTGTAAAAAGAGCAAAATAATGCAGTGATGCTATCACAAAATATTTTGCAGCAGAATTTAGTCAACCATGCTGCATAATTTGGCCTTCTCCTGCTGCATAATTCTAATGGCCCTGTTTATAGTGCTATGAGGTCCCAGCCTGTGGCAGAAAGCACTGTGAATATGTAAGTCAGTATTTTAAATCAGTATTTACTTACTCTAAGCTAAGTTGCTGCAAAATGATGCAGTGATTGAGATAAAAAAAACTCTTACAAAATATACTTTTTAGTAATAAGTGATCAAACTGTATCTAATGCAGATATTTTTTGCAAGCGTTTCCATTATTACAGATCTCAGCTTATAACACCTTTACATTACATCTCAAAAAGAATAGATCTTTGCCACAATGAAGCTTTGAGAAAAATGTTGCTGCTGCAGAAACTCATAATTCCAGTGGCCCTGGCTTTAAGTGACTCAATCAATTAATGGCTGGTAAAAAGGATGGTTACTTTTTTAACTTTCTGCACCACCACAACATACTTCGATTTCAGGCAGAGGTATCTGAAAGTCAGTATTAACCATTCAGGGGCATTGTGAAAGCTGAGTCCATGGGGTGGCAGGTGGAAGGCGAGAATGGTTGAATTCAGATGCAGAGCCCTAATCCTCTCGATCCCTGGGGCCTCACAGTAATGGTCTAGGAAGCAGAGGAAAGGAACGAGATTCATAGATATTATCAAAGAGAAGGCCCAGAATAGGGAGCACTGTATGGGGACTCATTTTTGTGTTTACAAACGGCCAGAGACAGCTTCTTCAGAGAGATACTCCAAAGAACGGGACAATGTAAGTGTTTGTTTTTAAAAGGGACATTTATTAGTGAAGCTGGTACTGCTGCCAAGTGTGTAAGTGGCCACTGCTGGCTATCATTAAGGAAGCAGATGCAGCAAGACTTTGGCCCAGGGATTTGAGGGGCCCACTGCTTCACAGTTATTACTGTCTACCTTTAAAAAAGGTGCATCGACCTTTTTTTCCTTTCAAGCATTAGAACCAAGGTGATGATCCGTCATGGTGGGGAACAGGTAAAAGATGCGGAGGAGATAGCCTGCTACTCAGGACTGCAGTTATCATTAGTGCAGCAGGTATAGTTGCAGTGGGGTCAAAGAGCGTGAGGGGCTCCCAAAACCTGAATTATGGGGAGCAGTTTGTTTGGGTTAATATCAGTTTGATGCATTTGCTGTTTATAAGTCTCATATTTAGTGCGGTTCATAAACTATAGAAAAAGTGTCGAAGGCTCTTCCGTCTATTGGCTTTCTGGACTCTTCTTCGTCCGTCACCGCTGGGACGACCACGTCCTCAGGAACTGCCATGTCCTTCGGGGGAATGAGAGAGGCACGGTTAAGTGGTCTATGTTTGCTCTACCTTATTTCGTTCTTTTTTTTAAGGGAAGGGAATGGGGACAAGATTCAAATTACCCAAAGTTTTCCTTCAAATAGTCCTTTCAGTCCCAAAAGACAAGCCTTCGACTTTTCTTTATTCCTGCCCCTCCAGCTCTCGAATTCCTCAATTAGCCATATGGTTTCTTCCCTAAGATACTCAGGAAGTGCCCACGTACCTGAGCAAGCCAGGTCCCTCCGGGGATGTGGCAGGAGTCTGGCTGTTCTTCTCCTTGGCCCTCCTTCAGATTCGTGAATGGGTCTGCAGTGTCAGGGGCTGTTCCGGTAACATCACGATTTCCTTGCTCCTCTCCCCCAAGACAGTTCCGTTCGCCACGTGGTCTCCCCTGGTTGTCTTCTCATCCCGGGTCTCCTCTTTGTCTTGGGATACTAGTGACGCTGATCGCTTACGGGGGCTATATTTTCAAACAGCCCACGTGGTGTCTCTCTGCTGCAATAAGGTGCCGCTGTCATTTGGGGAACAATCAGTAAAAAGCGGTATTTGGGGGGGCTGAAAACAGAGGAGATGAGAAATATAACAGGGCATTTCCCGATTCTGGAAATGAGGAAACCGGGAGAGAAAGTCTGCATTCTGATTATCTGAGCCTTTACAGTGTTTCACCTCAAACCTAAAAGGCTGTAAAGACATGAAACACCGTAAGACTCAGGCTTGTTGTCCTTATTACGACTCATCCACTGTAATGGGGTGTGATCTGTATACAAGGTAAAGATAGAACCCCCCAAATAATACCTTCATTTGTCGACAGCCTACTTGATGGCGAGGCATTCCTTCTCAACTACTGGGTACTTTACTTCTCAGGGATACAGCTTGAGGCTTATGAATAATACAGGGAGTTCTATACCGTCTGGGATAGGACAGACCGTAACCCTATCTCAGAGGCGTGCGTTTGCAAAATAATGAGTTCCTTAAAGTTAGGGGATATGAGTACAGAGCTAGTGGCTACAGCTTGTTTAAGCTCCCGAAAGGCTGTATGTGCAGTTTGTGAGGGGTTTGGTTGTGTCTTTCTCTTTTGCCTCTTTTTTTTATAGGTTGGTTAAAGAAAATGCGATTTATGAGTGTCTGGGTATGAATCTTCCACAATACCCCAGAAGACCTAGGAAGGCACGGACCTCTTTCTTAGTGGTTGGAAACATAGTGTCCTTAACCTCTTTGATTTTGTTTCTTCTTGAAGCTCAATAACACGATTCCCCAAGAGATACCCCAGATATCTGACTTTATTGTACCCTATTTTAGATTTTCTTGCGTTAATATGAAGTCCAGCTTCCTTTAAAGCCTGGAACACCTCTTGACCGTGGAGGAGATGTTGTTCCCAGTTAGGGCTTGATATCACTGTATCATCCAAATAGGCAGATGAATAGTGTTGATGTGCATATTGCACCCTATTCATGAACCTTTGAAAGGTGGCTGGGGCCCCCTGAAGGCCGAAGTGTAATTCGGTAAATTCGTAGACGCCAGTAGGGGTGCTAAAGCTGTTTTTCTCTTGGTCTTTGGCTCTCAGGGGTACCTGCCAGTAACCCTTAGTGAGGTTGAGAGTGGAAATCTACTGGGCTTCACCCAATTATTCAATTAACTCATCAATTCTAAGGAGAGGGTAAGAATTCAATTTTGAAATGGCATTGACAGAGCAGAAATCAGTACAAAAACGTATCGACCTATCGGGTTTTGGTATTACTACAATAGGGAAAGACCAATTGCTCTGGGATGGTTTTATAACTCCCGTTCTCAACATATTTTCTATTTCTGTCCTGATGACATCTTGCCTGGCTGCAGGAATGCGATAAGCAACTGTTTTATCACCTTCCCAGGATGAGTAATGATGGCTTGTTCGACTAGGGTCGTTCTCCCAGGGAGATCGGATTAGACGGATGAGAAAGAGGTTAGGATGTCTTGAAGAGATAACTTTTGTTCTTCTGTCAAGGACTCGTTTGCGACTAGCTGGTTGAGAGTAGAGAGGCTCTTGTGTGGTTTTGGGACAAGTAGGTTGTTATTTTTAGGAAGCGGACCTAACCACTTCTTAAGGAGGTTATATGGTAGATCTGAGTTCTCCTGGGAGAAAGACATAGTCAATAGCTTGTTCTACAATCTCATAAGGCCCTTTCCATTCCTATTGTTCTTTTGTTATGGAGGATGGTAAGAGTACTAACACTAAGTCATGTGCCTTTAGATGTCGCCATTTTTCCCTTGTCATAAAATGTTTGCTGTCTTTTTGGGGCTTTTTCTAGGTTGGCATGGTCAAAATCCCTTTATTTATGGATACGAGTTCTCAACCCCTGAGCATAGTCCAAAAGGCTTTGGGATTCTTTGGGTCTCTCCTGTTCTCAAGTCTCTTTTGTAATTGCTAGTAAAGTTAGAGGCTGCCTCCCATAGAGGAGTCCAAAGGGAGAGCAACCAAGACTACTTTGTACTTGGCTCCTGATGACAAAGAGGGCAAGAGGGAGGAGTAAATCCCATTCCTTCCGTTGTTAAAAATGTTTTAAGGGTCAGCTTAAGTGTGCCATTATATCTCTCACATAATCCATTTGTCTGTGGGTGGTACATTGATGTCTTTATGAGAGTAATATTCAGAGTCATATATCTGTCCCATCAGACGGGATACGAAAGGGGTCCCCTGATCCGTCAGGATCTCTGGTGGAAATAATACTCTAAAAAAGAGTTCCATTAAATTGTCTCTCATGATAGCGGTAGTAGGTGCCTGCAAGAGAAAAGCCTTCAGGTATCTGGTTGCGTAATCACCTTGTCGCGGGTCCGACTTGCAAGAGACAATAAACCCTAATGACTGGTGGTGCGCCACCCCCCTTTCACCTTGCCCCTTGTCTCCACAGCCACAGACCGATCCATGGTACGAGGAAGCGGGAGACACCGAGACAGATTGGCCCAACGGGGTGAATGTGTACGGCTCCTTTAAGGCTGAACGTGGTGACTGTGGAGCCACGCCCCTAGTGACGTCAAAAGCCGGAAGCTCAGGATCGAGGACGGACGGCGTTTCCCTGGCGGAGGACATCGAGGAGGAGAGCGGCGCTGAACGAGACCGAGGAAGAGAAGAAGACGAGAACGACAAGCCAGGAGGCAAACGGTTGGACGCTTCGCCCTGCCACGCACCCACGGGAGGAGCGTGGCTAAGAGAGGTACGGGGCCGGGTCGCGGGTTGGGTTGGGAGGCGGAGACAGCCACCTGTGTGAAACTCCCCGCAAGAGAATCCCTTACCTGAGCACGAGCACCCTCTTGCACGCCCGTTTGTAAATTGAGCACTTCACATGGTTCGTCCTCCCTCACTCCCGGTCCTTTTGTTCCTCCCAGAGTGCAGGAAGTAATTCGCCTTTCTCTTTGTTTCCTTTCTTTTTGGTACCACGTGGGATCCTTGAGCTGAGACGGATCAGGAAGAGGACCTCTAAGACCACAAGGCAACACAACAGTCAACGTTATGTAAAGACTAGAGACTCCTTTGGGTTACATGAAGAAAACGTACATTTCAATAAAACCCTCCTTGACACCCTTACTAAAAGCCCCCGTGTTTCTCTTTGAGCCGGCAACCCCAGCTCCAGTGGTCGAACCTCCTATTTCTGCAGAGCCCCCGGGACATTTGGTGTCAGAAGTGGGATCCCCTTCACCATCCATCTGTGAGGACAAGATGGAGACCCTGATCGACCACCTCATAAAGGGGCAAGAAAAATTGGAGTGGGCGGTGGAAAACCAGCTGTCCATTGCCCAGGCGGACAGAGAACTGTTCACTAAAACCATGACCGCACACGTAGAAGGCCTTAAGACTATACCCCTACCCACCGTCCAACAGGCTGCTACTGGCGAGGGGCGCATACACACTCCCCACCCATCAGGGATGGCCCTTCAAAAGTATGTACCCGGTGAAGATCCTGACGCTTTTCTAGTGAATTTTGAGCGGGCGGCTCGGGCCATGAGCTGGCCTGAAGACAAATGGCCGTTCTTTCTCGCTCCTCTCCTTACAGCCGAGGCCCAGTCGGCGTACCAAGCAGCAAATCCTCTGGGGACAACCCCGTATGCAACTATTAAGATGGTCATACTGGATCATCTAGGGCTGGATCAGGAGGCTTATAGAGTTCGCTTCCGAAAAGAGAAAGGGGTTCAAGGGGAAAATCCTAAAACACTGTTCTTCAGGTTAAAAATGGCGGCTGATAAATGGCTACGCCCCGATGTGTGTACTAAGGAAGAGATACTGAATAAAATCTATGTCGAGCAGTTCATGGAGGCGTTACCGTATGCCACCCAGCGGTGGCTTAGACAGCATGTAGGCCTGACAGTAGAACAAGCCATAGAAATGGCCTCACAATATGCAAGGGCCCAGCCTAAGACTACTCCGTGGGAGCCCGAAAAGACTTCCAAAGTCGCTCCTCCCAACAAAATCGACAAGAGACCGAAACTAGTACCCGAGGCACCCAGACCGTTCAAACCGACAGGAATGATGGCTCCTATGACAAAAGGTCCCCAGTGCTTCGATTGTGGCGAGTAGGGCCACATCGCCAGGCTGTGTCCCAAAAGAAAGAGCCAAGAGGAACCCATGGAAGTCGGGTATCTGCCCCGGACAGTGATGTATTCCGCAGAAATGGGCAGCACTTCTACGTGAGTATGAGGATGAATGGGTACCAACTAAAAGCATTACTAGACTCAGGGTGTAGACAATCTGTCGTACAGTCACGGTTCGTTACTCCTGACCAGATGAATCCCAAGAATCCCGTGTACATTAGATGCGTCCATGGGGACGTGAAGCCATACCCCGTTGCCTCAATCACCATTACTCCGCAGGATAGAGACCCCTGTACTGTTAGCGTGGGGGTGGTGGATTCTCTGCCTAAAGACATGATCCTGGGGACCGACAATCCAGAATTCCTGTCCCTCTTTAGGGAACACCTTTCTAAACCAAGGCATAGGGCGAATATTCCATCCTACCTCTCACCAGAACCCTGGGTTATTGATCGTAGTTTTAGATTTGCTCAGGCTGAGGATAGAACCCTATTCCACGCATGGGAGTCCGCCCATAGCTCTGCTGATCTGACATCACCAATATACCCTCGGTTCTTGATCAAAACCGACTTACTGTACAGACAAGCCAGTCCTGAGGCAGAGCTGCAACTGTTGGTTCCCCAGTCTTTTAGGGAACAGGTGTTATTTTTTGCGCATGCACACTTGATGGCCGGACATGCAGGCAAGGAAAAAACCACCAACTGCATCCTAAGAAACTTCTACTGGCCGGGGATTTACAAAGATGTCCAAGATTTCTGTGCGCGGTGTGAGGTGTGCCAACGAAGAAACACCCAGCGTCCTCCGGCCGCTCCCCTACAACGGATGCCCATCATTGGGGTACCATTCGAGCGAGTTGGCATGGACCTAATAGGGCCCCTGCCTAAGACTGGGAGAGGCTATCTATACGCTTTGGTGATTGTCGATTACGCTACCCGATTCGTCGAAGCATTTCCCTTGAAGAATACTACCACAGCTTCCATTGCCGAAAAATTTGTGGAACTATTCTCACGGGTGGGCTTCCCTAAAGAAGTGTTGACGGACCAGGGAACTCCGTTCACCTCTAAATTAATGAAGGAAGTGTGCGCCTCGCTGGATATAAAACACTTGAAAACCTTGGTGTATCATCCACAAACCGATGGTTTAGTGGAGAGGTATAACCAGACTCTGAAACAGACCCTAAAGAAAATGCTGACGGCAGAAGGGCCCACCTGGGATCGACTCCTCCCTATTGCCCTGTACGTGATAAGGGCCCAGAAGCAAAGTAGCCTAGGATGCTCTTCGTTCGAGCTTCTATATGGTAGGCTGCCCAGGAGTCTCCTGGACATCACCAAAGAGATGTGGGAAAACGAGATGTCACAGGAGCAAAAAACCATGTTGGAGTACACCACTCAGCTACGAACCAGACTGGGTAAATTAAGAGAACTCGCATACACCTCCATGGAGAAACAACATGAGAGGTACAAAAAATCATATGACAAGGGCAAGAGACTAAGAACCATGGATGTGGGAAAATGGGCTCTCGTGCTACTGCCTTCCATCAGTAAGAAGAACAAGAACGAGTGGCAAGGCCCCTACCAGATTACTGAAAAGATTGGAAACACCACCAACAGGCTTTGGTTAACCCCTACCAAGTCACAAGTCTACCATATCAACCTCTTGAAGGAGTGGTTGGGACCCCTACCCCAGACGGGACATTTTGTAGGGCAGATCGATGCCCGACATACCTCCACTCTTGAACAGCTGGTGGTGAACACGGAGCTATCTCCCATAGAAAGGCAAGAGTTGACCGAGACCCTAACTCCGTATGCAGATGTGTTTTCCGACTTACCTGGAAGAACGGATTTAGCGGAACACTGCATCGAAACATTTCCTGGAGAAGTAGTAAAGCAAAGACCCTACCGTATACCGGCAGCAAGGAAAGAAACGGTACGAAAAGAAGTCCAGGACATGCTCGAATTGGGCGTCATACGACCCTCGCAGAGTCATTGGTCGTCACCGATTGTTCTGATTCCTAAACCCGACGGTACCAAAAGATTTTGTATGGACTTTCGGGCCCTGAATGCAGTCTCGCAGTTTGATACGTATCCAATCCCTAGGGTCGATGACTTGATCGAAAAAATTGGAGATGCTAAATATATTACCACCATTGACCTCACAAAGGGGTATTGGCAGGTTCCCCTTCGTGAGGAAGATAGGAAAAAAACGGCTTTTGTAACGGATGAGGGGGCATTCGAGTTAACAGTTCTGCCGTTTGGCCTACATGGAGCTCCAGCTACGTTTCAGCGTCTGATGAACAAGGTCCTGCATCCCTTTTCTCAGTTTAGTTCGGCTTACTTGGATGACATAGTCATATACAGTCAGAATTGGGAGGAACATCTCTTGCATTTGCAAACCATTCTGTCAGCCCTTCGAGCAGCAGGACTTCACAGCAACACGAAGAAATCGCGAGCCGCTTTTCAAAGCGTGAACTACCTAGGCTACGTGCTGGGTGAGGGAACCATCGCTCCACAGAGCGAGAAAGTAAGAGCGATAGCAGCAGTTCCGTTCCCCAGTTCTAAAAGAGACCTTCGAGCCTTTCTTGGCCTGGTGGGGTACTATCGGCGCTTTATTCCAGGCTTTGCAGAGCTGGCAGCTCCCTTAACTAATTTGCTCCGCAAAGATGCCAAAACTCAGGAATTCAGTCAACCCACGAAAGAGGCCTTACATGCGTTCCACCTTCTGAAATCCACAATGACAACCGCTCCTGTCCTGATATCGCCTGATCATAGCAAACCCTTCCTGCTGTCCACGGACGCTTCCAATCAGGGGATAGGGGCTGTCCTGTCTCAAATCAAAGAGGGGGTTGAACATCCGATTCTATATGTCAGTAGGAAATTGTTCCCCAGGGAGTGCCGTTACTCCACCATTGAGAAGGAGGCCTTAGCTATAAAGTGGGCAGTCGAAAAGTTAAGGTACTACTTGGAGGGCAAACCCTTCGTCCTACATACTGATCACGCTCCCCTGAAGTGGATACACCAAAATAGCAGTCACAACCCCAGGGTGTTACGATGGTTTCTATCCTTACAGCCATATTCGTTCACAGTTCACCATCGTAAAGGAAAGGACAATGCAAATGCGGACTTCCTGTCCCGTGTGTTCCCTCTCCCCGATCGGGAGAAGCCAGGGGGGGAGGTGTGTCGTGGGTCCGACTTGCAAGAGACAATAAACCCTAATGACTGGTGGTGCGCCACCCCCCTTTCACCTTGCCCCTTGTCTCCACAGCCACAGTCGATCCATGGTACGAGGAAGCGGGAGACACCGAGACAGATTGGCCCAACGGGGTGAATGTGTACGGCTCCTTTAAGGCTGAACGTGGTGACTGTGGAGCCACGCCCCTAGTGACGTCAAAAGCCGGAAGCTCAGGATCGAGGACGGACGGCGTTTTCCTGGCGGAGGACATCGAGGAGGAGAGCGGCGCTGAACGAGACCGAGGAAGAGAAGAAGACGAGAACGACAAGCCAGGAGGCCAACGGTTGGACGCTTTGCCCTGCCACGCACCCACGGGAGGAGCGTGGCTAAGAGAGGTACGGGGCCGGGTCGCGGGTTGGGTTGGGAGGCGGAGACAGCCACCTGTGTGAAACTCCCCGCAAGAGAATCCCTTACCTGAGCACGAGCACCCTCTCGCACGCCCGTTTGTAAATTGAGCACTTCACATGGTTCGTCCTCCCTCACTCCCGGCCCTTTTGTTCCTCCCAGAGTGCAGGAAGTAATTCGCCTTTCTCTTCGTTTCCTTTCTTTTTGGTACCACGTGGGATCCTTGAGCTGAGACGGATCAGGAAGAGGACCTCTAAGACCACAAGGCACCACAACAGTCAACGTTATGTAAAGACTAGAGACTCCTTTGGGTTACATGAAGAAAATGTACATTTCAATAAAACCCTCCTTGACACCCTTACTAAAAGCCCCCGTGTTTCTCTTTGAGCCGGCAACCCCAGCTCCAGTGGTCGAACCTCCTATTTCTGCAGAGCCCCCGGGACACACCTATAACCAATATGTACAGATTCCCTTTCTTAGATCTGGGAAAGGGGGCCTACAAGGTCCATACCTATTCTTTCATAGGGCTTTTCAATTATCAGGAGTGGTTGTAATGGAACAGAAGGAGGCTTGTACAGATTTTCTTTTTGACAAACCCCACACTCCTGACAGTGTTAGGATATATGGGCTAGTATACCGGGCCAATAAAAGTGTCTTAAGATGTTTTGAGTTGTTTTCAGATTTCCTCTGTGACCTGCCAGAAGATGTGAATGGGCAAATCAAATCATATCAAATCAAAAATAAACTTTATTCGAAATCACTTAGTGAATCATAAAAGCTACAAAATACATCCATATCAAAATGTTAAAACTGTTCAAAGAGCTAAAACAGAGATCTAAAAATAGCCATGAGTAAAAACTGTTGTCCCCAGCAGGATCAATAACATTTCTACAACTCCTTCCTATAATTAATAATGGCCAGCAGAAACCGGGACATTACAGCAAATATAATCAAGTTAGGCAGAATTTACAAGTACACAAAAGCTGGTCGACACTGTGCAAAGCCAAACCACAATAACAGAGATTTTATAAACTTTTTTCTCAGCCCAGTGTAGTATTTACAGAAAAGAACAGTGTGTATAGTGCTCAGCATGGAAATATCATCACATGGGCATTTCACCAGGTCAGATGACCAGTTGTTAACGGTGGGAAAGCTATTTAGGTGATGGAAAATATCCAGCCGAAACTGAGTCAACACAAACCTTTGACGCGGGTTGTAATCATTAGCTGGGTAGAATTGCATATGATAACTAGTCAGAATCATCTGATTCTTAAGGACAGAGGGTTTCGTAATCTCTAAAGATAGTCTTGTTTCCGCTAGTAATGATAGACATTTCAATTTAAGGGTTTTTGTTTGAATGGAAATCAAACGCTCAGGATGATCAAAAAAACTCGGGATGGCCAATATATGTCAAAATTGTATGCACAAATTTGAGCCACAGGATTTGAAGTGCAGACGTTGATCTAAGACAGTCAGCAAGGACAGATCGATTGAAGCTAATGTGATCAGAGGACCAGATTTTATGCCAGAGAAGAACTGGCTGGATCTTGATCAAGTCTGCTAAGTATGGAACTCCTAATTCAGAATTACAGACATAGGTTGAACTGCTTTTCAGAAGGGCAAGGAGATTTCTTAAAAACTGATTTTCTGCTAGTTGAAGAGTATCGATATTCGCGCATCCCGATAGCTCAGACCCGTATGTGGTAGTGAGTCTGCATTTGACCTTGTAGATGGTCATCAGTTCCCTCAGATGTTTAGAGCTTAGTTTTCTTGCAAAATTCAACAGGGCCATAGTAGTTTTAACAAAATGGAGCCAGCTTGATTTGATTTCCCATGGCCAATTCCCAGCTTGATTGAATACAATCCCTAAATATGAAAATGTGGCTGTGAACTGGATTTTAGAGCCCTCGATAAAGATGTCACAACAGCAAAGGGCCCTATTCTCGAGTTTCATTGCAAAAGTTTTGCTGATGTTAATTTTTAAACCATGATTCCTGCATGAACAGGGCAAATTCATCCACTACTCGCTGGAGGCCAAGTGGAGCGAGCTATTAACACAGCATCATCTGCATAAAAAAGTGCCGGGATTGGACGATGACCCACCTAAGGTAAATCTGGAAACTTACTTGACAAAGTGCCGCCCGCGCTGTTACGGTAGAGGTTAAACAGGAAGGGGGCAAGTACGCAGCCTTGGCGTACCCCTCTTCCTATTTTAAATGGCTGGGTACAATTCCCATTTAGGCCATAACATACTCTACCTTGTCCTAGGGCATACAGATCTCTAAAAAAATTCACAATACTACAGTCTACGCCCATGTTAGCCATGATTGACCATAATTTATTGTGTATGACGAGGTCGAAGGCGGAAGATAAATCTACAAATACTAAAAACAGATTGCCTTCTTTATTGTGCACGTATTTACCAATAAGTAGGTCCACATTAATTGCATGGTCTGTGGTCCCCGGCCTGAAGCCGTGTTGCAGATCCGAGATGATATTATTAGACTCTGCCCAGTCCTGCAGTCGGCCTAGAAGGATGCGTCCAGCCACCTTGATTAAAGAGTCCAAAAGAGATATGGGCCTCTATTGTGCTGGGCTGTTATGGTCTCCCTTCTTGAATATAGGAACAATGAGAGACTCGTAGGTAAAAATCCTTGATTCTGACAAGCTCTGAAGAGCAAAGTAAGGATGGGGCCCCAGATATCAATGTTAAATTCAAACAGATCAATAGGGATCCCGTCAGGGTCCGGAGCTTTACCACCCTTACTTGCCTTCAGTGCCTGAACAATTTCATCCAAGGAAAAGTCAAGATAATTCCAATTATTAAGTGATAAAGTAATGGCAGGAGCGCTAGTGGCAGAAGCAGTGACAATGGAAGCTGCCATTCTTCCTGTGAAGAATACAAGTTAGTAAAGTGAGATAGCCAATCATCCTCGGTGATGGCTATCTCAACGCGGGGGCAATCTGAGGTGTTATAAGAGAGAGAATTAATGATGCGCCAAAATGTGATGTTATCATTAGTCAATCAAGCCTCAAGTAATAGGTTCCAGGATTCTTCCTTTAAACTTTTTTCACATTGTTTAGTATCAAGTTTCTATACGAGCCTGCACTCCCGAACCTCCTGAATGGATCTCGGTCGTTTGGCCAAAGCTAGTTTTAAACTACTGAGTGTTTTTGTACAAACAGAATTAAACATGCCACAGTGTCCTATCCCCACTTTTTTCTGGTTGACATTAAGCCCTTCTCTGAAGCCAAGATAAAATTGTGCGCCTCAGTAGACTCGTCTAAACATATTTCAAAGGCCACCCTCTCTTTGGAAATACATTTTTCTAAAAAACGTAATGGATTCACCAGGGACCATCTCAGTGCATATCTGTTGCTATGGGAGATGTCCATGTTCTCTACAGTGGGAACTCTATGTGCGTCCCCCCTAAGTGTAGGGAGGTTGGTATTCAGAAAACACTTTGGGGAAAATGATCACTGATCGCAATATCGTGAATAAAAAATTCTACAACCAGCTCAGAATAACGCTCAGAAAATAGTAAATAATCAATCACGCTATTCTCACCCCTGCCATTGTATGTACTTCTGACTATAGCTGGTGTGCAGGTATGTTCATTGCAAAAACACAAGTTGTGTTTAAAAAGTAGATAATTTGGGATGTCCCCATACTCTGAGTGAGAAAAGTGGGTAATATCACTATTATCAGCAGACAACATCCCACATATCTTGTTAGATGGATGCAGGCAAAGGCGTATATTGAAATCACCGCCCCATAAAATCATTGGGTCCCTGCAACCAATGGGGAAAACTGACTCCAGATTATGGTCCAATTAATGGAGAACTCCAGCAATTTCCCATATGCAAGCATTGTTATAAAAGTTTATAATGGCCAGGGTAGAATGCTCAGTAATTTGAAGAGTAATAATATGATAAAACACGCTAGTTGCAATTACTGTGATATTCAGGGGAGCCAACATATTAGACACATAGATACACAAGCCCCCTTTAGGTCGTCCACAATTAGATGGAATTGCTAGACAATTATATGTTTTGAAACCGTTGAGATGTATTGAGTCCACTGACCAATTTTCCTGTAAGCAAAGACTGTGAAACTTAGACGTGAAGTCAACCCCTCGGTCATTGCGTACTCGTGGCGTGGCCCAGCGACATTCCAAGAGAGAACTATATTAGCTACCACAGGAGTCTTAACCATGGCAGAGGGTAGCCGCAGGACTGTGATGTCATCAGCAAAATAAGGCGTAGGGGGCTCACATTCCTCAACTGCATGTAGACAAGTGACCAACTCACACTCCAAGGAATTAGATGATCTACACTGGTTTCCCTTACTTAAATTGTTAGACGCCTTCAATCAGTCCAAACCGCTTAATATAAAAAGACAATCAAACCTGTTGTAAGTTTCAATTGGAAACTGTGGCACCGGCAGTTGTACCTGATGGCTGCGTACTATTTGAGAAAAAGATAAGGAAGGGAGGGAGGCTGGTAGAAAAAACCAAGAGGTAAAACAGTGATCTGCTTAGTGGTAAAAGATGGTGAACTGGCTCTCTCTAAAATTAGTTTCACTAAATTAGGGGATGTGAATGAGAGCACTACACAATCTACCTCCAAGGTTTTGCTTCCCAAACCCACTCATTTGACTTTCCTGATCATTTTCAGGTCTACAAAAAGTGCCCCTCCAAGCCCTACCCTCGCATTCAACCAATTTAGGAATTTGTTCTTAAGTGACTCTCATGATTCATGTACAGAGGTAGAAACAGGGGGGACATTAGCTAGGATTACCACAAAGCGTACTGGGGAGTCTGGGCATTGGAGTCCTCGCTCTCCCCCTGGTGCTGGCTCTGGCGTGTTGCAAAATCACGGCAAATTTCCCATTTTTAAGTTTCCCACGCCTCGGGTGGTTGTAATTTAAGCGCCTCCAGGTGCAGCGGTGTTGTCATCGTTGTCAGCGACGTCAGGAAGTCTGGGCAATGGAGTTCTCGCTCCTCTCCCCCTGGCGTGCGGCAAAATCACTGCACGTTTCCAATTTTAAAGTTGGGCAAAGAAAAGGACGTGATCTCTAAAGTGAAAGTGGCCCGAGCTGTTAATTAAATAAATATGCGTGGCCACTAAAATGAAAGCGACCCGCGCTGTAAATGAAATAATGAAATATTGAAATAAGCGCAGCGCTAGAGTGGAAGCGGCCGGCGCTATAAACTAAATAATTAAAAAAGAGCAGCCGCTATAGTTAAAGCAGACCACCCTATAATTTAAATACAAATAATATAAAAGCAGGCAGCCTGCTGCGATGATGGGGTCAAATAGAGGAAGATGATCAAAGAAAATAGTGCTCACTGACTTATAAAGCAGACCATATAATAACACACATATAAAAAGTCCAGTCATTATGGGAGGTTACAAATGCAGACAAGGCGGTACCAAGGAGGGACTTCTAAGCCTTTTCACAAATAAGAAGCAACGATTTTGCAAGGACAGTAACAGGAGTCAATTGAAAAGATGGGCGGAGCTTCTAAGCCATACCTCAATACAACATGCCTCGCAGAGCAGTGCATGCGCTGCCCAGGCTTTACCTAAAGAATTACTTGTATGTTCTCAACTTGTGCACAACACCAATACATATTGGCAATAAGAATAGACGCACTGTCAAGTCAGACCCAAAAATCCATCTAGGTTAATGACTGCCCATTCCTATCTGTGCTGTTGCCAGAGAAAAACACCATCAATTATCTAGTTATCTAAGACACTGTAATAGCAATACAATCATGTGTGTGCCCCTTACATTTTAAGCTCAGGCAGCTAGATAAATAAACAAAATGATTACCGCTGTGTGAAGGGCAATCCCTTTTTTGTGGAAGCATGCAGCTTCTGCCCATTTAAATCATGTACTCCTGACTCCCAACATGTGGGAGGAGCCAAATACCTCTCCTGGTGGATCTCACATAATTGTGTGGTGACGGTTACGCTGTCAAGTCATATCATAAAAAGTAATAATTCATAACATGCTATGTAACAGTATGCTCACGTGTTTGGAGGCCTCCTTATGGACAGGGTCTTACTGCGGTCAATAGGGCTGTCACGTCATTGCAGATGGCCCAGTATAATAAACAGCTGTGTGTTGCTAGGCATATGGTGGCTTTTGAATAGGGGTTGAAGGCAGCTGACCAGGGCAATATATGCCCCCCCAGGAGTTTTGTATGATATTACAACGCATGCTTTTACCACGCATGCCTTTACAACGTGGTTTTTACAACGAAAACCTTTACAACGCATAGCACTTTGGGGTGCTGGATAGTGAATAGTTTAATTTACTATTCCAACTCCAGTCCCCGTGGATAGTAGGGAAGGTGTTGGATAGTAAATTAAATCTATTCCCTATCCTAGAGCGCCCCCCATCGCAATGCGTTGTAATGGTTTGCGTTGTAAAAGTTGCATCGTAAAGGCACTGCGTGGTAAAAGTTGCGTTGTAAAGGATGTTTCCCGGGTGGTACAGTTCAGAGTACTCTAGGTGAATGTTGGGCTACTTTACTAGGCAGGAGCAGAGCGTTCCCTATTTACCCAGGTGCACTGGGCTACCAGCCACCATTGTAGGTGTAATGACAATGTGTCTGGTAACAATCAGGACCGGCTGGTGTATTTTTTGTGGGCTTGGGGCTTCTTTGACGCATTAAGTGATGCAGGACAAAGGAGAATTGACCATGCCCCTTCTCGGTTATGGAAGACGCGGAAACATATTTGCTGGAGGCACATAGGACTGTCTTGGAAGGGGTTGGACCTGCCAGGCACAGGGCGTTGGAGGGTGTGGCAAAAGTGTTCTTGGCCTGCTCGCCACGATGCATGAAATACCTAAAAGCTGACGAGGCAAGAGGGATCGAAAAGATGTACATTGCTGCAAGTTACAAGAAAAAACATTAAAAAAAAGAAAATGGGGCAGGTGTAAGAATATCACCTATATTTCCCACAGGAACGCCAAGAATGTGAAGCAAGGTCCACAACCTCACCAAATCACCCTATGGCACCTGGGATTAAACAACGTGGCAAATGGTAATCTGGGGAAGAAGGGAAACAAAACAAGGAAAAAAGGGAAAGAACTCCACGCAGTGACTCAGATAACCTCCGGACTCGTCAGGACAAGGCAAAACACTGTAAATAGGAAAGAGTCAATACATGAGTACAATAATAAAAACATATGTTGCTTTACTATCTTTATTTCTTTGTTTGCCCTACCTTGCAAGTTCCCTTCTCTTGAAAAAACTGGTTATAAATACATTGGTTTTAGAGCGTAAGTCAGGTGAGTAAGGGATCTTATACATAGGGAAAGGTACTACATGTAAGGGTCTGGCTATGTTCCTACCTGTTCACCCTGTATCTTTCCTGAAAAGTAAATGTAAAGGTCCTTAAGCTCAGGTAAATAACTGGTGTCACTATCTTTCCTAGATCATAAAGGGGAGGGGCGGATCCCCACAGCGCCAAGAGCCCAGGATCAGGTAAGTGACAACATATACTTAAACATTTAAATGTTAGCTCAAAAAACTGGAAAATGCTTTGAAACAATAATACTTCTTATTGTTTTCTTCTTTTTTCTTCTAGGAGGAGTTTAGCTCCACTGCATCATCCAAAACTATTAGGGTGGCAAGAGTTTCAACAAACGTGAGCACGAAATCAGGTAAGTGAAGAGAGGAATAAGTAAAGCAGCGCTGAGCGCTGTTACAGCAATTTAATGTTGATGCTGAGTCCAACCACCTCTCATCTTCATATCTTTACTACAGGTTTCCAAGGATTGAAACAGGAAGTACAGGATGCCATGCAAAGACGACCCACCACGAGAGACGCCAAGAAAGACGCCGAGTGTGACGCGGGGAGCGCGACGACCCGGAAGAACTGCAGGTAAAAGATCCGAAATCCAGGAACAAGAACCCGAAGCGCAGTCGACAGGGAAAGGCCGGGCTTTAGCTCGCTTGACCTGTCCCTGCGCCTGCGTGTTCCAACATAGCAGCCATTTTGGTAGTTTTTTGGTCACCATGCCGCGCAATCCTGACAGCAGGGTAGAGACCCCACGACCCACAGGCCTCTTGGGAGGGTCCCACAGAGACTCCCCCGGGTCAACAAAGCAAAATGTAAAAAAAAAAAGAAAGCGAGGACTGTGCAATTTATTTGAAATCAGCCCCTGGGTGGGCCAGGTCCCAGGGGCATTATGAAAATTTAGGAGGTGGGCGCACGGGCCCGCCTCTCAGGGCTCTTCAAAACCCTGGGGACTGCCACCTCCCCAGGATAGTCACTTAACTATACGTTGGGGAGCCTCGTGGCTCCCCCGCTGCCCCGTGGACTGGTGGGGGGGCACTCTCAGACTTCCCCAGCCCTGGGGATTGCCACCTCCCCGGGGCACCTAACATTAGGAATGCAGGGGCACCCAGCCCCCGCAGGCCTGGGGATCTTCACCTCCCTACGGCACATACATTCTTCAGAACAAAAAGGGGGCCTCCCCGCAGTTCAAGGGACCACCGCCTCCTCGGGCACAAACACAAACTCCCCAGGGCTAAAGTTAACATTGGAGGGGGGCAGCGTGGCCCCCTTCTTGGAGCACTAGATCGCCCTGGGGACCGCCACCCCCCTGAGCCGGCACCAGCAATGTCACTGGGTGCCCATCCCTGGGCCATACCAAACAAGTGCTCTGTTTTCAGCTAGTGAGAGCAGAAAATGCTCTTGCATGTTAAAAGAAGAGCATGTCTGTTTCTTTGCCCGCTGTCAAGCGAGCAGGGAAACAGACATTGCTTTGAGATACAGTGAGCTGCATGTTAGCAGCTCCCTGGGTCTCAAAGCAGTGCAGTCACCTGCAGGAGGTGGGGAGCCAACAGGGTCCGCAGGGGCCTTCAGGCTCCCCCGCGGTACCCAACAAAGTGGCCTAGCCCCGGGAGGATGGGGTCCCTGGGGCCGAAATCGGCCTCGGAGGCAGGCCACGTGGCCCCACTCCCATGTAAAAGGTAAAAATAGAAAAATGAAATAAAATAAAGAACAGGCCCAGGGAATGGGGTCCCTGGGGCCAAAACTAGCCCATAAAAAGGGGGTCGCGCGGCCCCCTTCCTTTCACAAAAAAAGAAAGTTCATGCCCCTTGGGCTGGAGTCCCCAGGGCAGTGTTTTTTTAATTAATTTTGTTTCTTTTAAAGAGTCAGGCCCCGTGGGATGGGGTCCCCAGGGCCCAAAATGGTCCAGGGAAAGGAGGCCACGTGTCCTCCTTCCTAAAAAAAATAGAAGAAAAAAAAAGCTGCAACTCGCCAGAAGCCTCACCTCCTTTCTTTAACACTCTGCAAACGTGGCGGTTCGGGAATGAAGTTCCCTCGGCTGCTGAGGGCCCTTAGGGGCCAACAAAACCTCCTGTTACCTCCAGTAAGTGCCACACAGTGGGACTGCTGAGTGATGGTCAGAGGCATGCCCCCTTTCTCCACCGCTCTTCAAACACACCTTTTGGCGCACTGCTGATAGGGGATGAGGTCCCCCTTGCCTCCTGAGGACCTTAAGACTAAAGTGGACGTCTTCCCCCAAGCAGGAGTGCACCAAGAGGCGCATTTGCAGAGTGGTGGAGAAAGGGGTCATGGCCTATGACCACCTATCAGCAGTCCAGCTGTGTGTGTCTTACTGGTGGTATCAGGAGGGCCCCCAAGGACCCTCAAGAGCTAAGGAGATGTCAACCTCCAACTAGTAGTGCACCAGGAGGCGCGTTTGCAGAGTGGTGGAGAAAGGAGGCATGGCCACCATAAACCTCTCAGCAAACCCTCTGTGTGGGAGTTGCAGGAGGTAACAGGAGGGGTATTTACCTGTAAAAATTATTTATATATATATATATATATATATATATATAATATATATATATTGCAAAAAAACAAAGGCTAACACCTTTGCGACTGTAACGCCACATGATACCTGGTGCCATGATCCACCACAACGAAGATATACTTCTTGCCTGACTGTGAGGGTTGGTTGAATGGACCAACAATATCTATTCCAACCTACTCAAACAGGTCACAGCCTTTCTGTTGCCATTTATTTCCACCTCACTACCTATCCCAGGAGAAGGGGGGGGGGGGGGGGTCAGAAACCTACAGAAAGTTCAGCTTGGGACAGAAACTTTGGGCAACTACTTGCTAGCTAGCAACCAGGCTGTCTAAACTCCTACCCCTACCTCTGGTCTCTTGAGGTTTATTTCTAATGCTTGGCACCTTGCTTAATTAGCAGCTCGAGGGCATGCAAGACCCAAAAGCAAGAAAGAGTAAGCAGGCACTGGTACCTTGAATACTCGTACCCCCTGACAGGCCTCTCCTGTCCACTCAGATAGCTGTTCACTGAGACAGGCCTCAAGGTCATCTAGTTAGTCCTGAAATAATACATGGCCCTACGGAGAATACACATTTTTAAAACATTACATCGCCCTACCATTGACAGATGGAGACACTCAACTTTTTCCAGCAATCGTTTTGCCGAGGATATTATATCAGCCCAATTGACTTCTAAAATCTTTTGGAGTGCCAACCGAATCTTTATGCCCAGATGTTTTAAAAAATGTGTATTCTCCCTAGGGCCATGTATTATTTCAGGACTATCCCGTTAGAGCTGACACGACAGCAATTATTGCAGCTACAATCCCTTGCAGATAGGTTTGTTTGGGGCCAGAAGCAAGCACGCCGTGCTTCAAAGTATATGTCATTACCGTTGGAACGTGGGGGGTGGGGCGTACCGCATTTCACATATTATTATTTAGTTTGTCTTTTGCAGAATATGCAATATTTTTTGATTGGGATGGAAGCACGATCATTTGAAGCCCCAAACATATATCAAATGTTGATGGGGAATCAGGCGAGTGAGTCTTTACTTAAATTTTATGAATCAAGCTATTTTAAAAGAACATGATTTAAAATTACTGTTGCTGCATATAAGGCGAATCGCAAAATTATTATATCCATAAGCCGTATATGAACTAGGTGCTCTACATAAAAAGAATATGCCAAAAGGTCCAATCCAAGCTGCCCAAAAGAACAGAAATCAAGGCTAGGAGTCAAAGGCGGAACCAGAGTAAGAATCAAAACATTCTAATCATTCAAAGTGGACTTTAGAGAATCAGGGAGACCATGGTCACAATTCTCTGGCATTTGACATTCTCCTCAAAAGCAAAAAAAGCACTGAGACTGCGACCCCCTAAATAGCGCCGACTTTCCCTGTTCAAACAAATTCCTGAATTATCAAACATCAAAACCACTGACTTAAAATCTGTGGGGGTTTAGTCAAATTATGATGGAAGAGCATTAACCAAAGTTGATTGGACAGCTAATACAGTTTCCAAGGCAGAAGGGAGTTCGAACTCTTTGTGGTTATCAGTGACACTAGATTCAGTAACAAAATCACAAAGCGGTTAGTTACCAGGGGAACTGAGGCGCCATGGAGAATTAGTTGGTAATCAAGTTTGTTTTAACAATAGCAGAACCTTTTGCACACTCATCTTAGGAATGTGAGTCTTTGTGTGCTAAGTGATATTGATACATCTAGAGAGAATCTGCAGATTATGGTGACCAATGAGGGACATACAAATAAAGCTTGATCTAGTCCCCTAAATGTAAGCATCCATTCTCCCTCTCAGCAAATGTGTTTAAACTGTTCCCTGGATAAGCCAGGGCTTTTATGCATAGGGCACTGTATTCTCAAGAACCATAAACGTCTGCAGTTGGAATATACATGGCTATGATCAGTGGATAAGGTCAAGTAACTTACAATGTCTTTTAGGAGATTTCCCATCATCCTTCTGCAGGAGACATAGCTCCAAGAGAATTCGAAAGTAAATGGTTTTCTGTCAATAGGTATATCAAGTCAGGGAAGGGGTGGGGGCACATTTCGTGAGTCTTTTAACTGTGGTCTCCACTAGAATTGTAACACAGAGGGTAAGGATCTCTAATTACTTACTAGACGTCTAATCATGACATCAAGAAACTAATTTCGAGCCCAATAGTCTATATTATTTAAAAGGAGAAATAAATCAAAGTGTATCTCTTAAATCATTATATTTCACTAATAGAAAGTTTTTTCTTTTTAGGGGTTCACAATGAAAAGATTCTTCAACAACTTGAACAAAATCTCCCAGATTTAATCTTAACAAAAACAGAAAGGAAAATAGTTTAGAGTGTCAATGTTTAAGGCTCTTCTGAGATAAATCTATGAAGCCATCACCAGGACAAGATATTTTATGTGACGATCCAAGATCTCTTAGGGCGAAAATCAAAGCAATTCTAAGGAAAAAAACTCACAGATTAGTTGCGGAATATTTACGCTGGGGAAGGTTGGCATCCAGTAACAAAAACTATTTGGTCCGATATCGTTATTTCAAAGAATTATGCCACAGTCAGCAGTCTCTGTAAGCTTTCCACAGCCTGTTGGAAGCTAGGCTTCACCCTAAGGCTTTTTATTTAGATTGTGTTCCTATATCTAGGACAGTCTCCAAATTGCATACTTTAGGGAATGGGCTAATGTGCATTCATGACTAGCGAAATCTAACTGTCAAGGATTTATTTTCTGTTTGTGTATCAATTTTGTTGAAGTACCGTTTCATTTTGAACCCCTAAAGAAACCACCTTTCTACGAGTGAAATATAATGATTTAAGATATATACCCGGTTTCATTGATTTATTTCTCCTTTTTAAATAATCTAGACTATTGTGCTCCAAACTGGTTTCTTGATGTCATGATTAGACGTCTAGTAAGTAATTAGAGATTCTTACCTAAATCTTTTTTCAAATCTACCCCTTGTAGGCAACATTACCCAACACTTATTCACCCAAGCCCACAAGGGTATATTGGGTCGCCGATTTCTACATAAATACAAAGGAGAAGTGCCAAAAATTCCCATCTCAAGCACAATTAGTTGTGGTGACAGGTATTCATTATTCCTACCCTTACATTTACTTGCCGTTGTTTCTTTCTCTGAGATTATGGGTCCCTCTCCTCGCACGGAAGGCTTACAAAGGAGAAAGAGAAGAAAGGAAATTCACACCTGCCCAGCAAGGAGAACCATCCAGCTCATCATTTTTTTTCATTATAAAAATATATCAATAAAAGGCTTCATTGATAAGAACCCCCGCCTCATTTTACTATACCGATTCCCAAAACAAACCTTTCTAAACTCTTCCCTCCGACTCTTCCCCTCCAAAAACGCTTTTTACATCCAAAAGCCTCCTCCTACTGCTATGACCTAAAAAGAGAAATAAAAATAAAAAAAATCCTTCATTCTTCTATTCCTCCACTATCCTTTTCAATCAAAATAACAGACTAACATGTTCACTTCTCAAATTCCATATTCCACTATACTAATTCACCACTATACCTTTATGAGTTCCAGAGTAGCGTGCTACTTGCCAATAAAGCGTTTCAACTCCCCATCAGGGTTACAAGCGCTATATAAATGCAAACCTTTTTCCCTTTTCTACCCCTCCCCAACCCTTCTCAATCCAAATAACTGACTAACCTATCCACCGCTCAACTTAATTTCATGTTTCATCATAATAATTCAACACTAATCCTTATGGTTCCAGAGTAGCGTGCTACTTGCCAATAAAGCGTTTCAACTCCCCATCAGGGTTACAAGCGCTATATAAATGCAAACCTTTTTCCCTCTTCTACCCCTCCCCAACCCTTCTCTATCCAAATAACTGAATACCATATCCACCACTCAAATTACTTCATATTTCACTATATTAATTTTCAACACTAATCCTTTATGGGTTCCAGAGTAGTGTACTCGGCAGAAAAGCGCTTCAACACTCTTCAGGGGTAACAGGTGCTATATGAATGCAAACCTTTCTTCCCCTTCTATCCCTCCGCCATCCTTCTCACTCCAAATAACTGACTAATATCCACCACTCAAATAACTTTCATATTTCACCATATTAATTCACCACTAATCCTTTATAGGTTTCTGAAGTAGTGTGCTTCAACACCCCATCAGGGGTAACAAGCGCTATATAAATCAAACTTTTTTTCCTCTTCTATCCTTCTGCTATCCTTCCGAATCCAAATAACTGACTAACCTATCCACCACTTAAAATGTACCTGCATGTTTCACTATGCTAATTCAACACTAATCCTCTATGGGTCCTGGAGTAGCGTACTACTCGCCGAAAAAGTGCTTCGACGCCTCGTCAGGGGTAGTAAGCGCTATACAAATGCAATTACAATACAATTTACAATTTATACATCCGCTATAGCCTCTTACAATTCCAGAAGCAACATTTGCAGCTGGGACCTCAGGGAGTGATTCGTATGTCATTCCAAGACTAGTTGAGCAGAAGCGGCCTAATAAGTTTGAATGGTAACTAAAACCTTGACAATCCAGCAGGTGTCAATTTAAGGTTTGCCACTGACGTAACACAAATTGAGGGGGCGGGGGCGTGGCTTGCAGCCGAACATGGAGGCAGCCTAAAGGGAGAGCTCCGAGAGTGAGGCGGCTTCCTCCGGCTATCCGGCCATACATCCGTGATTATACAGACCTCTGAGGAAAGGACCCAAGACCCAGGACCGGGCGGAACCGACTGCAGGAGTTCCGGTCAAAATCCGAGTCCGGGAACAATCCGCGCTGGAGGCGTCCGACTGTGGCCGAGGTGACGTCAAGGAGCCCCGAGCGAAATTTCCAGGGGAGGCCGGGCGGAATTGCCTACAGCTCAGACCCAATCCACCGGAAGTTCCCCCAGCGGCGAAAAGTGGAGGTCGGAGCGGCGGCACAGAGCAACGGCTTTCATCCGTGTGAGGTAATATGAATTTTATGGTCAATTGTGTCCCCTATCGTAGACCCCAACGGCTCCATGTACGTGCTTTAAGTACATGTATGTTCCCTCCACTTCCAGCTATGAAGACGCAAATACATTTGCGTCCAACGTTAATATGTCCTCTTTCAGATCCACCATGAATGGGTCAGATATTCCGTTCCTAAGTGTGCCTTGCCAACGTCTTTATATGGTGCACTTTTCATGTTTTCTAGCTCTGGTGAGTTAGGCCCTGATTCCTGCCATCGAGCCTTTTCTGCCTTCTGTTTCTGAAGGCTACAGTCAGCTGCTTCCTGACCCTTGACTTACTCCCTGTGTGGCGAGCGGTGCCTAGCTCGGCCTGCCTTGCCTGCCAAGATTGTATTCAACCTTCAAGTTATCTGCTCCGCTCCTCGAAAATACATTCCTGTCTAGTAGTTTAGGAAAACATCCTTCCCAGCTGCAGAGCAAAGGGCCCGGCCTCACTGTCTCCATGCAAGTAATTCATAGCTCCCGTTACCATGGTAGGCCCATGGCCCCCTTGCCTTACACGTAGACACGGAGTTGCATATGCACGCATTAGCAGTCAGTATAGAATAGCCTCTGCCCAAGAGACCTTTCCTTCTAGATAATACAGTTCCTTAAACACGAGATATAGATATGATTTGGGTTTAGGTTGTTCTGACATCCCAGACTTCTGTCTCCTCATGTAGGGCTAAATGTCAAGTCCCCTTCACCCTCCAGTTCCACGTCAATTACACGTCATACTGCTGCGCGCGCATCTCTGCCATGTATTTCTGCTGACACTGCAGGATTCTTCTAGGGATCCACCCACCTGTGTTACGTTTCCAGTGACGTTGTCTAGCACACACCTTCGTGTACGCCCTTGTGCACGCCTTCTGTTACGAACACATGTTCTTATCTCGTTTCTCTCAGCTGTTACGCCTCCTGCATCAATCTCTATTGTAAATGCATTGACTATATATATGATACTCTGTTAATAAATCATTGTACATGTCCTATCCGTTCCCTTGCACATGCTACCTGGTTCGAACCAATAACCAATTCCTTTTTAAGGAATAAAACCCCTTTTAAAACCTCAAATACCACGGATTCTGTCTCTTATTTTTGACTGAGTTATTCTTATTGAACTTTACCGCATAAATTCCGCATAGGTAATTAAAATTTACCACATAATTGGCGCCCGAACAGGGACCCCTCCCCCACCCCACGCGCCGGAGGTGTGTTGCAGGCCTGGTCCCCTGCCACAGCCGTGAAGGACAACTACGCGTACCCGCAGGATTTCCTGTATCTCCCTCAGGCCAACGGAGGTGACTGAGGCTGCGATCGACACCCAGACGAGGCGGTGAGGAGTGCGGAGGATCCCGACCAGAGCCTAGCTGAGAGAGCAAAGTCCGAGGTATTTGGAGGCCCACCAGTTCCGAAGTTCCGAAGTACCTGCGTCACGAATCGAGTCGAGTCCAGGGTCTAGTCCAGTATCGAGTTTCCGAGGCCTTCTGTTCCGTGCTTCCCGGTGAGTACCGTTGCTGGGGACGCATCTAGACGAGTGCATTAATTTGTGCCCGGTCAAGACGGGGTTGGGTACACAGCCACGGTCTGCACTGTTTAGCAGTGTATCTGTACTGTTTAGCAGTATATCAAGTATGGAGGTAGCTAGTTTCATTTTAGTTATTGTTGTTCGTTTTCAAAATGTTTAAATGTGTTCTAATGTCGTGGTATGAGTGATTGTTCGATCTATATTACTGTGCTCATTGTATTAATTGTGTTCAAATTCAAGTAAGTATCAAGTACCAAGTAGTACGGCTGAGATATGCCGCTATTCTCTAAACTGAGACAGATAGGAACTAGAAAAGGGATACTAGAGGAAGCTGTTCCCATTCCACCCAGGGACACTCCAGGGTACTTTATGTACCACAAGCACGGCTTAGACGCTGTATTATACCTCGATTTGTGGGTGGATTACACCAAAGATTTAGCAGAGAATCAGAGATGGCCCGCTGCAGGGACATGGGATGCCGAGTGCATCATGAGAGTAGAAGAAGCATTATGGAAAAAGAAAGCCAGACAGTCACAGAAAGATGCCATTGAATTATGGCGTAAAGAATCACATAGACGCACAGAAAAAGCACTCAGAAAAGCAGAGAAAAGTAGAGAGGATTCAGACAAAGCCCGTGAAAATGTATTAGTTGAAGAGGGGATACGAGTAAAAACAGAACAAGTAGACCGGCAACGAAACGCTCTTATGAATGGTATGTATCCTCTCCTGGCCGAGGGTTTACCTAAGGCCACTCCGGAAATACCGAAGAATCTGCCACCTCCATTGGTCCCGACTAAAGTACGTCACAAGGCCACAAAAGACATATTCCTTTCTTCCTATTTAGACGATGTAGCCCCCGAATATGTTAATGTTCCGCCACCACGCACACCACCTGCTGATGGCACTCCACCGCCGATTCCTCCACCCCTTCCGGCACCTATTCTCCCTACTATTAATCCACTTAATCCTTTTGGACCTGGCACTTCGGGAGGGGCAGTAGGAGGTTTTCAAACACCGCCACAAGCACACCGATTGACTTATAGGGATTTAGCACAACAACGTACACCTCAAACAGCGAGTTACGACATACTTAAAGAGCCTCTTACAGACTGTAGATATGATCCCGTACCCGGTAAAGACGACAGAATGATGCTATCATCAGTGCGTCTACGACGAGTTACAAACTATCTAATGTTACTACCTGGAATGATTGATCATCTAGACAGAATATATCATTTTGTCCAAACGGGGGAAGGTCCTGAAAGTATTGGCGAGGCCATGGCATACCAGAAAGTTGACACTCAAAAAATGATATTACGTTTCTTTATAAACTGCTTGATAAGAGAACAAGATAGGCCTGGTGTAGACCAGGAAGACATGAAAGCACTGACTAAATGGGGTCAGAATATAGCAGACGGAAAACACGATAAACAGAATAGTATAGAAAGTATGTATCGAAGGATACGAAAGGCAGTAGAACAAATACATGAAAGAAGACAGCCCGAAAGAGAAATAGATACAGACAAGACTGAGTCCTCGGGGGAGGAGGACCAACCAGAAACGACAACAGGAACATTGCAATTACCAACTAGAAAAACGATAGCATATGTAGGTAAGGGAAGACTTTTTAATAATTCAATGCGTCAGGTACGCCCAGAAAGTAAGAGACTTTTTCAAGCAGCCATGTCAAATCCAAAGACTCCTGAACACTTATTTCAGGCTACCGATAAAATACTTCAAGAACGAATGGGGTACCATGTAATCAATTCCATGGATGAACAAGAATTAGCCAGGTCAGCAGTCCAATGGGCTGACAGTTCTGATACATATAGTGATGATGGCTTAGCACAAACATTTTTAAATCTTTCCCCTGATGAACAGAAATTAGCCGGAATATACTCGATTCAGCATCTCCTTATATTGTATAAAAGCCAACATTCTGATCCAGGTCCCCTACCTGATATTTTGATAGAGCTACTCATGAATAGATGGAGAGGTCTAGGTACCGACTTAATTAAAATTATTCTAGAGCATCGGCACAGATACAGTACTTTTCTGACCACACAGTCTGTTCTAGCTCCACCTCCAGAAAGAAAAATGTATTACATAGACAGACAGAATCCCTTGCGAGAAGTACATCCAGTCAAAAATGATGATAATACTTTTAGACGTGTGTTTGTGTACACACCCATAACTAAAATGGAACTGTTAGAAATGAAGAAGTTAGTGCCTAGTCATGATAAAGATCCCGCAGGTTTCCACTGTGAAATAAAAGATATGTTACTCATGGGTGATTATACCTACCCCGACATCATGAAAATATTGAAAGTATTATTGCCTGCTGGTATTTACGAGAAACTCAAGGAAAAAGAATGGGAGGTGGGAGAGGCAAAGATTGATTGGGCTGTATTAGAGAACGAAGAAAATACTCGTACCCCAGGCCTAGGGCTTGGGGACAAAACTAAAGCATTACCAGGATTGTTAGTACAAGTCTTGCCACGTTTGTTAGCAACGAAAAAGGAGGACTGGGATGCAATCTCAGCTTGTAAACAGAAACCCGATGAAGACACTAGTGATTTTTATTCCCGATTTGAGAAATGTTTTGTTATTAATAGTGGCCTGAAACCAAGTAGCGAGTCATATCCACATCTTTTTGTATCTAAATTGGTCGAAAATTCCCTGCCCCAAGTTAAGAATCGTGTTCTGAAAGTCGAGAGCACATGGCAAGCTAACACGCCTTCACAAATGTTACAAATGTTACAGTACCACCAGAATAGAATTAGAGAAGAACATGATCACGAACAAAGACGTATGAAAGACACAAAAATGAAAATGTTAGTTGCTCAGTCAGTCCCAGCTGACGGTCAGAAAAAGGGTATGACGCAGTCCAATAATTCAGCAGCTCCTGTTAAAGGGATATGCAACTATTGTAAACAGCCAGGTCACTATGTAAACGATTGTGCAGTTTTGAAACATAATATATCTACAGGTAAAACTAAAGAAAGGCCGCGTCCTCCTAGACAGGACCAGGCCCAACAACAAGTACCACAGAATATCCAGCCTATGCAAGCTTCACAACAGACAGTACAGACCGTAGCCGTGCCACAGCCCATTGCCGCAACACAACATGCAACACAACAGATGTACCAGTATGCGCAAACTGATTATCCCGATTACCAGCGATACACATGAAACAGCCTAGAGAGGGAAGTTGGCTTGCCTCTTATTGAGGTTCCTGTAGATCAAGAGGGTCCTTATGTACATAGTCAAGTGTTAGGAAAAGATAGAAAGTTTTTGATTGATACAGGGGCAAGCAGGACAACTATAAGTCATGACGAGGTTCCAGGGGCACCCCTCTCAGGCTCACAGAATGTTTCCCTTGGATTTTCAGGCAAACCTATTGTAAACGAAGTATCACAACCAGTACCACTTTTAGTTGGTCCATTGTCTCGCACGACAGATTTATTGTTAACGAAATCATGTCCAGAAAACTTGTTAGGCATCAAGACACTGAAAGCTATAGGAGCTGTGATATGTTGCTCTCCGGAAGGAGTGAGACTGTTTCTACGTGACTTTAAGGGTCACTATGTGTTGAGAGATATTGATCCCAGACTACAGAACGTTCCTGCACATTTATGGGCACAAGGCCCCACTGATGTAGGTTGTATGCACATTACACCATATCGAGTCACACTTAGACCAGGAGTAGTCTTACCACGAATCCGACAATACAAATTACCACCAGATGCTATAGCGGCTTTACTGATAATCATTGACGAGCTCATTGCACAAGGAGTGGTTGTAGAAACCGACTCGAATTTATGTAACTCCCCCATCATTCCAATTCTTAAACGTACTGATCCAAATGCACCCCCAGTTTATCGATTAGTTATCGATCTGCGCGAATTGAATAAATGCATCGTACCACAGTATCCTGTGGTCCCAGATATCTCGTCTTTATTGACTGCCATTGATTCCGAAGCCACGTTCCTTACTGTAATCGATCTGAAGAACGCCTTCTTCAGCGTCCCCATTGATCCGGAAAGCCAATACCTTTTCGGATTCTGTCTAAATGGACGAAGCTTCAAATTTGCACGCGCACCTCAAGGATTCACAGAAAGCCCTAGCATCTATAGTCAAGCACTGAAAAGACAACTAGACAGTATACACATGCCTGACAACACTGCTCTGTTACAGTATGTCGATGATCTACTGATCACCGCCCGCAGCGAACCCGGATGTGAGCAAGCGTCACTGACGGTTTTGCATTTCCTGGCTGACAAGGGACACAAGGTGTCCCCTTCCAAGCTACAATTCTGTGTTCAGCAAGTTGTTTACCTTGGGCACTTGCTGACCAAAGGGGGGAGACAGCTAACACCTGACCGCATCCAGTTAATTGTAAACATGTCACAACCCAAGACACAAAAGGAGGTACGAGCCTTTATAGGCCTCACTTCTTACTGTAGACAATGGATCCCTCAGTATGCATTTCTAGCCAAACCACTCATACAGTTGACAACCCAGGAGGCAGCGACATCGACTGTCCTCCCTTGGACTCAGGAACACACACAAGCTTTTGAGGACTTAAAGAAAGCCTTATGTCAAGCACCAGTTTTAGCGACACCATGTTACAGCAAGCTTTTTACACTTTTTGTCACAGAACGTGAAGGTACTGCATTGTCAGTACTCACTCAGGATCAAGCAGGTTCATACAAACCGTGTGCTTATTTTTCCAGTACATTGGATCCAGTAGCCCAGGCTCTGCCTGCGTGCTTGAAATCAGTAGCAGCAACAGCCCTAGCAATCAGACAAAGTGATTCCATAGTGCTAGGACATCAGTTGACAGTACAAGTTCCACACTCCGTGGAAGTTCTTTTAAACCGAACACAGACCCAGCACTTAACTATAGCAAGACTGACAGGTTATGAATTGACATTGTTTCAGCCACACATAGAAATCAGACGCTGCAACACATTGAACCCTGCTACACTTTTGCCATTAAGTGAGACAGACCCATTGGCACATGATTGTATTGAGGTCATTACCATTACGACGAAACCCAGACAAGACTTGACAGACACCGCATTACCAGATCCAGACCTGACACTTTATGTGGATGGTTCATGTATGAGAACAAGTACAGGGGACTTAGTGGCAGCCTACGCAGTCACGACAGAAACTGAAGTCATAGAAACAAATTGTATTGACACCTTGTCAGCTCAAGCAGCAGAGCTCATTGCTCTGACCCAAGCCTGCATTCAAGCAAAGAACAAGAGAGTTAACATATACACAGATTCACGTTATGCATTCGGAGTCGTACACGACTTTGGTGTCCTGTGGCGAGAGAGATGTTTTTGACCTCTCACGGAGCCAAAATTCAGCACGGTTCCCTCATTCGAACTCTGTTAGATGCAATACATCTGCCTACAGCGATATCCATCATGAAGTGCAAGGCAGATACCAAAGTCACAGATATCATTTCCCAGGGTAACGACCTAGCAGACCGCACAGCCAAGCATACAGCTCAGACTCACACAACTGATCTGACAAAGACTATAGTTCAGACACCGACGCATTGCATGACAGTTAAGGATCCCGCCCTAGATGTAATCGATATACAGACACATGCTACACCAGACGAAATCAAGAAATGGATTGAACTAGGAGGGGTCCAGACAGATCAAGGATGGATGACGAAGGGGAAATCTACATGGTTTCTCCCCGACTCTATGGTCCAAGTAATCATTAACACAGTACACAGTCCTGCACATTTTGGAGAAATATAGCTATGTTAGACAGTATTCAAAATATCTGGTTCAATAAACATTTACGAGCAGCAGCCAAACAGAAAGTGCGTACTTGCATGATATGTTGTCAGTTCAACCCTGGTAGAAGCATTCCCGTAGAGCAAGGTGGATTTCATCCTCCCGATCACCCTTTTGAAGTTTTCCAGATGGATTATATCCAGATGGAACGTTGTCGAGGATTCAAATATGTCCTCGTAGTTGTCTGTGCACTTTCCCGTTGGACAGAAGCATATCCAGTCCCAGATTACACTGCTCCGACCACTGCCAAGCAGCTGGTTCGTGAATTCTTCCCCAGATATGGTTTGCCCCGCATCGTATACTCCGATAACGGTCAGCCATTCTCGTCCGAGCTGATGAAGCAGGTATCTCTCCTGCTCGGCTACCAGTGGAAGTTCCATTGTGTCCGACATCCCGAGGCAGCAGGCCTCGTGGAACGCCATAATCAGACTCTGAAAATTCGCCTTGCCAAAATCTGTAGAGAGAAAGGAGTCGACTGGATAGTAGCTTTGCCAGTCGCGCTCTTCTATATGAGAATGGTCGCACATTCCAGAACAGGGCTATCCCCGTACGAGGTTGTCTTTGGTAGGCCACCGAATATGTGGGGGACGCCTTTGCCAAGAAAAATTACCGATGTCGATTGTAATATGCTGACAGATTACCTTGCCTCCTTGATGTCTGCACTCCAATCATGTCGTTCACAGGTTGCTGCAGCCTTTCCCGACAACACCGATGTAAAGCCACATGGGATCATTCCGGGGGACCTTGTACTCGTCAGGAACTTTGATCGGAGGAGTCCGCTGGAGCCCCGTTGGCAGGGGCCGAAACTTGTCCTGCTAACCACGAGGACTGCAATCAAGGTCGAGGGCCGCAAAGGGTGGCTCCACTCCAGCCACGTCAAGATATTTCATGGACTGCTTCCAGTTACAGACTCTCAGCCCTCCCTCTCTAAGGACTGCCCAGATTTCAGTGACTCTAAACTTCCCCTGATAGAGAAAACTCCGTCCGAGGAGTATAAATCCAAACTAAGGTCTAGCAAGTCAGACAGTTTAATTGTTTAAGTCCTCCCCTAGGTGAATCGGTTAGACGAGTTTCTGACATGTATCCCCTAGACCCCAACAGAGAGAGAGATAGACAGAAACAGCTCAAGAAACGTGAATATTGTAAATCTCTTCGCAGCCACTGCATTGTGACACTATTGATTATGTTTTTTCTGAGTCTTATGATTATTGCTGCAAGTGTATTGCTACATGTATACTACCCTATTTTCAAACGTGCATATTCTTCTTCAAATGACACTGTCGAGCACTCTTTCAGTGAACTGCCCCGCACGAACTATCTTATCGACTTGCGCTACGCATCAACTTATTCATTAGTATGTTACATCATTCCCATCAGACCAGCAATGCTACCAATTGTTGGATATGTGGCCGACTCCCTCCCTATCAGAAATACAAGGGAGTTCTGCCTCTTTTTCCGTACTCGTTCACACATAATGGTTCATGTGGTGCATGGTTTAGTTTAATTAATTCCTTAGATTCAGATTCTGTAGTTTACCAGGGCAACTGGGTATGGGGAAATCTGAACACAGTTCTGCATAGAGTATGTTTCCCTGACAAGGAGGGTCTTCCCAAAAGAACAGGAACTGATCTAGAAAACGAAGTATATGGACTAGGTAATTTTACACTTAACCTCATGATTCTGAATGTTGAATCCGAATCCGAACCAGTCTTGCCTGCAATGTCCGTACTACCAGTTAAAGGTGAATTATGTGTCAGAAAGAATGGTTCAGTACACCTGGGTCATAGTAAATGTACTACTGTGATCGAATTCAGTGATAAGGGCAAGTCTACATTTAAAGCTTCACGTCATTCATACTTCGTTTGTGGTCATACCGCATATATACGTTTACCTCTAAATTGGGATGGTACCTGTTACATTGCATTCCTTCTGCCACCCGTTTTCCTAGCCCCTCCTGATTATCATAGGGACATCCATCTAGTACACAATAGACCACAGAGAGATCTCCCGATTGTCGACTATACTGAAACGGCATGGGAGCAGTATACAGATTTCAATAAAGGTTTCTTTCCCTACTTAGGTACTGTCTTTAATAGTAAACTGATACGAAAATTAACTAGAACCCTTGAAGCAGTAGTGAATGAAACTACATCCGCCCTAGGTAACTTAACAGAGGAGCAGTCTGCTATGCGGATTGTTGTTCTTCAGAATCGTCTCGTCCTTGACGTCATCCTGGCCGATAGGGGCGGAGCTTGTAGAGTCATCGGATCGAGCTGCTGTGTTTTCATTCCAGAAAACGCGCCATCAGTATATAGAGCCATTACTCGTCTTCACAAGATTGCAAGTCAGATACACCAGAATCCAGGCACCTGGACTTGGTCCGGTTGGTTCTGGAGCATGTTATCAGCCTGGGGATGGAAGATCCTATCCTTCCTAGGTATTGCCCTTCTCATAGTATTCAGTTGTTGCTTATGTTTGCAATGTGGGCCAGCGATTTGCGGCTTGTGTGCCACATCATGTATTCCTCATTCAAGTCCTCATTCAAAACGCCGTAAGAAGAAAGAAGAGCAAATGATGTTACATGAACAGATTGATAGATTAATGAGGATTGATATATCATGAAGGGTCCGTAGGGGACAAGGAGGGAATGAGGTAATATGAATTTTATGGTCAATTGTGTCCCCTATCGTAGACCCCAACGGCTCCATGTACGTGCTTTAAGTACATGTATGTTCCCTCCACTTCCAGCTATGAAGACGCAAATACATTTGCGTCCAACGTTAACATGTCCTCTTTCAGATCCACCATGAATGGGTCAGATATTCCGTTCCTAAGTGTGCCTTGCCAACGTCTTTATATGGTGCACTTTTCATGTTTTCTAGCTCTGGTGAGTTAGGCCCTGATTCCTGCCATCGAGCCTTTTCTGCCTTCTGTTTCTGAAGGCTACAGTCAGCTGCTTCCTGACCCTTGACTTACTCCCTGTGTGGCGAGCGGTGCCTAGCTCGGCCTGCCTTGCCTGCCAAGATTGTATTCAACCTTCAAGTTATCTGCTCCGCTCCTCGAAAATACATTCCTGTCTAGTAGTTTAGGAAAACATCCTTCCCAGCTGCAGAGCAAAGGGCCTGGCCTCACTGTCTCCATGCAAGTAATTCATAGCTCCCGTTACCATGGTAGGCCCATGGCCCCCTTGCCTTACACGTAGACACGTAGTTGCATATGCACGCATTAGCAGTCAGTATAAAATAGCCTCTGCCCGAGAGACCTTTCCTTCTAGATAATACAGTTCCTTAAACACGAGATATAGATATGATTTGGGTTTAGGTTGTTCTGACATCCCAGACTTCTGTCTCCTCATGTAGGGCTAAATGTCAAGTCCCCTTCACCCTCCAGTTCCACGTCAATTACACGTCATACTGCTGCGCGCGCATCTCTGCCATGTATTTCTGCTGACACTGCAGGATTCTTCTAGGGATCCACCCACCTGTGTTACGTTTCCAGTGACGTTGTCTAGCACACACCTTCGTGTACGCCCTTGTGCACGCCTTCTGTTACGAACACATGTTCTTATCTCGTTTCTCTCAGCTGTTACGCCTCCTGCATCAATCTCTATTGTAAATGCATTGACTATATATATGATACTCTGTTAATAAATCATTGTACATGTCCTATCCGTTCCCTTGCACATGCTACCTGGTTCGAACCAATAACCAATTCCTTTTTAAGGAATAAAACCCCTTTTAAAACCTCAAATACCACGGATTCTGTCTCTTATTTTTGACTGAGTTATTCTTATTGAACTTTACCGCATAAATTCCGCATAGGTAATTAAAATTTACCACACGTGACAGAGGCGGCCAGAGAGTGGAGGAGCCGGGTGAAGTAAGGAAGTGGTGCGGGCTCCGCGAGGCGTGACTTGAATGCAGGCAGCAGACCCGTGTGAGGCAGTGTGCGGACGGACGGCGTCACCGGCTGCAGAGATGAGGCGGCGGCTGGTGAACAAAGAACACAACCGCGTATGAGGGCTCCGCGAGCATTGCTGAAAAGCCGGTAGCGGTGAGACTCCCAAGAGGCAGTTAATCAAAGACGCCACCGGCAGAGGTGCGTTGCGGCCGAGGCTTGGGACTAGGCTAGGTCCCGACTAACTAACCAACTGAGGGTGCTCCAGTGACCAAATTCGGGCCTGGGACTGCACACGAACCGACTTACTGGCGAAAGTACAGACTGCACGTAAGACGACACTTTCAGCCAGTGCAACCACCCATAAGGCGTAATTGGCCCACTTTACAGCACAGAGACTCAGGAGAGGTGGGGAGTGCCTCACAAACACACTGCAGAGCGAGTGAGAGGGTACACACCTGCTGCTGGCACTGATAAGGAGCGAGTGGGAACGCCACTGCAGACCAAAACAGAGGTGGGACCGGGGAAGTCCTCATTGTGCCCCCCCCCGCCGCTACTCATTTTCTGTGGCCTGTACAACACCCGCATGACAGCGGCAAACTTAAGGTGGCATCATGGCGGGCAGGGGCACAAAGGGCAACACGACGCAAACCCGCCTAGAGAAGTACGCCTACGATAAACACAACTCTACACATGCGGAATCCAGGACGCCCACGGGGAAGCCTACAGATGGCGACGGGGGGAAGAAAATAACGCTTGAAGACGTAATGAAGGCCCTGACACAGGTGCAAGCCACAGTGGGTTCGATCTCCACGAGGTCACCCTGATACGTGCTGATTTCCATAAAATGTCCGAACGAGTGCAGGCCATTGAGGTGGTCACAAAATCACTTGTTGAAGAAGTCTCGGAGCTGCAGATAGCAATGGAGAGGATAACGGCGGAGAACAAATCCTTGAGGGACAAACTGGACGACCAAGAAGGGCGCTCACGGAGGAACAACGTTAGAATTCTTGGGGTTCCGGAGTGGGAAGACACTAGAGCAACAAATCTCTACGTGGAAGACCTGATCAAGACGAAGCTCCAGCCCAAAGGCCTTTCTACGTTCTTCCCGGTCGAGAGGGCACACAGAGTCCCGGGAGAAAGGCCAAAACCAGGCGCACCGCCGAGACCGATACTTGCAAGACTCTTCAACTTCCGCGTCAGGGACGCAATCTTGCAGGCAGCTAGGGTGTCCCCACCCATTAAGATTCAGAATTCCTCTCTCGCCTTCTTTCCGGACTACACAGCGGAAGTCGCCCGTCGGCGGAGAACATTTCTAGACGTGAAGAGGGAGTTGCGGACGAGTGAGATACCGTACTCTATTTTGTTCCCAGCCAGATTGTGACTAGTAGCAGACAACAAAACCTGGTTCTTCGATACACCAGACATAGCCCGAGACTGGCTGGAGGGTTGGAGACAAACTGACCCGCCGCACCGATCGAACAGAAGGAACCAGGGCCACCGAGTTGGAAAACCCTCAGGGCCACAAATGTCAGGGCCTGAAGAGGAGGGGCGTTCGCCGGAGCGGGGCGACCTTAGCAACGAACCTGGTACACAACGATAATCGCCCGGTACCCAATTGTGTGACGAATGCAGCGGTACCTGTGCAAAGGACTGCCACTGGACACTGGGCTGGGCGACCTCTAGGAGGGAATGAGGGGCCGCCGACTCCGGAGGGTCTTCCACCCCGACAAGTAAGTATTCTGTGTAAGGGAGGGGTAAAGCACTCTGCTAAGTTTGGGGGGCTGGCGGTTCAAAGTCTGTGTAGCAGGGAGGCAGGGAGGGGGGGTTGCAGAAGGGGAAGTTCTTGTTTTGCATGTCTCACTAGTAAGGGACCTGTTAGTTGCACTGTTGACTCATTATGGAAAGGTAGTACATGACGACAACGACACACTGGCTATCCGGGGGGGAAGAGGGCCAGGTGTGCCCAGGCTGGGAATTCGCTTCCGTGCACACCACCTGTTACATCATGACACACGATACACAGGGTGACGCCTTGGTGGGAGGTCCTTGGGACACACAGGTAGCACCACTACAAATGATGACATGGAATGTGAGGTGCCTAGGTGACAAAATCAAAAGGGGACTGGTTATGCAATGCATAAAGCGACTGGGTCCAGCATTGGTTCTCCTGCAGGAGACACACCTTACAGGCAACTCGTGCCAGGCACTAGATAGACGAGGCTATCATATGGTAGCACACTCGGAGTTCACATCGGGGTCACGAGGGACAGGTATATTGTTGTGGAAGTCATCTCACTTTATACTCAGAAGCACCAAAACTGATGACCAGGGCCGCTTCGCGGCAATACAAGGGCAGTGGGAGGGCAGACCATTGACCATAGTCTCCGTCTACATCCCTCCAGCACTTCATGCGGTAGCCCTTCCGGCACTTGGGAAATTCCTCCTAGAGCTACCAGAGGGTGATCTTGTCCTTGGGGGGATTTCAACGCTGTAGCACATGAAGCACAGGATAGGTACCCGGTACGCTCCCAGAAAGCGGGGCACTCACGGTTCCACAACTTCCTAGAGGCACAAGGGCTAACGGACATATGGAGACACATGCACCCTTCTGCACAGCAATACACTTACTACTCCGCATTGCACAGTAGTTTGTCGCGAATAGACTACTTGCTGTCATTAGGCGACAGTCTCCTCACTATTGATGAGGTACAAATCCGACCCAGGGGTATATCAGACCACTCCCTTATGACATTGACTCTATCATGTTCAGAGAAAACTCGCAGGAGAATATATCCGATTTATCCGGGGTACCTTAAGGTCCCGGCTATAAGAAAGGAACTTAAAAAAACGACCCGGCACTACTTCAACGAGAATACAGCTTCAGTTGAGTCCCCATTGGTTTTATGGGAAGCATATAAGACAGTCTTGAGAGGTCAGGCCATAGCATCCATAGCGGGTCACAAGCGCACACAACGACGGGAATTAACGGAGCTGGAATTAGCGCTGCAAGCAGCGAACACAGCTCATATGACTGACCCTACGCCAGACACTCTCCATACACTACAGTTGTGCCAACAGCAACATGACAACCATCTGAAACGTTGGACCCTTGACAATAAAGCAGCGACCACACATAGAATTTATGACGTAGGGGACAAGGCTGGTAAAATGCTGGCGTGGCTAGACAAGAAGAGGGGGGAGGCAGCAAGAGTATACAGCAATTAAATGCAGCGAATGGTGTGACTCTCACCCACCCGGCAGACATAGTGAGCGTACTAGCTGACCACTTCCAAGAGGTCTACACCCCAACAGTGGAGGTGACGGAGGAGGCAGCGCTGGCTTTCCTCCATACCTTTCTGACGCGAACCCTCTCGCAAGGTGCGATGTTAGAACTGGAAACCGACCTCACAACTGAGGAAATACAATTGGCCATCAACGCCGTGCAATCAGGTAAGGCTTTGGGCCCCAACGGGATCCCAATCGAGTGGTACAAGTCAATGTCAGAGATGTTGAGCGCGCCGTTACTAGCCATGTATGTAGACAGTCTGGAACTGGTTGTGCTCCCCTTAGACCAACGATCGGCGACAATAATAGCGATACGGAAACCCGGCAAACCGCCGACAGAATGCACATCCTACCGCCCAATATCGCTCCTCAACGCAGAAGCAAAGATTCTGGCGAAACTACTAGCTCTCCGATTAATGCCTCACCTCGCGCAATTGATCCACCCAGATCAATCAGGCTTCATGCCACACAGGAGCACCGCTCTAAATCTCCGCCGAGTCCAAGGGGTACTAGCGCGTACACCTCTATTGCAATCACCAGCAGCGATCTTGTCCTTGGATGCAAGAATGGCATTCGACATGTTCGAATGGCACTATTTATTTGCAGTACTTAACCGTATGGGATTCGGTCCTAAATTCATATCATGGATAAAGCTCCTCTACGCTAGTCCACTGGCGCACGTGTCAGCGAACAGCCACATCTCTCGCATGATACCATTGGCCAGGGGGACGCGGAAGGGATGTGCGCAGCCGCCCCTCTTATTCGCCCTAGTGCTGGAGCCGTTAGCAACTTTGATTAGGACTACACCGCTGTTAAAGGGAATCTGCTGGGGGAGTGACTGGGAAGACAGAATCTCCCTTTACGCAGATGATATGCTGATATACTTGGTTGACCCAGAAAGCGGAATACCGGCACTCTTACACCTCTGCGACAATCATGGGGTAATGTCAGGTTATACGATTAACTTGTCGAAATCAGTAATTTATGTATTGCACGGTCCAGCGCCGTCCCTCCCCCCCACTTGTCCACTGGAGATAGCGATCACCTCCTTCAAATACCTAGGGATTCACATCACAAGGAACGCAACTGACTTCTATGCACTGAATTTAAAACCCCCCCTTGAACGACTGTGGCGCGGTGTACGTCATTGGAAGGACCTACCCCTGACACTGCTGGGAAGAGCAGCGCTTTTTAAAATGATGGCATTGCCAAGCTTCCTGTATGCGCTTGAAAACACCCCCTACTTGGTGCCGCCGCGCTACTTCCAACAAGTGACGGCTATGGTATCCTGTTTGTTATGGGGAGACCGTCCAGCGCAAATAGCGCATGTGAAACTAAACAGGAGCTGGTACGAGGGAGGGATAGCCCTGCCAAACATACAAATGTACTACTGGGCGACCCAACTTAAAATCATTAACCAATGGTTGCATGTCCCCCAGGACGATCCAGCCTACCAAGCAGATAGAATACAGTTGGGTACAAACAGCTTATTGGCGACACTCTATCACAGGGGATTAGCAGCGAAGCTGATTGGACCCACAGCTCACACAGTGGTGCTGTGGTACAAGGCACTGACCAAACTTAAATGGGGGGGGGGCGTCATCACAAAACTCAATCCCACTATGGGACACTAAGGCACTAGGTCACTTGCGGCGAAGCAAGGGATTCACGCAGTGGGATAACATTGGCATTTCGACGGTAGGGGACCTGTGGACCAATGGAGGGGTGGTTCCTTTCACACAGCTGCAGCAGCAATACGATTTGGGTCCCAATGAAACCTACAGATATGTGCAAATTCGGCATGCACTACTGGCCGCACTGCCAGAGGGCACGGTGGTCCCAGAATCATCTCCAATGGAAGACCGCTTACTCACAGACTTCATGCAACACAGCGCCACCTCTCTTACATATCGCAAGCTAATGAATAACTTACCGGACCCACTGGACAAATTGCGAGAGAAATGGGTGGGTGAATTGGGAGACATGGACGAGACGGACTGGAATGCAGCGCTAGCGTCTCCAAAAGATGCGGGTATTTCGGCTAGGTTCCGACTGGTACAGCTTAAGATACTGCACCGGTTATATTACACTAGGGCCACACTCCATAGGCTCAACAGGGCGGACCACCCGTACTGTCTCCAAGGTTGTGGGGAAGAGGGCACATGATCTGGGAATGCCCGATTATAATGGAATTCTGGAGACAGGTAATGCATACGATCTCCCAGGCACAAGAGGTTTCCATTCCACCGGACCCCCGCAAATGCTTGCTTAATGTGTGGGACCCAAGCGATCTCACACGTCAGGGTCAACTGTGGGCCACAGTGGGCATCATGGTTGCAAAGCGAGATATAGCACAGAAGTGGGGGGTGGCAAATTCTCCTACCTTGACACAATGGTGTAAAAACATGGATGTGTTGATGGTAACTGAAAGAGCGGTGTATAAATCACGAGCAAACCCACGCAAGTGGAATAAAATATGGCTGCCTTGGAATGGATACCGGGGGGATCTATGTGACCGGTTGATGGAAGAAGACTTAGACAGTTCAGATGACGACGGGGAGGGTGTTAGCGATGATTCCGTAGACTGACAGAAGTAGCGATAACATTGATATCAAGAGAAAAGGTTCGCTGTGCGGATGGGGCGCACAAAAGTGGATGAAGCGCAACACACTAGGAATGTTGACACTATACAATGATGCCAGAGCTGAAATGCCGTCGCCCGGCGCAGTTCTTGTTTCAATAATGCCTGTCCTCTTGAGTCTAGATATTTTTGGTTATGGTTTATAAAAAACAAAAAAGTAAGACTTCCTGTGATTTTGAGTAGGCGATGATTGTCCTATGACTGAATATCCTTAATGTAACGCCGCCAAACCAGAAGTTGTCGGCTGATGGGCTGTGTATAACAACTATAATTTGACTCTAATTCTCAATCGCAGCCGGGCTCGGGGTTGTAGGCGCATAGCTGTGTACTACTCTTGTGTGACAATAAAGGTCTTATGAAAAAAAATAATAATTGAGGGGGCCTCCCTGCACGGTACGTCAAGGGGCCCCCTCCTGGCTCTTTCAGGAGCTCTCCGGCCAGAGAGCAGTGCAGAGGGGGCCCCCTGGAACCTGGGGCCCACCGCACCGCAGGGGCTGCGGGGGCTTGTTTTCCGCCCCCGGGTTTGGCACTCAGACGCACCCAATAGATTATGATTTTGTCCCATATGATACGTTTTGGCTGTAAAAGAGTTTCAAGATACTACACCAAGAATGGAGCGACCATTGGGTTTTACAGGGGATTTTAATAGTAAAGGGAAGCAGTTTTAATTGAAAAAGTATTACCTCTTGTTATGTACTTTCCTCATGAAGGATAAGGGTCAGGACTTCAAGGCCCATCAAGTCCTGCAACTAGTGGAGGTGGGGCAGTCACCAGCACACGGGTTCGGTGCATTTACGGCTGTCCACAATCCCTCAGCGTGGGATGCCACAAAGGCGACGGATCTATAATTACTTACTTGACGTCTAATTATGACACCATGAAACCAAGTTGGAGCACAATAGTCTATAATATTTAAAAAGGAGAAATATATCAATGCATCTGGGTGTATCTCTTAAATCATAATATTCTACTATTAGAACGTTTTTGTTTTTTTAGGGGTTCAAAATGAAAAGATACTTCAACAATTTGAAAAAAATCTCCCAGTTTTAATCTTAACAAAGATTAAAAGGAAAATAGGTTAGAGCATCAATATTTCGGTCTATACTGAGATAAATCTACAAGACCATCATCAGGACAAGATGTTTCATGTGAAGATCCAAGACCCATTAGGGTGAAAATCAAAGCAATTCTATGGAGAAAATTTTCTTAGATAAGTTGCGAAATATTGACGCCGGAGAAGGTTGGCGTCTTGTAACAAAAACAATTTGGTCCGATATAGTTATTTTAAAGAATGATGCTACAGCCACAGTCAACAGTCTCTGTAAGCTTTCCACAGCTTGTTAGAAGCTAGGCTGCGTTCTAAAGGGTCTTGGATTGTGTTCCTATGTCTGCAACAGTCTCCAAACTGCATACTATTGTGAATGGGCTACTGTGCATTCATAACTAGCAAAATCTAACTGTCAAGGATCTCTTTACTTTTTTTATCAATGTTGTTAAAGTATCTTTTCATTTTGAACCCCTAAAGAAACCACCTTTCAATGAGTGAAATATAATGATTTAACACCTTGGCTGCTATGGCTTTTCCCGTCCTGTGCTGAAAATCCTAGGAGAGCAGCATTTCATGACGAGCTCAGCTCGTCATCAGCACAGCTCCAGTGTGCCTCATGATGAGCTGAGCTCATCATGAGCATGGAAGGGGTTAAGAGATATACCCCGTTGCAGTGATTTATTTCACCTTTTTAAATAAAGTAGGCCTATCAAGCCCTGCTAATGGTGAAGGTGGGGCAGTCACCAGAGCGCTGCTTGGGCACATTTAAGACTGCCAACAACCCTGTGGCGCCTGATGCCATAAGGGAGAAGGGCCTGAACTTCAAGGTCCATCAAGCCTTGCTACTGATGGAGGTGGGGCAGTCACCAGTGCATAGGCTGGGTGCATTTAAGGCTGCCCACAACTCAGCAGCACAGGAAGCTATGAAGGAGAAAAAACAGGACTTCAAGGCCCATCAAGCCCAGCTAGAGGTGGAGGTGGGGTAGTCACTAGTATGCCGTTCAAGCTCAGTTAAGGCCCCTCCGTGCCGGATGCCTTAAAGGAGAAGGGCCAGAACTTCAAGGCCTATCAAACCTTGCTACTGGAGAAGGTGGGGCTGTCACCAGAACGCTGGTCAAGACCAGGACTTTAAGGCCCATCAAACCCTGCTACTGGAGAAGGTGGGGCAGTCACTAACATGCCAGTCGGGCACATTTAAGGCTGCCAACAAACCTGGAGCGTGAGACTCCACAAAGAAGAAGGGCCAGGATACTTCAAGGCCCATCAAGCCCTGCTACTGGAGGAGGTGGGGCAGTCACTAGCATGCCAGCGAGGCGCTCTTAAGGCTTCCAAAAACCCCACTGTGCGGGAAGTCATGAAGGGGAAGGGCCAGGTCTTCAAAGCCCATCAAGCCCTGCTACAGGTGGAGGTGGGGCAGTCACCAGTGTGCCGGTCGTGAGCATTGAAAGCTGCCAACAACCCGGGAGTGTGGGACGCAACAAAGGAGAAGGGCCAGGACTTCAAAGCCCATCGAACCCTGCTACTGGAGGACGTGGGGCAGTCACTAGCAAGCCGGTGAGGCGCTCTTAAGGCTGCCAAAAACCCCACCATGCGGGAAGTCATGAGGGGGAAGGGCCAGGACTTCAAAGCCCATCAAGCCCTGCTACAGGTAGAGGTGGGGCAGTCACCAGTGTGCCAGTCATGAGCATTTAAGGCTGCCAACAACCCTGCGGTGCGGGACGCCACAAAGGAGAATGGCCTGGACATCAAGGCCCATCAAGCCATGCTACTGGTGGAAGTGGGGCAATGTACAGCACGCCAGTCAGGAGCATTTAAGGCTGCCAACAACCCTACAGTGCGGGACGCACTCAGGCACATGCACGAGCCAAGACCTTGCCCACCTGCATCTGTCCGTGCCCATACAAGACCATACTGGACAACTCCTCTGTCGTTTTTCACTTCCTCGTGTCTTTCCCTGATATATCTGTGAAGTAACTGGAAATGGGCAAAGGTAAGACATCCACTCGTTGTCCTGCCATTGTATCAATCCACCAGGGCGCCACAAACAAACGCTTTAGAATGAGATTTCTGACATCTGCGGTTGGGACAATTTTCTGAGGAAATGTCCACGGTTGAGGAAAAACTTGGTTTGCACATAGCTGTAGTACCCCCTGAGTCGGTCACCAATTCGCCTATTTCTTAGGAAGATTAGATGACTAAGTCGAACAACGCTAGAGCAGGAGTCACTCTTGATGGCACGAAGGAGGGTTTAAATGGGGGTGCAAAGCGAACAATTTGTGTAACTGTGCATCATCCTCAGTAAGACATTGGGGGTCTAAGTAATACATTCCCTTTTGATTCAGGCCCACCAGTATCCAAACGGAAAATGACGGGGCAACCACCAAAGATCTTAAAGCCTACTTGCGAGGTGCATAAATTGAAGAACACCATAAACCAAAAGAAGAATGACAATGGAGTTTGTTAACAAGCGGATGCTATTAATTTTGGGGTTATGTTGGATAGCCTGTTGGCCAGGAGGAAAGCATTGATAAACTCTTGTTTGAATGAATGTTAATCGAGATTGGCAGCGGTTTAGAAAGCAGTCACTAACCTCACGTGGATGGGGCCCATGACTCTTAATCTTGGCTCAACTATGGCATGTCACTCAGTTTAGGATCAAAGTGTGAGGGAAAAGCATGATGAGAGAGAACGGCAGGGGATTCCTCTTCCTCATAGCCCTGACCTAAGGGCATCAGAGCTCAATGGTCCTTCAAATGTGTCTTGCCGTATTGTCGAATACCTGGAGTCTTGCTCGTATGTGATGAGCCACTTGCTAGCCTCTCTGAATCCAGGCCAGGGATCACTTAGGGCCAGATGTAGGTAAATTCAATTTTGCAAGTCCTTAATAGCAATTTTTAACGAACTGCTATTAAGGACTCGCAAAATTGAATGTAAATAGGAATCGCAATAATATTTGCGATTCCTTAATATTCCTTGATTGCGAATCGCAAATTGAGATTCGCAATCAAGGAATATCATCCTATTCGTTCCTATGGGCAGAGGCCCATAGGAATGAATAGAATTTGCGCTCGCAATATGCGAGTAACCAAGAGGCACTCTCAAATTCCGGGCGCAATTTCAAGGGTGCAAGTGTTCCAAAAAGATACCCTGTTGCACCCCTGAAATGTGCATGTGTGCACATGTGGCGCACATACATGCTCTACGGGCATGAATGTGTGCCACATGGCACTTTTTAAAAAAGTGCTTTTTTAAAGGAAATCGCTTATTACCACCAACTTGAAGTTGGTGGTAATTAGTGATTCCTTACGGCTAAAGTGCACTTTCTTTTGTGCCACTTACATTGCATTTAAGGAATCGCAATTTCCGATTCCTTAAATGCAATTGCAAAATAAGGAATCGTAATTATTGTGATTCCTTATTTTGCGAGTAGGTTTAATCTTACCTACATTGCTCAAGGCCAAATAACAATCACAAAGGCTGAAATTCTGCGAATTTCGGCGTTTGCAGTCACTATTTGGCTTAGTCTGGCTTCAGTACTGCAAGTTAGATTGGTAAGTGAGCACATGCTTGAAGCTAGCAGGCATGGTGCAGGGAGGCTTACACCGAGAGGTAACACTTTTAACTTACTACCTAAGGCAACCACCTCATGTGGTGATACTGGGCAATGTTCAGCGCTTACAGGACAGAATGGTAGAAGACTTCACCCAGTTATGGAACACTAGTGAGGTACCTACACAAGAGCAGACGTTTCAAACAGCCACTCAATCATTATGGTACGATGAGCCCCTATGATCAGCCTGACTGGTAAAAGTGGGAAAGAGAATGTGTGGTGGTAAATTTTAACTGGGAGTGGGTGGCAGACGGTCTTTTGGCTAGCATTCATAGGCTTTATCACCCAGTATTTTCTATCAAGATTTACCATTAGGCTTTTTTCATCCACTCCTCCACTGCCCCCCCCCCCCCCCCCCACATGGATATAAGTGACCGACGTGTGCCAAAGGTTTTGCGCCTGTGGCCCCTAAACCTCACTTTCCCCCCTAGGGACGCTAGCTGATCACCCCAGGATTTAGCCAATGTGTATTAACAGTATCAGCTGAATAAGTAATAATAATTTTTGTTGTGAATAATTAGAATTAAAAAATGTTTCAATAGTGAAAATATTAGACTAAATTAAGCACTACTGAGAACTGTGTAATGGTTAGTTGTATTCAGAGTGCTCAAACACAAATTGTTGATGCCTGTCACACACACTGCAATCTCCCACCATGAATGACCTCTGACATCAAATGTTAGGATATGTCCTTAAGGACCAGAGGCGAGGATTCTGTTTATAATCTTTACTTTGCGGATTATAAATTGGAACAGCAGTCAATTTTACATTAGCTTCATACAAAACAAGCATTGGCATAGCCAATAGATCTTGCCTTTGGGACCTTATAAGTGTTTAGCCATGCAACGGTTGATGTTGTTGCACCAAGGATATTGTGCTGCATAACTAAATACTTATAAGGTCCAAAAAGCGAGACCTATTGGCTACGCCAATGATTGTTTATATTTTCTGTTGTTTTTAGTACCTGGCAGCCCACGGCTGTCGCAGACATTCCTCCCCTGCTTCCTTTATTAACCATCCACTTTAATTACTTAACTAATCATACACTTTTGTTACTTAAAAATTGTGCGCCTAATGCGTTACTGTGCACCTGCTGCGTTATTCTTTGCATTAGCATGTGTGATCCCTGTTACATACCACAAGGGCCATGTCTATTTGTGTGTTTGCGCACATTACTCTGCCTGCTGAAACTTTCTACGTTCTTGGGCAGCAGCGCAGTAGCCCCTGCTTGTGTAGACACTGTAATACATTAACACTCGGCGCCCTACATTCACTGTACTCTGGCCAACCCGACCTACCAGCTCCGCTCCGTCGTCCTCCCCCTCCCAACTGTCCCCCGCATCAGGAGAATGACTAACGGTGGCAGATCATTCTCCCACATTGCCACCAAGTCCTGGAACAGTCTCCCCATCCTCCTACAGCAGACCGAAGACCTACTAACCTTCAGGAGGCTGCTCAAGACCTGGCTGTTTGAGCAGTAATGGCACCCCCCTCCCCCCAGTGCCTTGAGACCCTCACGGGTGAGTAGCGTGCTTTGCAAATGTCTTGATTGATTGATCCTACTCTCAAAGAAGGGCAAACATAATAGTGCACCTCCCCATGTGACATTTTCTCTCCTGCCACTATTCTTACTTATGCGTAAAAAAAGTACTTTATTTTCCTCCATCACTTTACGGTGCGGATACTTCATTGTTGTTCTGTGCAGCAATGTGCCATTAACTTTTAGCATACGTTTATTTCATTTAAAAAAACATAATATACGTCCTCTACTATAAAGAAAAACGGGGCTGTAATTACCTTTGTTGATATGCATTATACAAATATTTCAGGATATTTCCCTTGTATGTATTTAACAAATAACCTACTGTATCCCAACCCTACCAGCGATTCCCAAAAACTCTTTCAGACGTCGTGGGGTCTAACCCAATCTTGTCTGCCTTAAAAAAAAAAAAGTTTTTTGCGTTCCAATGAAAATACATTTTGCTAATATGGTGTTTTTCAAAACTTCAAATTGTATTTACTTACTGAACAGCGCATATAGGCAGTTTAGCAAATATACCATCGTTGTTAGCCTCCGCATGCCATGGCTGTCACTGATATGGCTTCCCTCTTCCCTTTAGTAACAGTGCACCCTAGTAACTTACTAAATGTACACTTCATCGTATCATTATTTTCTGAATAGTTCTGCCTCCAAAGCCCTCATCTTCGCTGTTACTTGTTAAAGTTGTGCAAAAGTGTGGATGATGAGTTCTTGTAGAAGATCAATGAAAGATCCTAAAAGGTGACTTATGCGCTTTCTATGAGATGATACCATAGTAATGCAGAGGAATGGGAAAGATGCGCGGAGCATGCAGAAAAATATCAGTTTGTTGAAAAGTGGTACAGAGGAAGCAGGCGGGGGAGAGAAATGAGTCCAGAATGGAGTGATGGTTGGAAAGGAGAGGATATAACGGGAGAAGCAGGTGGATGATGAGGATTTAGAGTAAGAAGGCATAGTAAAGCGGCAAATGGGGTGGTACAGAAGTGACCTGGTGCAAGAGTCCTGGAATGGAAGAGAGCCTTTAGAGAAATAGGTGCTTTGGAGGTGGGGTGGCTTGGAACTTTAGATGAATCTAGGTTAGTGGTAACAGAGCAGTGCTACTTGGGTGGAGGAGCCAGATGGAGAGACAGAGATATTTAGGTGTGAGTTAAGTCACACACTTGCCTTGATTCCCGAAGATGGCTAGCACCTGCTACTTGTTCTTTGGGCCAGTGGATAATAACGAAGGGACTAAGCAGAATGCAGACTTCACAGCCTTGGTCCCACTAGCAGCAGAAGAGTTCTACCAAGGAAATGCAGATAAAGAGCTGTGAGCAAGGGCGTGAGTACAATAAGGAGGCTCATAAGGGTAACTCAGTTAAAGCCGGAGAGTGACCCCAAGGAGTGATCAACTCTTGCTGCACACATGAGGAGCACCACACAGGCTCAGGTTGATGCCGTTTAGCATAGCACCCAAAAGTTAACATGAGAGGCTGTGGGGCAGTTGGGCGAGGGTCCGAGAAATCTGGGAACAGGGCTTGAGGGCAGCATCAGGGGCCAGGAGGAGTAAAGAGTTTGCTGCACAACATCTGAGGACCAACACCTAAAGCAAAGAGTTTAGGTCAAGGAACTTGAGGGATAGCATGATAGAGTTCCGGACATAATGCAATGCATAATGCTGCTGCAAGGAAAAAAAGCATTACAAATGCAATAGGTCTCGCCTTTCATTAAGTTAAAGACATTTGCTTTGCTATAGAATACCATTAGCAAAGCAAATGGCTTTAACTCAATCAAAGGCGAGACCTATTGCATTTTCAATGCTTGTTACACATACTCCCAGTCAGGATATACACAGGGCCCGCTTTAGCGCTGGTGGCACATGGTGCGACCGTGTTTGTTGGCCCCCCCATCCATGGTGGAGGTGGTGTAGTGTAGTTTCTATATTCCCAATAGGCTCTGCGCATTGGAATAACATAAACAATAGTTTAGACGTAGGACTGAGGTCATCTAGGTCTCTACTGAAAATTTTAGACCTAATTAGGTATGTCAGCTAGCTCAGAGGTCACTAGAAACTTTCTCGAACAGGAATGAGTTAACTTTCCTGATTAGACAAGAAGGGATTAGTTTCTGACAACCGCATAAACATGACAACTTTGCTCCCCCAGAATAAGGAGTATATCTCCAGAGTTGTGTGAAAACAATAGACAGATATTTCACTCAGTCAATCGTGCATGCTTAGTTTCACCAGAAGTGCAGAGAAATAGAGAGACGGGCGTTTTCAATAAAAGGTGTTATTTATTGAGCGGTCTTCTTTCTCATGCAAGAGAAATGAATTGCCACAATTGCAATACTTATCATGAAATAAAGTGCGTACAGTAAAAGGAGTATTATGAAATAATACTGTAAAAGCATTTATATGGTTTCTGAGCCATATGATACTTAAAACGGATAAAATATATACATACTTTAAATCATTGGCTAAACGTGCTCAACTGGTGCTTCTAAGATACGCCTACCCCGGTGTACCTAACCTAAGCCTAGTACGTGGGAAGGAGTAAGTGAGCTGCAGTTTAAGTTAAGTTAGTTTTTGCCAAGAATCTGAATCAAGAATTCTCGGAGGATCTAATCAGCTCCGTACCTTGGTTATAAGAATGAAGGAGGTCTTGTATCTCTTTCTCAGGACTCGATCTCCCAGCAACCCGCAAGGGTGACTGGAAACACTGGAGCTGGATTTTCTCGGCAGGAGAAAAGACAGCGTCTCTCTCAGTGCGTCAATGGGAGGGTCGGCTTCCTTCGGCACTCGCATCAGCTGGGCTTTGGATAAGTAGATAGCCGATCTGCTCCAAACCACTGTGTGTTTGCTTAAGGCAACTTTGGTATATTTATACTAGAAAGGTGCCGGGTTTGACGTAAGGTTGGACATAAGACGTCACTAAGAACTAACAGTTCTTTCTGGACTCCAGGAGTTCTTGTGCAAATCAAAACAAAAGCAGGGGGAATTCTCGGGTTGCTGGAGGCTTGGTTTGTTTAAAGAACGAGTTGTACTTTCTAGGAGTCTATGGGAGTAGCCTTGCTGTATTTGGACTGCATTGGCTATGACTAAATATGTACATGATTCTTACGCCTTTATAAGGATATGTTTTGTTATAACCACATAAGGGCATGAATCGGGAATATTTAATTAGGGTCCTAGATACATTCACAACACCCACTCCACGTATAATGTCCATCATTACTTAATACTAAGCAATACTAAACATATAACGATGCATGTGTGTTTTTCAACCCACCCCAAAATACATAATTGAATCTGAAATGGTATATGGTAAATACACGAAAATGAGTATTTATACTGTACGTTTTTCAAGCAGTGTTATCATTCAGAAAATGCATATATAAATATTGGCTGAATGAATTGCGAAAATTACATTTATGAAATGGCTCTGAATACATAAAAAAAAGTTGAGACCATTTCATCACATATTTATACAATACTGTACATGTGCTAGAGGCTGATGTAAAATATTGTCTCTAGTGTCTTAAAAATAGAGGCTCTGTTCTCTAAGAATAGGTCTACTTTAAGCAGAGTACCATGTGCCAAAAAAAAAGTAAATATTTTTGAAGTGGAAAAATTATTTCGCTTTCAGGGGAAAAAATAGTTCCAAATGTTTTTAGTATGTAGTGTTGTTTATCAAAAACTGAAGGCCGAATTCAGAGTTCAGGGAACGCTGGGAGCTCGTTGTTTTAAAAGTTATTCTCGTTGTTGGGAGAGAACATCACATCAGACCGGCTTGCGAAAAATTCGTCTACAACAGTAGGTGAAAGTTCTACCAAGTTTGAAAAAGCTGAAATAGTGCAAATGTGAGAATCATTGCCATCATTGATTTCTACATCAGCAATGCTCACAGAACGTTGTACCTGTGTGGTGATGCTTTCATCTCGTACTTCACCGCCACCTAATCGTAATGGTGAAGTCTCAACAAATGCCGTCATCAGAATAGGTAGCCGCTGGGGACAACACGTTGCATGAGCCGTTACCGGACCAAGCAAAGTATCGATATCCATAGGTACTACTGATGGTAGTGTAAGACAGAAGTCCAACACGACATCGAAGCACAGGTAAGATGCAATCTTGCCAGATTGGTCTGAATGAAAGAAACCAAGTTGTACTCAGATCTCTTAGCCGGGCTAATCCGAGGACTTTAGTGATTCGGTCTCGGTAGCGTATTGCTAGGATCGTTTCTTCCATCGTAGCTTGAGTTTTGTCTGTGGCTTGGCTTGCCATATCGGACAGAAGGATCAAAAATAAAATTCCTGCTACGAGTCCCAAAAGATGAGGCAGGCCGCCGAATAACGAATGCACAAAATTCGGGAAAATGCCCAGAACTGTTTCAAAGGGTGCTAACAGTCCAGAAAAAAATGTCTTAAATACATATGCGATGCCACTGGTATCAGACATGTTTAAAATTTGGCTTAACATTTCTACAAAATGCACGGCAATTTGTCGATAATAGGGAATGTATCTCTGCTGCTGTCCTTGCAACTTGCAGATCATACGTCTCTTTGGACGAGGTTAAAGGCACAATTGTCTGTAAAAGAATAGACTTCATTCTGCTTAAAGTATCAATTCGAATAGAAGAGATATTCAAGGAAGGCCATATTTCCGCCTCCATGTCTGGATTGCTGTTTGGATACAATACTTGCATACAGTAAATGACCCTGGAAGTAAAGGTTACGAGATAGGCTTTTCCTGGCACCATGCCACAACAGCTGTGGTCACTTATTAGAATATAACTGTCGTTGGAAAGCTGTCTGAAAAAGGGCTCTATCTGTGTTGCAGGAGTGCCGTGCAGGTGACATGAAAGGTTATGTGATGAACCTTTGCAGGCTCCATGCAAGTTAATACCTTGACACAGAAGTGTACCGCTTAGTGATTTTTTATAATTGTTACCACTAAGAAATACCTCTTTCTTCCCTTTACTATAACATTTGTGTGTATAAGGTTAATTTCAGGTTGATTTGATGTATCCTTTACCCAACCTTTCATACAGGCCTTCTGGTATATATTATTGGCAGTATTGAAACTGAAAAGTTGTTATCGGTATCGTAATGGTACCATGTATTATCCATTCAATGACAGGTCTCTCTGACATTGTCAATGGTAATCTCCCAAGTTTTTCAATGCTCAGAATCGTATAGTCTGCTCCTTTTTGTGCCAAACTGATTTGTTTATCAGTAAGGTTACAGATAGAAAATATTTACGTTATGTTGATTAGACGCCATGGCACGTAGCCTGAATGCAAGTTTTGTAACGTCCAGCCTAGCTGTACAATAGAACGTAATTGGGACTGACCATGTTGTAACATTAGCAAGTCCTGCTCTATTATATCAATAGCAGATGATACAATGCTGTCCAGTGAATATATTCTGGCGGACAGAGTCGTTAACCCATTGTCCACTACAGAAAGTAATTTTTCCAAATTAATACGATCAATTTCTCGTATTTTTTCAGCAGTTTCAATTTGCGTTACTTTCCAAGCTTTGTTGTAAGCAGCGTATATACCGGCGTATATGAAACTGATTTGACGCTGTTTGCGAGGTCCCAATATGAAATCTCGCAAGTCAGCACCTTCTTTAATTAAAGTCAAGTGTTGCTTAATTTCAGCCAGTGTGGAGTTTTGTAGCCACTCAAGGCATAGTTTCCCTACACTGTATGTTGTAACTATCCCTTGATGTTGTCTCTGGGAATATCTTGGGTCTGGCCTAGTCTGTTTGAACCCCTGCATTTTGTTCAGGAATCTATCTTGACAGCTATTTGTGTCTGTGGGCCAGATCAACCATTTTTTCCAATCAGGATTTGTTCTGTGTTGGTGTAAAATATGGGATACGTCTATCTCAACATCTGTAGTGTTATTACTATCAGGTATGGGCTTTGGAATAGACAGTTTATTTAAGTCTTTTATCTTGGCCAAACCAAGACAGGTTGTTTGCTGAATGGTGTCATTCAGGAACATGATTTGTTCTGGGATCATGCAGGCTCTAAATAATGATTCTAAACCTTGTACCTGCCATTCTTTTGTACCCCAGATGGTTTTTGTTTCAATGTTGTTTTTCCAAAATTCAAAACCAAATGTAGACACTTTATCATAAATTTTTTCAGAATAAATCAATTTAGTATTTGTCAACATTGGTTTCATTCCTGTCGTATTTAACATTTTAAAATAAAACGTTTCTGGATCACTGTTGTTAAACCCTGAGAAGTATTGGAATTTCTCATAAATTGTTTTTGAGCTGCCTTTTGGCGGAGTTGGACAATGTTCCCATTGATTATAAGCAAAAACATTTCTAGGTTGAGCAGATTTATGCAAATAGTGATTACCAAAATGATTATAACAGTACATTTCTTCATAATTTCATGAACCCTGCAAATAATCATGTTCTGTGAATTTAGCTGATATTACTAAATCTGACATCATATTATCAATATTTTCAAAGTCCCAATCATCAGAGTAAGTACTTGGTGTCACAAAGTCACTTAATGAAACCTTGAACTGATGTGGATATTTCAAGAGCTCAACCGGGCCATAGATTTCATAATCAGTTTTGTCCCATGCTACCCCACCGGGTATTGGATTGGCTGTGATGTTCACTGATGACAGTTCTCTTTTCTCGATGTGAGAGGATCTGTGAGGCTTTAGGACCAAATTGATGTTCTGACTTGCTGTGTCCATTGTACTATATTTTCCATCAATACATTTTCCCAAGCTTAAAACCAAGATGAGCCAAAGAAGGAGGAAAAGTACACCTAACACAATCCATAATTCAATCCATGGCGAAATCAGATATGTTTCTTTGAATTGATGAAAGAGTTCTGTAATCTTGTCTTTGAATGTTTTTGTTGCTGGCTTGTCTCCATGTTCACTTGGAACATCGGAAAAGTCATTGAAATTGATAAAGTAGCCAGATGCAGTTCTGTCAATTGTTGGAATTGCTTCCGGATTTCCTTTTGTTACATTAGTATTGTCCGAGGCTACATCGTTGTAGACAGGTGTTTCTTGACGAACTGTTGCAATTTGGGTTTTAAGAGGCACAAGTTCCATGGCTTTGTTGCATAGTCCTTTTTTATTCACTGCAGGTTGATCAAAAGTGATTAGTCTTTCAGTTTTAACCTCTTGGATTGTAGCAAGATTTGGTCTTCTGCTACTTCTTGGGAGTCCACTGGGCCTACTACTTATTATTGGCCACATGATTGTGGTTTTACCGGGTTGATAGATACAACTCGGTTCTCCTTTTTACCAGCAAGGGGCGGTAGTACTACTGATCTAAGCCAGGTACTGCTTTTCTGTAAGAAGGCCCAAATTCCTTCTTCACCGCGATCTTTTCTCTGACCAGATCCCCAATCTTTGGAATCCAGACAGGTCTTGCTGGGACAGGTGGTTTTTCTTCAGCGGTCGTTGGCTTTAGTTTTTCGTTACTTAGACTTCTTCTTGTTTCAACAGCCAAACGATCTTTGATATCAATGGCTTTTTCTTTCACCACTGAAGTCTGACAATCCAGGTCCTGGATAATCATTCTAGTACCAAACAAAAGTTCGTACGGACTGATACCTCCTAGAGAATTTCTTGGCATGTTATTAAGACTACTTTGGACACTTATTAGATGTTTGACCCACCCATCACCCGAACCTAATACCCTCGCCGTTATAGATTGCTTTATGTCACGGTTTTTTCTTTCCACTACCGCATTTCCCTCAGGATGGAAGGGAGAAGAGTGCCGCAATGCAATGCCCATGCTGGTCATGGCCTTCTTGTAAGCCCGAGAGCTAAACGCAGGACCCTGGTCAGAATGTAGCATGCCAATTGCGTATGTGCCGATAAAGACTCGCAAATCTTTTATAACAGTTCTGGCGTCAGCCGAGCGCTGGGGGCCTCATCTAAATGAATCTCGTCTTAATATTTATGGGATCGCATTTTTCCGTATGGATGTCTGCGTATAGATAGCCTGATGCTATCTAAAAGAGGAGTCTGGGCAGGTGTCTGGTCCGGTTCACAACTGCGATCTCTATTGCAGTCCTGACAATCCATTGCAAAGTTATAAATTTGCACGCTCATTCCCGGCCATCAGTATTGTGATTGTAATTTTATTAGAGATTTCAAGATCTCTTGGTGCCTCAGACCCATTCCCATGTGTGCTTCTTGAATCAAGTAAGCCCTCCGGTTCGTGTTTGGAATGACTCTATCCCCCACTCCAGGGACCTGAGCAAAAGGAACGGAGTTTGCATCTATTATGTATGTATTACCGAGTGGATAATTCAGAGGTAACGCCGCATAGTTGCCTTTCAATGAGGCTTTTACTGCTAGCAGCATTTCACCGTCTATTTGTGTTTTCGTACGCTTTTTTGTAGCTACGGAAGCCGATTGATTAGCTGCCGCCGTGGCTCTGTTAGCCAATGAATTCCCTGCAACGTAAACGCCATCACGTCGATGACTCAGTGTATGTATCACGTGAGTCTTTCGTAGTTCTTTCTGTAAAAGAACTACTTGTTCCCATAGCTTTCTACTATTTATTTTGGCACCTGTTTCATCTTTGTAACCGTTTTTGATCCATGTCTGCATGTCTGCATGTCATTATTGTAAGACTGGACGCAATAATGCGAATCGCACACTATTAGTGTGGGGAATTCGCGATCGGCTTTTTCAAGCGCCATCTTTAAAGATCTTATTTCAGCTCGCTGAGCTGTACAATTTCTGAGTGATTCAGTTTTGGTAATTATTGGTCTGAATTTACCTAAGCGCCAGCGGCCTTTAACAATCGCGCACGCTGCATTGTAAATTTGTTTTTCCACAACGTAGTGTTGTGTAAATCTGTCCGTGTAGATTACACAGGTGTACTGTTCCAGAGGCAGAATTTCGATTGGCAGAGGATATTCATGTTCGTATTCCAGATTCTCTAGTTTTTTTCATTTTCGGATCAAATACGTACTTCACGTCTTCTGCAGCAAGAGAATTTTCCATTTGGATCTAATGCCACTGCATTCGGAATGCGTGGTCTTGTTACTGCCACAAGGGCTGATACTGCTGTTAAAACAGATATGCTTCTTCCTTGTGTTAGGGCTCTTTCTTTTGCTACAGCAGTTTGAACCGCAGCTAAAAAAATTCCAGTAGAACTGAATTTCATTTCAGCTTGTGTGTATGTGGCGCCTCGGGGTGTCCCTGACTGATTGGCGTTGGAGAGATCGGGGTTATTGACCCCTCGAATAGACTTACGGACACCGGTACTCTGGGTAATGCAGGTTTTATTGATTTAAAGGTTAGTTTTCTGTGAATGGTTTTCCTGTAATAGGGCAGGGGTGGTTCCGTATCTTTGGATAGTCTTTGTTGGCGTTTCTCAGTTGCTTTCCGCCTCTCGTCCCGGTGTCTTCTGGGACTGGTGGTTCGCGCCTCTTCCTCCACGATGTCGTGGCGTCTCGCCCGTGCAGGGAAGAAAGACAACGGAGTTTTAGGTACTGTCCTACCCAACAGCACAGGGGAGGGAGTGAAGGAACACATGTGCACAAGTAACAGAATATGGCCCACAGTGTTGGGGTAGTGAGGGAGGGGAAGTGCACAGGATACGAGTTAGGAACTTTTAAGGGGGTTTAGCCCACTTAAAACCCGCCCAGCCCGAAAGCCTTGATCGTACCTCTGGTAGCCATACTTCCCTCGATGAAGTGTGGCTGGGCGAAGCGCCTTCCTGTTGGCCTCCTGGCTTGCTGGATTCTGCTCCCCTGGACCTCCCACCCTCAACGCTCCTCTCTCCGTCCTCGTCTCCGACCGTCACCTCGGTTCCCCGCCGTTCTCTCTCCTCAGATCTTGTCTCCGTTTCCGTCCTCCGATGTTCTCTATCCTCCGCCTCCTGACTCTGCTCCGCTCCGCCTTCGATGTCTCTCCTCAGCTTCCGCCTCTCCTCCGCCTTCGTTCTCCGACTCCGCTCTCCTCTGCACTCGTCCTCCTCCTTCCAGCTCCGCTCTCCTCCGCACTCGTCCTCCTCCTTCCAGCTCCGCTCTCCTCCGAGTGTAAAACACACCTGGGAAGATTCCTGGTCGGCCTTTACCTGTGACGAGGGGGTGTGTCTTGTGACGTTGTCCCGTTCCAGCTCCGCCCAATTAAAGAAGCAGGGCTCGCCGCTTTCTTCCGGATCTGTGTTGTCCAGGACATCTGTGTCTCTCCAGGTCCCTGTATGCTGGTCAAAGATTGGTGAGACAGGTAAGCCTGGCGGACCCGAGTCCTCCCCGTTACAGTGTACAAGTGTGATTTATAAGCTATTGGTACTGTTTCTCCCTCATTAGAGGTTAGGTATGTGAATCCGCATCTTCCTGGGATGACTCGGATTACGAGGTTACGTTTGTTTGCGCGTTTTTTGCAATTTTGTTTTAGTTAACATGTCTGTTTGTAATGATCTTAAAATTTCAGTGTGTTTCTGAGTCCAATTAACTCTCTCTGCATAATTTAGAATGTATGTTCTTCCGAAATTCAAGAAACCTAGAATTGATTGTAAGTTCTTCAGCGTTTTTGGAGTTTGCAGTACTGCACACTTCTCTAAGAAGTTGTCTGCTAGGCTTTTGCCTTCACTTGATAATTCATATCCTAAAAACAGGAGTTAGGTGAGCAATTTGTGACTTTTTAAAGTTGAATTTGTACCCTTCAGCTGCGAACGCAAGTATTATGGTGTTCACTCTTTTCAAGTGTGTCTCCAGGTCGTCATCTGTTAGATAGATGTCATTGACATAAGATAATGCCTCATCATCATACATTTGTAGTAACTCTGTTACCCTTGCTGAGAATAATCCTGGGCTATTTTTGAATCCCTGTGGGAGTCGACAAAATTGTTTTTGGGCCCCCATACAGGAGAAAGCGGTCAAATATCTGCTTTCTGGTGCTATGTTTTGACAGAAGAAACCATTTGAAATATCTAATGTGGTTTTATATTTTTTGTGCACAATATTATTCATTAGTGCTGCACTGTGTGAGTTTTGTACTGCAAATGTTTTGCAGCAGGAGTTTAGGTGTCTGTAGTCCAAAACTAGACGATATGAATCGTCTGGTTTGGAGACAGGGAACAAAGGATTGTTCATTTGTGAGGTGCATGTTTCAATCACCCTCTGATATTCAAGTTGATCTAAGATCTCTTTTACTTGTTTTTTAGCTTCTTTTAGGATACTGCCTTTGTGCAGTTGGTTGATTTTTTAACTGAATTTTGTGATGAGGAGAGTCCTCACCCCATCCTACATGATTTTTATATAATGCAGGGGCTTGGGCCACTGCCCATTTTCTAGCTAATGCGTATTTTTTATGAATTGGAATGTGATTTGAGAAGGCAGGCATAATCATTTCTTCGCCATGTGGGCACTCCCTGAAAAACTCTGGTGGCCAGTCTTTTTCAGCTAACAGGATGTTATAGCCTTTCGAAAGGTTGTCCCAAAGAGACCCCTTACTTTCCTAGTTTTGTCCCCCTCTATACGCAATGTTATTTCATATAATTTATGGGGTTTGCTAACTCTGGTGTCCGCAGTTTCCACTTGAATGTATTCATTCGTTTCCACTGTCTCCAGAAGATTCATCAGGATCTTGCGAGCTATGGTCACTTCTGCTGCGCTGTCTAGCATTGTCTGGGCCCACTCTCCGTTTTTCAGTTGTGTCCTCAGTATCCTCGGCATGTTTTATTTTAATACTGGCTACCTTCTTTTTTGGAAATTGTAATTTTTTACTTTGATGAGCAGGTTCCTTGTCTTTGGACTTGACGTGCTCTTCTTTGTGTTCTGACCGTCCTCTTCTTTCCGATTTCTGTGAGGAAGTCAGAAAAGATCGTGAGGGACGTGTATCAATATCTTGATATCTGTCAGGTTTTCTCAATTTATCCCTATCTCTAAGGTTGTATCTTTTCTCAGAGGGTTCCCTTTGGGGAGACTTGCTTCCTCGGTCTGGAGATCTATCTCTCCGTTGAGGAGACCTTCCTCTGGACTGAAACTGTTTTTCTCTGGGAGTGGTTTGTTTATTACCCTCCCAACTCTTTGGAGTGTTGAGATTATTTTTAATAAAGGTTTTTTCAGGATTTTCAGTTAGTTGGGGTTTTAGTGGTTTCCCACCCAAACTATCTCTTCCTAGTTCTTCTTCTATGATTCTGGCAAGTTCAAAAGGTTGTTCTGCTATATTTGTTTCTTTCAATTTCTGGCGGATCGCGACAGATGCTGCTTCTCCTTTTATGTTGGCTAATAATATAGCCGAGACCTGCTTGAAGTCTTTCAGTAATTTCATACCTAGAGTTAAGGCAGGTTCTGGACGGTATTCATTTTGAATCTGTCTTAGTACATCTGGTATAACCGCCATAGACGGAACACCATGTGTTCTTGTGTAAATCGAAGCAAAGACTGTGCCCCAAGTGTCACAGTCCTCCACATATGGTGCGATCCCCATTGGGAGGCAGATAGTCAGAATTCTGTGTTTCTCATGAGGTGTAGTATCAGGAAATACTGCCTCTATTTCAGTCATTTTTTGTGCTAACCATAATGGAATTTGTTCCCATTTTGCGGGTATTCAATGGCTGATTGTATATTCTGTGGTGTGATTTTATTTGTGTTCCCCTGATGAGGGGTCTGCTGTGGAATTCTAATTGCTGGTTGGACTGTTGAAGTCCGCATGACATATTGGACCAATTGTCTATGTATTCAGTTGTTTTAGCTGAGATAAAAGTTTCCGGTCTGACATTTTTTCAATGTCGGGATGTGGTGTGTAGCTGGCTAGAACCGGCCTTGTGGCTACTGGTCTACCTAGTGGACCGAGCTTGGTAATGTGATTTTGATGTTTTTGGGCACCATCAAACCAGAGCAGGTGCTCTTGGTATGTTAGTGGAATTTCAACGTCCTTGAAAGGAGCGTATTCCTCTGGAGGTTCCTCTATTTTGTAATAGTGGAAATCTTGTGTCACAGCATTTGCTGCTGGAAAATGTATCCAGGAATAGAATACCTCTGTCTGCCGATATTCATGGGCCTCTACCACAAATATGACTGTACCACCTCTTGATGATAGTCCATTTTCCATAAGTTTAAGAGTTATAGTTCTTCTTACATTGACCGGAATGATTATAGCATTTGGGTCATTCTGTTGGAGAGTTGTGTCATCTAACAACAGTTGAGACGCTAAAGCATCTCTTTCTATATCCTCTTCACATTCCGGCATTTTACAGACTGAAAGGTTTTTGTTGCAGAGCAAGTTTCAAGGAAACAAAGATTAGGTGCACAATATTTTGGAACACTGTATCCTTCAACGTTGACTAAACCAAAAACTAATACATAGGAATCTCTTCCTACTAAGTTTTGGCGGATATTAACCTTTTACCCACTCCAGACGTCTATTGGAGTTTTTACGGGAAAAAAGGGTCTGTGGGAAAAGCACGACTGAGTTACTCTAGTATCTTGCGATTATCGCCTTGCCCCACGTTGGGCGCCATGCAGTGTAGTTCATATATTCCCAATAGGCTCTGCGCATTGGAATAACATAACCAATTGTTTAGACGTAGGACTGAGGTCATCTAGGTCTCTACTGAAAATGTTAGACTTAATTAGGTAAGCCAGCTCAGAGGTCACTAGAAACTTTCTCGAATGAACAGGAATGAGTTAACATTCCTGATTAGACAAGAAGGGATTAGTTTCTGACAACCGCATAAACATGACAACTTTGCTCCCCCCAGAATAAGGAGTATATCTCCAGAGTCGTGTGAAAACAATAGACAGCTATTTCACTCAGTCAATCGTGCAGGTATAGTTTCACCAGAAGTGCAGAGAAATAGAGAGACGGGCGTTTTCAATAAAAGGTGTTATTTATTGAGCAGTCTTCTTTCTCATGCAAGAGAAATGATTTGCCACAATTGCAATACTTATCATGAAGTAAAGTGCGTACAGTAAAAGGAGTATTATGAAATAATACTGTAAAAGCACTTATATGGTTTCTGAGCCATATAATACTTAAAACGGATAAAATATATACATACTTAAAATCATTGACTAAACGTGCTTCTAAGATACGCCTACCCCGGTGTACCTAACCTAAGCCTAGTACGTGGGAAGGAGTAAGTGAGCTGCAGTTTAAGTTAAGTTAGTTTTTGCCAAGAATCTGAATCAAGAATTCTCTGAGGATCTAATCAGCTCCGTACCTTGGTTATAGAATGAAGGAGGTCTTGCATCTCTTTCTCAGGACTCGATCTCCAAGCAACCCGCAAGGGTGACTGGAAACACTGGAGCTGGATTTTCTCAGCAGGAGAAAAGACAGCGTCTCTCTCAGTGCGTCAATGGGAGGGCCGGCTTCCTTCGGCACTCACATCAGCTGGGCTTCGAATAAGTAGATAGCCGATCTACTCCAAACCACCGTGTGTTTGCTTAAGGCAACGTTGGTATATTTATACCTGAAAGGTGCCGGGTTTGACATAAGGTTGGACATAAGATGTCACTAAGAACTAACAGTTCATTCTGGACTCCAGGAGTTCTTGTGCAAATCAAAACAAAAGCAGGGGGAATTCCCGGGCTGCTGGAGGCTTGGTTTGTTTAAAGAACGCGTTGTACTTTCTAGGAGTCTATGGGAGTAGCCTTGTCGTATTTGGACTGCATTGGCTATGACTAAATATGGACATTATTCTTATGCCTTTATAAGAATATGTTTTGTTATAACCACATAAGGGCATGAATCGGGAATATTTAATTAGGGTCCTAGATACATTCACAACAGTGGTGACCATGTCCACCACGGATTCCCAAACTGCCACCTTTCAACAGTGCCCCTCAAGACTCCATAACCACTCTCTTTCAGGTGCATTTAATTAGTTATATAGCACCACTCATACCAGAGCACTTAGCATCATACACACATCAAACAGAGACAATCAATCATACGTGTGTAAATCAGCGTATAGGAAATGTTACATAAGCCAGAGGACTACAAGGTGTATCCCCGGAGTTATCTTGACATTTTTATTGTTGCCTGTAAATTACTGGAGGCAAGGAACATGGCAGCAGGTGCTTTTAAAACAAACAAAAAACTTTCAAACACAGGACCCCCTGTAGTCAGCACCCGGTGCTTTGGCACTGGTCTCTCCACCCTAGAGCTGGCTCTGGATATACATAACAAAAGATGTTATTGATTACCCATTGCACAGTGCAGTGGCCTACTGTCCCTCATTTTTTTATAAATTAAAACAATACATGATGCTTATCTTGATCAGAGCCCAGTGCCTCCCTTGGCTCATGTAAGGCCCCCCTCTTCCACGGGGAGCCTGTGCCCCAGTTTGAAGACCTCTGCCTTAATAGATGCAGCTGTCATAATGTTGGGGAGGGTGATTCTCAACAGACTCTTGGCTTGGGTGGAAGAAAATGGAATCCTCTCCCAATTGATGTTAGCCCAGGTCTCAGTACTAATGATCAATGTCTTAATCTATGCCCCACCGTCATTCAGTGAAGCCTGTGTGAAAAAAAAATCACTGGCTGCCAATAACAGAGCGGATCAAGCTCAAAGCCTTGTGCATAGCCCATAAAACGCTGTGAGGTACAGGTCCCAAGATAAACCAATCCCTGGTGGCTTTCTTCTTTGGTCTGCCGTCCAGTTTTTAGCAGTGGCTCTAAAAATTAAGAGAGTGCGATCTGGTGGCCGCATGTTCTTCTACAACGCAGCCAAGCTCTGGAACGCCCTCCCGCTCCAGTTGCACTCCACCCCACACCATCTTACCTTTCCGAAACAGTTGACGTCTTAGCTTATCCAAAATCTGCCGTAACGAGCCTGCCTTCCTGCTCTTCTTGTCACTGACAGTGTGGGGATGCCTTAGGTTATCCAGGCGCTTTATAATATTCAATAATGACCTGCACTTGATTGTGAGTAAATATGTGAACGCAAGGGCAGGTCATCCACACCTCGCATTCGTCGATCTCACTTCTGCCTTTGACAAAGTAAATAGGGATAACTTTGGTAAATGATGTTATCTATGGGGGTGGATTGTAACATTGTGTATTTTTTATGCGACCCGCACTATGATATGTCTTCAGTGGTGCGCTACAATTGTGATGGCTATTATACAAAGTCTTTTAAACTAAGGTGCGGTTTTATGTCAGGGTTGCACACTGGCCCGATCCTTTTATGTTATATATTAATAAGTTGGAATACTTTCTATTATTGATGAATGTAGACCTCCCACACGTGGGGTCACATTTCATACCCACTGTTCTGCACGCTGACGATGCAGTCCTGTTGTCTGTGACTGCTCTGGGACATGTCATTCATACTAGTAGGCAGTATAGTTTAATAGTGCTTGGTCTGCAGAAACACAAACTCATACATGAAAATGGAACACCATAGTTTGGGGTTCTCTTTAATAATAAGAATCGATTTCTACTCAATTGATCCTTTTTTGCAACATTAAACTATGCTCCAATCTATAGTTTATAGTGTGCATGCAGTTCTTTGATGACAGTTAATATTCACTGTTCTATATTAGGATTTTAACTGCAAGTAACAAAAGGATGTCTCTTAGAAAAGCAGTAACACACTGACCTATTTACATTATATGCACTTTGTGATCTGCATGATACACATTCTTTGGAGCAGGCATATTAATCCTCTGTGCTATTTTATGATCAGTCAAAACTTCAACTAGCCAAAACTCAGATCTCTCTCCAGAAAGAACATTTATCCCCGGAGTTATCTTGACATTTTTATTGTTGCCTGTAAATTACTGGAGGCAAGGAATGTGGCAGCAGGTGCTTTTAAAACCAAAAAAAACTTTCAAACACAGGACCCCCTGAAGTCAGCACCCGGTGCAGGGCCACCGGTCTCACCGCCCTAGAGCTGGTTCTGGATATACATAACAAAAGAGGTTATCGATTGCCCATTACACCATGCAGTGGGCTACTGTCCCTCATTTTTAAAATAAATTAAAACAATGCGTGATGCTTATCTTGATCAGAGCCCAGTGCCTCCCCTAGCTCATGTAAGGCCCCCACCCCCCCGGGGAGCCTGTGCCCCAGTTTGAAGACCTCTGCCTTAATAGATGCAGCTGTCATAATATTGGGGAGGGTGATTCTCAACAGACTCTTGGCTTGGGTGGAGGAAAATGGAATCCTCTCCGGATTGGTGTTAGCCCAGGTCTCAGTACTAATGATCAATGTCTAAACCTACGCCCCACCGTCAGTCATTGAAGCCTGTGTAAAAAAATAATTCACTGGCTGCCAATAACAGAGGGGATCAAGTTTAAAGCTTTGTGCATAGCCCATAAAACGCTGTGGGGAACAGGTCCCAAGATAAACCAATCCCTGGTGGCTTTCTACCACCCAACAAGGTGTCTTTGGTCTGCCGGACAGTTTTTAGCAGTGGCCCCAAAAATTAAGAGATTGCGATCTGGTGGCCGCACGTTCTCCTACAACGCAGCCAAGCTCTGGCACGCCCTCCCGCTCCAGTTGCACAACACCCCACAACATCTTACCTTTCGGAAACAGTTGAAGACTTGGCTCTTCCAAAATCTGCCATAACCAGTCTGCCTTCCTGCTCTTCTTGTCACTGACAGTGCGGGGATGCCTTAGGGTAGCCAGGCGCTTTATAAATATTTAATAATAGCCTGCACTTGATTGTGAGTAAATATGTGAACGCAAGGGCAGGTCATCTTCACCTCGCATTCGTCGATGTCACTTCTGCCTTTGACAAAGTAAATAGGGATAACTTTGGAAAATTATGTTATCTATGGGGGTGGAATGTAATATTGTGTATTTTTTATGCGACCTGCACTATGATATGTCTTCAGTGGTGTGCTACAATAGTGACAGCTCTTATACAAAGTCTTTTAAACTTAGGTGGGGTGTACGTCAGGGTTGCACACTGGCCTCAATCCTTTTATGTTATATATTAATACGTTGGAATACTTTCTATTATTGATGAATGTTGACTTCCTACATGTAGGGCCACATTTCATACCCATACTGTTCTGCACGCTGACAATGCAGTCCTGTTGTCTATGACTGCTCTGGTACTCCAGCGTTTAATAGATTCATTTATTGCTTTCATGCCAGATCTAGACTTGCCAACCAATCTTAGCAAATAATACTTTATGACAATGGGCTCCAAGTCCACAAACTCCAGGTACTTTTCTGCTAATGGTCATGGTTTGTAGAGGGTTCCCTCTCTCCTGTACGCTAGTCCACCAAAAGCCTGCTGTGGCAGCACTTTGAAAACCCTGATACTAAATGTCTCGTACAGCGCATGCGCTAGCTCAGCGAGACCTAAAAATGGAGCGAAATGCTGGAGGTTATACAGGCTGGGAATCAGAAAAAATGCTGGGGGCTTGAGAATAATATAGCTGATATCATGCTGTGTCCTGCATAATTGCAGAAGAAGATTGGGTGTCACTTGGGAATAAAAATTAGGGCTCACCCTCCTACATGATCAGGAATATGCCTATATTGTTGATCTAGATACTCCTGAGATATTTTCTAAAGAACAAATCAAGAATACGTTAGCTGGGTTTAAGTTAAATAGGACCTCTGGACCGGATAACATCCTAGCAATTGTATTAACACTGATTGGTGGGCAGAGAACTTGAAGTATTTGTATGGATGGATAGCTGAAATGGGAATTATGGAGTTCTGGAGGGGCTCCATGATAAAACAATTATTAAAGAAAGTAGACGGCAGAATGACTGCAAACCATAGGCTAATCAGCCTTTTGCATGTGTCAGCAAAATTATTTTCTACAATTTTGCTCACTTGGGTTGGAGACTGGATCCTAGAAAATAAACTCCTACCTATAGAACAAGGTGGCTATCAGACAGAGCACTCCACAATGGATCATTGTTTTTCCCTATGGGCTTTAATTAAAAAAATCAACAGAAATAAATCAAAGAGTGCGCAATTGTTTTGTGAACTTCCGCACAGCCTTTGATATGGTTGATTTGGTGGATAGAGGGAGAGTAGGGGATAAATGGTGTTAAGAGTCAAGCTCAGGTGGTGTCTGACCTCCAGGTCTCTGTACCACTCCCCCTGCTGCCCAGCTCCTCATGACTGTTGCCTTGTGCACAGGTCTTAAGGCCGCTGGTTCGATCCAGCAGTTCCCGCTCACCACTAGGTATATTTGGTAATTTCTCCAACTGTCCCACTGCACTGTTTACTTTTATTTTATATTTTGCCACTGCACTTTATCTCCCTTGTACTTTTCCCATATTCCTGGTCTTGCCTGCTCCTCCCTTTTTTTTCCGCTCCTGCCGTTTTTCCTATTGTCGCTCTCTCGCCTCCCTGCCCGCCCCTCCCACCTCTCAGGACTACTATTGGAGGACGCTGTGAAGCTGTGCCACTGGTGCACCAAAGGTGTGCCAAAGGCTAGCTGGTCTACGCAGGAACCCTGTCCCTTCGCACTCCCACAGATACTCCACCAGGCCCTGTACACAACAACTGCTGCCTCGCATCGTCTCACTCCACAACAGGACCTTTTCACCTACATTCATACTTTTCCCTAGTTCCTGGCTTTGCCCACTCCTGCTGGTTTTCCGATTGCCTCTCGCCCACCTGCCAGCCCCTCCCCCATTGCAGGACTACTTATCACGGCCGCTGCGCGGCTCCAGTAAGTAGCCTCTGACCTCCTGGTCTCTGAGCCGCTGTCGCTGCCCAGCTCCTCGTGGATGTTGCCTTGTGCACAGTCCTCAAGGCCGTCTGTTTAGTCCTGCAGTTCCTGTTCACCGTTAGGCATACTTGGTAATTTCTCTCACTGCACTGCTTATTTTTACTTTATTTTATTTTGCTTCTGTATTTTAGCTCCCTTTGTATTTGTATTTACTTGATAATTTCTCTAACTGTCCTAACGCATGATTCACTTTTATTATATTTATTTTGCCACAGCATTTTTGCTACGTTTTACTTTTCCCCTGTTCCTGGTCTTGCCCGCTCCTTCCTTTTTTTCTGCTCCCTCAGTTTTTCCTATCACCTGCCTCTCTGCCAGCCTCTCCCAGGACTACTATTGGAGTGTGCTGTGAGGACACACTGCTGCTGCACCAAAGGCAGGCCACAGGAAAGCCTGTCTGTGCGTGGACCATGCCAAGCACCAGGAACCCTTGCCCTCCGTACTCCTACATACTCTACCACAGACATCTGGGCCCTGGACGCAACATCAACAGGACCTTTTCACCTTCATTCGCTGCCAGTTCACCTACACCCCAGCACCGGCCACCATCAAAGCAACTAGCTCCATGCCAGCCCTGACTGCTGAGACCTCTCTGGAACAACTCAGCTGCCTCCTGATCAACGCCAGATCATTCAGCAAACACTTCACTGAAGTATGGGACACCATCTCTACCCTCACCGCCAACGTGACCTTAATTACAGTGACCTGCCTCACCACTGCATCCGCCCTAGACATCGCCACGGCAACACGTATTGGCTACAAGATGAAACACTGCCACCGCAACAACAGACACGGAATTGGCATTGTTTTCGTACCCAAGGAATCAATCACCTGCACCATCCCTGATGACAAAACTACACTGATCATGGAACACATGAACCTCCAGCTCCGCACCAACAATAAAATCACTATCGAAGGCACCCTTGCATACAGACTGCCAGGACCATGAACCGGCTTTGGCGACGCCCTCACTGAATTCAACATCCTGCACGCCAACACAACCAAAAATTAAGTCTTCCAGGGATACTTCAAATTCCACCAGGTGTTAGTGGACACCAACTCCACCGGCCTCATGGAAAGACTGGACAACATTAGCCTCAAATAGGTGGCAATTGACCCCACACACAAAGCAGGACACACACTGGACCCCATCTTCATGTCTAGGGCATAATCAGATACAGCCACACCTCGGAAGTCACCTGGCTGGATGACTCCATCATACACACACACTGGACCCGATCTTCATGTCTAGGGCATAATCAGATACAGCCACACCTCGGAACTCACCTGGCTGGATGACTCCATCATACACTTCACCTTCCTCAGACTGCCCCACCTCGCCCCCTACCAGAGCTGAACCAAGGTCATTCATCAACAATGGACCAATGCCCTCAGAATCGCACAGCCCAAAGTCACCACCAACCTGGACCAGGCAGTAGAGAACTTTAACACCTGGATCAATAGCACCACCAACTGAGTCACTCATGCCAAACCTGCCAAAACGCACAGACCTACCAAACGAGCCAGCTGGTACACTCCGAAAGTCAGCACATCGAAGTGCAGGGGCAAACAAGTAGAAAGAAGATGGCCTACCAGCAAGAACCACACTGACAAAGCCACTTTGAAATCAGCCCTCAACAACTACCACCGCCAGCTCAAAGCCGCAAAAAAGGAGGCCCTGACCAACCAGATCAAGAACAGGGCCAACCAAACCAAGGAACAGTCAATGAGTTCATCTGACCATCAGCCACTGAACACTCAATCCCCTCCTCACAGGAACTCTGCAACGCCTTTGCTACCCATTTCTATAACAAGATAGCAACCATCTATGGCAACTTCGATCCCCAACCACCCTACCTCCTCAACATCCCATCAACCAACAAGGACCACCCGCTCATCGCATGGGAACAACTCAGCCCACTGAACACAACCACGCTTATGAACTCGATCTATTCGGGGGCACCCACCGACCCATGCCCCCATTAGCTTTTCAGCCTCGTAAGGGGTGAGATCAGCAACCGCTCACCACCATCCTCAATGCCTTCATAACCGCAGGCACCTTTCCTGATGGCTGGAAACACACGTACGTGAGACCCCCTACCTTCAAGAAACCTTTGGCAGACCCCAGCGAGCCTCAGAACTACCGTCCCATCCTGGAGAAGGCCCTCCACCTCCATCTCACCAAACAACTGGAGAGAAACAAGCTACTGGACTCTTCCCGATCAGGTTTCAGAGCCAACAACAGTACAGAGACAGCCCTGATCACGCAACAGATGATGTCCGAACCCTACTCGACAGAGGAGAATCAGCTGCCCTGATCCTGCTTTACCTCTCCGCTGCCTTCGACACCCACACACTCATCGATCCACTAAGATAGATTGAAATCACAGATGAAGCACTCGGATACAATGCATCTGTTTCCACACTCCCTTCACCTCACAGCCCATGCACACCATCTGCAGCATACCACAAGGCTTTTTTTCCCTCAGTCCTACCCTCTTCAACATCTACATAACACCACTCATATACATTGTCAGATTGCACAACATCAACATCATCTCCTACACCGATAATACCCAACTTCCCCAACTGTATGAAGAACATCTCTGCCTGAATGACGAACAACTGCCTAAAGCTCATCACGGACAAAACTAAAGTTATGATCTTCGGCAACACACGGCCCTCGGGAATGACTTCTGGTGGCTGGCGCGGGTCAGACCCACCCCCATTCAAAAAGCCCACGCCTGCAACCTCAGCATCATCCTGAACAGTGAACTCTCTATGAAAAGTCAGGTCAAAGCTGTCTCTTCAGCCTGCTTCCACTCGCTCCACATGTTCTGCAAATGTTTCCAGTGGCTACCCGTCAGCACCAGGAAAACCGTGACCCAGGCCCTTATCACCAAATGATCCAGAACGAAGCTGCCAGACTGATCCTCAACCTGCTCAAGAGAACCCTCATCACCCAGCACCTGAAGGACCTTCACTGGCACCCCATCCAGAAGAAATATTAATTGAAGCTTCTGACCCATGACCACAAAGCCCTCCACGACCAAGGACCCGCTTACATGCTCCACCACCTGAATTTCCACGGACCTCCCAGGAATCTCCGCTCTGTTCACCTCGCCCTTGCACAGATACCACACATCTGCCGCTCTGGATGACGCTCCTTCTCCCACCTTGCCGCCAAAGCCTGGAATGCCCTCCCCCTTCACCTCCGCACCACACCCTCTCTGACCCACTTCAGGAAGGGACTCAAGATCTGGCTGTTCAACTGATTCCTACAGCACAGCACCTGGATACCCTCTCTGGTGATAAGATGCACTTTACGGTATGACCTGATTGACTTATCAGCAGCTCTATGTGCTTAGTTTGTGTAATTTCCCAGCAGCTCTGGTGGCTTAGAACAATTTTATCTAACCCAATGGCAGTGCAGTAGACTGAGGCGCATATTCGCAAGCTCCGGTCCATCGATCCTGGAGAACTGTGACTTCTCACAGTCTATTACCTATGATACATCTTGGGCCACCACAATCTCCGGATGGTTGCGTTAGTATTGAAGGTCTTCTCCGTGACTCCCTTTGGTGTCTGTAAGTATTACCCAGGCAGTGGTCTTTTAGGGCAGACCCTCATGGTTAATACCCCAGCTATTATCCTCTTGACACGAAGTTCTAGGGCGACGGCCCAACTTCATGGTGGCCACTACCTGATGTACAGAGATAGCCAACTTAACTCAGCAAGGTTGAGGGCCCTAATTCACTGTGGCCTGCCCAAAGTATGGGGAGTTGCTGAGTTTACACAGCAAGAGTAACAACCCTAACTTCATGGTGGCCCCCACCTAGTGTACTTGGGTTGCTGACTTTACAGAGCAAGGTCGACGGCCGTAACTTCATGGTGCCCCCCTCTGCGGCATATGTGGGTTGCAGACTTTACACAGCAAGAGTGATGGCCCTAACTTCATGGTGGCCAACCTCAAGCCAGATAGCCATGCAACTGGGGTACTCAGGGCAGGGGTGCATGCCCATCACCATGCAGGGGACTTTTCCTTCCCAACAGATAGTGGCACTATGTAGTAATAGTTAGTTCAGAGTTGTATAGGAAGAGCGTTTTTTTTTGCCAATAAATGGTGGCATTTCACAAACCACCAAAGAATCTTTCCTCCTCAAAAAGTTCATCCACCTCAGCTACTTCCTGTAACATTTTGCACCAAACTGTCAAGAGGGACACAAGAAAAAGGAGGGGGGAGGGGGTCCCAAAACATGTATTTCCCATGTTAATACCTAAAGGGAACTTTGCTCTCCAATACACAAAAAATGGCTTAATGGAATTAAATGAAACATGAAAATCTACTTTAGAAATTGCACCTCAGTTATACTTATGAATTTAATCTTCATTTATTTTTCAAAGGATCAGATAATTAGATGTGCATCACAGTACAAAAGATCATACATAAAACAATCTAACAATATATATACAGTGCTTCAGACAATTACGATTTATTATTATTTTTTGTTGTTGTTGTTGTAAGACTTTATTTGCAGTTGACAATTACACAGTACAGCATTTGCGTGTATAGAGGACATTGGCACGCCTTAGTCATTCCGATGTTCGTGATACACAGCTATTCAGCCGACAACCTTCCGGTCCGGCAGCGGTTAAGATCATGGGGCCTCATTTATGAAGGCCTTGCGCCACTGGTGCGTCACTTTTTCCCATTTTAAAAGTGACGCACCAGCGGCGCAAGACCTTCATAAATAAGGCCCATGGTGCGTCAAGCTTTCCATCACTGTATACAGAATTAATAGTCTTACTTTTTAATTATTTGTTTTAATTTGAAACAGAACTATAGACTCATTAGGAACATTAAACAGTTTAGTAGAACTTCAATACACGGACAATCATCTATATCGGTGGGGCTTTACTGATGTACTACGCTGTATTCTTACCCATGAGTTCCCCATGGTGTCTTACCATCACACCCATATCCCTCCCAGCCTCCCGTCCATGGGTATGTGTTAGTTTCCAGGTTTATCCTCCTCATCAGAGCTATCCTCTCCTTCCTCCGGCAATGGTTCACACAGGTCACCTCTATACTTGTTCCAGGGTAACCAGATCCTGTTCCATTTGCGAGGGTTGGCCCTTATTTTATAGACCGCTCGCTCGGTAAACATCAATTTGTCCATATGTTTGCACCACTGTGCCAATGTCGGTGCGTCTGCCGCCCCCCATTTTTGTGCTATGTCGCGCTTGGCCACCATCGCTCCTATCACCACCCACTGTTGCCCTTGTCTAGGTAGATCCGTCCTCCCCCACACATTCAATAAGCAAACCCTCGGGTCTGGTGTAAGTGAGACTTCCAGTGTTTGTGAAATGGTCCTCATAATTCGCCTCCAGTATTCGCTAATGACCGGACATCCCCAAAGTGTGTGTAGGAGTGTTCCTTCCTCTCCACAGCCTCTCAGACAATTCGGATGCTGCGCCCTGTGTATTCTATACAAAGCGGTTCTAGTGTAATAGACCCTATGGAGTATTTTGAATTGCACTAGGCGGAATCGGGCCGATACTCCGGCCTCTCTCGGGGATGCCATTGCGGCATTCCAGTCTGTTTCATCCATTTCTCCCAACTCCGTCTCCCATTTATCCCGTAATTTAATTAGTGGGTCCGGTAGATTATTTAACAGTTTTCGATAAGTGAGTGATGTAGCTCCTGTTTGCATATAATCAGTGAGCAGGCGGTCTTCTAATGGAGATGATTCAGGGACTTTGGTCCCCGGCTCTATAGCCGTCATCAATGCGTGTCTGATCTGTATATACCTATATGTCTCAGTGGATCCTAGGTCATACTGTTGCTGTAGGAGTGAGAATGGGATCACACCAGTACTCGTCCATAGGTCTCCCACTGTGGAGATTCCTATATTGTCCCATAGGGTAAATCCTTTGCTATGTCTCAGACATTCCAATGCTTTAGTATCCCACAGGGGTGTGAGTTTTGTTATAACATCCCCCCATTTTAATCTAGCCTGCGCCTTATGCCACAATATTATCGTGTGCTTTGTCGGGCCTACCAATTTTGTCAATAGACGTTTCTTATATAGTGGTTCCAATAGGCTGTGTGTTCCTAATTGGGTTCTGTCAGCCATATATGCCGGGTCGTCTTGTGATGCGTGGATCCACTGGTTTATCACCTTAAGTTGGGACGCCCAGTAATATAACTGTAAATTTGGCAGTGCTATCCCACCGTCCTACCATCCATGGTTAAGTTTTATATGAGCCACTCGAGCCGGGCGCTCTCCCCATAGCAAACCTGAAAGGACTGCTGTCACCTTCCTAAAATATGAGGGTGGGACAAGGGTCGGTGTATTCTCTAATATGTATATAAAAACGCGGAAGTGCCTTCATCTTAAATAAAGCCGCCCTGCCCAGAAGCGTCAGTGGTAAATTCGCCCAGTATCTTGCATCCGCCTTTAAACGAGTGAGTGGAGGTAACAAATTTTGCGTAAAGTAGTGCGAGGCGTCTCGGGTTACATAAATGCCTAGATATTTAAACGAGGAGTGTGCTACGGTCAATTGGCATTCGCTGGGTATATGCGGCAGAGGACCCTTCAGTTCATATATAATCGATTTTGACCAATTTATGGTGTGCATTACACAGGTCAAGTAATATAGGAATACCTGCAGCCGGATCAGACAAGTATATCAACATATCATCAGCATAAAGGGAGACTCTGTCCTCCCAGTGATCCCCCCAACTTACCCCCTTTAACAAAGGAGTGTCTCTAATGATAGTCGCTAACGGTTCCAGAACTAACGCAAACAGCAGAGGGGAGAGCGGGCAGCCCTGCCTCGTTCCTCTAGCCAATGGCATGTCACGTGAAACGTGGCCATTTGCCGTCACATGTGCTACAGGTTCTGTATATAAGAGTTTTATCCACGCTATGAATTTTGGGCCGAAGCCCATATGCGCTAGAACTGCGAGAAGGTATGGCCACTCCACTAAATCGAACGCCATCTTGGCGTCCAGCGAGAGAATGACCGCTGGTTCTGTCAATAGGGGGGCCCGCGCCAGTGCGCCATGGACTCTTGGGAGGTTAAGTGCCGTGCTCATATGCGGCATAAAGCCAGATTGGTCTGGATGGATCAAGAGGGAAAGGTGGGGCATTAATCTGGTAGCCAATATCTTTGCCAGTATCTTGGCTTCCGCATTGAGTAGCGAGATTGGTCGGTATGAGGTACAGTCCGCTGGAGGCTTACCCGGTTTCGGGATGGCAACTATAGTGGCTAACCGCTGATCCAGGGGCAGTACCCCCTGCTCCAAGCTATCCTTGAACATCGCCAATAGTGGCTCACTTAGTGTGTTAGACATCGTTTGATACCATTCAATCGGGATCCCGTTGGGGCCCACTGCTTTTCCTGTGTGAAGTGTGTTAATTGCTGCCTGAACCTCTTGTACTGTCAGGTCTGCCTCCAGTTCCTCCACTGCATCTTGAGGCAGGGTTGGGGTGCGAACCGGTTGGAGGGCCAGCGTCGCAGCAGCCTCCGTAACTTCCCTTTCAGGAGTGTACACCTCTTGAAAATGATCTGCGAGGAGATCAATTATTTCCGACGGGTGCGAGTGTAGTGTCCCACTTCGGTTTGCCAATTGTAGTATGGTCCTGCTACCTTCTTTTCTCTTATCTAACCAGGCCAGCAGTTTACTGGCCTTGTCACCTATATCATATATTCTATTCGCCGTTGCTGTTATATTCTCCATCGTTTGTAGGCGGATATGATCAGTGTGGGCTTGTTGGCTTAGTGAAAGTGTGTGTAGTGTTTCCTCCGTCGGGTGTTCCATGTGGGTTATGTTTGCTGCCTCTAGGTCCAATTCTAGGTCCCGCAACTCCTGCTGCTGCATGCGCTTGTGCCCTGTTATTGTTGTAATGGCATGACCTCTCAAAACTGTTTTGTATGCTTCCCATAGAGTAGTGGGGGAGGATACCGAACCAGTATTCTCGGCAAAATAGTGCCGGGTCGCCTTTTTCAGTTCTTTCCGTACATGTGGTACCTTGATATACCCCGGATAAATTGGATATAGTCTTCTGCGTACCCTCCCAGAGCATGAGATGTTCAGTGTTAGGGGAGAATGATCTGAAACACCCCTGGGCCTAATCTGCACATCACTAATTGTAAGTTGACCGTCCCCCAATGTAAGAAAGTAGTCTATGCGGGACAGACTATTGTGAGTTGCTGAGTAATAAGTGTATTTCCGGTCCTCAGGGTAAAGGTGCCGCCAAACGTCTACCAACCCTTGGGCATCGATGAATTCTTGAAAGCGGGACGGACCAGACGCGTGTGTTCTGGCCGGGTACCTATCCTGCGTGTTATGTGCCACTGCGTTGAAGTCTCCCCTCACCACTAGGTCACCTTCCGGGAGATCTAACAGTAATTTCCCTAACTCGGGTAGAGTGGTCGCGTGCAGCACCGGTGGAATGTATACCGAGACCACGTTAAGTGGCTTGCCCTCCCATTGTCCAATCGCCACAGCAAAGCGGCCATACTCATCGGTTCTCGTGGAATGCAGTATGAAGCGAGATGCCTTTTTCATTAGTATACCCGTTCCACGAGACCCGGAGGTAAAGTCCGAGTGTACCACCATACTGTATCCCCTTCTGTCCAATGCCTTGCTCGCTGTTCCCACCAGGTGTGTCTCCTGAAGAAGGATTAGCTCTGGATTCAGTCTCTTAATACCCTGCAAGACCAGCCCTCTCTTCATCTTATCCCCAAGACCTCTCACATTCCAGGACATCACTTGTAGTGGAGGTATCGGACCTGTGCTTATGTTCTCATGTTGAGGAGTAGATTGTGAATCGCGTGCCATGCACACCTATCAAGTTTAGTCTGAACATTTCAACATCTGCGTGCCATAGTACTCGGTACATACCCCTGTAATCTTTCAGTTCGCCGTGTTGCTTATTATTTCCCTGAGTCAAACAAAACGAAAAACCAAGAACCCCCCCCACACCCTGAACAACCCCCCTCCCTGCCCCCCTGCTATACAGACTCAGAACTGCCCGCCCCCCCAACTTAGCAGCCTGTCCCATTCCCCACACCAAATACTTGCTCGCGGGGGTGAAGAGTTTCCGGAGCCGGGCGGCCCCATTTACACTCCTTGGAAGTCCTCAGCCCAGTGTCCTGTAGCCGGCCCCCAGGCAGAATGCAAAACATAGAAGCAAAATTGGTATGTCCTTTATGAAGATTAGAGTCCCTTGCTTGCGCCTTCCTCCAACGCATCTTCGTCTTGTGAGTTGTCTTCTTCCGTCCTGTGAGACGTCTGTGAGCCCTCTGGGAGTCCCACGTTTTTGTCCTTTTTCGATCTGTTGGATCGACGAGCTTGTGTCGCCGGTCTCCATCCATCAAGCCAGTCTCTCGCAAGGTCAGGAGTGTCAAAGAACCACGTTTTATTGTCTGATACCACCCTCAGTCGCGCCGGAAAAAGCATGGAGTAAGGGATCTCTCTCACCCTCAATTTCTTCTTGACCTCCAGAAATGTCCTTCTACGGCGCGCAACTTCCGCTGTATAGTCCAGGAAAAAGGCCAGAGTGGAGTTAAGGATCTTCACCGGAGGGGACACCCTAGCCACCTGCAAAATGGCGTCTCTGTCCCGGAAGTTGAAAAGACGAGCCAAGATGGGTCTCGGCGTCGCTCCCTGCTTAGGTTTACCCCCCGGCACTCGATGTGCTCTTTCCACAGAGAAAAAGGCAGACAATCCCTTGGGTTGGAGCTCTTTTTTAATTAGGTCCTCCAGGTAGAGATCAGTTGCTCTAACACCTTTGGATTCTGGTACGCCAAGAATTCATATGTTGTTCCGTCTTGAGCGACCTTCCTGATCGTCCAGCTTTTCACGCAATGTTCTGTTCTCTATCGCAAGTTTTTGCATCTCCGTTTGGAGCTCAGAGACGTCCTCCACTAGGGACTTCGTGACCACTTCCATCGATTTCACTTTCTCAGACATTTTCTGGAAGTCGGCACGGATCAAAGTGATCTCAGTAGAGATTGAGCCCACCGTGGCCTGTACTTGTGTTAGTGTCTTCATGACATCGTCCAATGTCGTTTTTTTGCGTTTTCGCCCCTTCCGTCATCTTGCCGGCTGGGGCCGACGGGGAGGATGATGCCCCACCACTGGCAAACCGATCAATTCGGGTCTGCGTGGCGCCCCCTCTCGCGTTCTTTCCAGCCATTCTTACCCCTTCGTACCCTAGAAGCCTCACAGGGTACTCCGCCCAGTCGTTCGGGGTGTCGCGGAGGTCTAATGTGTTAGTGGTCAACACCTGTCTCTTTATGTGTATAGCGGGCCACCTCCTCCCCGCACGCTCAGTCCTTGGTTTATGATTCCTTCAGCGGGTCAGGTGCCGGTGTTATTAGGCCAGAGGTCCCACTCTCCAAAGTCGATCTCGATGGTGAGGCGACGGTGTTCAAAGGCAGTCGACTCGTTGAGTATTACGCACAAAGATGGCGGACCAGTCCTTTGTTCTCCTTAGGTTTCGGTTTCACCTGTCTGCCGTCCGGAGGAGCTTTCTCCTGATCGCTTGGAGATAGGTTCCTTAAATGAAGTCGAGGCTAACGAAGACAGTTTGAACAAGTCTTGCCGCTTCCGAGCTCATGAGCCACTCTCCGGATTGCGGTCGTGCATTTCCGATGGGGATGAACCGAGCCTCCCACGTCTCTTGTCGGCCGATAGTTCAGGACATGTCCCGGCTTCTAATGGCCGACCAGGCCCCAGTGTCGTCTCGACGTATTTTCCGTTTCCAATGTCGGACAAACTTCTAAGTCGCTGCCCTGGGTCCCGCCCGGTCCTAGGCTTCGGAACCCTCCGTTGGAGCTTCTTATCTGCACGGATAAGTGGTCGGATATTAGGAGAGGCCGTCCGGTCTACGGAGCTCCTCTTTTAGGCTGCCGCCATGCTCGGCTGCTAGCCACACCCCCCCCGACAATTACGATTTTGACTATCAACATTTATACCATAGACTTGGCCAATTAGCATTCATTTCACATTTACCCATACATACATCCTACACACAATGGTTCCAGTGTCACAACTACCCACAAAGAAAAGTCAAATAACAAAATACAATTATTTGTATTGTTTTACCCTATTCTGTAACTATAACTTTCCTATTTGCAATGCTAAATTTTGAGTGACCAGGGACCCGGTCGGTCAACGCGTTTCGAACCCCGACTGTTATAGGGTTCTCCTCAGGACCAACAACTTTTCTACAAAAGAACAAAAACTATTTTTAGACTTACAAGTACTAAAACCTATGGCCATCAGTTTAGTCCAAACCCCTAGTGTTGCTTCCCTACCTTCAGTCATCCAGACAAAGGTCTAAATCTGTGTGTCCCAAACATCTTCCCCACATCATGCAAAGGAATGGCTGAAAGGAAAGACATATACCACTTTAAAAACACACACACTGGCTTGTATAATGAAGCTCAAAGATGTTGAGTCAACTCACTTACCCGTTCAAAGCACGGGTCCAATTTGAAAAAACGGCAGCCGTGGCTCCTAAAACAATATACATAAGCCACTTAGCATTCCTTAATCCAACATTCAATGGCGGAGTTACGCACAATCATGTAGGGGCTTACCGTATGCTCGACGGCTGCCCCCGTTGTTGACAACAGAGGCTGCACTCGGTCTATGTCCTCTTAGCTGATTTAACTGTCTACTTCGTCTCAATCGCGACGGCCGGCATTGATTCTTTAAATGAAAATCAGTGATAGCAGGCGTCATTACACATCGAACATCATGCGGACTACTCATAACCTAGCTTCCTCAACATGCACGTTACACTTACCTTGTTTTCACTGGTAACGTTGCAACGGCCGCTGCGCAAGCTCTTACCCTCCCTGGTTGTATCTACGAGAAATCGATTAGAGACATTCGTTATACAATGATCCCTTCCGTAAAGGTGAGACGTGTGCTATTATTGCCTCGCCGAATGGCGGAATGCTTCTGACCATAGCCGTATCACTAATTCCTTTCCTCGCCGAGTGAATACCGGCAGTATTTTTACTTCCTGGTGGGTCACGTGGACGCCGCTAAGGAGCATGGTCAATGTAGTTTTCTTTCTTCTCGTGTGCGTCTAGACCAGCGAATATAATGATTACTAGATTAAAGTAGGCTGGTACTCTAAACAGTGTTTCAATGTGAATAAATGCCTCGATGGAGATGGATTTTAGATGAATTTTATCAAAGATTTAAAGGACCATGTGCCTTCCAAAGTTAGGTGCCACACGGATGGCAGAGGGAGGGGCAATGCCACCATTAGACATCTTTTATATGCCACTAACGCTGTACTTATGAAGAGGACCATAAGGGAAAGTCTACTCCAAAAGTTTGAAAATTTCAGACATCTTATTAAGGACACTAATGGCAGTATTAAATTTCATAATAAGTAGAGCTTCCCTCAGACTCAAAAGTGTATCCAGGTCGCCTCCACAGGGGTCTCTCTCAATTTTCGATTATACTGTCCATTTTAACTCATTTTCTTTATGGTCTTTCGCAATCCAGTGATTGACCAATGGTGCGTTTTCAACTCACCTGCGGACTCGAGATTTATGCTGTGTGATCCTTTGTCTAATCACCTGAGTTGTTTTGCCAATATACAAGCTGGGGCATGGACACACAATCCCGTAGACAACATTTCTGGTTTTACAGTTAGTAAAAACCTTGTGTTTCCAGTGTATCTCATTAAATGAGAAAACCGAATTCTCAATAGTCTGGTCACAACAGGTACAAGTACAACATTTGTGGTGGTCTACTACTGGTGCTAGACTTAACATACTTCTCAGTGTGGGAGCTTGTTCCATCGGGAGTGCCGCATGCACAATGTGGTAAGCAACACTTTTCTCCTTTTTAAATGCAAATAATGGCGGTTCTGCAAACTCCTCATGCAGATTCTTGATCAAATGCCAATTAGATGTAATCAATTTTCTCAATTTATGCGCATTTGGGCAAAATGTAGTGACACAAACTGACCTTTTTAACTCTGGTTTAACTCTTTTAGCCAAAAGAGTTTCCCGCGGTGTCCACCATGCTCTCTTAAGGGAATGTTTAAGTAGCTTTTTAGGATACCCTCTTTCGAGTAGGCGGTCCATGAGTTTGTTGGCATGGATAAAGTATTGCTCTTTATTTGAACAGTTTCTACGGATACGTAGACACTGCCCAAAAGGCAAGTTCTGTCTGAGGCTGCGAGGGTGATTGCTCGTATAATGGAGAGCTTTGTTCCTATCAGTTTTTTTGCGGAACAAAGTGGTAGCTAAACCTCCTTCTGACGCCACTACTTTCACGTCCAAGAAGGTAATTGTTTCGCTGGAGGCGGAACAACTAAATTTGATGTCATTCGTCCTTAAATGTATCCACATTACGAATTCGCTAAGTAGCTCCTGTGTCCCAGTCCAAATTAGGAAGACATCATCGATGTACCGCATGTAATTAGAAATGCATCCAATGTAAGGGTTGTTGTTATATATTAATTTCTTTTCATATAACTCCATAAAGAGGACCGCCAATTCTGGCGCAAATGGGCACCCCATTGCCACTCCTTTGGTCTGGTAAAAAAATTCTGAGTCAAATGAAAAATAGTTCTTGTGTAACGCAAATTTCGCAAGCTCCAAAATGAAATCAGTTGGTACTCTCGTGGGTTGTTCCCTGGTCTCTAGGAAAAAAGCTAGTGTTTCCAGTGCCTGGTCCTGGGGTATCTGGGTATATAGGGAGACGACGTCTAGTGTCACCAGAAGTTGTTTGGTAACATTAAATTGCACAGAGGCTATTCTATTAAGAAAAGCTGTTGTCTCTTTCAAATGGGCTGGAATGTCGTCTATGAATGGTTTTATGAAAAAGTCAATGTATTTAGCTATTGGCTCAATCAGAGACTCGCAGCCAGACACTATCGGCTGGCCCGGGGGGTCCACCTCACTCTTATGCAGTTTGGGCAACAAGTAGAATACCGGTATCCTGGGGTTCTTACTCTGCAAAAATTTTAGTTCTTTGACTCCAACAAAGCCTTGGTCAAAACCTCCTTGAATGATGCTAAAGAGATGACTTTGCAGTTCATTTGTTGGGTTCTTCCCAATTCTTCTGTGACAATTTGTGTCGTCTAGTTGTCGTAAAACCTCCTTTTTATATCTGTTGATGTCTCAGATCACCACTTGCCCACCCTTATCTGCCTGCTTGATGACCAAAGATTTATCGTTCTTTAACGCAAAGAGTGCATCTTTCTCTTTTTTGAAATGTTATAGTTTACATATGTTCTCTTTGTTTCCATCGCTTTTATCCCAGATAAAATGGTTTTTTCAAACGTCACAACTTCTTTCGGGATTTTAAAGCCCGCTGGACAGAAGGATGATTTTTTCTTAAGACCAGTTACTTCCGATGTGAACACTTCTGGTGTGTCCATAAAGAGCGTTTTAAGTCGAATCTTGCAACAGAACTTTAATGGCTCCAATTTCATTTTCACAAAATCCGTGGGCCTGGAGGGGACAAAACTAAGACCTTTCCTTAGCACTGCTATTTCCGATTGGGTCAATACCTTATCAGACAAATTGAATACTGGCGATGATTCTAGTTCTTGTAATATTGACGACGGGTCGTCATCTCCCATGTTTGGGCAAAGCGCGTCCGGCCTCTGCCTCTCTGTTGGCCTCTGCCTAAAAAAGGGGTCTGGTTTTGTGGCTGCTGTGGTTGCTGTTGATTTTGTTGATTTCCTTTCCGATTCGAATTGAACCTAGTGTTAGTGTCAGCTTCTCCTTCGGAAGATGATGATGTATCTGAAAACGTTAAAAACTTTTTCCACGATCGACCCTGATTGTCCTGCAAAAATCTTCTCGAATCAGTCTGTGTGTAAAAGTCTTTGTTTAGATACGGGTAAGTATTTTCCAATGAAAAATTCTTTTTGTCCAGGTCAAATTTGTTACTTTTCTGGGTTACTGTATAATCCTTAAACTCTAAAATCTCCTTCTCGACTTTGTCCAGTAATGCTTTGGCGTCCGTAATCAATTGAGTGTTTTGGATTTCCGTCTCCAATGAAGCAATCTCTTCAAGTTCTTTTAGTGAAATCCTATGGGCAGTTTCGACGGTAAGAACCATCAGATCTCTGCTGCACTTGGTCTCAATGCAACTATACCCTTTCTTGTATTCTGGGTCGTCCGTAAACACAACTGGGATGTTACGAATTTGAAGTCCTGATGGGATTGTCCCAGCGCGTAAATGTTGTAGCAAAAAATGACCATGGAGGTCTGTCCGTATTTGTTTTTTACGCAATCGAATTAATTTATCTGATTTGTTTTGCGTTTTCGCAAATAGACTGAGGGTTGCGGAAGCAAATACCGGAGGGGCACTCATAAGGTTTTGGATTTGTTCTTCGCTGTATGCGAACGTATCCTTGTCGGCCATAACATAAACACAAAAATGAACAACACAAACGTTACAAACACTTAACAGGACAAAGTAAGAGTAAAGATTCACAAATGCCACACAACATGCACACTATAACTCCAAGGGACAGTGGGGGGGGGGGGAATCTAGGATTCCCTAGTTTTCAAAAAACGTCCTTCACGTGGCCCACTAACTGCCACCAAACGACCTCGCGGGACCTCTGCCGCTCCAAAACCAAAAAACAACAATGGGTCTTGGCTCACACTCAGCAAGGCTGAGCCTTTTCACAATAAACCAGAACAAGTGCCAATGCTGAGCCTAACTCGTATCTTTATTGTTGGTAACTTTCATGAAATGAAACATGAGAATCTACTTTAGAAATTGTACCTCAGTTATGCTTATGAATTTAATCTTCATTTATTTTTCAAAGAATCAGATGATTAGATGTGCATCACAGTACAAAAGATCATACATAAAACAATCTAACAATATATATACAGTGCTTCAGACAATTACGATTTTGACTATCAACATTTATACCATACACTTGGCCAATTAGCATTCATTTCACATTTACTCATACATACATCCTACACACAATGGTCTCAGTGTCACAACTACCCACAAAGAAAAGTCAAATAACAAAATACAATTATTTGTATTGTTTCACCCAATTCTGTAACTATAACTTTCCTATTTGCAATGCTAAATTTTGAGTGACCAGGGACCAGGTCGGTCGACGCGTTTCGAACCCCGACTGTTATAGGGTTCTCCTCAGGACCAACAACTTTTCTACAAAAGAACAAAAACTATTTTTAGACTTACAACTACTAAAACCTATGGCCATCAGTTTAGTCCAAACCCCTAGTGTTGCTTCCCTACCTTCAGTCATCCAGACAAAGGTCTAAATCTGTGTGTCCCAAATGGTAGGGTGTTTAAATATCGATTACAAAAATATAGTTGACAAAAATATAGTTGTATAAATATCGTTTACAAAAATATCGACACCCTATACCTAAACAGGTAAGTACATAAATATCTACTCATAAATATCGATGTAATAAATATAGATGTTAAAAATATCGACTTTTTAAATTAATTAAAATTACATTAAATAATTAAAAAATATAAGTACTATTAACAAAATACATTACATTAATTTTATATTTTAACTATTTATAACAAATTAACTAAACTTTTTCATTATAAACTTAATAAATGTGTACATATACATATATTTAACACATAAAATTATATAACAACAATAATACATACATTTATTTAATATATAAAAAATATTATTAGTTAAAACATTTGATAGCGAAGGGGTAATAATTACTATTCCCACTCCAGAGGGTGCAACAGTAGGGAAAGCGTTGGATAGCGTAGGGGTAAAAATTACTATTCCCACTCCAGAGGGTGCAACAGTATGGAAAATGTTGGATAGCGTAGGGGTAAAAAATACTATTCCCACTCCAGAGGGTGCAACAGTAGGGAAAGCGTTGGATAGCGTAGGGGTAAAAATTACTATTCCCACTCCAGAGGGTGCAACAGTAGGGAAAGCGTTGGATAGCGTAGGGGTAAAAATTACTATTCCCACTCCAAAGGGTGCAACAGTAGGGAAAGCGCTGGATAGCGTAGGGGTAAAAATTACTATTCCCACTCCAGAGGGTGCAACAGTAGGGAAAGCGTTGGATACCGTAGGGGTAAAAATTACTATTCCCACTACAAAGGGTGCAACAGTAGGGAAACGCTGGATAGCGTAGGGGTAAAAATTACTATTCCCACTCCGGAGGGTGCAACAGTAGGGAACGCGTTGGATAGCGTAGGGGTAAAAATTACTATTCCCACTCCAAAGGGTGCAACAGTAGGGAAAGCGCTGGTATGCGTAGGGGTAAATATTACTATTCCCACTCCAGAGGGTGCAACAGTAGGGAAAGCGTTGGTTAGCGTAGGGGTAAAAATTACTATTCCCACTCCAAAGGGTGCAACAGTAGGGAAAGCGTTGGATAGCGTAGGGGTAAAAATTACTATTCCCACTCCAGCGGGTGCAACAGTGGGGAAAACGTTGGATAGCGTAGGGGTAAAATTTACTATTCCCACTCCAGAGGGTGCAACAGTAGTGAAAGCGTTGGATAGCGTAGTGGTAAAAACTTACTATTCCCACTCCAGTGAGTACAACAGTAGGGTAAGCACAGGAACTCAAAAAAATGAATAAACCATCTGTCAAATTTAGTATTAAATTTAATGTAGATTATATACTTATTTAATATATACATTACAATATATTATTATTAACAAACACCTACACACCTAAAATTAATTACTCAATTACATTTAATATTTACTAATTAATTATTGATTAGTATTGTATTTTCAAAATATTTACATAATTAATTGACAGCTTTCACACCATATACACTTATAAACACCACAACACAAACTAACATTTATTTACTCGTTTAAAATAAAAATTATTTAATTATAATTAATTAATCATTAATTATTTAATTATTCAATTATAATGTAATTACTTCAATACATTTTCACTTAAAAATTCCAGTACACACCTAAAATTAATTAAAAATTAACATAATTAATTATCAATGAACTAATTGAAATGAATTAACTTATAATTATCAAACTATTTATATTAAATTAACACATTAAATAATCAATTATTTTATTATATTTAAATTACTTCCCACCCTATTCCCCTATAAACCCACAACCCCCTACGGAACTATTAACACTAAATTCAAAATAAAATACATTATTAACTAATAAAATGCTGCAAAATATACTAATTTCACAAACAATACTCATTAAAAACACTACATTACTTATAATTATTAAAAAAACGATATTTTTGTAAACTATGTTTTTGTAAACGATATTTATTACAACTATATTATTGTTATCGATATTACTTACCTGTCTGTCGATATTCTGGTCAAACTATATTTTTGACATCGATATTTCTTCTTGTAGATATTTCTGCGGCGATATTAAGGTAACTCGATATTTTCCCGTCGATATTCCCGCTCTACACCGTCCCAAACATCTTCCACACATCATGCAAAGGAATGGCTGAAAGGAAAGACATATACCACTTTAAAAACACACACACTGGCTTGTATAATGAAGCTCAAAGATGTCGAGTCAACTCACTTACCCGTTCAAAGCACGGGTCCAATTTGAAAAACGGCAGCCGTGGCTCCTAAAACAATATACATAAGCCACTTAGCATTCCTTAATCCAACATTCAATGGTGGAGTTACGCACAATCATGTAGAGGCTTACCGTATGACAACAGACGCTGCACTCGGTCTATGTCCTCTTAGCTGATTTAACTGTCTACTTCGTCTCAATCACGATGGCCGGCATTGATTCTTTAAATGAAAATCAGTGATAGCAGGCGTCATTTCACATCGAACATCATGCAGACTACTCATAACCTAGCTTCCTCAATATGCACGTTACGCTTACCTTGTTTTCACTGGTAACGTTGCAACGGCCGCTGCGCAAGCTCTTAACGTCCCTGGTTTTATCTACGAGAAATCGATTAGAGACATTCGTTATAGAATGATCCCTCCCGTAGAGGTGAAACGTGCATAGTCTTGTAGTAGAAACACTGCTATTATTGCCTCCCCGAATGGCGGAATGCTTCTGACCATAGCCGTATCACTAATTCCTTTCCTCGCCGAGTGAATACCGACAGTATTTTTACTTCCTGGTGGGTCACGTGGACGCCGCTAAGGAGCATGGTCAATGTAGTTTTCTTTCTTCTCGTGTGCGTCTAGACCAGCGAATATAATGATTACTAGATTAAAGTAGGCTGGTGCTCTAAACAGTGTTCCAATGTGAATAAATGCCTCGATGGAGGCACACGGATGGCACCTAACTTTGGAAGGCACATAGTCCTTTAAATCATTGATCAAATTCATCTAAAATCCATCTCCATCGAGGCCCCCCCCCTACCATAGCAAACAGCAAGTTCCCGGGGCAGGCACCCCGGGACACAGCAGGAGTCGGCCCTGGGGAGGTGGCGGTCCCCAGGGCCACCACAAGGCTCTAGGAGGGGGGGGCGCGCAGCCCCCCTCCCAACATCTACAAAGCCCTGGGGGGTGGTGGTCCCCGGCGCAGGGTTTCCGTCACGGACCCCCCTATTTTACATATTAGTGCCCCGGGGAGGTGGCGGTCCCTGGGGCGTGTGGGGGGTTAAGCCCCCCCACACAGGATTTTTTTTTTAAACGAAGCCATACTTAGAAAGAAAGCCCCGGGGTGGCGGTCCCCGGGGCTCGGGGATCTTAGAGGCCCCCAATCACTAATGTCAAAGCCCCAGGGGGTGGCTGTCCCCAGTGCTGCGTAATTACTTTGCCCCGGGGGTGGCGGTCCCCGGGACAGTGTAGGGGGGATTGGGACCCCCCCACATTTTTTTTCTCATTTTGCCCCCGGGATTTGGTCCCCCCGAGGGCTAATATTTAAAAAACAAACAGACCACATTTTTTTTTTATTCACAGCATACACATACCTACGCGTACCCCGCGATTTAAAAAAAAAAAAGAAAACATTTTTGGGGGGATTTGGGGGTCCCTGTGGGACCCCCTGAGCAGGCCAAAAGGGGTCAGGGTGTTTCCACCCTGCCACCTTTCCGTGTTTTCCAACTTTGTTTCACTGCTTTCTTGTGCCTCGGTTATACCGAGGCACAAGACGGCTGCCAACACTTCCTGGTTTAGAGTGTTGACAGCCAATGAGCATGCAGCTCGTGCTCGTAATGGTGAGCTTTGCCATAAGCTTACTGTACGCGTACGGTAAGCGCCTATAGATATACTTATGATTTTCTCAGGAACTACTGAACGGATTTACACCATTTAACAAAAAGTGTGATCTGCGAACCGAACTCTACGGCCATTTTTTTGGAGAAGTTCGTGAAGATTCGTCCACCGGCCCTAAAGTTATTCCAAATAGAATGTTGCGGATTTCCTATGGAAACTAGGTCCTAACTATACCTACTGGCGACCGCCAGTAGGATATATATATATATATATATATATATATATATATATATATATATATATATATATCTGAAGTTACCTCAGGGGGCAATGAAAACGCACTCTCTCGCCTCAGTTTAAGTGATAGCGGTTTATTTAATAACCAGTACCCAACGCGTTTCACTTCTTACAAAGCTTGCTCACGGGATGTTGAGCCAGTTTCTAAGTCCTCCTTTTAAACACCAGGTCATGTGACTTCCTCTGTTGTTGGTATGTGCATGCTGGTTAATGTAGTTCATTTGCATTATTGTCACCAGTATACACTTATCTGTTGTAGTTCACAGTTTTTGACAACAGGGAAGAAGGGAAGGGGTGAGTGCATTTCTTAGTTTGCAGACGTTGTTTTTTAAACTCCTTGGTGAGTATTTATCATATCCTTTAGGTTTTCTCCAATAAGCCTATTGGATTTCAATTTCCGTGGTACTCCTTCTCGCACCCAGTTTAATCAGTTCTGTTCATGCATTCAGATCTGTATGTGTTGCCCTCTAGTGGGCGTATTTTGTTGTTGTTCGGGACAGTTATATGTAGTTCTCCACCAATGCGTTAGAGATGAACGTAAAGTTCTTCAGTCAAGTTCAGGCCGGTCGGTTCCAAGGTTCTGAAGTTGATTATGCGCTTGGATTCTTTGCGTCTCAAGGTTTTGAGTCGATCACCTCCTCTCTCCGATTGTTGAACTTGTTCTATTGCACAGAATTTAAGAGTTCCCAGTTGTTGCTGTGTGCTTGCTCCATGTGCTTCGCCACTGCGTAGCTGCGATCCTTATTTGTTGTTGCTCTGGTGTGTTCCAGGATTCGCTTCTTGCATTCAAAGGTGGTGCTCCCTATATATTTTTTGTTGCAGGGGCACTCGATTAGATATACCACATAGGTACTCTTGCATGTCAGATGTTGTGGTATTATCCATTTCGTACCTTTTCTGATGACAATTTCCTTAGTTGCTTTAGCGATCTTGCACACCTTGCAGTGTCTGCATGGGAAAAAGCCCTTTCGTTGTAACCAATCAATTTTTGGCACTTCTCTATAGTGGCTATTTACTAGCTGGTCTCCCAAGTTTCTTGTGCGTCTGTACGTTATGTTTGGGTGGTCGCCTAAGATTTGTGTTAGAGTCGGATCAGTTTTTAAGATTGGCCAATGTTTTTGAATGATCTTCGCCAGTTTGTTATTTTCCGCGCTGTGGGTGGTGATCAGTCGGATCACATCCTCTTGTACTGGGGTTTTTTCCGGTTTCTTTAAGATTTCATTGCGATCTTGTGCCTGTGTTCTTTTGAGGCTCTGTTCCACCACTTTCTTGGGGTATCCTCTCTTCGCGAATCTGGTAATCGCGTTGGCACTGTGGCGCTTGAATTCTTCATCCTCCGAGCAGTTGCGTCTGAAACGTAAGAACTCTCCCGTTGTAAAAGATGCGTTGTAGCGGTAACACACCAAGGATACACACTGGAAATCTGCTGAATTGGTTTCCAGTTTTGTAGCCCTGCAACCGAGATGGGATCCCACCCAGATCAGAAGACCCCCTGATGGTCGTCCCTTTCCACCCCATTTTGCCTGAATCTCAAATGAAGCATATCTTGTACGAGAGTGTTTTTCCCTGGCCCATGTTTCTTGGAATAGGCATATGTCATGCCCTTCAATTAGATCCCCCCCACTCGGGAGAGTCTAATTTGTTGGCCAGCCCGGCGACATTCCAGGAGAGTATGGATACTACTCCGGGAACCTCCGGCGTATCAGTGGCAGTAAGTGCCAGAGAACACTTGCGTAAGCCTGAGTGGCCTTGCTGGGTGGGGGGGTGCAACCGTTGGCGCCAACCTTATTTCCGGCATGACCTCAAGAGGGAGATTGTCCTTATTACTTAGCTCTATTTTGACCTTATCTAAGTTATTCATGTTATCCTTAGTAGACTTAGGTGTTATAATGGCCGCAGGGAATTCAACAGGTGCCCTATCTTTATGCCTGCATTGGAGTTGTGATATGGGAAGGGCTGATCGGCCCAGGGGGTAGATGAAAAGACTGGATGAGTCAGCTGCTAGTGGAGTGATGGTGGACCTGTGTGGGAGTCAATCCACTTCCTCGAGGCACCCGAATGTATTGTGTGTCGGTGCCCCGGTCCACCCACCCTGAGTGTGTGGCCAATAATTTGGTAACCTACTCCGGCCACCTTTTCTCTCCGGGATCCAACTCCAGTTCCCTCCTATGTTCGGGTATGCTAAAGGTGGGTAAAAGTAAGTAAGGGGTCTAGATGCTATAGGTGAGTTTACACTGGTGTAATCCCAGGAGTAAATAGATTGCGCAGTGCTAGGATTTTCAAATGAGACAATTACACAATCGCCAGTAATAGATTTGTGTGAAGTGCCTATCCAGGGGACCCGGCGCACCATGAGGATTTTACTCCTCAGATGGTTCGGTATTGGCCTGTTGACATTAAGCCAGTGGATTACTTTGTTCTTTAATGAGCCAAAGTCTTCCTGCTGGTGGTATGTCAGTTCCGGAACCCCTGTTAGCACAACTACATAGAGTCTTACGTCCGGGGGGAGATCAACGAAGCCCCTGTAGTGATTTTTGTTGGTGTTTACTCTCTGAGTGGTGGGATGGTTGTTGTTATGACCAGTGACCCTCGGAATAGCCGTATCTGTCAGAGGTGGTACAGGATGACCTACGGTAACTGGCGGAGGTGGTACAATGTCAGCCGCCGGCTGATTTGCGGCCGCCGCTACCCTGTTAGCAGAAGTGTCTATGGTGGCCTTGTGCCGAGGTTTTGGGATGGGTTTAACCTTCGGGGCAGCAGGTGGAATAGCAGCAGCTAGTGTATTAACAGCTGGTAATGATGTGGTGTTAGTAGTTCCCGGTGGACATGTTGATCTATTGTCATGCATACTGATGGTTGCCAGATTCAAGATGCTTTTTTCAGTCTCAAGCAACTGAGTTTCTATGCGCGAAAGTCTTACTTCAAGGGGGTTAAAAGTTTTTTTAGTGTTTCCCACACAATTGTTAGAAATTCCACATCCTTCCCTTTTATAGTACAAAGTGGAACCGCACCGTTCTCACTTTCTATTACAAGATTATCATTTTCATGTTCATGTTTACCCACCAGTTGTACAGAACTGGGTTCTAATCTTAGGTCGGGAGGGCATGTGCTACTCGCTTGAAGGGGTTCTGGGAGTACCTGGGGTGGTGCCTGGGTGGGTAGCTGGGCCTTAGCTACTTTGGCTTTTTTCCTTGAATATGCCGATATATTATTACGCTTTCTTTTGTTATTTTGCCCTTTTTGTGAGGTTTGGAAATTCCCGCTACCCGGTTCCAAAGGTTTAGGAATTGGTGCTGTTTCTAGTGCGGCCCCGTCACCCTCTGTGTCTTGCCCAGCTACCCCTCCCGATGAAAATCTTAAGGTGTTGGTGGATGCAGGTGAGAGCCCCCCCATGGATGTGGATGGCGTGCCTATAGATGTCTGGTGGATGTCTGCTTGTGTCACGATCAGAGTAGGAACAGGGCCCGTTGGGCGATCGGGTGTTTTGGCAAAGGCAAAATGCCCTAGGGAGGATTTTTTGGCCGCAGCCAGCTCCTGGGATAGCCTCCTCGCTGCATCTAGTTCGGTGGATACTCTGTGCTGCATTTTAGTAATTTCCATGTCAATAGCTATATTAGTCCTAGTAATAAAATCATCTAGGGTCCCATTTTTCAGCTTGCCCTTAGCTGCCCTGCTTCTATACTCACGTGTTGACATAATACTTAATCCACAGGGGGGTCAGTGGACAGAGCGAATAAGGTACAGGGTTAGGACCAAAGAGAATGGCCCAGTCCAGTCTCTCCCAGCCTCAAACGGCCCGCTCTTTGCCTGGTCTTAGCCCCGGGCTTTGTCCCGCGCGCGTCCAGCGCCGCGGGATAACCGTGAGTGTTAAATGCTCTCTGGCGTGGGGGCGTGTCCTCCGGGGGAAGAGGCACCAGCTGCGGTCCGCGCTGGATGCTGGGCCTCGCAGTCCCCCGGTGATGCGCCTGGGTGATTAGCAACACTCACTCACCCGCTGGGAGCTACAGGCACACCGCTGATTGCGGTTGTGCTCCCACCAGCAGGCAAGAGTAGCGCGGCGTACAAGCAGTCAGCAAGACCCTCCTGGGCAGCAAAGTTCCCTCTGGGCTGCAACAACTCGCCTTGCTGGCTTGCTGACTCCTCTGACCTCTGGCACACGCCCCAGCTGCACCTGCAACGACTCCTGCCAAATCCACGAGAGCGGCGGAGGGGCGCGGGCGCCCGGGGATGGCTGCGGCGTCTCTCTGTGTGGTGGTGGCTCCCCTGCTCTGCTTCACCTTGCTCCGCCAGTGCTCCGCTCTGCACAGTGGCAAGCTTGCAAACCCAGACTCTCCTCTCCTTGCCGAGTTGCCGCTGGCTCAGTCCAAGGTCATTTTTCCCGGGTCAGTTCTCATGGGCACTCTACCTGTGACGCTCGGCCCCCACCGCCTCAGCCCTGCTTTCGGTGACGGTGGTGGGGGGGGCGCTGGCGTTTTGGCAAATTTTAGCGTTTCTCCTGTGTGTGGCTCGCTTCAACTGTAGCTGCTGGGGCTCCTCTCTGCTTTCTCCGTGTTCTCCGTGTTCTCAACACCTGCGCAGTAGTCTCCCTTCCGAAATCTCAGTAGGAGTGGTGGGGCTCGCGGCTCCGGAAGCTCACTCGCGGCCCCCGCCGCAGATCACAGAAGAGGATGGAAATACTCGCGGGACCGCTCCTCACTCACAACTCCTGGAGGTTGCTCACCTCCTCCCCCTGTGCTGCTCTCTCCTGGTCGCAGCACTCCTCCACTCGCGGCTCCCGCAAACCGCAAACCGCAAACCGCAAACCGCAAACCGCAACCGCTTTCCACCCAAGTGACGGAAGTACTTTACAGGACCGGTGCCGTAGCTGGTTTGCCAGCGCCTGACACGCCGCTTTCCTCCTCCAGCCGCTGCGGCCGTGGCTCACCTCTCTCCCTCTCCTGGTTGCTGGCAGTTGCTGCGGGGAGAGGTAACGGAGCAGTGGTAGTGGAGCAGCGTTCTCTTCGCTCCTAGCTCCTTCCGCAGAACAGGTATTCCGACCAACCGCTCTGCTAGGCAAGGAAATCTGACGGAGTCGGAAAAACAAAGAACAGAAAGTTAACTTTGTGTCTTGGAGGTCTATAAACTAAGGCTCCAATCCATGTTTTGGATAACTGCGTTGTAGGTTTAAAAATTAAGATTTCTGCTTTGTCTAGATTCAAAGAATCAACAATAGTAGCTTCTAATTTATCTGTTGTGGCAACTGCTATTCCCCCTCCTCTTCTGGCTGCTCTATCCAACCTTATTAGCTTATATGGCGATGGAAAAGCAATAGCTATAACAGGAGAAGAGTAATCGTTAAGCCATGTTTCAGTTATGAAACAAATGTCTGGCTTCTCCTGATCTAGGAGTGTCCATAATTCCAAGGCCTGCTTGGGGATGGACCGGGCATTAAGGTAAATAGCCTTTAATTGTTCAGAAACATCGACTACAGCCCTTTCTCTTTTTGAACTGAGGAATGATATTACAGGAGAAACATGTCCTGAGCGGAGGGAGGCACCTTTTTACAAGTTGTAGGCAGAGCTGCTCCAGTATTAGGGGGCTTATTGAAAAGTCTAAGCTCTGTACTTAAATAGTTGATTATGGACATAATGAAGGAAGCTTCCAAGAACTTACCAGATGAAAAACGAACAGGGGGCTTGGCGGCTGGCGGGGATGTATTACGTTACAATGCATGCTTTTACCATGCATGCCTTTACAACGCGGTTTTTACAACGCATGCCTTTACAGCGCATAGTGCTTTGGGGCGCTGGATAGTGAATAGTTTAATTTACTATTCCAACTCCAGTCCCTGTGGATAGTAGGGAAGGGGTTGGATAGTACATTAAACCTATTCCCTATCCTAGAGCGCCCCCCAGCGTAATGCGCTGTAATGGTTTGCGTTGTAAAAGTTGCGTCGTAAAGGCACTGCGTGGTAAAAGTTGCGTTGTAAAGGATGTTCCCCGGCAGGCGGCGGTCTGGTGCAGATGGGCTTGCCTTCGGCGCGCTGCCGGCGTGCAGCTGTGCACGTCTGCTGCGCGCCCGCTCCCTCAGCTGTGTTTAAATAGATGAGGGGAAGGCGTCGCAGCTAGACCGCCAACCGTCCCACAATGTCGAAGGACCGGAAGTGAGGGTCCTGAACTGCAATAGAAAGAGTCACTGAATAAAAATAAGCAAATAGGATATAACAAGATAAATGGCAATGCCATAGACCAGACTTTCTCGAAACTGGTGTGGTGATAGAGCTACCCTCGACTGCCAACAAATGATTTCAACTTTTAAGCCCACTTACAACCCCATTGCTTCAAGAGTTGAAATCTGCACTTTTGCAACTGAAAGATGCATGTGGATTCTACCCTGCTCTGTCGTAAATATGCATACTGCAGGCCTATATTCATGTGTGACTCGAGGAATGTAATCAGCATAAATGTGTGTATGTTTTCAAATATTATCTATACAATATTAAGATCCAAAAAGCCTATGCACGTAGGGAAACACGCATTGCCAAATCATAATACTGGTTTGCTGACTGCAATAAAGAAATATAGGTTTAGAGAACACCTTGTGAGAGATAATGCATATTGACACGAGGAATATTAATCCCTTTGACTTGATGACCTTTCTGTCAATCAATCAATCAGGGTTTTGTAGAGTGCACCATCCACCCGTTAGCATCTCAAGGCACTGAGGGATAGGTGTGAGCAGCTCGGTTGGGTCCAGTCGAAGAGACAGGTTTTGAGGTCTATCCTGAAGTAAAGTGTCATGCTTCTTCGGAGGTGAAGGGAGAGATTGTTCTAGGTCTTGGCTGCAAGTTAGGAGAAGGACCTTTAGCCCGCTCTAGTCCTGTAGACGCGTGGGATGGTGGCAGTCGTTGATGTATTGAGGTCCGACATTGTGAAGGGCCTTATAGGCGTGGGTGAGTATCTTGAAAGTTATTCTTCTTTCAACGGGGAGCTAGTGGAAGTTGTGGAGGCTTTGGGTGATGTATCTGTGCCGTGGGATATCAAGGATTATTATGGCTGGGGCGTTCTGGATGATCTGGAGTTTGCAGAGGAGTTTTTTGTTGATTCTGGCGTAGAGGGCGTTGCTGTAGTTGAGTCTGCTGGTGACGAGTGCGTGAGTGACCGTTTTCCTGGAGTCAGGGGAGATCCACTTGAATGTCTTACGTAGTATGCGGAGGCTGTTGAAGAATACAGAGGAGACAGAGCTGATCTGGCAATTCATAGTGAGCGATGAGTCTAATATGATACCGAGGTTACGTGCATGGTCTGTCAGAGTGGATGGGTTCCGAGGACAGTCACTATATGGTTTTCAGAGTGGCAGAGGCACTATAGACAAGTGCCTCAATTTATCCATGATAATTGATAAATATACCAAAGTCAAATCAGGTCAGGATTTTTGGGCTTTTACAGATCTAAACACAGCATTTGACTGCATGATCCACTCCAAACTTTGGAATATAATGGAGGAGTTGGGGGTTGAGCCTGCAATAATTTGTTTTATTTGGCAACTCTACTCTGATGTCACTGCCTGTGTAATATCTGGGGAACATGAGGAACGTATTCGCCCATTTAAGATCTGAATGGGTGTCAGACAAGGGTGTGTGCTTGCTACATTTTTATTCTGCGTTTGAATCCCTAACTGTACCGATACTCACATATGCAGATGATGCTGTATTAGTTGCATGAACAGGGGTGGCCCTACAATGATTAATAAATGCCTATGCCTCGTTCATGGCTTCACTGGAACTAAGGGTAAACGGAGATAAGTCCTTTGTCCTTATAGTAGGGACGCCTGTGGTAAAGAGAGGGCAACATTTTGAGATAGGCCAGAGGAGACTAGAGATGGTAGACTCTTATTTGTACTCAGTGGTTCATTTTGACAAAAAACAGATTCGGGAAAATAGGGTATATAATAGAACACTGATGATGGAGAGGAGTATGGAAGCTATAATGGTTTTTGCCAAACTGATGGACTCAAAACCCCTCACCTCTATAAATAAGATATATCAGGCAAAGTCACTTTCAGTTGCTACTTATGGAACAGGCAACTTGGGTATGGTCTCAGTAACCCATCTACAAATTTTGGAGGACAGATTTTATAAGAAAGTACTTGCTATTCCTAGTTTGTGTTCAAATTACATCTACCATCTTGAATCAGGTCTTGCTTATAAAACATATATTATTAAGATCACTCCTTTGCTCTTGTGGCATTCTGTATGGCGTAGGACTACAGTAAACCTAACTCAGATTATAATTAAAAACTGCCAAGCTATGGATAACACACATAAAATTCCCTGGCTCTAGTATGTGAAGAATTAGGCATCACCCCCAGCATGTGTAAAAGAATTTCAAAGCAAAAGCAGAAGTCCATCTTCTTCTCAAAGGCGGCCTATGAGTGCCAGAGAGTAGATTGTTTAAAGAAAACAGTGATGTTGCACCAACTAACACCACTGATACTAGAGGGGGATTACTCCTACTCACAGAACATAGGAAATGGGCAGCATAGATTTATTCTGCTGAGATTTAGACTTAATTTAATTCTGCTGATGTTAGGTTTTCCTGTGAAGAGGTATGCAGATATAGACCTGTCGTCTTGCCCCTTTGACAAGAGATGGGAGCAGTCTGACCTTCATATATCCTTTTTTGGGGGTTTTATGAGAAGGAACAATTGAGATTCTTAATCCCAACCTAAACCTAAAAACACCCCTGTACCCCAAAACCCAAACACTGCCCTAAAACCTAAAAATACCCAAACACCCCAAAACATATACATCAGTACCCCAAAACATATACTCCTATACTCATACTTATTTTAAAAAATACTTAAATTAATATATTTAATTTATAATATTTAAAACGAAATAAATATTTTTAAATAATTAATAATAATTAAATCAATTATAAAATATTAAATAAAATAAAAATAAAAAATTAAATACTTACCAATACTTACGATGTAATGGTATGCGTTGTAATAGCATCTGCTATGTAATGCCATGCGTTGTAATGGCATGCATTGTAATGGTTTTTGCGATGTAATAGCTGCGTTGTAACAGCATTACGTTGTAAAAGATGCGTTGTAGCGGTAACACACCCTCCATAAGGGATGCTCCATTTCAGTTTCTTATTGTGGAAGCTCTCCCCATGGAGAATCGCGTTGGTGGCTGTCTTTTTTCGATGCAACGTGGTATGTATTGTGCCATTCTTTATATAGATCTCTGTGTCCAGGAATACCACCCTTTCAGTGCTCATTTCCACAGTGAATTTCAAGTTGGTTGCGGTGCTGTTTAATTTGTCAAAGTATTTGAGAAAGTCGTCCTTGCTGCCATCCCAAATGATAAGCAGATCATCAATAAATCTGAGCCATAGGATGATCTTCGTGCTCCATTGATAGTTATTTGTATCCCACGCTAAATGCTGTTCAAACCATCCCATGGTTAGGTTTGCGTAATTGGGCGAAAATGAAAAGCCCATGGCACATCCTTTTGTCTGTTTGTATAGCTTTTTGTTAAACAGAAAGATGTTTTGGTTCAGACACAGATGGATCATTTAATTCAGCATCTTATTATGGTCCTTATATTGGATGTTCCTTTTTGCCAGGAAGAACTTGCATGCCTTTGACCCTATGTGGTGTTCAATATTGGTGTACAATGACACCACGTCCATTGTGATCAGTATGTACTTCTCTGACCAGGTGATTGTTTTGAGTTTTTGTAGCAAGTCCGTCGTGTCTTTAAGGTATGCTGGTAATTGTTTGACCAGGGGTGCCAGAAATTTATCAATGTAGTTGGATATAGGCTCAATCAGAGAGTTTTTGGCTGACACTATCGGTCTTCCCAGGGGTTTGTGTTTGTCTTTATGGACCTTCGGAAGATGGTAGAAGGTAGGTGTTACCGGATTCTTGTTGTCCAGGTATTTATGTTCATAATCATCGATTAGGCCTTGAGCATGCCATTCTGATCATTTCTTTTGTAAGTTGAGCTGTAGTTCCTTAGTTGGATCTTTCTCCAATTCTACATATCATTCTATGTCTTCCAATTGATGAGGAAACAATATAAATTCCTACGGGACAAGGCAGACTTCGAGGAAGGCCGAATTTTTACCTTCGCGAAGAAAACAGACAGAGAAAAGAAATCAACTCAACGCCAGACAACACAAGGCGAAGACACATCTAGCTTCGACTCCCTTTCAAGCCTGGAAGAAAATGAAACGGAATAAACAATCGCACCAACAGAAACCGGGGGAAAAAAACCCAATTTTTTAATCGAGATGAGAGAGGCAGTGGAAAACCGCCAAAAGAGAAGCGACCCACCGAAGAGGGGAAGAGGCAGAGGAGCCCGAGGACGGGGAAGAGGAGACAAACAAGAAGAGGCCGGAGGGGCCAACGCAACCCCGAAAGAAGATATATGGTCGAAAACCCGTCTGAGACAGCCACGAAAGTGAGGACAATGGATGACCCTCCACAAGCACTGAACATCATTAACCTCTCGAGTAGGGAACTCACACCAATGGAAAATAACATCCTAACCAGGAGCCTTAACTTCTGTCCTACTTCCCACATCAACACCACAGAAGTCAGGATTGATATATACAAATATACAAGAAAACTTAAATTGGCAAAGATCTATGCTGAAAAATCAAAGAGAGAAACAAAAAATACAATGGGCATACAAACAGAATAATTACTAGTGGAAGACCTTGAGGGTTTAAACACATTAGTAACCATGGGAGCAACTACCCCCTCACAAGAAGAAGAGGCAATAATAACTCTGGAGGAGGTGTTACCGATCCAAGGAGCCAGTGAGAGTGGCCTGAGGAACAAATCAAAGTTCAATCCACAGTTGCCACCAGGGAATAAATTTGACCTTTTCCAGGAACTAGTAGTAGAAGACCTATGCAAACTACAGCCCACCAGGATCAAGAATAACTTAACCAAAAATGAGATGATCCTACTAAAACAACTAGAAATGGACCCACGAATAGAGATCAAACCCGCAGATAAGGGCGGCAACATCGTCATCATGGACAAAACAAAATATGTGGCAGAGGCCCAACGTCAATTGGAAGACATAGAATGCGACCCAGTTAGCTGCCTAGTGCTCTCACATGGATCGACCACTCCTGTGTAAACCTTCATATGGGTGATTGCACATAAAGGCAGAAACAAGCCCGGTCCTTCATATCACAAAAAATAGAATTATATTTTTGAAAGCAGATGTTTGCATCATCAGTCTGAGGGATGAACAGACAGAACATAACCTCTCCCGAAACCATACCTGGCAGTCCACATCTGACTTCCTAGAAATGCTTGAAAACCCCAAATGTGGCAATCCTGAAAGTAACCCATAGCTCCCAGATGGCTGCTGTTGCCCTGTGTGCAAAGGGCACTTCCTCCTTCGTGGGAACTTTTCCACAAGGTAACGTAACGATGCTTGGGAGATTTCAAAGTCCCTCTGACTTCTTGTTTTCATCCAGCCAGAAGACTGCCTCCTGGCCCTTCTGCTCACCTCCCTCTTGTGAAGTTTCCTAGATCATGTAATTCGGAAAAGTAGAGATGGTAATCGCTGCTGCCTTAAAGACAAACTTTGGGCATTTAAAATATTTCAAGCCCTATGCCGACCTACCTGGAACTACTCAAGTGAATGTCAAAAACTTAGAACGCTTGGGACCCATTGCAAACATTTCTATCGTCTGTGGGGTTCACATAGGATTTCATCTATTCTAAACGACCTCAAATGGAAGACCGATGCAGAGGTGTTGGGCGAACTCACCTGCACCCTTTGACATTGTGTTATAGGTCCCACCAGATAAAGGCTCAAAATCTTACTTATTAAATGTATGTCATTTATATACTTCACCTTACTGGTCTGTGACACAGTAACCTTCAGTGCTGCTGAGGCATGACACTAACGCTATTTGTTAATGTCTACCTACTACCCTTAGACATACTTGTTTATTTTATTGACTCTGCATTGGGTGAATTGCGGGCCAGAAGATCTTCCCTGACTCTGATTGTTCAGATGTTGGATGGCTAGAACAGCCTTAAAAATGAGTGGCAAATATTAGTTGTAGGTGACCCTTCGTCTGGCCGTAATGGTGTGTGTCCCCCAACCCTAGGGCCTACTTGGATCCTGCAAGGCAACAATTGTTCTGAGGGATTTGGGATTTGCAAGGGGCTTCCGATACATAATACCACTCAGTGCCACGTAATTACACTCTACTCAATGCAACATAAATACACTCCACATAATACCACTCAGTACCACATAATTACACGCCACAAAATTACATTCTATTCAATGCAACATAAATATACTCTACATAGTAACACTGTGCCACATAATTACATGCCACATAAATACTCTACTCAATGGAACATAAATACACTCCACATGATACCACTCATTGTGACATAGTTACACGCCACATAATTACACTCTACTCAATGCAACATAAATACACCCCACATACGACTCTGTACCACATAATTACACTCTACTCAATCCAACATAAATACACTCCATATAATACCACTCAGTGCCACATAATTACACTACTCAATGCAACATAAATACTCTCCATATAATACCACTCAGTGCCACACAATTACCCGCCACATATTTACACTCTACTCAATGCAACATAATACCACTCATTACCACATAATTACAAGTCAAATAATTGCACTCTATCTAATGCCACATAAATACACTCCACATAATACCACTGTGCCACATAATTACACACGACATAATGACACTCTACTCAATGAAACATAAATACACTCCATAAAATACCACTCAATGCGACATAGGTACATGCCACATAATTACACTCCACTCAATGCAACATAAATACACTCCACATACCACTCAGTGCCACATAATTACACGCCATATAATTACACTCTACTCAATGCAACATAAATACACTCCACATAATACCACTCAGTACCACATAATTATATGCTACATAATTACACTGCACTCAATGCAATAGACACTCCAAATAATACCACTCAATGCCCCATAAATACACACCACATAATTACACTCTACTGAATGTAACATACATTCCACATAATACCACTCAGTGCCACATATTTACATGCCACATAATTACACTATACTCAATGCAACATAAATACACTCCACATAATACCACTCAGTGCCACGTAATAACACGCCTCATAATTACACTCTACTCAATGCAACATAAATACACTCCACATAATACCACTCAGTACCACATAATTACACGCCACAAAATTACATTCTATTCAATGCAACATAAATACACTCTACATAGTAACACTGTGCCACATAATTACATGCCACATAAATACTCTACTCAATGCAACATAAATACACTCCACATGACACCACTCATTGTGACATAGTTACATGCCACATAATTACACTCTACTCAATGAAACATAAATACACCCCACATACGACTCTGTACCACATAATTACACTCTACTCAATCCAACATAAATACACTCCTTATAATACCACTCAGTGCCACATAATTACACTACACAATGCAACATAAATACTCTCCATATAATACCACTCAGTGCCACACAATTAACCGCCACATATTTACACTCTACTCAATGCAACATAAATACACTCAATATAATAACACTGATTACCACATAATTACAAGTCAAATAATTGCACTCTATCTAATGCCACATAAATACACTCCACATAATACCACTGTGCCACATAATTACACACGACATAATGACACTCTACTCAAAGAAACATAAATACACTCCATAAAATACCACTCAGTGCGACATAGTTACATGCCACATAATTACACTCCACTCAATGCAACATAAATACACTCCATATACCACCCAGTGCCACATAATTACACGCCATATAATTACACTCTACTCAATGCAACATAAATACACTCCACATAATACCACTCAGTACCACATAATTACACTCCATATAATACCACTCAGTGCCACATAATTACACTACTCATTGCAACATAAATACTCTCCATATAATACCACTCAGTGCCACACAATTAACCGCCACATATTTACACTCTACTCAATGCAACATAAATACACTCAACATAATACCACTCATTACTACATAATTACAAGTCAAATAATTGCACTCTATCTAATTCCACATAAATACACTCCACATAATACCACTGTTCCACATAATTACACACGACATAATGACACTCTACTCAATGAAAAATAAATACACTCCATAAAATACCACTCAGTGCGACATAGTTACATGCCACATAATTACACTCCACTCAATGCAACATAAATACACTCCACATACCACCCAGTGCCACATAATTACACGCCATATAATTACACTCTACTCAATGCAACATAAATACACTCCACATAATACTACTCAGTACCACATAATTACACGCCACATGATTACACTTTACTCAATGCAATATAAATACACTCCACATAAAACCACTCAGTGACATATAATTATATGCTACATAATTACACTGCACTCAATGCAACATACACTCCAAATAATACCACTCAATGCCACATAAATACACACCACATAATTACACTCTACTGGATGTAACATACATTCCACATAATACCACTCAGTGCCACATATTTACATGCCACATAATTACACTCTACTCAATGCAACATAAATACACTCCACATAATACCACTCAGTGCCACGTAATAACACGCCTCATAATTACACTCTACTCAATGCAACATAAATACACTCCACATAATACCAATGATACCACATAATCACGTCACAATTACACTCTATTCAATGCAACATAAATACACTCTGTAATACCATTCAGTGCCACATAATTACACACCACATAATTACACTCTACTCAATGCAACGTAAATACACTCCACATAATACCACTCAGTGCCACATAATTACATGCCACATAATTACACTATTCAATGCAACATTAATACACTCCACATAATACCACTGTACCACATAATTTCCCACCACATAATTACTTTCCTACTCAATGCAACATAAATACACTGCACAAAATACCACTCAGTGCAACATAGTTACATGCCCCATAATTACACTCTACTCAATGCAACATAAATACACTCCACATACCACTCAGTACCACATAATAACACACCACGTAATTACACTCTACTCAATGCAACATAAATAAACTCCACATAAAGGCACTCTATGACACATACCACCAATCAACATAAATGCACTCCACACCTTGACACAATTTCACTAAGCATAATTTCACTCAACATCACAGTTCCAGGCCACACAATTCAACTCCACACATTTTCAATACACACCACATAAATACACATCAAACAACATATTTCAACTCCACAACTCCACAATACACAACATACCTCCAATCCACACCATATAGTGGTACCACCTGAGCACCAAACATTTCTCACCACCACCATTTTGCATCAGCGCACCACCTAAGCATCACGTCAGTATGCCCTCGGAAACTGGCATCTGTTGATTCTCCTCTAGTGTCCGTCCACTGCTCGTGTTCTAATTAAATTACTGTTTTCCAACCTCCACTCCCCTGTTATTTATGTCCCGCTCCCCCATAACAAAAAAAATTATAACAAACAATCATGAGAACAGGCAGGAAGAATTTGCCAGCAGTGCAAGTACAAACAAACTAGAAGACCTTTTTTATGTGAAAATCTTTTTTTAATCAGGTTGTTCAGTTGTATATAATGTTGTCTTGGTTTGTATAAAGGTAACAAAAATGCTTAACACTTTTTATTATAACTTTTCAACATGATGCACAGCAGCCACAATGCTCTACAACATATTTCTGACTTAACACATAAGGTCCTAAAGGCGAGACCTACTGGCTATGCCAATGCTTGTTAAATATTGTAATGAGCTTGGCAGCATTCCAGGAAGGTGGTAAACTTTCCCCTTTTAAAATAAGATTGGAAATATATTTTATGTAAGGAACAGAGACGTTGGAATTTTAAAAAATAGAGGTTGTCTGGGATCTTTTCTGGCCCTGGTGCCTTGCCACGCTTAATCTCGCTTATGGCAGCGTAAGTGTCTTGTATGGAAAAAGTCAATCTGGGGCTATTGTCACTTTTGTCCTAGAGTTTAGGATGCAGTTTATCTCTCATCATACCACTATGCAATTTGTATAGACTGCTGGAATGCTCAACCCAATCTTGCAGCTGAACAAAATTTCCAAGCGCTTTGGGGGCTTTGGGGGCTTTAAATGTCCCATGAGCAACACTGTCCCAGAACAACTTGTTGTTATTGGAATTGACAGCAACAAACAAATCCTCCCAAACTCAGTTCTCCCAATCCATGTTGGCCTGTAGTAAGGCATATTTATAAGCTTTCCTGGTGGGCTGTAGCACTAATCTATTGTTGCTTTTCAGGGCGTGGAGTAAATTATTCTTAGCTATCCTACATGCCTTATTCTACCATGTTATGGTAGGGGATTTCTTTACATTTTGCTTTACACCTTGAGATAGTAACTCTCTTATGTTGTCGATAAGGCTAGCAATCTGATTGACTGGTCATAACCCAGAGAAAAATGTTTCTCCTGCCAATAAAACAGATGAGTCCTGAAATTGTTTTTAAAAAGTAGTAATTTTTAAAAAGTAGTATATAGTACAGGTAAGGGACCCCCTGTCATGTATGGGTGGGATTTTGAGGGACAACCAGGGTCCAAAATCTAAGGATTTTGTTTTTTTTTGTGTCCTGGGTACTGGAGTACTGTGGAGGGAACCCAGTGTGGCCCCCTCCTGAGAGGTATTGTAGTACTCTCATGGGAGCCGCCGCTCAACCAGTAAAAACCAAATTAAATGTGGGTTGGAGATCCGCGGGTTGAGGATTTGTGGCGGGTTAGCTACAGGGTTGAGTTGAGGCTTAAGACCTGCAGACAATTGCTCACTGTGCACTGCTAAAGGCCATGCACAGTGGAAGTTTGGCCTCTCGTTGGACCCAGGGCCTGGCCTAAGGTTTTGCACAGCGGGGGATTGACCACCCACAGCCGGGTTATTACAAGCCCTGCTTCCAATCCATTACTGTGTACGGACAAAGGCCATTCTCAGCAGGGGGTTGGGGCAAAATAGAATTTAAAAACCAAACAGAATTTCAATGAAGAAAAACAAAAGTTAAAGTGACTTTAAAATTAGGTACGGTAATAGGATTTTATCTTACATTTAAAAAGTCCCAGAGATTCACTGAAAAAACAAAGGTCAAAGTGATGGTATGGTTAGGTATTGTACTCCAAATATCTTCTTCTCCACCTTTCTGACCTCCACGGAGGATCAATTAAAATACCTAATTTTGTCAATTAAATCAGGTTCTCCGTACCACCCATGCCCACCTAACATAATGCATTTGATACCCAACTAATTAGCGTCAATCCTGGGGCAAATTATTAATAAAGTTTTTAGCAGTGGAACTTTTCCTGTCCAGTGGAAACGTACCTAAATCCTTCAACTCTTGAAAAAAGATCATTTGGACAGTACCATTCCCGGCAACTATCGTCCCATCGCAAGACTTCCTTTTGTCACCAAATGTATAGAGAAAATAATTAATAAACAAATCACTGGACATATTGGAACAAAGTCATTATTGGATGAAACACAACATGGTTTTAGGAAAAATGTCAGCACGGAATCTGCCCTGATTATTGCAACGAAAGATATCTGTGAAATTCTCGATGGAGAAGGCTCAGCAGCTCTGGTGCTGCTCAACCTCTTGGCGGCCTTTGATACGGTCAGCCATGAGATTCTGTCTGACCACCTTCTCGCTGCAGGGATAAAAAGCACAGGACTTGAGTTTTTTAAATCATTTTTAACTGACCAACAACAAAATGTCGCAATGGGGACAGCCGTGTCTAAACAGTTCTCTCTACCATGTGGAGTCCCTCAGGGCTTAGCCCTGAGCCCCAACTTATACGTAGCACCCCTAGCATCTATTATAAAAGAATCTGGCTTCTCCCCAGCGTCATATGCGGATGACACCCAAATCATGGTGTCCTTAACTAATCGAGAGATGAACACCGGTGGTGCCTGTGTGAAGAAGGTGAGTGACTGGATGGGCAGAAACTGCTTGAAATTGAATGCATCTAAAACCGAGGTTATTATCTTTGGAAAAAAACACCCCTCTGGACACCCGATTGGTGGCCGCCAGAACTGGATATATTACCCACACCTTCCGCCAAAGTAAAGGATCTTGGTATCATCCTACACAGGGAACTTAAATTCAAAGAACAAATCAGCAAAATAACCTCAGATTCTTTTTGCTCTATAAAACTAATCAACAAAATAAAAAAATATATACCTGTTGATCTTTTGAAAACAGTAACCATGACATTGGTCCTAAAGCGAATTGACTATTGTAATAGTCTTTACCTCTCCATCACCTCAGGGTGGTTAAAAGGCTCCAGACCTTGCAGAATGCGGCTGCTCTCCTCATTTTTAAAATTCCTAAAAATACTTCAGCAAGAGAAGCTATAAAAAATCTGCATTGGTTGCCGGTAAGACAGAGATGTAAGTTGAAGGCACTCTGCCTGGCCTTTAAATCTCTACAGGGGATGGGGCCAGTACAATTCAGGAATAAACTGAAGTGGTACGTTCCAACAAGAACACTATGGTCAGGCTTGGCCAAGAACCTAGTGGTCACCCCCTTTAAGAAGGCATCTTGGGGAGGGAAGACTTTCTTTAGATCAACAGCACGACTTTGGAATGAATTACTTATTTCCTTAAAAATGGCCCCTCCCTGCTGAGTTTCAGAAAAAGCTTAAAAACCTGCCTATTTACACAAAATGTAGAATTAAAAAAACTTTAAATTATTCCTCTGCTTCGAGTCCATCTTTTAGTGTCTCCTCTGTCATACTTGCCTCCACTCTAACAGAGCCAAGACGTCTTCGGGCATTAGTTGTGCTTTACAAATCTTATTTGCATTACATTACATTGTAATAAGATCTTAACCTAGGTTAAAAAAAAGCCTAGAATAAAACTAAGATTAAAGTGACACTGTAGTCAGGTGTTGAAATAACACAAAACTAACATGTAAAAACAAAAAAACTCTGAAAGTCATCAGTTACAGCTAATGGAGCTAACTAGATCTGGCACCCGGGGGGACGCTAGATGGCCTGGCCCCAAGATGTCTGCACCTACGTGAGACTTATTAGGCCAGAGCACAAATCTGTCTCCATCCTAGCAAGACAGGGCTGCTGGAGCAGAGTGATGAAATGTGGCTATGTCAAGGAGGCACTGTGAGCTGCTGTAGCCAACGTAGTGATCTGCATGAGGAGGGAATCCAGCACAGTATTTACTGCCACTATCCCAGAGTTGTGCTGGCCAAGATTGTGAGTGCCAGCTAGCTCAGAGGTCACTAGAAACTTTCTTGAATACACAAGAAGGGATTAGTTTCTGACAACCGCATAAACATGACTGCTTTCTTTCCCTAGGACTGGAATAGCTATCTTCAGAGTCGTGGAAACAATAGATTGCTATTTTACTCAGTCAATCGTGCATGCTTCATTTCTACAGAGTTTTGAAGAGAAAATAGAGAGACGGGCGTTTCAATAAAAAAGGGTTTATTGAACAGTCTTCTTTATCATACAAGAGAGGTGAACTGCTTCAATCGTTAGACAGAATGCAAAGTATAATGCATACAGCGTAAACAGTAATATGAAATAATACTGCAATAGCATTGTATGGTTGATAAGCTATATAAAAATACATACATAAATAACACAGGCTAAAATACTCAACTGGTGCTTCTAAAATACGCCTACCCCAATGTACCTAACCTAAGTCTAGTACAAGGGAAGAAGTAAGTATGGTCTTTAGCATAGGTTTAGTTTTGCCAAGAATTTGCCAAAGGTTTCTCTAGGTTCTAATCGGCTCCATACCTTAGAATGAAGGAGGTCTGGTATCTCTGTCTCAGGATTCGATTTCCCAATACCCCTCAAGGGGAGTCAGAAACACTGGAGCTGGAAACTTGGCAGAGGAGGGCAGCTTCCTGATCAGTGTGTTAGTTGGAGAGTCGGGCAAGTAGGTCATCGAACCACACGTGCTTTGCCATAGCAAGTGAAGGTATATTCATACCTTGAAGGTGTTCAGGAATGCCATCTTTGACGTAAAGTCTGGCATATGAACGTCATGAATGAACCCCTAAGGAGTAGATGTTCATGCATAATAAATGAGTTATTGGGGAAATCAATATCCAGGCTAGGGTAAGTCCCTTCTGCTGGAAGTCTGGTTTTCATAGAAATCGTTGCGACGTTTGGTGAATGGATGTCTGTATTTGAGTAGCATGGGCTATGCCTAAATAAGGGCTTGATTTCTATGCCTATATAAGGGCAACGTGAATTATACCTATATAAGGGCATGAATCGGGAAAATTCATTCGGAATCTAAAACGCCATACAACACTGCTCTGCCTTGCACAATTAAAGATCACTCATCGTAATAAGTCACATATTTTCCAAGACTCGAATATTGCAGCCCCATTTGTAAAGCACATTAACTCAGAGACTGGCACTGCATCCTCTGCCTGTTCACCTGTACTGGATGAAAGCCTGAGTGAAGTGGAGATACTGTCAACAAAGAGTGTTTCCTTATGGCCTACTGTGATTGCTCTGTCGAGTGGTGTCGCCAGATCAACATAGTACAGACTCACTACTGTTGAGCGGGACTTGGAAGACCCGTCACTAGAATGCATCGCTTGTCACTGGATGCACAACCAACATAGTACAAACTCACTCCTGTTGGGCGGGACTTGGAAAACCCGTCACTAGAATGCATCGCTTGTCACTGGATGCACAACCAACATAGTACAAACTCACTCCTGTTGGGAAGGACTTGGAAGACCGGTCACTAGAATGCATCGCTTGTCACTGGATGCACAACCAACATAGTACAAACTCGCTCCTGTTGAGCGGGACTTGGAAGATCCGTCACTAGAATGCATCGATTGTCACTGGATGCCCAACCAACATTGTACAAACTCACTCCTGTTGGGCGGGACTTGGAAGACCCATCACTAGAATGCATTGATTGTCACCAGGATGCACAACCAACATAGTACAAACTCACTCATGTGGGGCGGGACTTGGAAGACCTGTCACTAAAATGCATCGATTGTCCCTGGATGCACAACCAACATAGTACAAACTCATTCCTGTTGAGCGTGACTTGGAAGATCCGTCACTGGAATGCATCGATTGTCACTGGATGCACAACCAACATTGTACAAACTCACACTTGTTGGGCGGGACTTGGAAGACCCATCCCTAGAATGCATTGATTGTCACTAGGATGCACAACCAACATAGTACAAACCAATTCCTGTTGGGCGGGACTTGGAAGACCCAGCACTAGAATTCATTGATTGTCACTGGATGCACAACCAACATAGTACAAACTCACTCCTGTTGGGCGGGACTTGGAAGACCCGTCACTAGAATGCATTGCTTGTCACTGCATGCACAACCAACATAGTACAAACTCACTCATGTGGGGCGGGACTTGGAAGACCTGTCACTAGAATGCATCGCTTGTCCCTGGGTGCAGAACCAATATAGTACAACTCACTCCTATTGAGCAGGACTTGGAAGACACGTCACTAGAATGCATCGCTTGTCACTGGATGCACAGGCCCCCCTGCTGCCATTCCTGGGCTTCTTTTTAGTTGGTCCCTCGCGGGGGTCAGTGAGGGGGTCAACACTAGACCTCAATATGGGAAATTAGCTGTATTATCGATTGCTCTCCACACCGTATTCATCCGGCAAATACCCCATATTGGAGGAGTTGGATAGTCAGCACTTCCGTTACCCCTGGGGGTAAGCCCTTCCAAGTTAGGATCACTGTTTCTAATGTGTACAACTAAGTTTGCACCATGTTGGTGTGGGAGGGTGGGGTGGGAAGGTTTTGACTGGCAGGTTGGGCTGGCTAGTGTGGGAGGGGTGAGGCAGGGTTGTTAAGTTCTACTGCAGCTACATGCAGGGACTCCCATATATCAGACACAACAGGCAGCGCGAATATGAAGATTCCAAAGCAGACAAGGTGCATGCTGTCACACAGTGGCACAGCGCATTCTAATTGTTACTAGCATGCCACATCCATGAGTAGGAGAATGTGTTGCAGTTGCATCTCCTGACCTGGAATGTTTGGGGGCTTAACAAGTCCCAAATGATTAGACAGGTGCTCTCATACCTAGGCAGACACCGTATAGAAACTAAACAGAGAAAAAACCAAACTGATGTTTGTGAGGAATAATTCAACCCCACAGGTAATGTTAGGTTGGCCTGACTGCCTGGAAACTTCACCTTCCCCTTGTCTCCCTTAAAAAGTGTGGGCATGGGGCTGGATAGCTCCCTATCAATAAACCCATGCAAAGAAAGTGACTACATCCTGCTTTGCCATGTTGAGAACTGTCCGTAAAATCCTAGATCTAATACCTACACATTCTAGGAGAATTGTAGTCCAGGCACTTATTCTTTTCCGTCTGGATGACAGGAATTCCTTGTACCTGGGCTGAACCAAATGGGTTATTAAGAGACTTCAGGTAGTTCAAAACGTGAAAGCAAGGACCATTTTTAAGCTACCCAAATACACTTCAGCTAAAAGCGCCTTGACTTCCCTGCATTGGATTTCAGTGAAGGAAAGGATAACATTTAAGGCACTGTGCCTGGCCCACAGGGCAATCGCCACGTGGGACCCCATGATCAGAGCTCTTTGGCACCCTGCACTACCAACTGGACTCTAAGATCCTCCAGCACAAGTCTTTTGAGGGTCCCGCATATTCGAAGGACCAGATGGGGTAAAAGATCTTTCTATCCCCCAAATTATGTAATTCAGTGCAATTTGATTTGAAAACTGAACCTAATGAGACTAAATTCAGAAAGCTGATAAAAATTAACCCTGGGCGAAGAACTACGCTCCGTTCGCGGAGTTTGCGGAGTTTCGGCAACTCCGCGCTCCGCGGAGAACGCGAAGTTGTCGAATACTCCGCAAACTGCTGCGTAGCGTAGTTCTCGCGCGCTCAATAGCATTTTCGCGTGCGCGAGGATGCTTGTCGGTAAGATCGAGTTGCCGAACACGCAGAAACTGCAATCTGGCACAGAATAACTCGCAAACACGTTAGTAGTGACCGGAAATAAGGGGACGCGAGCGGGCGGGACAAACCTCATGGGTAACTTCGCGCGCTACACATCCCGAGCATGCAGGCAATCAATCAATCAATCAATCAGGATATTTGTATAGCGCGCTACTCACCCAGAGGGTCTCAAGGCGCTTGGGGGAGGGGGGTCCGCTACTGCTCGAATAGCCATGTCTTGAGTTGCTTCCTGAAGCAGAGGTGGTCTTGGGTCAGGCGGAGGTAGATGGGGAGGGAGTTCCAAGTCTTGGCTGCCAGGTAGGAGAAGGATCTTCCTCCCATGGTGGATCTTCGGATGCGTGGCACGGCGGCGAGGGCGTGGCTGGTCGATCTTAGCTGGCGGGTGGGAGTGTAGAAGGTCAGGCGGTTGTTGAGGTACCTGGGGCCTAGGGCGTGGAGGGCCTTGTGTGCGTGGGTGAGGAGTTGGAACGTGATTCTCTTGCTGACGGGGAGCCAGTGAAGGTCACACAGGGGTCCGGAGATGTGGCTGTGTCGGGGGATGTCCAAGATGAGTCGTGCGGAGGCGTTCTGGATGTGTTAGAGTCTTTTCTGGAGTTTGGCTGTGGTTCCGGTATAGAGGGTGTTTCCGTAGTCCAGTCGGCTGGTGACGAGTGCCTGTGTGACCGTCTTCCTGGTTTCGGTGGCGAGCCATCGGAAGATCTTTCGGAGCATGCGTAGGATGTTGAAGCATGATGATGAGACGGCGTTGACTTGTCTGGTCATCGAGAGGGAGGAGTACAGGATGAAGCCCAGGTTGCGTGCGTGGTCCGTTGGTTTGGGTGCGCTGCCCAGGGCAGGGGGCCACCAGGAGTCGTCCCAGGCGGAGGGTGATGATCCAAGGATGAGGACTTCCGTCTTGTCTGAGTTCAGTTTCAGGCGGCTGTTCCTCATCCACTCGGCTACGTCTTTCATCACTTCGTGTAGGTTGGTTCTGGCGGTTCCTGGGTCGTTGGTGAGGGAGAGGATCAGCTGGGTGTCGTCGGCGTAGGAGATGATGTTGAGGTGGTGTTGGCGTACGATGGCTGCGAGGGGGCTCATGTAGACGTTGAAGAGGGTGGGGCTGAATGATGATCCTTGTGGTACGCCACATATGACTTCGTGGCCTTGGATCTGTACGGGGGAGGCGGACTCTCTGGGTTCTTCCGGTGAGGAACGAGATGATCCACTCCAGTGCCTTCTCTTGGATTCCGATGTTGCTGAGGCGCTGCACTAGGGTGCGGTGGCAGACCGTATCGAATGCTGCGGAGAGGTCCAGGAGGATGAGGGCCGCTGTTTCCCAGTTGTCGAGCAGGGCTCGGATGTCGTCAGTGGCTGCGATGAGGGCGGTCTCGGTGCTGTGGTTGGCGCGGAAGCCGGACTGCGAGTGGTCGAGGCTGGTTGGGCGAGCGCAATTGGTGATCCACTATGTGAGGTTGTTGGCTGCTTGGTTGGGGTCCGTTGAGCTGGCGGGAGGGTTCTGGCTCAGTGAAGTGGTGAGCTGGTCGGTGGTGATCTTGTTCCAGTTCCTGCGGGGAACCTGTTGCGGGTGATGGTGAGGCGTGGTCTTTCTGAAGCTGAAGTGGACGCAGCTGTGGTCTGTCCGGTGGAGTGGCTGAAGGAGATGTACTTGCTGGAGGAGAAGACTGGGTCAAGCGTGTGTCCGGCGTAGTGGGTGGGGGTGTTCACCAGTTGCATGAGTCCGAGGTTGGCGAGGTTGTCCAGCAGGGTGGTGGTGGTGTTGTCGTTGTTGTTCTCCAGGTGGAAGTTGAGGTCCCCTAGGAGGATGTAGTCAGCGGAGGCGAGGGCGTGCGGGCTGATAAGTCTGCGATGTCTTCGCTGAATTGTGTGCGAGGTCCTGGGGGTCTGTAGATGAGGGTGCCTCTGAGTGTGGTCTTGGGGTCGGTGTGTATCTGGAAGTGAAGATGTTAAGCGGCTGTGAGGGTGTCGTCTGAGTTGGTCGTGATGCGGATGGTGTTCTTGTGGATGATGGCGATGCCTCCTCCTGTCTCGTTGACGCGGTCTCTCCGGGTGATCTTGTATCCGTCCGGGATGGCGACGGCGATGTCGGGCGCTGAGGAGGCGTTCATCCATGTTTCCGTGAGGAAGGCGACATCTGGAGATGTGGTGTCTAGCAGGTTCCAGAGTTCCACGGCGCTCCCGAAGACGAAAAATGGCTCGCGAACGGGTCAAGCAAGCTACTACGCATGCTCGCGGAGCTATGCGTAGTTCGCGGAGTGCAAGTGCATCTTCGCGTAGCTCCGCGGAGTGCGGCTACGCGAACTACGCCCAGGCTTAATAAAAATGTGGCTCTACCCAAATTTGTCCAGCCATGCATAGCCTGAGAGGTTTATGGGTGAACACTACGACTCACACAGCACTGGTAAACCTTCGGTTAGCTCGGCGCATAATAAAACCGCATAAGATAAGCAAAGATGTAGTTCTCCTCCAGGAAATACACCTGGTGGACACAGGTATCTCCAGCTTTTCTGCCAAATGGTGTGGCTACAGAGCGTATGAAACAAATTCCTCCAATGCCAGAGGCACGGCTCTCCTGATTAGGCGGGGCATTCCCTTTCGACTACTCTATGAGGCTAATGGCTCACAGGAGAGATATAATTTGAATCAGGCTTTTATAAATGGACGGCACAAAACGCATCTCAACACATATAGCCCAAACACCGATGATGAATTCATCAAACAGGTCTGGCTCAAGTGCACTATCCTCTCCCCACAGCTTGTACTTAGAAGGCGATGATTTCAACCTAGTCTGCCAGTAGTCTATGTGGAAATCAAGCATACTTACTTGTTACTGTTTTAACGTTTTTTTACCTGGAATTGCAGCATTTCCCTGGACGTCTGGACCTCTGGCAGCCCTTTGCTCTCTCTGTTGCCTTGCTGATCTTTGTGGGGGGGATTGTTGCCATCAGAAGGCACCGCATCGCTCAACCCGCGGACCGCATGGTGCCCTGGTCTCGGTTTCCCAGAGGGCACTGCGGTCTTGCGAGAGGTGTGCGGGACTCCCCCCGCCCCCGGGACTACTAAACTGGGCTTTGGCTTCCGCGGCGCGGGACGTGCGCGGGCTCACCCGGGGCGACGCCCGGGACAAGGGCGGGACCATCTGTGGCCGTCAGGGGCCAAAGGAGGCCGGGCTGGGCCACTCCTCTAACCCCTTCTACATCTGCTCGCCCGGGACTTCCTTCCCTTGATATGGTATTTTAGCCAATCCACCCAGTCAGGGCTATTTGCCATACAGCGTTTTCGGCCACATGCATCAACCTATTTAGGAAGTGCAAACGGTGCGAATAGCAAAATTCGGCCGTTTGCGATTCCTAAATAGGTTTTTGGGATGCATCAAGCATTTTTGGTAAAATCGCTATTTTTAGCGAATTCCAAAAATGCGATTGCTTTTAAGGAATCGCAAATTTGCGATTCCTTAAAAGCAATGCATGATTAATTTTAAAATTGCGAATTTGCAATTAGGGGGTGCAAATTACCACAAGGTTGAACCTCGTGGTTATTTGCGAAAATGTGTTAAAATGCTCTAATTTGCATTTCAAAACACTGTCATGTTACAGACACACGTCCTTAGGACATGTGTGTTTGAAACATGCACTTCAATATACATTTCAGGGGTGCAGGGGGGGGGTCCTTTGGACCCCCCCTGCACCCATGGAATGCATCAACATTTTACGAATTCTAATTTGCGAATTCGCAATTCCCATTGATTCCTATGGGCCTTTTGGCCCATAGGAATCAATGGGAATTGCGAAATCGCTAATTGGAATTCGCATAATATTTGCGATTCGGTAAAAATTGCGATTTTTACCGAATCGCAAATTTTATGCACTTTCAATCATGCATCCTGTTTTGCGATTCCTTATTTGCAATTCCTTAAAAATCGCTAATAAGGAATCGCAAAACATTTTGTTGATGCATGTCACCGTTTGTTTCTAGTATTGTTCCCTAGAAATCTGTTGCTGGGCTTTATTATCTTTTATGGTTTAAATCTTTTATTGAGTTTCCAGAACAGAGAAATATTATCTTTTATATATGTTTTATATATTTTATAACTCTATTTTTGATTGTTAGTTTGAGTCCCTGGAAAACACCATTTACTAAGAATTCTTGGTGATTAGCATGGGCAAACCAAACCCCTCAACTTCTCGCCCATTAACTAGGCACAAGGCAGCAATGAGTCACCCACTGCTGAGCTTAACAGCTATTGATAAAATGCTGACAAAAACAATAGGGGTGGTGGCATCGGCTATTGAAAATACCGAAAGATGACTTTCCATTACTCCTGCCATGCCCCCCCTTTGTCTACTGAGGACTTTTCCCTAGCTACAGTTAATTCCCCGGAATTCACGTCAACACTGATGCTCTCTTTTGCTGAGTTACTTACCATGCGCACAGCCCGCCCCGGACGATAATGTCTCTATTGACCTTGCTATCTCTCCAGTCCCCCAGCCAGGGAAAAAGGCCCCTAAACCGCACCCCAGAACTAAGAAGGTGAAACCTGCTAGAAACATCACTAGGAGAATTGAATTTATACCTGATCCTCCTCTGCAGGCCCCAGGTCCCTCCCTTTCCATTTTGACACCTCCCGTCTGGGCTACCCACCTACGAACTGATTTTTATGCCCAAATGGAACAGCTTATCAATTTGCATTTTAAATCTTTATCTTGTAGGATTGATAGACTAGTTACCTTGATAAATAACAAATATCCAATTGGTGTTCAGCCAGTGATTACAACTGGGAACAAGTCCACGAAAGCGGCACCGGGCACAACTAAGACGGCTAATAAAAGCCATAATCCAAACGAAGATGTTTGCCTGGACAACCCTGTACAGGATCTGGTTTCCCTAAATAGGCAGAGAAGTAACCCTGCAATGTTAGTGTCTGGCCCAGCAACAACATCTAAGGGGTGCCCAAATACAACCAGCCTGACCCCACGTGACTCTTTTCTCACTCGAAAGCCCCCCGAAAAAGAGCGGCCAGAATCGGGTAGAGCTCAAGCCATTCCCACCAAGAAAAATGTTGAGAAGGGACCCTATAAAAACCCCCCTTGCCCCAGCTACCTCCTGATGCATCTCCGTACGTAGTGGTTTTAACCGGAGTGCCCCCGCTGGTAGGTGAGCGAGGTGAAACGTTCCTTGAGCTGAAGAATAAAATTATCTTCTGACTTAACAAATATAGACCCCTTATAGGGGCAGGCCAGGGGTAAATTCTATTTGCTCTAAGAGTTAGTTGGTTAGGGACCAGACCTAAGGATATCATGGGGGACTGTGTTATTGTCAACTTTAGGGATCCAGGAGTGGTTAACCATATCCTGGATCATGGTGGCCTATCTAATCTGGACCCAATTAACACTCTACATCTGGGGTATTTCTACTCACGAGCTCAAGCTCAGGGTGGCCCTGTTCTATCTTATTTTTTCCAGGGAGGACAGGACCTAGAATATAAAATTCCCGTGGTCAATCGTTACAGTCTCTTGAACAACGTGGACTGACTACCTCTTATCTCGGGCCCTAATGTTTTGGGTACTCACCAAGATGGGAGTAAGGCGGAGGAGGGTGTGAGTGTCGAGGCAGGGTCATCTGTGATGGGTACTGGGATTAAAGTGGATGGTATGTTAAGTTGTCAACAGAAACACAACGGTGAGGTAGGACCCGGGGGAATATTTAAAGACCAAACTCTGGGAACAGTTCCCACAGATACAGAAAAACAAAAAAGTACCAGAGGGTCTGAAAGAGAAGTGAGTTTACGGTGGGCAGAGAACAGACCAAAACAAAAGACCCGTCAACTGACTAGAAAAAGCGTGGTATACAATGACAAGTATATAGATCGTCAGAGATACCCATCAGTCACCACTCGAAACCTCCCTTCATCATTGGGGATTTGTCAAGACCATCTATACAGGTATGTATACTACAGACGTAAGGAGATCAGATGGTAGGTAGATCTCCTCCGCTGTGCAGACAATAGTATGGTCTGCCACTCTTAAAGACTGATGAGTGGTAGAGCGTGGTGTGACTGGGGAAGTGCAGTGCAAAAACAAAACTTAAAAGTGAAAAAGTACAAGTAAAGTGTAAATAAAATCGGATAAGGGAGCATAGAACAAACTTTATTCGGATGATGCTCGCTTCACCAATATTAAAAATTGTTATAGACAGTTTGAAAAATGCGCTGTCTTAGAGGTGGAACCGGGTCGACATGTTTCAGCAATGTATGGACGTAGTAGTCCTTGCTTTCTTTAGGACCTCATAACAATGAATGCTACTGCAATTAGTAAAATAAATAATAATAAGTGACAACTAAGGGACAATATAAGACAGACAAGTACAGAATTCACCTGCAGTTTCCAGGTGAAGAGTCTTGTCCTAAGCTTACAGCTAGCGTTGTTCACTGCAAGGTCAGAGACAAACAGGTCAAAAGTTAGGCTTACAAACTACACACACAGAAACTCACATAAGGGCTAGGTCTAGTCTATATAGACCATAGACTAAGTCAAATAGATAATGTTGACTAGACACTCTCAAAACAGTAGTGTAATTAGATGTCCACTATCTGGATATATAATTTATATGCCAAATATGTATGAAAATAACATCTTACCATAGTCTGTAAGACGTGAAGACCTCACCCCACCTGGCAGTGGCTCAGGAGTAGAGCGAAGCACCGCTCTATAGGAATCCATGGGAATTGCGAATTCGCAAATTAGAATTCGCAAAATGTTGATGCATTCCATGGGTGCAGGGGGGGTCCAAAGGACTCCCCCCCTGCAGCCCTGAAATTTATTTTGAAGTGCATGTTTCAAACACACATGTCCTAAGGACATGTGTGTCTGTAACATGACAGTGTTTTGAAATGCAAATTAGAGCATTTTAACACATTTTCGCAAATTACCACGAGGTTCAACCTTGTGGTAATTTGCACCCCCTAATTGCAAATTCGCAATTTTAAAATTAATCATGCATTGCTTTTAAGGAATCGCAAATTTGCGATTCCTTAAAAGCAATCGCATTTTTGGAATTCGCTAAAAATAGCGATTTTACCAAAAATGCTTGATGCATCCCAAAAACCTATTTAGGAATCGCAAACGGCCGAATTTTGCGATTCGCATCGTTTGCACTTCCTAAATAGGTTGATGCATGTGGCCGAAAACGCTGTATGGCAAATAGCCCTGACTGGGTGGATTGGCTAATATACCATATCAAGGGAAGGAAGTCCCGGGCGAGCAGATGTAGAAGGGGTTAGAGGTGTGGCCCAGCCCGGCCTCCTTTGGCCCCTGACGGCCACAGATGGTCCCTCTAAGACAGCGCATTTTTCAAACTGTCTATAACAATTTTTAATATTGGCGAAGCGAGCATCATCCGAATAAAGTTTGTTCTATGCTCCCTTATCCAATTTTATTTACACTTTACTTGTACTTTTTCACTTTTAAGTTTTGTTTTTGCACTGCACTTCCCCAGTCACACCACGCTCTACCACTCATCAGTCTTTAAGAGTGGCAGACCATACTATTGTCTGCACAGCGGAGGAGATCTACCTACCATCTGGTCTCCTTACGTCTGTAGTATACATACCTGTATAGATGGTCTTGACAAATCCCCAATGATGAAGGGCGGTTCCGAGTGGTGACTGATGGGTATCTCTGACCATCTATATACTTGTCATTGTATACCGCGCTTTTTCTAGTCAGTTGACGGGTCTTTTGTTTTGGTCTGTTCTCTGCCCACCGTAAACTCACTTCTCTTTCAGACCCTCTGGTACTTTTTTGTTTTTATGTTAAGTTGTCACCCATCCTTGGTTACCAGCCCCATTGGAGCCGGTAGGGAGTTGGATATGTACACCCACATAGTATCGCCTCCTCCCTTTGTCCCCCAATTGACATCTGCTATTCTGGGTCGTGGAATGTAGCAGGAATTGGGTCTAAGCTGGATGATCCAGAATGGGGAGAGTTGGTGGATAGGCATGCCTTATGCTTGTTCGCAGCATTTTATACACCGGCAGTGCAGGGTCCTAGGGGAAGAACTTCGGGGGGCTGTGTACCTGGGTTGCCACCCATCTGGGGTGTTCGGTCAAGTTAATAGATTCTCACTCCCCAGACATCCTTTGTATCATACCAAAATTTTTGGATGGTTTGACGCTGGTAGTAATCCATATATATCTACGTCCCACTCCACTCCAGCTGGGTTTATCCCAATTGGAGGCGCTGCAGGAACTTTTTCTTAGGTTTCCTGCATCGTCCCATAAAACTATCGGGCGTGACTTCAATTCCCACTTCGAACCGTTTGCGGAATCCCCCCTGTAACGGCGGAGGAGGACTCCAACTGGCATATTCCGGAGTGCACTATGTATCCGGCTAAGCGTATATCTCCTTTGGCCCTGGAGATTAATAAGCAGACAGTTGCTCACTCCCTCAGGGCCTGTAATGGCAGGTTACCTCCCGATGTACCAGGTACAAGTACATATAATAGACCAGGAAAAAGTACATCCATTGACTATATTTTGGTCAATGTGGATTTTTGGACCCACTTGTGAACCTTTACTGTTATCCCTAGGGTAGATAGTGACCATAACCTCTTATCACTTGAATCGAACTATACTTTGGGACACCGAAATGATCTGGGGGTACCGGAGCCTATTGATGACCTGAATTTAGTCACAGCGGCGGGTGGCAGACGCATTAGGTGGGCAAAGGTTGCGCTAGCCCCAGACAAACTAGCGGAGATATATCATCTTGTGGCTTGTACCTTAATAGAGGTAGGTGACCTCGTGGGTGCCAACTACGACTCGCCCTACTTCCAGGATCTACAATATATTCATATTAAGCTCCTCTCCAGTTTAGCGGGCTATTTCTATAAAACTGACAACTTGAGGCCATGGGTAAAAGACCAGGCACTCCGGTTTAATAAAAACTGCAGGGCAGCTAAAAATTCCTTTATAAAGAAAGTTAAATCTGGGTCTCTGTCGAGCATTAGATCAGCTAGGCAAAACTATAAAATATTGACCATGGACGCTAGGTCAGAGTGAGAGGCCTCAAGGTGGGAAAGCCTAAAACTAGCCTTGGATGGAAGAGACTACAGGGACTTTTGAAACCTAGTTAGATCAGGTTCTGCAGAGGGGTCGACAGCGATAATTCCTAACCTTAGTGAAGAGGTTTGGCTTACCCACTTTAGGCCCCTCTACTCTCGCTCTGACAGTATAGCGGTAGAAGATCTACCCCCACCAAAGAACATCCCTGACTCACCTCAGTTGGTCGCATTGGGCCTGGATTGTCCACCCTGCACCCTTGCTTGAAATCCAGGTGACCTTAAAAAGCTTAACTACTTGGTAAGCTCCGGGGCTAGATAGGATTCCTGGAGACCTATATCTAAATGAACAGAAGGTCTGGGCCCCCAATCTTTTGTTATATTTTAATGCCATTCTACAGGGTATGGAGACGCCGTTCTCGTAAAGACTCCCTTATGCCGTGACAAAATACTTTTTAACTGATATATGGATAGGTCGCTACCTAATTTTAAGAATTCTGGACTGGAGGGACCCGGTACTAGAGGAATATATACATAGCGGAGGACACGAATACCGACAAGGGAATACCATGCAGACAGAATTGTGGATAACCTAGGAGTTTAAGTGTTTTGATCACCTCTTAGTTTCGCCAATTTACAGAGAATTGATATACAATCGCCCTGACGAAGTCCTTATGCTGTAAAAGTAGGACGAAACACGTGTTGGCAAAGCAAAGACAATGAACAAAATTTATGAAAATATGGAAGAATAGTACTGAGTGACTGAAAGAAAAAGAAGAAATAAAGAAGAATTGTTTGGAAAATATTTGCACTATCTTCTACTGTTATTCTGTCTAAGAGTATTGTTTTGTGGATTGATTCTGATATAATTTCCTAGTATTGCTCAGGAAGAGAATCTTGTTGTAATTGTTTAAATAGACAAAATTAGTCTGTCTATAGTTATAGCTTTAGGCAAGGGCTGTATCTCACCCTTAGAGAAAATACTAGAGTATTTTACAAATTTTTTGATACTATAAACACTATTATGCGCAAAATCCCCTCTTGCCCTTTGTAAATTAATCCCCCAAACATGGTTAAGGGCAGAAATTATACCCATCTACAAAAAGGCTTCCCCCCTCAACCGGCCAACTACCGCCCCATTAGTCTTATTGATGTCCTCCAGAAACTATTTGCCCGCCTTTTACTAACAAGATTGCAGAGTTGGATGGATGAGCTCCACATCCTAACCTCCCTGCAAGCGGGCTTTAGAGCGAAGGTTTCGACCATCGACCAGCTGTTCAGATTACAGTTGGTATACTGGAAGACGGTTCTTCTGGGGGTGGGTAGTTTGTGTTTGATTTTTGTGGACCTCCGTTCCGCTTTTGACCTGGTCCAGCGGGATAAGCTCTGGGTAATATTACAAGAGATGGGAGTGCTGGTCTATTTGTGCCACCTATTCAAATGCTTGCACCAAGGCACCTACGCTAGGGTGAGGTTTGGGATGAACGGGGACCTCTTGGCTCCGTTTCCAGTGGAAAAGGGAGTAAGGAAGGGATGCGTGCTAGCCCCCAGGCTCTTCTCCCACTTCCTCAATGGGATGATCGTACATCTATTGGGTGTGAGGGACCTTGACTCACCTACCCTAGCAGGCCGTAAGATACCAGCCCTGATGTTCGCTGATGATACCCTTTTATTATCAAAATCTTCCACGGGTATTCAGCGAACACTGGAGGCGTTTTGCTCCTTTTGTAGAACGAGGAATCTGGAGATTAACCTCTCCAAAACTAAATTTATGGTCTATAACGCCAGATCATCCAACTGTCCCCAACTGTCCCCATATCCATTTGGATGGTCGGGGGTTGGAATGGATGTCAACCTTTGATTACCTGGGGGTAACTCTAAACGATAGAATGGATTGGGGGTCTCAAATGGCGAAGGCGAACCTGAAGCTGGCCCAATCCTCTGGCGGTATCCTAAAGGTTCATAACGAGAGTTCTTTCAAGCCGCTGGGACCGCCCGTGGACATTTATAAAGCCCAAGCGAGAGGAGGAGCATTATATGGCGCAGAGCTGTGGGGTCACCACTGCGCAACTCTCATAACCCTTACTGAGAATAGCTTCATTAGGCGCCTTTTGAAACTACCCAAGAGCTCCCCCCTGACCCCCCTACGGTTGGATCTAGGTCTGCTCTCTATCCAGGAGACTATATCTAATCGCCCACTGCTGTACTGGAAGCAACACTGGTCAACCCCTGAGCTCTTGAGCTACAGCGAGGACCTAAGGGACCTTCTGTCCAGGGTGGGCGTGGAAGAATCCCCTGGCTGAAATACATCAAACACCTTTGCCATGCACTTGGCAAAGGTGACTTGTGGTCTTTACCTGAGGAAGCTTGCGCCCTGATCTCCAAGAGGTCAATGAGTTTGTTACTTAAGCAATATCAAACGGAAACCATGCTAGCAAACCCCGCTTTGGGTAGGTTGACCAATACCTTCTTAGATATTAAGGATATTCCCTATTTCGAGAAGTTCTTGGACGATATCCAGCCTCTACTGGCTAATAAATTATACGTCCAGTTTAGACATGGAACTCTGCCCCTAAGGGCTGTAACACATAAGTGGTCCAATGCTCCCCAGTCTCTGAGTTCTTGCCCAGGGTGTGAGGCCAGCGAAGAGACGGATCTGCACGTTCTGCTCTTCTGCCCCTCCTACTCTAGGGCTAGAGCCAAATGGATCATTCAAGTCTGCAAGTCTAGGGGTCTTAGGGATTATAGGGAGGCATTTAGAATTCTAAAATATGACACCACCCCGCTGATTGTGCTTGCAACAGCTAGATTCCTCTTGTCTTTGTGGTGCTTAAGAGGCGCTAAACTTAAAATGTAAAATTGTTGAATTATTGTTCCTGTGCGTCCACTTAACACTGTATTGGGCACCTGTGTTTTACAAACAAAATATAGTTTAGGGAATGTGCATGATTTCCCTCATTTTAACTTTTGACTTGTACAGTTTTCGTTATGTTTTTTAACACTGTGCTCTTTTTTATTCCATATGAATTGGGCTGTTTTATGTGTGTTTTATATTACTTGTCTAAATTGTTCTTACCTAAATATGTGCATATGTGCTTTTATGGTTGGTAACCGATAATAAAGCCTTTTCTTGACTGACTTGTAATTGTTTTTATACTGCTGCGGATGACATTTTATTTTGAGCTATCAATAAACTTGGATCTTTCTCATGCGCTATCAGACCAGGGCCCGGACCAACTTGTATTAGACCTGCCAGCCATAACACATTATACTTTCACTTGGCGTTTATCTCCAATGTCCTTCCTCGAACAATGTGATTAGAGAGGGAGTGCAGACCGAAAGATCAAACTTCTTTCAAATAAATGACGGCTCTATGGACTCTGTGGGCACCACATGAGTGGCCTTTAAGGCCTATTCATGTAGGTTATGTATTGCCAGACAACTTGGGAACAGCAAAGCCTTGCGCACCCCTAGTTTGACAAGCTAGAATCTGAACTTAAGGCCCATGAGGACCATTTATCACCGAGACCGACATACAAGGTTTGACTAGACTGTACACCAAGCTAGACAAATTCACTACGCTTGCAAACCAGTAACAGAAACACTTACATAAGCATTCTTGTGCAAGAGCTTGTGAGGCGGGAGAAAGGCCAAGCATGATGCTGGCGGCACCACTGCACTGACATTGAGCACCTCAGGCACTTGCTCTATTACAGAGTGATAACGGACAGACTCTATGAGTCGATTATATTCTTGAGGAGTTTGTGAAGTACTTCACTACTTTATACTCTTTACTCAGAAGTAACTCTTTAAGAGAATACATTGCATACTTTAACCATATGGTAATGTCATAGCTGGAAGGCCTGAAGACAATGTGTGGATGGATAGTTAGTGCTGTCTGGTTAGCGGGATAATAAAGAGTCAGACCTGGTCTACATTTCAACGGACCCACTAATATGGTCTGATCACGCCATGGTCACTTTTGATCTTCTTAATACAAAGAAAGAGACAGTAAAAATATGCCCAACTGAAAAGACCTTCAGACAATGGCATAAACCGTCCCTAGATGCCCTGAAGGCAAGGCTTAGTAGGATTAAGCAAAGATCAACTCCAGCCACAGTGGATGATCACCTGGAATCCTTTAACACTAACATAAAAACCATCCTAGACGATCTTATTCCAGAGAAAGGGTCAAATCCAATGACTAACCGCATACAGCATGTATGGTACACAATGGAATTAAGAGAAGAGCAAGTGTAAGAAACTGGAGCGTAATTGGAGACGTACTAAAGACATGTCATGTAAAGAGCGCTATAAAACAGCACTGCTCACCTATCACAAAAACATAAATTTAGCACGCAAACATCAAATTATAATGTAGCTAGAACAGTCAGACAATTCGCCTAAAACGCTTTTCCAGATTTTAAATTCTTTTGTAAATCCCAAAAGTCTTGACACAGAGGAAAAACCCACCCAACTGCTTTGCGATAAAATCTTTGATTATTTCGTTCAAAAAACAGAAGACATCTATAGTAAAATAACCTCCTCAGATACTGGAAAGGATGCTGTTGACATCTACCTACCATCTGTGCCAGTAGGACCAGGTGTTCTTAGAGAATTTCCATGGCTGACAGTCCAAGATACAGCACTATTATTAAGATCAGTTAAGTCGGGCTCTCCAAACGACTTAATCCCCGCAAAGTCTGCCAAAATGTCGGCGGAAGTATTAGCGGCACCTCTCTGCCCTGTTCTAAACCAATCACTTGAGGAAGGGAAACTCCCTAATGCCTGGAAAGTAGCCCAAATTATGCCAATTCGCAAAAATACCACAGTAGCATCCGATATCATCACCAATTTCCGCCCCATATCTCTGCTACCTCTTTAAAGCAAATTACTGGAGAGACACGTTAACACCCATCTGTCGGCCTTCTTGGAATCTGTCAAATGCTTGGATGAGTCCCAATCAGGCTTTCAGCCAAATTATAGTACTGAGCTGGCTCTGGTGAAGGTAACCGATGATATAAGAATGCTGGCAGACGCAGGTCAAGCAGTAATCTTGGTGCTGCTTGACCTGTCCCTGGCGTTCAACACCATATCACACCAGATCCTAGTTGACAGGCTTCGCCTATCAGGGATTAGGAATTCTGCCTTAAACTGGATAAAGGATTTCTTAACTGATAGGACACAAATTGTAAACCTGGGCCCTTTCCAATCCAAGATCAGCCATGTCACAAAAGGAGTGCCACAAGGTTCATGTCTCAGCCCGTCTCTGTTTAGTGTGTATGTTGCCCCACTGGCTGCACTGCTTAGGAAAATTGGGTTTTTCCCAATTTCCTATGCAGATGATACACAGTTGATCTTCACCTATAATAAATACACGCTTGACGTTCAGAAAATATTCTCCGAGGGCATGAACATAATAACTGCCTGGATGAAAAGCAACGTTTTGCAGTTAAACACCGCAAAAACTGAGATTCTGTTATTTAAAGAAACCATATCAAGATGGTCTCGCGGGTGGTGGCCTGCAGAATATGGCGATGCCCCCACCCCCAAAATCGTGGTCAAAAACCTAGGGGTGCTGGTTAACAGAGACCTCAACTTAGAAGGCCACATCGCTGCAGTTAAAAAATCATGCTTTTATGCGTTGAGTCTTCTTCGGAAAATATTCAATTTTCTTCCCATGAACACTCGTAAGACACTAATCCATGCTCTGATTCTCAGTCGCTTGGATTATAGTAACGCCTTGTTGATATCGACCAAGGAGTCAGATCTCCAAAGTTTACAGGTGGTGCAGAACACTGCGGCACGCCTGGTAACCAATGCTCCTTATCGCACCCCCTCTCTCCCTCTATTGCGGAACCTACACTGGCTGCCCATTCGCAAGAGGATTCACTTTAAAGTGTGCTGTTTGGTGTTGAAAGGCCTTAATGGCATGGGCCCCACATACCTATCAGAAAGGTTAGTCAAATATACTCCCTTGCGTCCACTCCGATCTGAAGGTAAATGCCTGCTTACTATTCCTCACATTAAGCAGACTAGACTCGGAGGCAAATCCTTCTCTTATTTGGCTCCCCAGTTGTGGAATCAATTACCCACAGATTTACAACAGGAAGACAACTGTCTAGCATTATGAAAAAAACTCAAAACTCAGCTTTTTAAAATTCTTTCTCCCCAACGTGCTTTCTGCGATGTCCTTAGCGCGGAAATACCCCTTCTGGGGTGAGTCAGGCACTTTATAAATGTAATAAATAAATAAAGAAGTGTGCTACTTATAATAATTTGAAGGTGTAAATGAAAGCCATAACAATAACAATAGCATTTTAAAAGTTTGTGTAGTTTAAATTTGGGTTGTATAGGGGATAAATATGTCCTAATTATAACTAAGCTTTAATTTTAGTTTTTCTCATTAAATTTAAATGTTTGTTTTTAAAATGTTCAATGAAAATGTGTTTCAAATCAAAGTCCAGTGTCGTCGAGTGAAGTGTTATGGTGAGTGTCATACAGTACAGTGGTGGAGAGTGTTGTAAAGTCTATTGTCATGCAGTGAAGTACTGTAGAGTGAAATAGAGTGGAGTAGAGTTGGGTATCATACAGTGTAGTAAAGTGTTATATAGTGTAGTGGCATGGTGTCCCATATAGAGGAGTCAAGTATCGTAGACTGGAGCAGTGAGTTGTACAGTGGACTGCCATGGCATAGACTAGAGTAGGGTGTCGTACACAGTCAAAGAGTTAAGTAGAGTGTTCTAGAGTGGAGTAGGGTGAAGTAGAGTGTGGTAGAGTTGACCATCTTCAAGCGAGTGTCATTGAGTACAGTGGAGCAGTGTGTTGTAGAGTGTAGTGCGGTGTCATACAGTGTTGTGAGGTATCATTGAGAAGAGCGGAGTGCCGTGTCGTTGAGTGCTATACAGTGTAGTACAATGGCATAGAGTGGATGGGCGTAGAGTGTCATAGAGTGCGTTACAGTTTTGTAAAGTAGAATTGCAAACAGTGGAATAGAGTGTCGGACAATGGAGCAGTGTGGAGCGGAGTATGATACAGTGGCATAGAATGGGATAGATGTAGTAGACTGGAGTATAGTGGAGTACACAGGGGTGGGGTAGCGTAGAATGTAGTAAAGTGTCATAGAGTATAGTGGCGTGCCATGGACTATAGTGGAGGGAAGTAGAGTGTAGTGGCAGAGCATACAGTTGAGTAAAGTGTCATAAATTGGAGTACCAAATTGTACTGTAGAGTGTAGTGGCGTATCGTACAGTATTGTAAAGTTTAGTAGACTACAGTAGAGTAGAGTGGCATACATTCAAGTTCAGTTTTGTAAAGTGGAATGTTGTATAGTACAGTACAGCATTGTACAGTGTGGTAGAGTGGATTGGTATACACTGTTATAGCGTTCAATGGCACAGAGTGAAGTTGCATAGAGTACAGTAGTGTGTAAAACAGTGGAGCTGCGTAGAGTTGATTGTTGTACATTAGTGGTGACTGAGGTAAATTCTTGGACAGTGTAGTAGAGTTAAATGCAGAAGCGTAATGTAGTGTAGAGTAACGTATAATAGTGTATTAGCATGCCGTAGAATAGTGTGGCATGGAGTGTAGTGTTGTGGCATAGCATAGGTACTAAACCGTTATAAATTGGAGTGGGGTCTTGTATAGTAGAGTGGAGTGCTATGACTTCTTAGAGTATAGAAATGTGTTGTATAGTGGGATAGGGTTTGTACAATGGAGTGTATGAACATAGAGTGGAGTATAGAGTTGGAGAGTGGAAGAAACGGAGATCGAGTGAAGTAGAGTGGCATAAAGTGTAGTAGACATTTATAGAGTGGAGTTATATAGAGTGGAGGAGACTGTAGTACAGTGGAATGGCCTAGAGTGGAGTGGTGTAAAGTGGATTACCGTAAAGTGGAGTACCATACAGGGGAATACCATACAGTGGAGTTCAGAAGAGTGAAGTGCCATAGAGTGGAATAGCGTAGAGTGGAGTGGCGTACAGTTGAGTGGCATGGACTGGAGTAAGGTATAGTGGATTAGTCTACAGTGAAATGGCATACATTGAAGTGGCGTAGCGTATAGTCATGGAAGCTGTTGTAAATTGGAGTGACTTTTCATACAGTAGAGTGGTGTGCTGTGTCGTATAATGTTGGAAACTGTCGTAGAGTGGAGTAGAGTGTTGTACAAAAGAGTGTACAGGCATAGAGTCAAGTACAATTTGGACAGTAGAGTGTATGTGTCAGGATCTGCATTGCGGCGCCTGCCTGGGTATGAGCTAGAACTACAATACCCATGAGCCTCTATTGCAGGAAGTACTTAATGTGTTCACGCGAGCACTCCGTGCTCGTTATCCTGTTCTTTGGAGTTTCCTGTTCGGAGGAGATTCGGCTCGGCGTTGCTGCTGTACCAGGAAGTACGGGTAGGAGAGCCGGGCTCTCTGGAGCTTCCTTGTTCTTGTGTTGGGAATTAGCGGAGTGGAACACGGAGGCGGTCGAAACCTCGTGTTACCGTTTCCGACTTGTTTTGTTTTGTTCTTTGGGGAGCGGAACACGGAGGTGGTCGAAACCTCGTGTTGCTGTGTCCGATTATTGTCGAATAGCAGGAAAGGCTGCATTGTAGTAGGGTCAGCTACATGCACAGAGTCTTCAGTCCATAGTTGTTGGAAGACTATGTACCCAGAGCAGGAGTGGTGGACGCAACCACACGTTACCGGTATATTCAGCATTGCTAGATGTGTTCATATTAGACTTAACCGGAGCGGGAGTGGTGGACGCAACCACACGTTACCGGTGTTCTATTCAGTACTTTCTAGTCTTGTCTTCTTATATCAACGGATCGATTAAGTGGTCTCAATCTCTCGCTTCCGTTAAACTTTAAGGAATTCTTTATCATTTTTCATGGAAGGAAGTGGTGTATGGGCTGAGTGTAGATGAATGAACTGGCCATGATCATTAACCTTGGTTTTGTTCAAAAGGGATATTGAACCTGTTTGTATTGCCTGCTGTACAGAACCCCACTTACAAAGACTTGCTTTTACTGGCCATGGTATGCTATAGGGCACAAGTGATTTCCATAGTATATTAGTCCACTCACACCTTATAGATTATTCATGTGATATTATCTTATTTTGCAGATAGTACATGTGTACATATTGTATTGGCCTGATGTCTACTAAGGGTTGTTTCACTCTCTTCACAGGTATGCAAAACTAGCGAGAATTGATGAGAGTAGAAGAGTATACATGACATTAGTTATATTGTTTGTTGCTGTTTTGTCGTTTCATGTTCTAATCCCTGCTGTCCCCTTCCTTTCCTATCCCTCGCCTGACAGCCTGAACACCCTGTATCATTCAGGGTGTTGGGGACGTCAGGAGGTGGAATCTTATTACGTCGCCTGGATCCTGCGGAGCAAAAAACCTGACAGTATGGGGATAGAGTGAAGTAGAGCCTTGAAGAGTTATATATAGTGGGGAGTTATATAGAGTGGACAAAAGTACCCTGGAATGGCATAGAGTGGAGTAGAGTGGAGTAGCGTAGAATGGAGAGTCATAGAGTGCAATAGCATATAGTGGAGGAGTGTACAGTGGAGTGGCATACAGTGGAGTAGTGCAGACTGGACTGGCGTACAGAGGATTGGTGTACAGTGGAGTTTTGTACAGTGGAGTGGCATAGAGTGTAATATTGTATAGTGTAGGAGCATGTGTGACTTACATAGGAGTGGTGTAGACTGGAGTGTCGTACAGTGGAGTAGGGTAGAGTAATAGCACCCAGTAGAGTGGCGTACTTGGACTGACATTCAATAGAGTATTGTAGAATGTAGTAGTGTACAGTTGAGTGGGGTAGAGTGGCATACCATACAGTAGAGTAGCGAAGATTGAAGTTGGATACAGCGCAGTAGAGTGGCATACAGTGTCTTACAGTGGTATAGCATAAAGTGGAGTACAGTGGAGGGGCATAGAGAAGAATAGCATAGAGTCTGATAGTGTATAGTGGAATGGCGTACTGTGGAGTGGGGCAGAGTGGAATAGCATACAGTGGAATGGCATAGTCTGGAGTGTGTCTAATGGAGTAGCGTAGAATGGAGTGGTGTATAGTGGAGTGGTGTATAGTGGAGTGGTGTATAGGGGAGTGGCATAGAGTGGAGTGGTGTGGAGAGGAATGGTATGGAGAGGAGTGGTGTGGAGAGGAGTGGTGTGGAGAGGAGTGGTGTGGAGAGGAATGGCGTAGAGTGAAGTGATGTTGAGTGGGGTGGAGTGGTGTAGACTGGAGTGGGATAGAGTATAATAGCATGCAGTGGAGTGGTGTACAGTAGAGTATAATGGCATACAGTAGAGTGGCGTACAGTGGTGTGGTGTCCAATAGAATACCGTTCACTGGAGTGGGGTATCATGTACAGCATACAGTGGAGTGGGGTACAGTTGAGTTAACTCCAATGGAATATCGTAGAATGGAGTTGCATATAATGGAGTGGGGTAGGGCGGAATACCACAGTAGAGTGTCGAAAATTGAAATTGTATACTGTGTAATAGCGTAGAGTGGAGTGTAGTACAGTGGAATAGCGTAGACTGGAGTACAGTGGAGTGGCATAGGGTTGAATAACATAGAGTGGAATAACATAGAGTGGAATAGCATACAGTGGAATGGTGTACTGTGGAGTGTGATAGTGTGGAATAGCATACAGTGGAAGGGCATATACTTGAGTGGCGTCCAATGGAGTAGCGTGGTCTGGAGTGGTGTAGAGTGGAGTGGCATATACTGGAGTGGTGTAGAGTGGAGTGGCATACAGTGGAATACTGTAGAGTGGAGTGGTGAACAGTGGAGTGGCATACAGTTGAATAAAGTATAGTGGAATAGTGTACAGGGCAGTGGCGTACAGTGAAGTGGTATAGACTGGAGTGACGTACACTGGAGTGGCACAAAGTGTAATAGCATACAGTTGAGTGGGGTACAGTGGAGTGGTGTCCAATGAAATACAGTAGAATGGAGTGGCGTACAGTGGAGTGACATACATTGTAGTGACATACAGTGAAATAGCATTCAGTGGAGTGTTGTACACTGGAGTGGTATACCATGGAATAGTGTGGAATGGCATAGCATCTAGCGGAGGAGCGTATAGTGTAATGGCGTACACTGAAGTCACGTAGAGTAGAGTTGTGTACTGTGCTGTAGAGTGGAGTGGCATAGCGTGTAATAGCGTATAATGGAGTAGGGTGGTCCTGGACTTTTCAATACGCTATTCCTCTCAATCCTCCTATCCTGATGGTCATCAACAAATTGTACAGAGCCAGGAACAGAATGATCCTGATCGCTCAGGAATATTCTTGCTGTTGGTGGTACCCGTTACCTCTCCACCTGTCTGAAAGACCACACAAGAAGCTGCCATGCAGACCGATCTCCTCTATAAGCTAGGAGGGAAGATTTGCAACAGCAATCTTCCCTCTTTGAGTTTGATAAAATGGTTCCCGAATTCCTGCTGTATGGACACTTTTTCATAAGACTGTAAGAACTTCTTGAAACGTCTAAAAGAGCTTCTACGGGGAAATTATATGCTTTCAAATGGAACTGCTTCTATTTGTGGTGTGCCTTGAATGGTCATCCTCCGGTCATGGGCCAAGAAAGTGTAATCTTGCTATAGCTGTTCCACCTAGAGAAGTCTAGCTTGCAGTTTTCATCGATAAAGGTTCATGTTGCGGCCATTCCTGCCTACAGAGTCTCCGACACATGTTTCCTTTTTTTAAATGCTTGTAGTTAAAGACTTTCTAGAAGGTTTGAAAATGGTCTATCCTCCTGTAAGGTCACCTTTTCCTCCATGGGAGCACAATGTGGTCTCTCAAAGCTAATGGGCTCCCCATTTTACCCATACAAAAAGCTTCCTTACAACACCTTACTTGGAAGACCTCTTTCTTAATTGCTAGTACTTCAGCACATAGAGTCTGTAAATTCCAGGCTCTATGCACTAAAGAACATTATCTGTTTTTTCATACAACTGGGTGGTCATGAGAACACATCCCAGTTTTCTGCCAAAGGTCATCTGTTTTCCATATCAATCAGACATTCCAACATATTTATCCAACCCTTCTACACCACCGGAAAGGGCTTTACACTTATTGGATCTTAAAAGGGTACACCCCTTGATTAAGCACGTGCACAGGATGAAACACCTATGTAGATGCACTTCCTGCCTTAGGACATAATGACGCACATGCCCGCTTCTGCCAACCACACTTCACGCTTAACAGCTAGATAGCTTGGTGAGAGAAACCACATGAGTGCTTTGCCCCATCAGCATTGAGCAAGATATAACCACACGCTGCACAGTTAGATAAATATATTAAATTTCAAGAACAAAAGCCTCCAGAGGGGGCTTTTGCTCATAATGCAGCGCTAAGCCCACATGGCCCACATACATGTGCTTTTGTTATTCTACCTGTTTATATTATCTTGTATGTTGCTTACGCAAATGATGAGTTTGTAACCTTTTTCTGTTGCGGTTTTTAACTATAAATACTGCTGTTTTTCAGCTGTACTTTGGACATCAGATTCTGCTTTGTCAACTTGTTTCTTGGTTTTTGCTTAACAGATTTTCCTCCAAAATAATAACGAGCCTACGAGCCAGGGGGTTCTACTTGTTCTCACTGATTGTCAAATCCAGAATACTACGTGGCCCATGGAGTGACTGCACATTTTAAAAGGAGGCAAGGAGACGCCAACATTTTATTGAAGTCTTCTTATTTCTTGGGATGGGTAGGACTCAGGAGTTTGGTATCATCAAGGTGAGAAGAACAGTGCGAACTCCGTTCCTCTTTATTTAAAAAGAAAGTAAGATTTGACATTGCAATATGTACTATGTTGGTATTCACATGCAAGATTGTATGAATTGAATGACACAATATTTAAGCATCCCAGTGGTAAGTACGGAAGATACAGGGAACTCGACTAAGTAGTCGAAAGTGGTCAAAATAGAATAGGTGACTTGAGACTGGGTAACCTGTGTGAGTCAGCATACTACCCAGACCATAAGTCTTAAAGCCCCCTTTCTATAAACACAGAACGCGGAAGAGTATACCCCTGTTTGAATGCAGAGGGAAGTGACCAGTCGTTTTTATGCCCCAGTATGAAGTTTAGAATTGGTAAATATGTAAATGTAGATGTAAAAAGAAATATGGCCACAGATTAATGTCTTGTTGTCGTTTTATGTTGTTTGTTATGTAGTGTATAAATGTAGTATTTCCTATTTCGTGAGGAGTGTTGTAGAATGTTAAGAAAGGAAATTTAGGTAATAGACATAGTTAGGCAAATGACTCAAGGGTTCGCAAGTGATCAATCAGAACAAATCCCCAAATAGATTATACATTTTTTGATAACTGTCAGGCTGATGCCCTTACCAATGGTACTGACCCTAGTAGACCTGCAATACCAATACCATCTAATAATCCCTTAATGGCAGAAGTTTATGAATGTCTAGGTATTGACACTACATCACCTTTTATGTTTTAGGACAACATGCATTTACGCAACAGAGATACCCCTGTCAGACAATTAAACCAAACCCTCCAAAGAACTAATTCAAGGACACTACCTCCTATCAGAGGGTTATAGTAGTTTAGTTGCCTCATGAGCCCACAATAAATACTGACACTACCAATTATTATTTCCATGATGAAACTATATAGCCTCAAGATTGGAGACTAGAAGAACTATAAAACAATATAGGCAGGAATATAGATAAATATCTTCAGGGTATACAGACAGCAGAAGAATTATCAGCTAGTATAAAAAGGAATGTAATTAACTACCTTTCAGGTAATTTTGAAAATTTTGAACAGGACCTTGGTACACTTAGAATAGAGGAGTGTGTTTCAAAGTCTACAAAACCTGTTGTGGTTGTCCAATCGATGTTGAGGTACCCCTCGGAAGGTCCCCAAAGGAAATTACTCATCCCCCTTTGAGGGGTGAGGAAAGTGGTCTTAGGGTAACATATCATAATCATCAAGGAAATATAGTGAAAAAGTGGCCAAATGCCCCAGGGACCACCACACTAACAAGAATAGACACAGAAGAGGCACAGCAAGCCCTTAATAGTATTTGTGGCGTATCTGAAGTAAGGACTAACAGGTCTTGGAAGTGAGGAAATGTTCTGCATGACAAACAGGACAAGAAAAGCACAAAGTGAACAGACTTTTATGTAGGCATATAGTTTAACCATTCATGTGTTACACTGGAGCCACTGTGTGGCCAGTAACAGATTATATTGAAATAATATCAACATTTCGGGGTCATTTGCTCTAAACAAAAACATGTTTGATTCTTGCTTCAGCATGAGATGATGAAGTATCCGGCTACAGGCTTAATATACAGAAGACGCAAGTTGTTGCTAATTATTCCCCCTCTACGACCATTTCAGAGATCTGTAAGGTAGCCACCTATCTCGGAGTCAAAATTACGGCTAAAATACAAGAAATAAACCATATTAACTATAATGAGCTAATCAAATCCACTGCTCTACTTTTAAAGAAGTGGCATAGGTTACCTCTGAATATTATTGGCAGAATCAATCTTATTAAGATGAAGGTATTACCTAAGTTCTTATATTTATTCCGATCCATTCCACTGGCATTGAATAATCGTTTTTTTCAACAACTGGATGGTGTTTTAAATAGCTTTATTTGGGGCTATAAAAAAGCAATAAGATCGTTGAAATATCTGAAAAATATTACGAGTGAGGGCGGGCTTAACTTCCCAGACTTTAAGTTGTATTTTTGGTCTTCATTTTTTTTACGATTACGTTCTTTACTCCATAAGGAAGGAACCATATTTTCTCATCATCTCATGCTGAAGCAAGAATCAAACATGTTTTTGTTTAGAGCAAATGACCCCAATTATTTCAAGAGGGTAAGGTTTAAGACGGCCAGGGATATAATAAAGATATGGAAGAACGTATTGACATACTGCAAGACCTCATTTTTTCACCCAAAGCTACCTCTATGGGGCAATCCAGGTCTCCCAAGAGTATTCTCTGATAATATTAATAACATATGGGCTGAGAAGGGAGTAAATACCTTGGCCGATTTATATGGCCCACAGGGATTTGTTGATTTTAATTTGCTTAAACTTGTACATGATCTACCAGAAACTGCTAGATACAAATACCTACAGATTCATGATTTTTTTATTAATAAAAAAAAAATCAGAAGTATTGTAGATTGCGACATTTGGACATGTTTATATTCTAAAAAAACTAAATCAGCTATCAGCGGGGCTTATAAACTATTATCAAATATAAAACGAATGACTTGTCCAAATTAACGGAGAAATGGGGGCCCAACTAGGCATCAATGTTACTCTGAAGCAAATAGAGAACTCCCTCTCTAATATCAACAAGCTAGTAAGATCTTCTAGTCTCAGGCTACAGCAATTCAGAACAACTTGTATGCTTTACTATACTCCTGAAAGAATCTCTAGGTGGTCCCCCAATCCTGATTTTGTAGATCGTACAAAATGCCCTAAATGCTCTGGGGTAGCCGCTAACTTAGTTCATATGTTATTTTCCTGCCCTAAGCTTAAAATCTTCTGGGACGAGGTCCAAGATATTTGTAGACTTAAGAAGATTTTGCTGCCCATTTTCACCGCCCCCTTAATCTTGCTAGATTATCAGTCCACCTTAATCCCACAATCTTCTCTGGCAACTATACTCATCTCTTGTGCTAAATTAACTGTTGCAAGAGCCTGGATGCTACAGATCCACCTACTGTTTGGGACTGGTGGGCTCTAGTAATGAAAATATACTCCATGGAATCTGCCCTAGCAAACCTAAGGGGAGGTCGTTCATTGATAACATTTGAAAGAAATTGGGGAACTTGCTTCTCAACATGATATGATTTTGTCAAAATTTTATTTCCTCTGACTCGTTATGAAATTTACAAATTTATATATTTTCTCATTTCTACGCTCTACAAATTTGGATGTATACGATCTTTTGCTGTTTGGATGATACTTTTTGTGTTCTCTTTATTTTATTATCTGCTGTATAATTCAATTATTTCTCTCATGTTTCTAGCGTCCTGGATATATATGTATTATTCTCCTGTCAGTCTGTTTACAATAAAAACTGTTAAAGTAAAAAAACGAAATAATATCAACATTTCAGTGGGACCATGTGGAACTGTCACATGATCACCCTGAAATAATAACAGACCCATACGTATCATTCGCATTAGACCTCTTACTCTGTGCATTTAAAGGGGACCTTCCAGTGTGAAATGCAGGATATTAATAACCCATAAATGCCACAAAGAGTTGTATACATTCATGATAACATCATAGTGTCCATAGCATCAGGCAAACATCCCCTTAGACTACTCATAAAAAAGCCTGCCCAAGACATATGGATGAAGTTCTGCGCAGATTATGAAACATTATGTCTATTATCCACCTTCATGGCCTAACGACAATTTATTTGAAGTCCGGAAATACCCAATAAAGTAAATAAGGGTCCATTTACAGTGTGAAACATATAGTAGAAATTGTGACAACGTACTATATAGCTACTAAAACTATAGAGGTTGGCTATTTGAGTTACAACTAAACAAGTACTTGTTAGAACCGGAGGTCGCTGGTTGGCACAGGTATGCACTTGTGACAAGCAATGACCCTCAGCTCTACGTCAGGGCAAGGGAACTACTCTTTAGAATAACCCCTGCTCACCCTCTAGGTAGTGTGGCGCGAGCAGACAAGGCTAATCCTCAGGGCGATAGTAAGTTAAGCATTCATGATCACACACAGTAAACCCACTGACCCACCACAAATGGACACCAGTCGTATGGTTGTATCAAAAATACGTATACTTTATATAAAAGGTAGATTCAAGCAGGATTATCACAAGACCAGAATAACGTTTAGTAACTTGAGGTCACCAGATTACAATAGGCAAACTTAGTCTTTCAGTGTTCGTTGTTTAGCAAGGTACGATGACAGGGGAAATAAGAACGTTGCGGACCCTGGATCCAATATGAACTCGAGACGTGAGGTTCCGTGACGATCGTAAGTGGTGTTTTCGACTCGCACGAATATGGTCGAGTCTGGTATCTATGAACCGCAAATGACGAGTTTAGTGGGTGTACGCAGTTTCGCTGTGCTAACCTAAACCGTTCGTTTGTTTCGTGGGTTTCTTCATCTGAACCCACGGGTTCCATCTTAGATGCGGCATCCATTTTGTCTCTTGCCCTCAAGTAGCCAGCGAATGGACGCTGTCCGCTTCGCGACCCTGGGATTCCCAAGACTCTTGCGGAAGACACGTTTCCTTTGAAAGTGTCTTTATGATGAGGGGGATGATACTGTAAGGCAGATGGCCTCGCTCGAGACTCATCTTGCCGTGCCGGTCTATTGTCTTAGCCGTGCATCTCATTAGGCGCGTCCCTTTGATGCCTGCAGCTCGTGTTTCCCGATACCACCCCCTTTACACCCTTTCCGATCTCCCCACTGTTTCTGCCTTCCTCTGCACCTGTTTCTGTTGCTTCTTCGATCTGTTTACTGCTGATTGGAATGTACTAATGGTGGGAAGATGGGTTTTTACAGTTGGGAACCACCAAATGTTTCCGTACTTATGTTCCGGGCCCTGAATACATGAAAGCAACCTCTTCTGGTGTTTATGATGGGAACCAAGTTGTAAACCTTTGTGTATCATGTTAACCTATGAGAGAAATGTGTATAAAAGGAGCGACCCACAGTAGCAATTCGAATCAGGCTCCGTGAACCTACGTTATGTACTTCTCGTGACTTCTGTGTTCCCTGCAGTAATAAACCTCGAATCTTTGACGCCGAAGGAAGTGTCCCGTGTCTCTGTCATTTGTACGCCGGAACAGGTTACCCACGAAGGTTTCAGGTGTTGTCCCCTGGCACCGCTGGGTCTTAGAAAAACCCAGTCCTTCAGTTGGCGCCCAACGTGGGGCTGCATCAGTGGTACCGGTCCAAGCCCGACGATCGTGAGGAACTTCGTGTGAAATCTCCGAGGGAAGGTGCACCCCGCTTCATCGATCCTGTTGTCGAAACAAGTGGCCCGACGACTTTTCCCGCGAAGATTCCCGCCTCCTGACGGCTGAGACGGACTGCTGCCCTGACTGTAGACCTGTTTTGGCGCCTGGCGTAGACCTTGGTACAGCAAGACGATTGACGGGCCTTCCTGGTGACGCCATCGATCTTTGAGTTAAGTATTTGTGGGTCGCTCCCAGAGTCCTTAGTTGTGGGTGCTTAGTTGTTGCATGGTTCCATTGCATTTGTGGTTCTTAGTACTTGGTTCTTTGTTGTGATATTTGACGTCTGCAGTCGCCAAAAACCGAGGGTTTTTGCTCTTTGCGGGGACTTGGTAAATCCCGTAACCCTTGAAGTTTGTGAAACTCGGCTAGTGTGCACGATGCCTGGCCGCAGTACTTTGTTCAGTTGCTTTGGTCGTTGTGGTGCGGATTCCCGACTGGAGGACTCGTGTCCGATACCTCCAGTTGGAACTCCAACTTACGAATTATATAGCAAGCATGGGTTAGGTCCGATTACCTTTAATGAATATTGGATTCGCTATACTAGAAAGGACGGTGTCCTTAGTTGGCCACCTCATGGTAGTTTCGAGACCCCGATTTTAGATAACCTCGAGGCTAAATTGTTTAAGAAAAAATCAAGGCCGGCCATGTTTGATGCCTTTCGGTTGTGGCGTAAAGAAGCCAAACAGAAAGAAATCAGACAGACAAAACGCAATCAGAGAGATGGAGTTGCTGCCATAGTGAAGAAAGCAGAACAGTTTCAGCGAGATAAGGAGGAAAAGGAAAAGGAAGTTTTCGATAGGCTTCAGCGTATGTCTATAGATAAATGTTACCCCGCTTTGCCAACGGAGTCGGATAAGAAAGAGGAATTAGTTGAGGACCCAGTACTGTCCTATCTTTTGAAATCGCCACCTCCGTATGCACAGGGTACCGCAGTTCCTGTGGTTCCCCCTGTACCTGCTCCCGTACCTGCTCCCCAACCTGTTCCCCAACCTGTACACGTTCTTCCGACTGTTCCTGCTCCCTTGCCTACTTCAGTTCCTACTGCTCCTCCACTTGTACTTCCCCATACTCCCGCTCCCGCTGTTCCCGCTGCTCCTGCTGTTCTGGTTACTTCTCCTGTCCCTTCTGCTTTTGGTACTTCTCTTGTTACCCCGTTGGGTTACTCTTGGTCTCCGTCTGTTCGACGTCGTACCCCCTCTGTAGCTGCTAACTTCTTTAATTCTCTTGGACCTATTCTTGAGTCCGCTGGTTCGGACGGTCCTCAAAGACGTAGTCAGCTTCCCGGTAATCAGGAACGTGCTGCACTGTATAATATGGCGATGGCTTGGATGAAATACCCCCTTAGAAATCCTCCACGTGCGGTGCTTGATACGTTTTGTCAATTCGATATACCGACACAAAGATACGTTTTCGAGGAAATGTGTAAGGTTTTACGTGATCAAAGATCGGCCGATGAATCGGACGATGTATTGACTGCTTTGACTAATCTGCAGCTCCAGTTTTCGAGCGGAATGATAGTAGACTCTAATGTTCGACGCGCTGTTGAGCAATTATTGTCTTTTCGTCCTTCTACGATGCCTCGAGCATTGTTTGTGGAGGACATTGAGGGACCGCTTGCAGCGCCTGGTCAGTATCCCATGCGTGAAGTTCCACCGGTGTGGATGCCAGGTGATGCAACTCAAAATCCTGCAGTCTTGCCGCACTTTCGAAGGGTCTGGATTCATCTCCCGTGGAAACGATCGGAAGTTCTGCAAGTGAAGCAATCTTTGCCTGACCCTCGCAAAAATCCTGCAGGGTATTATAAAGAATTATCGCAGCTCGTAGACGCTACGATAATGAATCTTGCCAATATCGATATGCTGTTTGGCAATGTCGTACCGCAACCGGTATGGGCAAAGATCCGTCAAGAAAACCATGCGGTAGAATTAGGTGGTGATTGGGCTGCTCTTGTAGCGGCAGACGCCTTGCAAGTTGGTGGGGCTAAACCTGAACAGCTAATTGCCGATCTCCCTCAGAGAATAATTACCCTGATGAAAATGCTTATGCCAGCTATGAAGGTAAATTGGGACAAGTTGTCTGCTTGCAAACAAAAGAAGGATGAGAGCGTCTCTGATTTCTTTACGAGATTTGAGGAGGCTTTCATTGACCATAGTGGTCAAGACATGGGTACTGAAGGAGGTCAGCGATTGTTTGTGGATAAGTTTGTTTCCAATTTACTGCCTGACTTAAGCAACAAACTGCGTAATTCAGAAAGTGCGTGGGCTGTTTCTACTTCTGCTCAAATATTGGCCACGGCCCAATATTATGAGAATAGGGAGAAAGAGGAGAACGATCGTGCTGACAAGAAAATGAAAGAACTCAAAACTAAAGTGTTGTTGCAACAGGCGTATCCTCCGCGTTCGAATCAGAATGACTCGCAACAGCGTAATCGATCGCAGTCTCAGTCTAATAGGTCACAATCACGAAATGATTCCTCTTCGCAGAGATCATCGTTAGGGTACAATCAGTGTGCCTATTGTAGGAACGAGGGACATTTAAAATTCGATTGCCCAGTTCTAAATGAGCGTAATAGTGGTAATTCGTCTAGAGGAGGCCGTGGTGGTTCTCAACAGACATCACGTGGTAGAGGTCGCGGTGCTCAAAACGATCGTTCCACTAACACTTCTGACTCCAATAATTGTTTTGATCAGCGCGGATCGTCGCAAGGGCGATCTGCTCAGTACAATGTGGATGATTATTACGTCGATCAGGATGCTGACGACGGTAATTACTAGGACAGCCATAGACAAGGAGAGGGAGTAGTATCAGTTCCGGTCGATCAGAGAGGGCCTTACGTCGCAGTTGCCACCTCGGGCGTCGTTGAGCCTTTTCTGTTGGACACTGGTGCAGCGAAAAGTTCCATAATGCATTCGAAACTCCCTGGCGCACCTTTGTCTGGCTTAACAAATGTTTCCGTTGGATTCTCTGGCGCCCCTGTTAGCAATCCGGTTTCGTGCCCTTTGCCACTTACAATTGGGCCTCGTGAGTTGAAAGCTCCGTTGATTTTGACCACTGGTTGTAGTGAAAATCTCTTGGGTCTGGATTTGCTAAAACGTCTGTATGCGACTTTGTATTGTTCTCCTGCGGGAGTAAAGCTTACTTTGGGTGAGAGAGTGATCTCTCCAATGTACTTGTCTCTCGATAAGCTTCCACCGGAATTGAGTTCTCTTCCTGCATCTTTGTGGGCAACAGGTCCCAATGACGTGGGCCTGCTTGACATCTCCCCTTATGTTGTCCATTTGAAATCTAATGTGCGATTGCCACGCATTCCCCAGTATCGTATCTCCCTTGATGGTGAACGAGCATTGTTAGCGATCATCTATGACCTGATTGAGAAAGATGTTATTGAGGAGACTCGGGGAAACGTGTGCAACAGCCTTGTACTGCCCATTCTGAAACGTACTGACCCTTCGAAACCGCCTGTTTATCGTTTTGTTATCGATTTACGGGAGGTAAATAAAATTGTGATTCCTCAGTTCCCTGTTGTGCCTGACATCACGGCGCTACTGACTCTGATTCCAGCCTCTGCATCTTGGTTTTCAGTGATCGATCTGAAGAATGCGTTCTTCAGCATTCCGATTGCTGAAGAGAGTAGAGACCTTTTCGGTTTCTCTCTTGGTGGCCGCAGCTTCCGGTTTAAATGTGCTCCTCAGGGCTACTGTGAGAGTCCATCGATATACAGTCAAGCCTTAAAGGGCCAACTGTATGCGTTTGTGTTGCCGGCTGGTGCAGCCTTGATCCAATACGTCGACGACTTATTGGTGGCTGCGGATACTCAGGACATTTGCAAAATTACTGCGGTATCGTTGTTACAGCATCTCTGTGACTTACATCACAAGGTGTCTCCTTCTAAACTTCAATATTGTTGTCAAGAAGTAACCTATCTAGGTCACTTATTGTTAAAGGAGGGAAGAAGGTTGACCCCAGAGAGAATTGCAGCGATTGCCCGAATGACTGTGCCAACAACTCAGAGAGATGTGCGTGCCTTTTTAGGTATCACGTCATACTGCAGGCAATGGATTCCGAATTTTTCATTGCTAGCGAAACCATTGGTGGCTCTTACGTGCAAGGATGTTCCAACTCCTTTACCATGGACGGAAGAATGTCAGAAAAGTTTTTCTGAACTACGTGACGCGTTGTGTTCGGCTCCTGTGTTAGGTACCCCTGACTACAGCAAGCCGTTTACATTATACGTTCACGAGAGAGAAGGTTGTGCGTTGAGTATTTTGACGCAACCTTTTGGTGGTAAGCAGCGTCCATGTGCATATTTTTCCTCGACCTTGGACCCGGTAGCTAGAGCATTGCCGAGTTGCTTGAGAGCAACAGCGGCAGCTGCAGTGTCCATCCGACAATCTGCAGGATTGGTCATGGATAATATGCTTACGGTGATGGTTCCACATGCAGTTGACACTCTCTTGAATCATACGAAAACTCAGCACTTGACGAGTGCAAGGTTGTCGGGGTAGGAGTTGACGCTTTTGGCAAGTCACATTCAGATAAAACGTTGTAATGTCCTGAACCCGGCGACTTTGTTGCCAATTAGCATGGAGTCAGATGAAGTAACACCTCACGACTGTTACTTACGGACTGAGGAGGAAACAAAAGGTCGCGTGGACCTTAAAAACAATCCTTTGGAAGATCCCGATGGGACCTTGTATGTGGATGGTTCATGTTTTAAATTGCCGAATGGTGATGTGACGACTGCGTATGCTGTGGTAACTTTGAATACTGTTGTGGAAGCTGCGAGATTGAATCAGAACTCTGCCCAAGCTGCAGAGCTGATCGCTTTGACTAGAGCGTGTGTGTTGTCGAAAGGGAAACGTGTGAATGTGTTTACCGACAGCCAATATGCTTTTGGTGTCGCGCATAGCTTTGGACGATTGTGGAGAGAGAGAGGTTTTATGACATCGCATGGTACTAAGATTCAGCATGGACAGCTTGTGAATGATCTTCTGGATGCACTTACGTTACCTAAGCAGGTGGCGATTGTTAAATGTAGTGCGCATCGTAAGGTAACGGATGATGTTGGTCGTGGTAATGCATTTGCGGATGAGACTGCTAAGGAGACTGCCCGGAACCTTAGCACTAGAATGTATGTGACGAGTTCGGTTAGGTGGCCTACAGAGACTAGTATGTGCGAGGATACCATCGAGAGTGTGAAAACGATACAGAATGAGGCCACTGAAACTGAAAAGACGAAGTGGAAAGAGAGTACGGGAAAGTTGGATGCGAATGGGTGTTGGATTGATTTGTCGGAGCATAAGAGATGGATGTTGCCAGATGCGTATGTGCTAGCTGTTGTGACGATGGCACACGGGTTAGCACATATTAGTGCGAAAGGTATCTGCAAGTTGTTGTCTCCTGTGTGGAAGAATGATGGTATCACTAAATGTGCTGAGAGATTGGTGAAGAATTGCATGATATGTATGATGTACAATCCTGGTAAGGGAACCCCTACACCTCCTGGCCATTTTGCTCCACCTTCATGTCCCTTTGAGGTGATTCAACTAGACTTCATCCATATGGAGCGATGCAATAACCTGAAATACGTTTTAGTGGTGGTTTGCGCATTCTCCCGATGGATTGAAGCCTACCCTCTCAAAGACAATACAGCTCTGTCCACTGCGAAAATCCTACTGAAGGAATACTTTCCTCGGTACGGAATGCCACGGATTGTATGGTCTGATAACGGAAGTGAGTTTGTGGGGAGTGTGATGAAGAGTGTGTGTAAGGGCCTTGGAATTACACAGAAATTCCATAGCGCCAACCATCCCCAGTCAGCAGGTTTGGTTGAAGGGTACAATGGCACCCTCAAACTAAAACTAGCGAAGATTCAGGCTACGACTGGTCTTTCATGGCCTGACGCCTTGCCTCTAGCTTTGTTGTCAACAAGGGCGACAGTACACTCCCGAGTAGGGCTCAGTCCCTACGAAATAGTGTTCGGCCGTCCTGCGAATGTTTGGGGGGTCCCTAGACCGAGTGTGTTTTCTGATCTTGAGTACCCAATGTTGATTGATTATCTTCATGATCTGACTGCTAAACTGAGGTTAATTCACCAACAGGTCTTTGAAGCACTGCCGACGCAGACGGGGGGTCCAGGCCACCAGCTCCAGCCCGGAGACTGGGTGGTGACGAGGAACTTTGGAAGAAAACGTAACCTCGAACCTCGTTTTACTGGACCCTACCAAGTCCTCCTTGCCACGAGAACTGCTGTCCGTCTGGAAGGCCGGAAGAACTGGGTGCATGCCACCCACACCAAAAAGGTACCTATACCTTTAGCAGCGGACTCGTGGGTGAGGAAAGGCATTGCTTCGTCTGAAACGGAAAGATTGCAGACCTTCGTACCTTTTAGCGACGCCCAACCTGTCGGAGAATCCTCAGTGCAGCAGAACGACATTGTTGAACATTTGTCACCACAAAGCTCAAGATCTGAACAATTGACTGATCAACAGAACTCTGTTCCCTCATCGGATCCATTGTTTGACGAACAGACACGTCCTGGAAAGAGCCGATACTTTTTGCGATCTAATACCACGGACAAATAAAATTTGCTTTTGTTCCTCGACATTTACGTTACCCCATTGCCACGATCAGTCTAAATACTCGTACAACTGTGATTTTGTAAATATTGAGTTTTTTCCACATCTGTGTTTTTGCTTCCACAGCTGAGAGACTTTGTACATATTTGTGAATTAAGATACCTTGCATCCAGGTGTACCGTAGGGCTGCGCGTGTACTTCCTTCTGGTTAGTAGGTCTTGACACTAGGTCAGAGGCCGTCGGTTCCTGGGAACTCCTAGGTATTGACTACTGCTACACAGAACGAAGTGCGTCAAGAAACGTTGCGGACAGTTTTAGAGGATGGCGTTTTCAAAGCTTGTGGATTTGGAAAAAGCTCAGGCGCAAAGATTCAAACTCCAACAAATTACTCGTACAAAATGCTTTATGTTTCAGGTGTTCCTTCTGTTTCTAATTGTTTCCTCGTTATTGGCGGGTGGGGTGTATTATATGATACAGTACTTCCTACCTTCTGCCATACCTACTCCTACTTCTGAACCTAAATCTACCACCACTGTGTCCCCTCATTCTTTCCATATTCTACCCCAACACGAACAGGCTAGACGTGCGGAATTCAGAAATAATTCCTTCATTCAGCTCCTTCATCAGCATCAGTTAGTGGTTAATACTACTAATTGTTGGGTGTGTGGGTTAATGCCACATACCACGGATAAGGGAATTCCATACCTGGTCCTTCCTTATAGTTCCCAGGGTTCAGCTCGAGCATTTCAAACAATGTTTCGAAGTGCACTAGATTCCTACCCCAATCGAGAGCCACGTCCTTCCCACTTTGGTCCTGGTCCGTATCACAAGCCTTTGGCTATAGCGATCGCTGATTTAGATAGGGATATCTATGAGCCGTCGCTCATCCCAGAGGAAGAGGTGCGAGCCTATAGGGACCTGAGTGAGGCTGAGTATAGTGCGCTCCTGGGTGAAAGACAGCTTAGAAGCTCGTCTCCGATATGGATCGTACCCCACCTTGGTAATTTCTGTCTAAAAGGTCGTGGCCGAAGACCGAGAGCTCATCTTGGAGAGAGTGCTTGCTCCGAGACGTATGTCTTGCCGATGCTCTCGTCCCGTGTGTTTCTGACTGCCAAGGGTACGTACTTTGTCTGCCATGATCGTGCGTATACGTGGTTGCCCTCCGACTTTGCGGGCACATGTTACATTGCAAATTTGTTGCCTCCGACGTTCACCGTAGATGCAGATTACCACAAGACTAGAGTTGTGAGGGGCGTTATTAGCGAAGAGGACACTGCCGGTCAAGAAGCAGGAGACTTTTTCAAGGGTTTCTTTCCGTTTTGGGGGCCTATGGTTAATAGTAGGAACCTGAGACAGTTGACCCGAGTAGTGGAATCGACAGCTAATATCACTGCCAGTGCCCTTGGTAATATCACCGCAGAACTTCAGGCGGATAGGCTCATGACGTTACAAAACCGTATGGTTTTAGACGTTGTTTTAGTAGATCGAGGTGGAGTATGTAAGGTGATCCATTCGAGCTGCTGTATTTTCATTCCAGATAACGCTCCGACTGTCTATCAAGCCATCTCAAAGTTGCATAAGATCTCTGAGTCCATACACGTGAACGTAGGGGATTGGACGCTACTTGGGTGGTTTTGGGGTCTAATGTCGACTTGGGGTTGGAAGATTCTGATGATCATCGGAGTCGTTGTAGCATTTCTGTTCACGTGTTGCCTTTGTGTGCAGTGTGGTCCTGCCTTATGTGGCCTCTGTGCTACGACGTGTATAAGACAACCGCCTGTTACCAAAGGAGCTCAGATGGATAGAATTATGTTGCAGCAACATCTAGATGGTCTGATGAATATCGAATATGATTCTGACTAGTGCTTGCCTACATGAGGGCAAAAGGAGCGTCTGAGGTTCCGTGACGATCGTAAGTGGTGTTTTCGACTCGCACGAATATGGTCGAGTCTGGTATCTATGAACCGCAAATGACGAGTTTAGTGGGTGTACGCAGTTTCGCTGTGCTAACCTAAACCGTTCGTTTGTTTCGTGGGTTTCTTCATCTGAACCCACGGGTTCCATCTTAGATGCGGCATCCATTTTGTCTCTTGCCCTCAAGTAGCCAGCGAACGGACGCTGTCCGCTTTGCGACCCTGGGATTCCCAAGACTCTTGCGGAAGACACGTTTCCTTTGAAAGTGTCTTTATGATGAGGGGGATGATACTGTAAGGCAGATGGCCTCGCTCGAGACTCATCTTGCCGTGCCGGTCTATTGTCTTAGCCGTGCATCTAATTAGGCGCGTCCCTTTGATGCCTGCAGCTCGTGTTTCCCGATACCACCCCCTTTACACCCTTTCCGATCTCCCCACTGTTTCTGCCTTCCTCTGCACCTGTTTCTGTTCCTTCTTCGATCTGTTTACTGCTGATTGGAATGTACTAATGGTGGGAAGATGGGTTTTTACAGTTGGGAACCACCAAATGTTTCCGTACTTATGTTCCGGGCCCTGAATACATGAAAGCAACCTCTTCTGGTGTTTATGATGGGAATCAAGTTGTAAACCTTTGTGTATCATGTTAACCTATGAGAGAAATGTGTATAAAAGGAGCGACCCACAGTAGCAATTCGAATCAGGCTCCGTGAACCTACGTTATGTACTTCTCGTGACTTCTGTGTTCCCTGCAGTAATAAACCTCGAATCTTTGACGCCGAAGGAAGTGTCCCGTGTCTCTGTCATTTGTACGCCGGAACAGGTTACCCACGAAGGTTTCAGGTGTTGTCCCCTGGCACCGCTGGGTCTTAGAAAAACCCAGTCCTTCAGTCGGAGTTCAAGTGTACCTTGCTGGTGGAAGTCTGAGGCGTTTCAGGCGCGGCTACTGGTGAGGGGGGACTCCGAACGAGGCCAACGGTTCTCCAGAGGATCTCTCCGGCTCAATCCCCCTCGAGGAGCGAGGTGAAGGAGCTAGACTGTGGAGGGTTGCGGCGATCCGGGATCGGTACAGCTCACGGGGCGAGGCGCCGTTAAGGCCTGCGGGGCGTACATCTTCTTAGCACGCTGGGTCTGACTCGTGGATTTGTGAGAGGCGTCGAGTTCTCGGGCAGATGGGTGCAGCACCAGGCTCCGGTACCACGGTACGGGGAGGCCTTTCTTGAGGTGCGGCACGAGCCTTGGTATGCAGGAGCGCAAAGCGAGACAGTCGGGTACCTTACGACGTACGGACCGTCCGAGGCTATGAGATGCTCTCTGTGCAGATTCCGGCTGGAGAAGATGAGAGGTGCGAAGCTCGCTCCGTAAGCGGTGAGGTGACAGGAGAGCAGGGACATATTTTAACCTTGTCAGGCTGACCATTGAATACATTTTTCTTTCTGGTACAGCTCTTCGACAATTTTAATATCACGTATTTTTCACATCACTGTCACAAAAAATCCAGCTCCGCAGTAATCTGGCGTTGTAGCACACCAGGGAGGCACTCGGCTTCTCCTGGTGGGCCCGATGATGAAGCATGTCACCACCCAGGGTGGTGAGTGAGGGCTTCTTATAAATCCCTAACGATTTCCAATGTAAATCCTACAGGAAGATCTTCATCTCTGATTTTGTGCTAATTTCCTTTATTTTTTTGACACTCTCTTGTTGTTTTACTGAGATTGCCCGGGGGACTGAGGGTGTCCCTTTTCCCTCTCGCTCATATTGTTACTACTAAGTTCCACTACAGTCATAGAGCCAAGGCCTAGGGCCTGTAGAACCGCTGGGCAACCAAGAACCACCCAAGGTAGGGACTCAGGAGACCCACGGGGGACGCGTACAGTTTCTAAACACAGCTGCTATTCACCATTGACTTCCATGGAGAAAGTTGCGATTAGGGACACTTATGAGTGGATTAGGAACAAACCCCTTGAGAACTAGACAGTTCGAGAGTCAAGACCCACGGGAACACCGAAGTACTCATGTTACCTCACCCAGGCAAGCCGGGTGCATAGGTGTCTTTTCGTGTTGGGTTTCGTCGTCATTTTCTATGAAGAGCTGCAAAGAAGTGCTGCAGGCGACCAGGTGAAAAGTGTCCAGATGGATCCAAGGGTGGATCGGAGATCTGTAGAACCTGAAAGCAGAGGGGACAGAGTCTGGGTCACTGGCCAGTGACCAGGGAGGCAGTAAGAAGATGCCCACAGATGTCGGGTGATTTCAGGTGCAGAAGGTGAAGCTTGACTCTTCAGCCAAGAGGACCAGGAGGTGTCGACGACAACCAGGAGCTGGATTCGAGCTGTCCCACATCGGATGTCGAGTGCTGCGGCGTCGGCATCCAGATTGGACCCAACAAGCCTTGGCAACAGTAACCCACGTAGAATTCAAAGATTGGCTTCAGAGCAGACCAGCAAGGTCTGAGGGTCTCACCCTTTGGAGGGGAGTCAGGGCACGTCTGGAGCAACCAGGGAAGCCCGAAAAACAAAAGAGTTACCTTCGTGGAACCCACCAGTCGATGGACCAGGGATCGCGAAGGGGCCTTGAGCAGAAATGCTAGAAGCGGGCCCACAGAACACTCGTGGAGTGTAGGCCCACAATCTTCGGTGCAGATAGTCTCAGGGAATGGACTATGAGTAGCCCAATGCAGAACTTCGGGAAAGCTCGGGAAGTAGGTGCACTAGCAAATGTGCACAGTGTCCAGGAGTTCCGGTCCCACGTCTCTCGTGATGGCTACAGGTCTCAGCTTTGCAGGGATCTCGTGTCGGCCTCAGAGATGTCTGGAAGTCCGTGTCCTGTGTCGCAAAACCTTTGGGTTCCGGCAGGAGCCTTGGAAATGCAGACTGGCAAGATGCTTCTTTGGTGCCTGCTTGACTCCAAGGGAGATCCTTCCGTCTTCTAGTCAAAATAGAATGTTGAAGTCTCAGGATATATGTTGCAGAGTTTCGTCCAGGGTAATCTAAAGTCCTAGGGACTGGATTCCTATACTTATACTAAGTTTAGGGGTTGAACTTACTCTAAGGTCCCTCCTATGGGAGGAACTGGGGAGGGGGTCCCAGAGATCCCACTATGAGTGCAGAGATCCCACCATGAATGTAGAGATCCATCACAAGTGCAGAGATCCCACCATGAGTGCAGAGATCCCATCACAAGTAGAGAGATCCCAGAATGAGTGCAGAGATCCCATCACAAGTGCAGAGATCCCACCATGAGTGCAGAGATCCCACCACAATTGCAGAGATCCCATCACAAGTGCAGAGATCCCACCACAAGTGCAGAGATCCCATCACAAGTAGAGATCCCACTATAAGTACAGAGATCCCACCTAATTGCAGAGATCCCACCACAAGTGCAGAGATTCCATTACAAGTGCAGAGATTCCATCACAAGTAGAGAGATCCCACTATGAGTGCAGAGATACCACCATGAGTGCAGAGATCCCACCATGAGTGCAGTGATTCCATCACAAGTGCAGAGATACCACCATGAGTGCGCAGATCCCATCACAAGTGCAGAGATCCCACCATGAGTGCAGAGATCCCAACACATGTGCAGCGATTCCACCATGAATGTAGAGTTCCCACCACAAGTGCAGAGATCCCACCACAAGTAGAGAGATCCCACTATGAGTGCAGAGATCCCACCACAAGTGCAGAGATCCCACCACGAGTGCCGAGATCCCATCACAAGTTCAGAGATCCCACCACGAGTGCAGAGATCCCACCATAAGTAAAAGATACCACCACAAGTGCAGAGATCCCACCATGAATGCAAACATCCTATCACAAGTGGAGAGATCCCACCACAATTACAGAGATCCATCCATGAGTGCAGAGATCCCATCACAAGTGCATAGATCCCACCATGAATGCAAACATCCTATCACAAGTGCAGAGATCCCACCACAAGCGCAGAGATACATCCATGAGTGCAGAGATCCCACCACAAGTGCAGAGATCCCATCACAAGTGCAGAGATACAACCATGAGTGCAGAGATCCCATTACAAGTACAGCGATCCCACCATGAGTGCAGAGATCCTATCACAAGTAGAGAGATCCCACTATGAGTGCAGAGATCACACCACAAGTACAGAGATCCCACCATGAGTGCAGAGATCCCACCACAAGTGCAGAGATCCCATCACAAGTGCAGAGATCCCACCACGACGCAGAGATCCCACCATAAGTGCAAAGATCCCATCACAAGTGCAGAGATCCCACCATGAGTTCAGAGATCCCAACACAAGTGCAGAGATCCCATCACAAGTGCAGAGATCCTACCATGAGTGCAGGGATCCCAGCACAAGTGGAGGGATCCCACTATGAGTGCAGGGACATCATCTATCTACGAGGTGCATTGTTGGAGGCGCTCACCTTATCTTGACCTGCACCAGGACCTCGCCGCACCCGCTCCGCGGGTGCCGCATCGCTGCTTTCCGAGTGGGGCAGAACCTTTGAAGTTTGCTGGGAGTAGAAGTGAGCAGGACTTGTGGCTAAGGGCTCCAGCAGGGCTGCGAGCGTTGCAGGGACTCCATTTCCCAGGAGTCCCTGCGTGACGTGTGACAGCTTCCGGTCCGCTCTCCCTGTTGGCCCGCCCCCCGCCCACTGGAGGGCTTTTTAAACTCCTGTCACTCCCTGTATCCTTGGGACATCATCTCTCTACGAGGCGCATTGTTGGAGGCGCTCACCTTATCTTGACCTGCACTAGGACCTCGCCGCACCCGCTCCGCGGGTACCGCATCGCTGCTTTCCGAGTGGGGCAGAACCTTTGAAGTTTGCTGGGAGTAGAAGTGAGCAGGACTTGTGGCTAAGGGCTCCAGCAGGGCTGCGAGCGTTGCAGGGACTCCATTTCCCAGGAGTCCCGGCATGACCGTGTGACAGCTTCCGGTCCGCTCTCCCTGTTGGCCCGCCCCCCGCCCACTGGAGGGCTTTTTAAACTCCTGTCACTCCCTGTATCCTTCGGACATCATCTCTCTACGAGGCGCATTGTTGGAGGCGCTCACCTTATCTTGACCTGCACCAGGACCTCGCCGCACCCGCTCCGCGGGTGCCGCATCGCTGCTTTCCGAGTGGGGCAGAACCTTTGAAGTTTGCTGGGAGTAGAAGTGAGCAGGACTTGTGGCTAAGGGCTCCAGCAGGGCTGCGAGCGTTGCAGGGACTCCATTTCCCAGGAGTCCCTGCGTGACCGTGTGACAGCTTCCGGTCCGCTCTCCCTGTTGGCCCGCCCCCCGCCCACTGGAGGGCTTTTTAAACTCCTGTCACTCCCTGTATCCTTGGGACATCATCTCTCTACGAGGCGCATTGTTGGAGGCGCTCACCTTATCTTGACCTGCACCAGGACCTCGCCGCACCCGCTCCGCGGGTGCTGCATGGCTGCAGCTAAAGTTGGCAAATCAGTGAAACACCAGCAAAAAGTGGGGGTAACCATAGTAAGCAGATCCTACTCTCCTACACAACACCCCCCCCCCCAAACGCAGGGACAATAAACTAACCTTGACCAGTTCAGTGTTCATGTTCTAAGTGGATATATCTGGAGAGTCCATCTGCATTGGCATGGTTACTCCCAGGTCTATGTTCCACTGTATAGTCCATACCCTGTAGGGAAATGGACCACCTCAAAAGTTTGGGGTTTTCACCCTTCATCTTTTTTAGCCATAAGAGGGGCTTATGCTCAGTCTGAACAGTGAAGTGAGTGCCAAACAAGTATGTCCTCAGCTTCTTCAGAGCCCAAATCACAGCAAAGGCCTCCCTCTCAATAGCTGACCAACGTTTCCCTCTAGGGGTCAGCCTTCTGCTAATAAAAGCTACTGGCTGGTCCTGACCTTCATCATTCAATTTTGACAGCTCAGCCCCTACCCCCAACTCCGATGCATCTGTTTGAACAATGAATTTTTGGGAGTAGTTAGGACTTTGCAGAATTGGTGCAGTGCACATGGCCTGCTTCAGGTCATCAAATGCCTTTTGACAGCTGACTGTCCACTGACATTTCTTAGGCATTCTTTTAGAAGTTAAGTTATTCAGGGGTGTCACAATGGTTCCATACCTCTTGACAAATCTTCTGTAGTACCCAGTCAGGCCCAAGAAAGCTCTGATCTGAGTCGTGGGATCAACCCAGTTCATGATGGTCTGGATTTTGCTCTGCAATGTTTGAACCTGGCCTCACCTACATGGTGGCCCAGGTACACAACCTGACTCTGCCCTATCTGGTACTTAGTAGCCTTGATAGTTAGGCCTTCCTTTTGTAGGTCCTCCAAAACATTTCTCTGGTGGACTAGGTGATCCTCCCAAGTGGCGCTAAAGAGAGCAATATCATTTAGATATGCTTTACTATAGTTTTCCAGGCCTGTTAGGACTTTATTCACCAACCTTTGAAAAGTGGCAGGTGCATTCTTCAGACCAAAGGGCATTACCACCAAAGGGCATTACCACAAATTGATAATGTCCACTAGGGGTTGAGAATGCTGTATTCAACTTTGCATAATTAGCTAATCTGATCTGCCAGTAGCCAGCTGTAAGATCAAATGTTCTCAGAAATTTGGCTGAGGCCAACATATCTATCAGCTCATCTGCTCTTGGAATTGGATGGGCATCAGTCCTAGTGACTGCATTGAGACTCCTGTAGTCTACACAAAATCTCATCTATCTCTTACCACCCTGGGTGTGAGGTTTTGGTACCAAGACTTCTGGACTAGCCCAAGGACTATCTGAGGGTTCAATCACTCCCAAATCCAACATTTTCTGGACTTTAGTCCTGATACAGTCCCTGGCATGATCAGGTTGCCTGTAAATCTTATTTTTAAAAGGCAGACTGTCCCCACTGTCAACTTCATGAGTGCACCAGGTAGTCTTGCTTGGAGTCAGAGAAAACATATGTCTGAACTGTTGGAGAACTTGTCTGCAATCAGTTTGCTGCTGATCAGTGAGGCTGCCTGCCAAGGCTACTCCATCAACTGATCCATCATCAGGGTTCTGAGAGAGCAGGTCTGGGAGAGGGTCACTCTCTTCCTCCTGTCCTTCATCAGTAGCCATGAGAAAGCCCATGTCTGCCCTGTCAACATATGGTTTCAGTATGTTTACATAAAGCACCCTAAGGGGGCTCCTGGTAGTTCCAAGATCTACCAAATAGGTAACCTCTCCCTTCTGTTCAACAATAGTGTGGGGTCCACTCTACTTGTCTTGGAGAGCTGCTGGGGCCACAGTCTTCAACACCCACACTTTCTGTCCTGGCTGGTAAACAGTCAGTACAGCCTTTTGGTCATGACAGGCTTTCTGTAATTCCTGGCTAGCCTCAAGTTTTTAGTTGCCTTTTTCATGTACTCAGCCATCCTGGAGTGGAGACCAAGTACATAGTCCACAATATCCTGTTTAGTGGGTTTGAGAGGTAACACCCATCCCTCCTTTACCAGACATAATGATCCTCTTACAGGATGACCAAACAGAAGTTCAAAAAGGCTGTAGCCAACCCCCTTCTGAGGAATCTCCCTGTATGCAAACAAAAGGCAGGGTAGTAGGATGTCCCTTCTCCGCCTAAGCTTTTCTGGGAGACCCTTGATCATACCCTTTAAGGTTTTGTTGAATCTTTCAACTAAACCATTGTACTGTAGATGATAGGGATAGGGTGTGGTGAATTTTGTAGTTCACTCCACACTCTTTCCACATTGCAGTCAAGTAACTGGACATAAAGTTTGCATCTCTGTCAGATACTAACTCCTTAGGGACACCCACACTTGAGAACACTCCCAAGAGGGCTCTTGTCACAACAGGTGCTGTAGTGGTCCTAAGGGGTATAGCTTCTGCGTACCGAGTGGCATGGTGCACCACCACTAGGATAAACCTGTGCCCAGATGCTGTCTGAGGATCCATTGGTCCAACAATGTCAATCCCCATTCCCTCAAAGGGAACCCCCATAACAGGTAGTGGTATCAGGGGGGCCATTGTAGTGCCATCTACCTTACCACTGGCTTGACAGGTTACACAGGAGCGACAAAACTCCTTTGTGTCTTCAGACATGTGGGGCCAGTGAAAGTGAGGGACAATTCTGTCCCAAGTCTTGTTCTGGCCCAGGTGTCCTGCTAAAGGAATATCACGGGCTAGTGTCAATAGGAAGCCCCTGAACTTTAGAGGTATAACCAACTTCCTGGCTGTACCAGGCTTGGGGTCTCTACTCGCTGAGTTCAGGAGTCCATCATTCCAATAAATCTTATGGGTGCCACTAGCATTCCCAGCAGCCTCAGCGGCAGCATGCTGTCTGAGGGGTTCAAGAGAAGGGCAGCTCAGCAGCTCCTGACTCAGTTCTGCCCTGGAAGAGCCCCCTGTCCCCAAGAACTCAACCTGATCAGGCTCGGCCTCCTCTGGAACAGTTCCTTCTTCAGGTTCACAATCATCTCCCTCAAGAGACTGATCATCACTCTGAGTTAGGAGGGAAGGCACTGCATTACCCTACTGCTCCTTTCCTTGGAAGGCACCTGGTCCATTATTTCAGGATTCAGGGCCTGTTCAGTGTTAGACTTTCTGACCTGTGACCTACTCACAGCAAACACATGTGCAGGGATCCCTAACATTTCTGCATGAGTCCTTATCTCCACTTCAGACCAGGCTGAAGTCTCTAAATCATTGCAAAGCAAGCATTCAACAGTAAGGTCTGCACTGATCACAACCTTCTTAAGGCCAGTTACCCCTCCCTAGGAGAAATTAACAACTGCCAGGGCATGGTTGGTCCTGACATTGCTAGCATTGATCACTTGGTATATCTCACCAAGTATGACTTGTCCAGGGTCCACAAAGTCTGGTGTCACCATTGTGACACTTGCCTGTGCCCCTGTAGGCCAAAGCCTCTTTGTCATTTATCAAAGGCCATTGTCTGTACTTGCCCAGGTTACTGGGACTCACAGAGGAGGACATATCCATGCCGCCATCACAGACTAACACAGCGTGAGTTGTTACTCTGACTATGCCAGAGCCCATCTCAGTTCCCAGGGTCAACCCTACTACACCCTTCTCCTGAGAACCACCACTTGAAGCTGAACTAGGGGGAACAGTTGGCTTTTGTGCAATGGTAGCAGGAGCTGCATCCTTTTAAGTGCAAAACAACAATTGATGGACAGAATGCAGAACAATGTCATACATTCACCCCAGTACAGAGATCTGGGCCTAAATCCATCGTTTTTTTGCACTCCACACCACCCCAGTTCAGACATGGCCATATGCAAATCAGCCTTGACCCTGTGCCTCGTGGGAACAGTCCAGCCCGAACTGCCAAGCCATGTCTTTCCTGGACCGGAATCAAGCATCCTAGGACCGGTTTCTGGTTATCAGCCGTCTTCAGCCAAGAAAGCTTGACTCCAGTGGTGTGGAGAGCATGGAACTCACGTCTGACCATACCCATCCCTCTCGGGGTGACAAATACAAAACAACAATTGATGGACAGAATGCAGAACAATGTCATACATTCACCCCAGTACAGAGATCTGAGACTAAATCCATCGTTTTTTTGCACTTCACACCACCCCAGTTCAGACATGGCCATATGCAAATCAGCCTTGACCCTGTGCCTCATGGGAACAGCCCAGCCCAAACTGCCAAGCCATGTCTTTCCTGGACCGGAATCAAGCATCCTAGGACCGGTTTCTGGCTATCAGCCGTCTTTAGCCAGGATAGCTTGACTCCAGTGGTGTGGAGAGCATGGGACTCACATCTGAGCATACCCATCCCACTCGGGGTGACAAATGCAAAACAACAATTGATGTACAGAATGCAGAACAATGTCATACATTCACCCCAGTACAGAGATCTGGGTCTAAATCCATCGTTTTTGGTGCAGTCACTTGTCCAATGGCAATTCTGTTTACAGACTTTATACCATGGTTTCTTTTGGCCTTTGTCTTTCTTAGAAGATTGGGAATTCCTACCATTAGAAGCTTTTTGGGGACCTTGTGAAGACTTCTGGTCTTTACCCTTCTCCCCACCTTTCTGACCTTGCTTCTTTTGGTCACCACCTTGGTTCTGTACCTTTTGCTTCACCCTGGTTCTGACCCATTTGTCTGCCTTCTTTCCCAATTCTTGGGGAGAGGGCAGATCAGAGTCTACCAGGTGCTGTTGCAACAGCTGATTTTGAAAGTTATTAAGGATCTGCTCCCTCGTGATCAGATTATACAATCCTGTACAGTCACACACTTTACTGCCCAATAACCAGCCCTCCAGAGCCTTAGTAGCACAATCAACAAAGTCAACACAGTTCTGAGTCTGTGTCTTTTGGGTATCTCTGAACTGTATTCTATACTGCTCAGTGGTTAGGTCAAACCCATCTATTAGAGCACTCCTCAGGACTTTGTAATTATCAGCATCCTCTTCTCTGACAGTGAGGAGCTTGTCTCTACTTTTGTCTGCAACTGAGAGCCACAAGATTGCTGCCCACTGCTCCTGGGGTACCTTCTGTACTTTGCAGGCCCTCTCCAGTGCAGGTATCCATTTGTGGATTTCATCCCCACTCTGGTAGGGAGGGACAATCTTGTTTACGTTTCTATGGTCATAAGACCTGTCCATACCACTAGGGAAGTTGCTGCCACCATGGGGCTCTAACCCCATCTTTTTTCTAGCTCTTTCGAGCTCTAGGGACTCCCTTTCTAAGGCTACTATTTGTCTCCTTATCCTCAGCTGAGCTTTTCCATCCTCACCTGATGCTCTCTCTTCTCCTGGGAGGTGTCCCTCCTATGAGATGAGACAGAGGTCCCTGCAGATGTTCCAGAATTATCAGATTCCACTGAAGGTGATCTGGGTCTTTTAGGCCCACCCCCAACTCTTCCTGGTGGGACAAAGAGAAGGCCTCTTTGGCAGTCTTCATCTCCAGTAGGAGCTGGATTGTCTAGGTCATGGTCATTTTCACCTGCCTGGCCAGCTTCAGAGTCTGAGACCTGGTGGGGTTCCCCGCTGGGCTTTTCCTCCTCTGCTGTACCCACCCCACTGCCTACCCTTACAGGCTCTGTAGCCTGCCTAAAGTCATCAAGCAACAATGCCTCTATGAGGCGTTGGGTATTGGGATTCTGTCCTGGCTTCAATTTCCTCATAGCACACAGACCCCTTAACTCTTGGAAAGGGAACGTGTCATATTTGGATGTCTGTACTTAACAGACATCTAGGAGAGATCCACTAGGTCCTTTCTTTGAAGTCATGACTAGTGAGGTGTGGTGTATGCACTAACTACACTACTTGTTTACCTATTAAACCTCTCTTGAGTTGTAGAAGGGTTTGCTTAAGCCCTTGACACACAACTCTAAGTTCAGTATAACTTATTGTATTTATGCTTGTATTATATGTACTGCTGGTACCTTTAGTGGTTTTCTAATGATCACACATTTGAGATTATCTGGTAAAACAATGGCAAGCTGGAATCCCACACACTGCATACCAATATGAGAAGTTGGCCTGGCATATGTTGTCCACTATTCTAGTGGGCACCTTGCACCAGTCCAAACGACCCTTATTGATGGTAGGTTTAAAGACAACCTATATAGAAAGCTATCCTAGTGGTAGCTGTGGAGAGCAGCCTTCAGGCTTAGTCTTGAAGGAATGTAAAACAGCTTTTTTTACCAGTCTATAACCTCGTGAATGATCAAATGAAAGGAGAATCACACCAGTTATATATATAAAATACATGGATTTAATCTAAACACATCCCTCTAGTGTCTTTATGAGGCGAGAAGCAAAAGTACATACAGTAAACTTATTTAGGACACAGTAAATTAGCACTGTATACGTTTAACCCTAGGGGCATCACAAACAATATACTAAAAAAGTGGTATAAGTACCACTACAATCATAGAGCCAAGGCCTAGGGCCTGTAGAACCGATGGGGCAACTAGAAACCACCCAAAGCAGGGACTCAGGAGACCCACTGGGACGCGTGCAGTGTCTAAACACAGCTGCGAATCACCATTGACTTCTATGGTGAAAGTTGCGGTTAGAATTTTAAAGATTAGGGACACTTAAGAGTGAACTAGGAACAAACTCCTTGAGAACTGGACAGTTCGAGAGTCAAGACCCACGGGAGCACCAAAGTACTCATGTTACCGCACCCAGTGTAGCCGGGTGCATAGGTGTCTTTTCGTGTCGGGTTTCGTTGTCATTTCCAATGGAGAGCTGCAAAGAAGTGCTGCAGGCGACCAGGTGAAAAGTGTCAGGATAAATCCAAGGGTGGATTGGAGATCTGAAGAACCTGAAAGCAGAGGGGACAGAGTCTGGGTCACTGGCCAGTGACCAGGGAGGCAGTAAGAAGATGCCCACCGATGTTGGTGATTTCAGGTGCAGGAGGTGAAGCTTGACTCTTCAGCCACGAGGACCAGGAGGCTTCGATAAAAGAGTTACCTTCATGAGGACCCACCAGTCGACGGACTAGGGATCGGGAAGGGGCCTTAAGCAGAAATGCTAGAAGTGGACCTACGGAACACTCGTGGAGTGTAGGCCCACAATCTTCTGTGCAGATGGTGCTCAGGGCTTGGACTACTAGTAGCCTAATGCACAACTTCGGGAAAGCTCAGGAAGTAGGTGCACTAGCAAATGTGCACGTGTCCAGGAGTTCCGGTCCACGTCTCTCGTGATGGCTACAGGTCTCAGCTTTGCTGAGATCTCGTGTCAGCCTCGGAGACGTCTGAAAGTCCATGTCCTGTGTCGCAAAACCTTCGGGTTCCGGCGAGAGCCTTGGAAATGCAGACCGGCAAGATGCTTCTTTGGTACCTGTTTGAACAGGGAGTCACTCTTTGACCCCAAGGGAGATCCTTCCGTCTTCTAGTCGAAATAGAATGTCGAAGTTCCAGGATACATGTTGCAGAGTTTCATCCAGGGTAATCTAAAGTCCTAGGGACTGGGTTCCTATACTTATACCAAGTTTAGGGTTGGACTTACTCTAAGGTCCCACCTATGGGCTGACCTGGATGTATGACGTTACGACGCATACTTTAACAACGCATACCATTACAACGCAATTTTTACAACGCAGGATCCTTTACAACGAATGCCTTTACAACGCATGACATTACATCGCATATGCTATTAAAACGCATGCCATTACAACGTAAGTATAGGTAAGTATATAATTAAAAAAAAAATGTAATTAATAAATATGTAATTAATTTTATTTATTAAATTTAATTTTTTTAATGTATTTGTAAATATATATATATATATTTTTTTTTAAAATAGTGTAGGTGTTTAAAAATAATATTCTAACTCCAGGGGGGAGTAATAGTAGGGTAAGTGCTGGATAATGTAGGGGTAAAAATTACTATTCTAACTCCAGGGGGGTGTAATAGTAGGGTAAGTGCTGGATAGTGTAGGGTGAAAAATTACTATTCTAACTCCAGGGGGTTTAATAGTAGGGTAAGTGCTGGATAGTGTAGGGGTAAAAATTACTATTCTAATTCCAGCAGGGTGTAATAGTAAGGATAGGTGCTGGATAGTGTAGGGGTAAAAATTACTTTTATTTTTTTTAATTTACTTTTTTAATAAATATTAAAATTTCTTAAATTAATTTATTTAATGTATTTAAAGTACTTTTTTTAAATAATTATTTTTATTTGTAGTATTTATTAAATTATTAATATTTAATTAATGTAATATTTTTTTTAATTAAATACATTTTTTAATTAAATGATATACTTACCTATACTTACGTTGTAATGGCATGCGTTGTAATAGCATCTGCGATGTGATGTCATGCGTTGTAAAGGCATTCGTTGTAAAGGATCCTGCGTTGTAGTGGTTGCGTTGTAAAAGTAGTCCGTTGTAATAGTTGCGTTGTAACGGTTGTTTACCGGCTGACCTGGGGAGGGGGTTGGTTACACCCCTTTCCCTTTGTCCAGTTTCGCGCCAGAGCAGGTGCTGAGTGCCCCTGCAACCAGTTTGAACTGGGGTATGCACAGGGACACCAGGTGTGCCCCCAGCACTGTCTGAAAAGCATTCACTGAATGCACCCGCCCAGAAGCCAATACACTAAAGCCTGTCTGGGGAGGTGGTTACACCTCCCTGTGACAGGAAACCTATTGTCCAGGCCTCCCCTGCCGGAGTTTCGTCCAGCAGCAGGAGGTCAGACTCGTGTCTGTGGCAGCAGCATCCATTTTGTGATGCTGGGGCTCTTTTAAACTATTACCGGTCAGGTAAGTGTGTATATGTCTTCTCCCTCTAGAAGGGTGGAATTCTACCCCTGCCGCTAGGACTGGCGCGGGGTAGGATTCCAAAGTGTTTGACACCAAACACGACATGTTTTGATGCAGCCATTCTAAAGTTAGCATTTACCGCGAGGTTATAATGTACTTAAGAGTATATGGTATGGCTGATTCACAGAACAACTACAGAGAAGTGATTCCGAAAGCTGCAGAGGGGACCTGCTCCTGCATGGGCACCCTCTCACACAAAACCAAGCACTCTGCCTGCAGGACTGTCAAGGCCTGCCATAGGAGTGACTTATAGGCTATATCTTAGTAAGGGGTACAAGTACCACTTACCCAGGCTGCAGTAGCAGACCTATGGTGCCATTTTGGAAGGCTTCCCAGGGGTGGCATAATACATGCTTCAGCCCCTGGTAGGCCTCTGGGTACCTATGCCCTTGGTACCTAAAGTACCATATATTAGGGACTTACAAGGGTAACCCAGTAACCAATCTGGAGTGAACCTAAAGTACATGCAATCAATTTAGAGAGGAAGCAGCTAGGCTGGGGTCCTGGTTAGCAGGGCCCCAGCCAGACTAAAGTCGACAAATAAGTGAAACACCAGCAAAAAGTGGGGGTAACCATAGTAAGCAGATCATACTCTCCTACACAACCCCCCCAACGCAGGGACATTAAACTAACCTTGACCAGTTCAGTGTTCATGTTCTAAGTGGAAAGCTGAGACTTTGAAGAAAGACGCGACAAGAATTAAGAGAACTAAACGGACTGGTCTTCTTAAGACCAATGAGGGCAAGAAAAATAGACCCAAGAATGAACACATAGCAATGATTACACAGTACCACTCGCACAGCAATGAGGTCTATCGTACCTTGCATAAACATTGGCACTTACTTAGGTTAGATCATGATCTGGATCCTTATGTCAGGGACAAACCACGGTTCACTTACAGAAGGGGGCGCATGTTAAGGAATATACTTAGGACTACTGCAACCAATGTCCCAATGGTGAAGCCAACTCAGAAATGGTTACCTGCGAAACCAAAAGGATTTTTCAAATGCCCGATGTGCAATATATGGCAGTTTGCACTAAATAAGACTACTCGTTTTTGCTATAACACCAAACCCATACATCATCTACAATAGTTCATAAATTGCAATACAAAGTATGTAGTTTATTTTATAGTGTGCCAATGCAACTGCATTTATATTAGGAGTACAATTAGATCGCTTAAAGAGCGCATACAAGAACATATAGGAGCTATACGCAACAACAATCCTAACTGTTCATTACAATGCTGACCATAGTCTGTCTGAAATACTTTGTATAAAATGTCATGGCATTGCTGTACTAAGGGATGATCCACGGGGGGAGGCAAGACATTAGCACTCAGGAAACTAGAAGCACAGTGGCCCGTAAAACTACGTTCGGTCGATCAAGGACTTAACACTGATCGAGAAATGCATGTCTTCCTACGGGATTGATACCTTAGAACCGAATATAGATTGTCACTCATTATATTATATATTTTTCACATCATGTAGATACGTTTTTGTTTGTGATGCTAATTGATTGACAATCGGATATATAAATGTACATGTTGTCTCAATGGTTTGGCTGCATATATAAATTGTCATCCCCACTTCACAACTCTGGGATATCTGTTATGTAGTTGAATAATTATGTGACAACATACCATGTAAAACTGTATGCTATGCCAGATATGTTACAGTATATTACTGTTGCGTTTATCAAGTCAGTCCATGTTCCATGCTTTACTTTTGCCATACCACAGGTGATCTACTCAATTATCATGCACTTTGTGAACATATAGGCAGTACAGTTTTCTTTGCTAGGTTAACCATAGCATGACCAGATTGTGTTTTGTACTACATTGCAATAGTCATGATTAGATCGTCTTTAATCATACTAATATGAGACACTTGTTCATTTTCATCTAGTTCTTTTGTTTATCTATTCTATTTCTTAATATTCCAGCAGTTTATACTACAAACTAACTTTATCTACTTCTTACCTATTGTTCTAATAGAAGACCTCACATTTTAAATTTTGGATAAGTTATCGTTAACTCTTAAATCTGAGTATACCATAGCTGCCAAGGTTTGAAATAGCTATGTGTGACATTTTCTTAATTTTAGTGTAATTATGAGTGACATTTCAATGACTATGAGTGACACTTTCTCGTGAGCAAAATCTAGTCACAATACAAGGTGAACAAGTCCGGGCGAAGTATAACTTTTATCCATATAGGACATCTGGTAGCCTGTAAATCTGGTAGCCTGTAAGCAGTATGTACATAGCAGCCAAGTTTTCAGACTGCTTATGTGTGAGATTTCCATGGGTTAGTGTACATTCCACTGCCCAAAGTGGCGAAAAATGAGTGACACTTTCTCACCAGTAGAAATAAGCCATGAAGTCCATATTGAGAGGTAAATGTCACAAATTACCACCTTTTGGGCTATGAGTAGCAATAACTTGACAATATTGTTCATTTTAACACCATTAACAGCCAATCAGAAGTAGGCTGACCCACTCAGTGCATTCTAAGTCCATTGACTGGTCAGAAACAGCCAGGGCCGCCCAGTGTGCTGGAACCCTGCCCACTTACAGCAGATCTACCCATGCTTAATACACTGTAACCCCCTTGCCTTCATCAAGAGTAATCCCAGCCATCTGAATTCCGTTATGACTCCATTTGTAGCCACCAGAACCGGTGTGCCCTGCCCAGTCCATTGTAGGCCATACAACCCTCAACAGTACCAGCCTCGCCATGACCCATCCCATATGGGGGCCCATCCCCAGAATGATCCAGTCAGCCGTGCCTTGTGCATACAAGCATTATATCCATGCAGCCTTGTCACTTCAAGCCATTCTGATCCCAGTTACAGCAACAAGAACCAGCTGATAGAACTGCTACTTGGCTTTTTTTGTCTGCCTGTGTTTCTAGAACATAACGCCAGTGACTGAAAGATCACCGAGGCCCTTAATTTGTCTGCGCAACGCAATGAGGTTAAGCACAGTGCTAGTAAGAGTTTTGTTATGGATAAAGGCTGTGTAGGAGTTAAATAGTTATAGTACGGGCAGCTGAACAGCTTGTTTATATTCTTGGTGCTTAGTGAGTACACTTAGCTCAGTATTTACAGCAGAAAGTAGCTTTGGAAGATGGCTAACAAACCACATGTAGGAGCCCAATGGATGGAAGTAGCTTTAAAGGATGAATAGCAAACTTCATATAGGAGCAGAATAGATATTCTATGAGCAGCTGCATACTCTGCTGATGTTTTTTTGGGGCAGAGAGAAAACGCGTCCTGTATAAGATGCAGTTTGATGAGCACCACTAGTAGCAGCAATACTGGCAACACTGTAACGTACAACATGTATCAATAACGTTCACAATATTTCAATATATGCCTGCGGATGTTATTGTATTATCAGTTGCTTGTACGTTCTCGCCTTGCAATACTACACTTTGCAAACTGAAGTAAGTATTAATGACAAAAGCGGTTTCCAGAACATGGTGCCAGTGACACGGCTGCCTATGTTCTCACAACAAAGCAAAAGCGAATTATCTTGGCATGCTGCAAGGCGCCCCACACGCTGCTAAATGCTAGCGTGTCTTCCAAAGATGCAACAGAGTGTATTTTGTAATAATGCAATACAAGCAATTGCAGAGTCAGAGCAATATTTGTAAACATAAGATAACACATATATATGAACATTTAAACAAGACACTTTAAAGGGTTACAATGGGGATAGCAGTAATAATGAATGCAACAGACATCATAGATGGAGACTGCACAACAATAAAGCACAGCGTAGTAGTGTTATAGTAGCGATAGGGAGAATAAAGCAAAAGAGTACTATGTAGTACTATGCTAACACTAAGTTAGTTCTACTAGCAAAAAATATCTGCAATTTTTGTAAACATTACGCAGATTAAATGTATGATTGCTAACAGGATTGCACTAAAAACGTATGTATGTTTTATTTAGTACTCACTATTGTTACAGAAGTACGGAAAGTGTTTTTTTGTCCTATGCTATTGCCACATGCATTTATTAACAGTGGTATTAGGCACCCCTCGCAATATGAGTACAGTATTTTTTTACAGAAGGGGGCTTTGGAAGATGTAAGGAACTTCATGCCGATGTTCATTTGTGTGCGCAACACGATGGTTAGGCACGGTGGCAGTGAAGGTTAGTTGTGGGCAAAGAACGTGTAGGGATAAAATAGATATTTTACAGGCAGAAAGGGCCTGTTTTGAATTATGGGACAGCTTGACAAGTAGCATAAGCAGCAGCAATATCAACAATATGTAAATTTGCTAAATGTATTAATAAAGTTAAAAAAATGACTTGCCCATTATTAGGAGTTGCAAAGGACACAATTGGTAAACAGCAGTAAAGCATATTAGTGCGAAGCCCTAATGCAGTAGTAAAATGTTAAGAACGAAACAGAGAGTAACAGTGTTGCAAGCGAATTATTGGTGTAGTTAATCGATTTGAGCAGCATTATGGAGTAAGGCATAATGTCAATAGGGCATTGGTTGTCGGCAAACTACGTATAGGAAGCAGTACAATTTATATTGGCAGGCACCTATACAGTTTGATCATTTTTTAGTACACAAAGAAGCACGCTTTGAATCACAGTGCAGTTGGACAGGCGCCACAAGCAGCAACAATAACGTCAACACTGGCTAATGCAGATCTAAGGTATGAATAGTAACACGATCCCACTTTAAACTAGCATATGTTTTTATCTGGTACACGCCATTGCCACACAAGTGAGCAAAGCTGAGTATTTCTGGCAGAACGTAGCTTTGGAAGATGGACATCAAACAACATATTAAGCACACTGATATATTAATATCCATTGATGCAGAGAGTATCTCTAACAGACTTCAAAATACAAAGTTTTCCAAAACGCACGCCAGCCTCAAGCTAAGAAATGACCTATCAAGATGCATTTACATAATACCTTTCAGCCGCACGGCACCGCACCAACATAAATTACAGCGTGAACGGCGGTGTTTAACGGGGCGTCCATGGCATGAGAGAGAGACTGTGAGCAGCCTGCAGTCTCTCGGATTCCCCTGCCACTTCTGCTTACTTTCTGTTTCTCCGGACGTGATGGCACTCTAACAGCCGCACATCCGGATGGATTTATTCCTGGCCCCCTGATGCCACACCGGTCAGTGATTGATAGCTGCAGTGAGTGAGAGGGCAGCCCGCCCCCCTGCAGTGATGCTAAGTTTGAGAGCCGCGCGCCGCACCATGATTTGCGTATCTTGTTTCCAGGGCAACACTGACTCCTGGCAGAGAGTCCGAGAGAAACATTGTAGCGCTCTCAGCCACAGAGCTGAGAGCAGTCTTGTTAACTGTTTGGAACTCAAAGCAGGCTCACCTCTCTCAGAGCAGCAGAGCCAGCCCGGGCACAGCCTGGTGACGTTGGTGGCACGCCTGGCAGGCAGGTGGCAATTATGCGTGACAATGCATTCCAGTGCGGTGATGCGGATCACCGCACTGGAATGCGTGAGCGTCACACCTGTTGCGTGACGCTTGGCAGGACTGCTATTGAGTGACCTGATACATTTTTTGGGAGAAGGCTTATGCTATAGTTAGTGGTAATACTCAAACCTTTGAACAACAGATTCTAACCTTTTCATTGTTGCACATCCCTATCAGTTAACCAATAGCAAACTGTAGAATATTATGATCACCCACACCTACAAACACATATATAAGTCTCTAATAATGCCCTACATTCTTTCATTTTAACATCTTTGTCTTCAGCTGGATATCTTGTCTAGCCTACTACCCATTTCAATTCCATGAAGAATGAATCCTATTGCATGCTCACAAGTCAGATGCCATCATGCTGTAGCTTTATGACATCAGAGCACGTCATGACCAATCGCCCTGGGTGACAACACAGAACAATGAGACATCAGCAATTCCGCCCTAGTTGACTATCTGCTATTATGACTGCAAGGCAAGGTGGAAGTGTATTGGGAAAGTACTCTGCACCATTGAAAGCACTTGGCTCCCCTTTTGAAAGTGGGTTAGAGAGACAAGAACACAGAATATCCTCAAGCGCAATCCATCGAGAGTATCAGAGTCCCACATACAGAGCGCAGGGAGGCAGGGTAAATAAGCTTCCCGCGTTTTAAATTAAGTCAATCGTTCTAACATAAGACAACTCTTTCCAGCCTCAAAGACTCTAATTTCCTGTGATGATAAATTGCTAGCACTAGTATCTGAAGTAGGATTTTCAGCCTTGTAGACAGTCAGCGTCTTTCATAAACTATCATGATGCCAATAGCGTCATCCATATCTCTTCAGTCGTGACAAATAATATTTATGCCGAAGACCCCACTAAAAGGTGCTGAGAGCCGTAAGATGCCCTGAACTTCTTTCAATGACAAGCAAAGCAATTCTGTTAGGTTATGGTACAGCAATACCTATTAAGTGACCTGATACGTTTTTGGGAGAAGGCTTATGCTATAGTTAGTGGTAATAATCAAAACTTTGAACAACAGATTCGAACCTCTTCATTGTTGCACATGCCTATCAGTTAACCAATAGCAAACTCTAGAATATTATGATCACCCACAACAACAAACACATGTATAAGTCTCCAATAATGCCCTACGTTCTTTCATTTTAACATCTTTGTCTTCAGCTGGATGTCTTGTCTAGCCTACTACCCATTTCAATCCCATGAAAAATTAATCCTATTGCTTGCTCACAAGTCAGATGCCATCATGCTGTAGCTTTATGACATCAGAGCACCTCATGACCAATCGCCCTGGGTGACAACAACACAGAACAATGAGACATCAGCAATTCCGCCCTAGTTGACTATCTGCTATTTTGACTGCAAGGCAAGGTGGAAGTGTATTGGGAAAGTACTCTGCACCATTGAAAGCACTGGGCTCCCCTTTTGAAAGTGGGTTAGAGAGACAAGAACACAGAGTATCCCCAAGCGCAATCCATCGAGAGTATCAGAGTCCCTTGTAGATAAGCCAGCGTCTTTCATAAACTACCATGATGCCAATAGCGTCATCCATATCTCTTCAGTCGTGACAAATAATGTTTATGCCGAAGACCCCACTAAAAGGTGCTGAGAGCCATCAGACGCCCTGAACTTCTTTCAATGACAAGCTAAGCAATTAAATGAGAGTTTAACCTACCATGTAATTTGATAAAGGAATTCACAGGCTGACAATGTTTTTTTTTTTCTTTTGGGTCTCAGCAAGGCAGAGAAATGGTTTCCAGCATCACTCCCTTTGCTGGTCATTCAGTATATTCTGCAGATGGAAAAGTCCACTGTTTGTCTATTAATAGAACTTGAATATTTCCAAACTAATGCAACACAACAAATATATTTGTATAATGTGCCAATAATCAGTACTATGGTGCCTGTAACAATGCAAAAATCCACAGCTCACTTAAAATCCAAATCTCAGTTTTATTTTCAACCTAGCATACATCCCTCAATCCATAGCCTTATTTGCTATGACTATACACCATTCTAGCACCTATATTAGGATGTAAATAAAAATATTTCAATGCTAGCCATGTGACAGGGTATCCTTCTCACTGCAATTCTGTTAGGTTATGGTACAGCAATACCTATTGAGTGACCTGAAACGTTTTTTGGAGAAGGCTTATGCTATAGTTAGTGGTAATTCTCTAACCTTTGAACAACAGATTCTAACCTCTTCATTGTTGCACATCCCTATCAGTTAACCAATAGCAAACTCTAGAATATTATGATCACCCACAACAAAAAACACATGTATAAGTCTCTAATAATGCCCTACGTTCTTTCATTTTAACATCTTTGTCTTCAGCTGGATGTCTTGTCTAATCTACTACCCATTTCAATTCCATGAAAAATGAATCCTATTGCTTGCTCACAAGTCAGATGCCATCATGCTGTAGCTTTATGACATCAGAGCACCTCATGACCAATCACCCTGGGTGACAACAACACAGAACAATGAGGCATCAGCAATTCCGCCCTAGTTGACTATCTGCTATTATGACTGCAAGGCAAGGCGGAAGTGTATTGGGAAAGTACTCTGCACCATTGAAAGCACTGGGCTCCCCTTTTGAAAGTGGGTTAGTGTGACAAGAACACAGAGAATGCTAAAGCGCAATCCATCGAGAGTATCAGAGTCCCACATACAGAGCACAGGGAGGCAGGGTAAATAAGCTTCCCGCATTTTAAAGTAAGTCAATCGCTCTAACATAAGACAACTCTTTCCAGCCTCAAAAACTATAATTTCCTGTGATGATAAATTGATAGCACTAGTATCTGAAGTAGGATTTTCAGCCTTGTAGACAGTCAGCGTCTTTCATAAACTACCATGATGCCAATAGAGTCATCCATATCTCTTCAGTCGTGACAAATAATGTTTATGCCGAAGACCCCACTAAAAGGTGCTGAGAGCCGTCAGACACCCTGAACTTCTTTCAATGACAAGCTAAGCAATTAAATGAGAGTTTAACCTACCATGTAAATTGATAAAGGAATTCACAGGCTGACAATGTTTTTTTTTTCTTTTGGGTCTCAGCAAGGCAGAGAAATGGTTTCCAGCATCACTCCCTCTGCTGGTCATTCAGTATATTCTGCAGATGGAAAAGTCCACTGTTTGTCTATTAATAGAACTTGAATATTTCCAAACTAATGCAACACAACAAATATATTTGTATAATGTGCTAATAATCAGTACTATGGCGCCTGTAACAATCAAAAATCCACAGCTCACTAAAAATTCAAATCTCAGTTTTATTTTCAACCTAGCATACTTCCCTCAATCCATAGCCTTATTTGCTATGACTCTATACACCATTCTAGCACCTATATTAGGATGTAAATAAAAAGATGTCAATGCTAGCCATGTGACAGGGTATCCTTCTCACTGCAATTCTGTTAGGTTATGGTACAGCAATACCTATTGAGTGACCTGATACGTTTTTGGGAGAAGGCTTATGCTATAGTTAGTGGTAATACTCTAACCTTTGAACAACAGATTCTAACTTCTTCATTGTTGCACATCCCTATCAGTTAACCAATAGCAAACTCTAGAATATTATGATCACCCACAACAAAAAACACATGTATAAGTCTCTAATAATGCCCTACGTTCTTTCATTTTAACATCTTTGTCTTCAGCCGGATGTCTTGTCTAGCCTACTACCCATTTCAATTCCATGAAAAATGAATCCTATTGCTTGCTCACAAGTCAGATGCCATCATGCTGTAGCTTTATGACATCAGAGCACCTCATGACCAATCGCCCTGGGTGACAACAACACAGAACAATGAGACATCAGCAATTCCGCCCTAGTTGACTATCTGCTATTATGACTGCAAGGCAAGGCGGAAGTGTATTGGGAAAATACTCTGCACCATTGAAAGCACTGGGCTGCCCTTTTGAAAGTGGGTTAGTGTGACAAGAACACAGAGAATGCTAAAGCGCAATCCATCGAGAGTATCAGAGTCCCACATACAAAGCGCAGGGAGGCAGGGTAAATAAGCTTCAAGCGTTTTAAAGTAAGTCAATCGCTCTAACATAAGACAACTCTTTCCAGCCTCAAAAACTATAATTTCCTGTGATGATAAATTGATAGCACTAGTATCTGAAGTAGGATTTTCAGCCTTGTAGACAGTCAGCGTCTTTCATAAACTACCATGATGCCAATAGAGTCATCCATATCTCTTCAGTCGTGACAAATAATATTTATGACGAAGACCCCACTAAAAGGTGCTGAGAGCCGTCAGACGCCCTGAACTTCTTTCAATGACAAGCAAAGCAATTAAATGAGAGTTTAACCTACCATGTAAATTGATAAAGGAAGTCACAGGCTGACAATGTTTTTTTTTTCTTTTGGGTCTCAGCAAGGCAGAGAAATGGTTTCCGGCATCACTCCCTCTGCTGGTCATTCAGTATATTCTGCAGATGGAAAAGTCCATTGTTTGTCTTGTAATAGAACTTGAATATTTCTAAACTAATGCAACACAACAAATACATTTGTATAATGTGTTAATAATCAGTACAATGGCGCCTGTAACAATGCAAAAATCCACGGCTCACTAAAAATTCAAATCTCAGTTTTATTTTAAACCTAGCATACATCCCTCAATCCATAGCCTTATTTGCTATGACTCTATACACCATTCTAGCACCTATATTAGGATGTAAATAAAAAGATGTCAATGCTAGCCATGTGACAGGGTATCCTTCTCACTGCAATTCTGTTAGGTTATGGTACAGCAATACCTATTGAGTGACCTGATACGTTTTTGGGAGAAGGCTTATGCTATAGTTAGTGGTAATACTCAAAACTTTGAACAACAGATTCTAACCTCTTCATTGTTGCACATCCCTATCAGTTAACCAATAGCAAACTCTAGAATATTATGATCACCCACAACAACAAACACATGTATGAGTCTCTAATAATGCCCTACGTTCTTTCATTTTAACATCTTTGTCTTCAGCTGGATGTCTTGTCTAGCCTACTACCCATTTCAATTCCATGAAAAATGAATCCTATTGCTTGCTCACAAGTCAGATGCCATCATGCTGTAGCTTTATGACATCAGAGCACCTCATGACCAATCGCCCTGGGTGACAACAACACAGAACAATGAGACATCAGCAATTCCGCCCTAGTTGACCATCTGCTATTATGACTGCAAGGCAAGGCGGAAGTGTTTTGGGAAAGTACTCTGCACCATTGAAAGCACTGGGCTCCCCTTTTGAAAGTGGGTAGGAGTGACAAGAACACAGAGAATGCTAAAGCCCAATCCATCGAGAGTATCAGAGTCCCACATACAGAGCGCAGGGAGGCAGGGTAAATTAACTTCCCGCGTTTTAACCCCTTAAGTGCTGCCTCGGTGCGTTGGCCGACGGCAGCACTGATAGAGCGCGCAGGTCACCCGGCTCACCGAATTTCTTTCCACGCACTGGGCCCTGGCGTGTAAATGTTTATTCAATTTCAATGATAACGTTTTACTGGGGTGAACCAGGTGATTTTCAATACGCGCTCTTATGAGTAATCGATTGGGTGACTCTTACACCACTTACTATTCATGTACCTGACTTACCACAGGCACATTACTCCTGACGGATCAGGAGCTAGCAGTGGACAGGTGATAAGGGTTTCCTAAAAGGGAGAAATTTCTACCTTACACATTTAATACCTTTAATATCACTTTAATGTCTAATGACCACAGACACTTTGATGGTTTTAAGGGTTTTATATAGTATAAGTTTAAAATGACAATGCCATTACAAGGAGGCAAATGCAAAGCAATACATCAATGATTAAAATCAGAACCAGGATATAACTATGAATAAGCGTGAGTATCATAGAGTAAAAGGGAACACTATAGGGCATGAATCACAATAAACATATTAACTAATATGGTTTAAACTAGGGCAAGGACGTGAGGAGGACCTAATGTGTGACCTAATAATTTTATACTAATTCCTAAACCTTATGCTATCTTTACTAACTTCACGGCAACCATACTAAGGGAAAGGGAATAAGTGGAACAATCTAGATAAACAGTCGGGTTTAACAATGTCCTATAGGAAGGGTAAAAGTGGAACATTTACTAATAATCAATTGCATGAAATTACATTCAAAGGAGATATGGAGAATATCACAGGCAAGATTGCTTTAATTAGAAGAGGAAAATTAAGGGTATAGTATAGACAGACACCTCTGCCAATATTTACCTAAGTGAGAATGAGGACTAACCCTGGCCACGGGTCAGTTGGGAAAGAACAGGACAAGGACCCTCAAGGATTCAGGAATACCAGAAGGTGAGCAAGTACAGCTCATGGACAGTCAGGACAGGATACCCCTCAGGTCTGGGTCAGGACTGGGTTCACCAAGGCACGACCAACCCCTCACAGCTTCGGATGCAACGCCAGCGTTACCCCCTCTTCTGCACGGAATCCGCCAATAACCCCGATTGGGTTTTCGAATCTCCCAGCAAAGTGCTTCGCTTAGCACTTAGGACCAATTTCCACCCCTTGGAGTTTTGTGGAAAGTTTCAGGCAGAATGCTCCGCAGCACTCTGTATCAGGCACCTATAGAGTTCGTAGGGTCAGTGACAGGTCTGCTACTCGGACAAGTCGGACAACTTCTCTAAGCTATGCTAGGCTATTTATACAGTTTTAAGTCCCCAAGACCACCCATAAATGTTGCAAAATGACAAAGTCCCATCTTCTGATTGGTCAAGGGAGGTGGTTTAAGACATTTGTCACCACCTATATTTCTATTACGTATTTCACGTGACATTACCCTCCCCCTAGCATCTGGGTTCCCAGGCATACGTGTGGGAAAGTACAATAGTAAAGTAAAGGTTTGAAACATTGTTGCACATTCAGAGTAAAAATAGCATGTCTTCAAGGGCAAAGGTGCGCTTGGAAAGGACAGTCCCATTTTCAATGGCCAACTGGCCAGGTTCCATTGCTGCACGTCCCAGTTCTCAGGTCACGTGAGTGGGGTAACGTCAGCTTCAATATGGTTCCCATCCCTACTTCCAGGCCCTCATTTACGCGGTACATGAAAAATAAGCGAAAACAAATTAATAACACAGACTAAAATGAATACACTGTACACCATGACCAACTACTCTTAATCCCTTATTTTATAATACTTATAGCATTAAGAGTTAGTGCAGAAAAGATGCATATACAAAAGCGGCTTAAGATAGCATGAAGCATGATTAAAGACAAGCGGCCATTTTAGCAACAATGCGCATGAGCGAACTTTTCCCTCCAGATTGCGAGTGCGTCACATCACATGGGTATGACCGACGCATGCGCAGACTGGATTTCTGCAAAGCGGCCATTTTATTAATGTGCAAGCGTGATTATGATGAAAAAACACATAGGCAAGCCTCCTAGGGACACCCGTGTGTTGGGGAAATACAAATAAAATGACAAACAATCGGAGTTAGTACAGTTATGATTTAGGCGAGGTTCATGAAAGAGAGCAAGTCGCGTTACGTGCGAATCCTTGCTCCATCAATCCCCTCTTTGATGATCTTTACTATCATCACTACACATGAAAACAGATGCCAACTTCATTCTTCCATTTCATCCATGTCAATCTCGATGAACTTATTGTTGAGCTTTCTCTCCGCCTCTCTGTGAGAATGATTGTTCTTTGCTTTCTTATATATCTGGCTTCTTAATTCTTCTAATTCTAAGTCTTCAGCCTTTCGCTTTCCTCTTTTATTCACTATATATTTTCTGCATTTCTGGCATTTGCAACAGATGAATATGATCAGAACAATCACACCTATTCCCACTATTGGCATCAGTATTTTCCATAGAAGACTTCTACCTAGGTTAGAAAACCAACTACCTACAGAGGAGAGACCATCAGTCAGTCTCTTCCAGGCACTGTCAACCTCTAATGGTTTGAGTTCTTTTTCCAAATTAGTAATATTTCTTACATACCTTTTAATTTCGACGCTTTTATCAGGAATGTAAGTGCAACAATGTTGTGCCCTCAGCATCCTGCAGACTCCGCCCTCTTTTGCCAATAAGGTAACAAGAGCAAGGCGATTCTGTAAAACCATTGATCTGATCGCAACCATTTCGGTATTGATCATCAGGAATCCAGCAGCAGTGTCAGTAGATAACCGATCCACTACTGTAGATAATTTGCAGATTCTATGAGTATTCAGAACTACCCCCATTCCAGGTATCAGTGCACTAAAAATATCACCTACAATTTCTCCTACACTTTCACGTTTGCTACGCACTAAGCCATTAGTAATCTCATTGCTTCCAGCTGCATTGTTCACATGGTATATTTTCGGAAAGACAATGCCAAAGTAGCAGCTTCCATACCAGTGATCCGGCAGTTTGAAATACGCCTTGTTTCCACATATATAATAAATTCCTGGAAACACAGGTTCTGACCCATTTTTGAAACCCCAACCTCCAATTACCTTGTAATTATGTTCACACTCGCTGGAACCAATGAATACATTGTTATAATAACTAGTCTTTTCTCTATGAAGACAGAGTTTCCCTTTCCGTTCAAAATCCAGCAACAGAGCAGGAGTAACTTCGCTTTGTGAGGTGTTATCCATGTTTTCTGCCCATCTAGGTGTTCTGTCCTTCTCGTCATTTGCCTTTTTCTGAAATTTTTCCCTTCTCTTCTCTGCCATTTTCAAGAACATTTTCTCTTGTGCATGTAAAGAACAAGTCAAGTTAGCTTTTCTAGCTTCATTTAAGTCTATGTCACCTATAGTCAGGAAATATTCCCCCATGTAGCGAGTCACTCCACCGAGTGTATGTACAAGGTTCAGATTCCCTCTAATAGGAAGTTCTGAAAAGATAACGTCAGTGTTTGAGTAATAATACTGTAAAGTGCTTCTATAGAACAAGCTAGCTAGAATACTACAGGAGATTCCATAGGTCAGGGGTAAATGGTGGTATGTCACACCTTCAGCCACTGAAGTAGGTAGCATCATGCAGACATAGCAATCTTCTATTTCCATAGCTTCTACATAGTGCACTAAAAGATTAGCGAAAACATTTAAGTGTGTCCTGTTCTTCATTTGGTGATAATGTAGTTCACCCTCATCTGATGCTTCTAAGTCAGGTCGTGTATGTCTCAGACTCACTGAATTGTCACGTCTTTCTACTCTTCGTGGTGTTTCTTCAGTATGTACAACTTCTGCGTCTGGCGTCATCGAGTCCGTAGGATATATGTTAGGGTCTTTGTTTATCATAAAAGGTATAAACACTGTTAATCCTATCCATATCACTATCACTAGTACTATATTACAGATGCATATTTTACAGCAAGTTCTGCAACAGCTAAATCTGGACCTTCCAGTGACAGTTGAATCAGACATTTTATCTTACAGGTGGCTTTCTCAACCCCTCTTTGTTTCTTTTCAGCAGAGGTTTTACTTCGCTTCACCTCAAGGAGGGTCTTCGTCAGAACTCCGATCAGCAATGGACTCTTCGTCGCTTTTGCCACTGGCTTCAGGCTCATCAATTTCTTCCAACACCAAATAAGTCCATTCAGGGCTCCGATACAGTTTGTTCTGTTTCTTTACTCTGCTGCCCTTTCGGATGGACTTTCCTCGGGCTTCTTTTCCTTCACTTTCAGCCCTTTTTCGGTCCTTTAGTTTTTCTTCGACTGTTTTTATTCTTAGCCTTAGTCTCTTCACGTACCGGGGTTCACCCTTCTTCTCGATCTTTTTAGTGGTCGAGGAGACTTGTCCTTCCTCGTGAGCTCTTTTGTTTTCTCCTCTTTGTGGCACTATTGCTTCAGCAGTGTCTTTTTCCTTTCCTGTCTGACTAGTTCCAGGTCTTTTATCTATTTCTTCTGCCTGGTCCTTAATCTGACCTAGTTCAGGTTTAGATTGTATACGATCTTCGTTTGTGAGTGATTCACTAGACTCTTCTTCCTGAACACGTTCATCTATTTCTAACTGGCCCTGTTCATGCTCTTCGATCTCTTGATTTTCTTCCGCATGAACTTCTGCTTTGACTACTATCTGTCCCTTTCCAGTCTCTGGTGTCTTAGGAAGAGTGTTGAAGTCTTGATCTGTCCCTACTTGGCCTATTCCCTGATCAGATTGTATGATGGTTTTGATGATCTGACCTTCTCCCTCTTGTTCTGACTCACCTGCACTGTCCCACTCACTACCTAGGTAAGAGTATTTTCTTGTTCTTATTGGATCAAGAACTTGTTCGTCGGCAGGAAACCATTCAACGTCTTGACTTGTGCTCGGTAGTTCGCCATCAGCGAGATCCGGACCCTCTTCTGGAGTCTCCTCAGCTGGGCTACCTTCAGCTTCAGTCGCGTTTTCTCCGGTTACCCGCTTCGTGTGGCTTGCATGGATCCACTTTGGTACACCAGCACACTTCACAGCAGTTGTGGTGACAAGGATCACTTGTCGAGGCTTGCCCCACTTCGGTCCAAGGCAACTCGTCCGGGTGTGTTTCTTTAACACCACCCAATCACCTGGTCTCAGTTTGTGTGCTGGAGTTGTAGGCCATTCGACAGCAGTCTCTCCAATCTGGTGAGAGATAGAACGCACTTGGTCACCCAACTGCCTGCAGTATTCTAGCACCATATCATCAGAAATACTTAGCAGTTTGTGTCCAGGTACCCATGCCTGTCGCATCACTCTTCCCATCAGAACTTCATGGGGGCTCAGGCCTGTCTTTCTGTTCGGAATACTCCTTAAGCTCATCAGCACCATGGGCAAAGCTTCTATCCAGTTCATTTTTGTGGAGTCACACAATTTCGCCAGCCTGGACTTGAGAGTGCCGTTTATTTGCTCGACTATCCCAGAAGCCTCTGGATGATAGGCACAGTGCAGCCTTTGCTCCATTTTAAATGCTCTGCAGAGTTCCTTTAGGACCTCGTTTGAAAAATGTCCACCTTGGTCTGTTTCAATTGTCTCTGGAATTCCAAAGCGGGGTATCAGTTCCCTAAGTAATAATTTAGCTACAGTCAGGGCATCATTCTTCTTTGCTGGGTAAGCCTCCACCCACCGGGAAAACAAGCAAACTATGACCAGGACATATCTATATCCTTTGCACAGGGGCATTGTTATGAAGTCTGCCTGCATCCTAATGAAGGGACCTTCTGCTCTCCCAATGGTACTTTGCTCCACTACTGTCTTCTTTCCTGCATTGAATTGTTGACACACTAAGCACCTCTGGCAAAGTTTGTCTGCTGTGCTCCTGAATTTTGGACTGTAGAACACCTTTTCAAACATTCGGCACATGGCATCCCTCCCAATATGTGTGGGTTCATGTATTATCCGGGCCATTGCGGTAACCAGTCGTTCGGGGAGTACAGGCATACCAGTTACGTGGACCACCACACCATCCTTTTCCCTTGGTCGACATTCATCCTGCCTCCACCTGTTCCTTTCTTCCCTGTCTGTCGTCTGTTGTAGTTCTCTCAATTCATCCCATGTTCCCAACCTTTCAAACAACATCAGTTGGCAGCTGCTTCCACCTCCCCATAGTTTAATTAGAAGGGACATTTTGTGTCGGGCGCAGTACTGGGCAATTTGGTCAGCATATCTGTTTCCGGCTGTCACCTCGTCATTTCCAGATCGGTGAGCCGCACACTTGACCACAGCCAATTCTTTGGGCAATTGGATGGCTTCCAGTAAGTTTTGTACTGGTTTCCCATTTCGGATGGGAGAACCTGAGGAAGTCATGAATTCTCTTTGCAACCATAGCTGGCCGAAGTCATGAACAACCCCATAACAGTACTGACTGTCAGTATAAACAGTTACTCTTTTGTTTTTCCCTATTTTACAAGCTCTTGTTAGGGCGATGAGCTCCGCTACTTGAGCAGATTTAACTTCGCAAAGATAGGAAGCTTCCAGGGTTCTTTCCAAAGTGACTACAGCATAGGCAGCACTCAAACCTCCATCCTCATGTCTCAAACATGAACCATCCACAAACATTTTGAGGTCTTCATGAACCAAGGCCACTTCTCTGATATCAGGACGGGGTTTTGTGCTAAATTCAGTTAAGTCTATGCAGCTATGTTCAATTTCATCTCCTGCCTCTACATCAATGGGAAGGGGCAATAGAGTTGCAGGGTTTAGAATGTTACATCGGGAAATTATTACATTTTCTGCACCAATGAGAATCCTCTCATACTTAGTCAGCCGACTAGGGGTGAGATACTGTGTCTTGGTTCGGGTAAGTAAGATCACAACTGAATGTGGAACAAATACAGTGACAGGATGTCCCATCACAATGTTCTCACTCTGCTCTAGACTCGTACAGGTAGCAGCTACTGCTTTCAGACATCCAGGTAATCCAGCAGCCACTGGATCTAGCGTGGCCGAAAAGTAGGCCACAGGACGTCTAATCAGTCCATGTTCCTGGGTTAAGACCGAGAGCGCACAATTGTCTCTCGTGTCACAGAACAGTTCAAAGTTCTTAGTGTAGTCGGGCATTCCTAATGCAGGAGCTGTGCACAGACAATTTCGCAATGTTACCCAAGCAGTCATGCATTCATCATTCCAACAAACTGGGTCTTCCGCTCCTTTCTTTGTCATGTTTACCAAGGGTTTGGCTATAGCCGCGAAACCCACGATCCACTGTCTGCAGTACCCAACAACTCCTAGGAACATTCTTACTTCTTTCTGGGTTACTGGTAGTGTCATTTCTCGAATTATTTTAATTCTTTCTGTAGTGACTTTCCGGATCCCTTTCTCTATCTGGTGCCCCAAATATTTTACTGAGGTTTTGCAGAACTGTAGCTTGTCTGGTGAAACCTTATGTCCTCCTTTTCCTAGGTGATTCAGCAAGGCAATGGTATCAGTGACACAGTCGTCTTGACTTCTAGACGCTACCAGCAGGTCATCTATGTACTGCACCAGGACAGACTCTTTAGGCAGTACTAGAGATTCAAGGCATTTCTTTAGAATCTGGTTGAAAATCGATGGACTTTCGGTGTACCCCTGGGGAACACAATTCCAGACATAGACCTGGCTGTCAAATTCAAAACTGAAAAGGAATTTGCTTTCTGGATGCAATGGGATGGAAAAGAATGCATGGCATAGGTCAATGACAGTGAACCATTCCGCATTCCATGGAATCTGATACAGTATTACTGCGGGGTTAGGCACTATGGGACAGCAAGGTACTACAATTTGGTTTACCTTGCGCAGGTCCTGCACTACCCTATACTTTCCGCTAGGCTTCTTAATTCCAAGTATAGGTGAATTACAGGGACTGCTCATCACTTCCTGAATGATATTTGCTTTGAGCAATCTGTTTAATTCCTTTGCGACTCCTTCTTTCACTTCTGCACTCATTTTATACTGTTTGGTATTTGGGTATACAGCATTTGCTTTTATAGCTATTTTAACTGGGTCTACATTTGCCATTAAACCTACATCTTTTCCAGTAAAATCCCAAACTTCAGGTATTACGCTCGATTGGAGTTCTTCAGGTAGACTTTCAATGGACATGGGCTTAATTTCTGTGTCGGGCCTTAATAACATCAATTTATATAGGCCATCTTCATCTGGGGTCTGAATTTCAACACCATTTGGTGAGCAAAAGATGGTGCAACGCATTTTGCACAACAAATCTCGTCCTAATAGGTTTACGGGACTGGAATCACAGACCACAAATCTGTGCATTTCCTTGAAATTTCCTATGGAAATTTCCATAGGTTCTGTTACCGGAGTACTGATTATCTGATTTGAAACTCCCACTACTTGGATAGCTTCTCCCGCGAGGGGTAGGTTAGGAACGTCCGCTGTTCTCACAGTGGAACGGGTAGCACCAGTGTCCAACAGAAAGGTGACATCTGTCCCTTCAACCTTTCCTTCAATGTATGGTCCAGTCTGGTCTACCGGTAAGGAGGCGCCAAGCACGCACTCCTTGTCCTCCCCTCTCAGGCCCCGTCAGTATTGATCATCACAGAGAAAAGTATCATTTAACAGGTACTGTGGAATGGGTGTATTTCTTTCATTCTCTCCTTCCCACACTTCGACTCTTTCATTCTGTTGACCCTGATTCCTATAATTTTGTCTAGGAGCGCGTGGCAACGGGGGTTGATTTACCTGCTGTTGGGTCTTTCGGATCCCCTCTTTCTGCACCTGTGGATTTAAACCATTTACGGGGGCATTATCAGCCTGCAAGTGCGGACATTTATCTCTCCAATGCCCCATCTGACCACATCCGTGACAGGGGAATTTTCCCATAGCCTCTTCTCTACTCATTTTTACCCGGGGCCTGCCTCCACCCCCAGCATTCAGATTTGGTGCATTATTAGTATTAGTCATTTTACTTAACTGTTTTTCTTGTTGTTCAGCTAACTTCACCTGAGCCCACATCACTTTCTCCTTTAGGGCTTTCTTTTTGTTCTCGATCTCATCTTCGCAGTATTTGGCATACTTGAGAACATCATCAATGGGTTTCCCTTGCCAACTGATTTTGTTATCTCTAATCCACTGGGATATTTCAGGTCTCAATCCTAACACGAATCGATAACTGAAATGGGTCATATCCTTCATGTCCACATTATCGATTCCACTGTAAGTTTTGAACACCTGTAGTAACCTTTCATAAAAGGAGTGGACTGATTCATCACGCTCTTGGGTAGTTCTATCTATACGGGTCCAATCAGTTTCTTTTGCAGGTACCTTTTTCTTTAGGTATTGTATGACTTGGTTATATTTTCTCATTACGTCAGGTGAGGGAGCTCCAGTTACAGAGTCTCTCTCGTACTCCTCATTGGGCCAATCGATTTCAATTTTACATTCGGTCCATAGGTCTACAGGTACTACAATGTCGAAAAACCCATCCAGGTCTTTCAGGAGACATTTCTGAACCTTTATGAAGCGTTCAACCTGTCTATACCACTCAACCGGTTTCTCCCTCAATTTAGGGAAGTCATTGGTAAATGACACTATATCTTGTCTGGACCAAGGGACATGGACATATTTTCCCCCTGGGACTTCTCTCATGGGACATAATTTTTCTGGTTTGTCCACCTCTTGTAGGACGTACTCAGCAGTCCGTGGTCTCTCCTTGCTATCCTCCTTTTTCTTTGCCCACCTGGCTTTCCACTTATCTAGATCTCCCCATTTCTGTACTAGGTTTATCAGTTCCTTAATCTGCATCTTCTTCCCTACGGTATTTAGGTTTTCTAAATCTTTGTCTGAAAAATCTACTCTGTAGGATTTTTGTAGTACTTTGGATCTGCTAACATCAATTCCCATGCATGCTGCCGTGTCCATTAATTTTTCGAAAAAATTTTTTGCATTCCGGGTGAGATTCTTGCACATGAACAACAACTCCTCTTCATCCCGGACATTCAATCGGTCTAATCCCACATTTCCTGCTGTCAATTCCTCTAATTCTATTCTTAATTTACAGATATCCAAAGGTTTCGGATGAGAGTCTCCTCCTTCTAATTCTCGGGTCCATCTCTCTATTTCCTCAGGAGTTACTACCCTAGCACTTCGAGTCCCTGATGAAGACTCTATTAGTGCGTCTTTGTTCCTAGTCTGAGTTCCAGTTCGAGACATACTACTTCCCTGTTCCTTATTAGGCAGATCCATCAAGGAAACCATGGACTCGCATTCACTTGCTTGGTCATCAATAATGAGTGGTTCCCTTCTAGGCGGGGGCATCATCGGGGTTATGACTGGAGTTTTGGGAGTATTCATTCTGTCCCCATATAGAGGAAAAACGGGACCAATGGTTACTGGAATCGTCAGGGCTTCAGGATTTGGATTAATCTGGGCTATGGCATGTATGAGATCGTTTCGCTGTCCTCTCAGGGCCTCCCTTTCCTGCTCGTGTAACACCCTATTAATGGGGGGATCCTGTATTATTTGGGGTACTAGAGATGGATAAATATTCGGAGCTGATGGAGTTGACAAAACTGGTCTTTCCTCACCAAAGGGGTTGTAATTCGGGACTACGGGGTCGGGTCTACCAAATCCCTCTCCTCCCGCTCTTCTCTGTTCTATCCCTGTGGAATCGGCTTCACTAGTACTTCTTCCTGAAGGTCTCAATGGAGCAGTTAAGCTTTGAGATCTGGTTTCTTCATTATAAGGTGGGGGACCTTTCATAAATAAGTCTTCTAAAAATTCATCTTCCGATTCACCCAGGGGCATCATGTGTCGGGTTTTCTCAGTACATTTCTTCCCTCCCATCATTTCATTAGCTCCGAACATGGGGAATAACCCTTCTACCATCATATTTTGTCTCCACTGTTTCAATTTCTGCTCCTTGGTTTCCTTTACCAATTTTGGATACCATCGGGTCACTCCCTTGTCCATCCGGGGTCTGTCTCGCTCTAGAGCCTCAATTTCCCATTCCTCTAAAGCTTCATACTGAGTTAATCTAGGTCTGGGATGTAATTCATTCATTCGGGTCCTCAGGTTAAATAGGACTCTCCCGTTAAAAGTACCATCAATGGGAAAGGCTAAAACTCCATCCTCCGCAGTGTACTTTACCCAGTTTTCTAACCATACACAGGTATGATACCCTTTTTCTAACATCATGAAAGAGGCGGGAGTATCTGGCGGAGGAATGATCACACCCTCCCTAGTTCGTACGGGTTTGTCAGTTTTGAAGAAATTCTTTATTTTGCTGGCAAATGACATTTTTCTCTTTCCTCCGTACATGTTGTGAGGTCTGCCTCTGCTCATCAACTCTTTATGACACCCTAGATTTCTGGGATCAGGCAGAAAGTCAGGGTACCACATACACCGCTCGTAACAATCTATAAGCTCGGTGCGGAAAATTTTGACTACTTCGTTTGAGCTTCCAATGTTAGCGTGACTCCAATTTCGCAACAACCAATCAGTACAGAGGTTGCAAAAGTTCTTGACCAATGGGTGCGCGGCCTTATCGCGAGACGCGTTCTCACGCTCAGGCACTCACCCCTCCCTTACAATTTCAGTTTCACTACACACCCCGCTGGTTTAACCAATCCCAGCGCGGCACGGAGTGACGTTAGAGCAGCCCTTCGACTGACTCCCTCCTTTACAAGGTAACGGAAACTTTGTATTTTCTCTAAGGTGCTAATGTTAATTTTAGTCAACAACGTGTAACATTCGCCATTGTGTAGGAGTGTTCTAAAGAGATAGAAAGTTCTTCTTTTACTGCAAGTAAACCACTTCTGTCTACTTTTCATACACTTCGGATAGACTTCTCTTGCCTACCCTATCACGCACGCATTAGAAAACCTGCTACTTCCCAGACTCATCCACTTCTTTCCGGGATATATACTAAGCCTAAGGTTTCGACAGCGTTTCCCTCTGCTAACACACAAGCTCCGATGACTCTATTACTCCCTTAGTGTGACCCTTACTAGGTGATATCAGACCAAGGTTTCTATCAGCAGTCCCGTTACTTTCATTCATACAGTTTTTCTAAAAAGACCTAATTAGCGCTTCCAGTTCCACTTGAACCATGCACTAACCTTTCCTCCCTACAAATGACCTCAGAACGGAATGGATTCTACTCACCATCCGTTATACAATTCCCCGGGGATTTCAGACGACACTCAACAGTCACACACAATAGGTTAATAAAACATATAATATTTAGCAGCAATACATATATATAAAATTATCTCAAAACAATTAAAATATTTTAAAAACAGTTGCGCAATAAAATATTAAGTAACATAATCAATATTAAAATTTTAGCAGCACATTTATTTTTCACGGTTTATTTTCTAACTATCTTATCTACCTATTTTACTAGTCCTAACCATTCCTCTGCTTACCAGAAATTACTGATAGAGCGCGCAGGTCACCCGGCTCACCGAATTTCTTTCCACGCACTGGGCCCTGGCGTGTAAATGTTTATTCAATTTCAATGATAACGTTTTACTGGGGTGAACCAGGTGATTTTCAATACGCGCTCTTATGAGTAATCGATTGGGTGACTCTAACACCACTTACTATTCATGTACCTGACTTACCACAGGCACATTACTCCTGACGGATCAGGAGCTAGCAGTGGACAGGTGATAAGGGTTTCCTAAAAGGGAGAAATTTCTACCTTACACATTTAATACCTTTAATATCACTTTAATGTCTAATGACCACAGACACTTTGATGGTTTTAAGGGTTTTATATAGTATAAGTTTAAAATGACAATGCCATTACAAGGAGGCAAATGCAAAGCAATACATCAATGATTAAAATCAGAACCAGGATATAACTATGAATAAGCGTGAGTATCATAGAGTAAAAGGGAACACTATAGGGCATGAATCACAATAAACATATTAACTAATATGGTTTAAACTAGGGCAAGGACGTGAGGAGGACCTAATGTGTGACCTAATAATTTTATACTAATTCCTAAACCTTATGCTATCTTTACTAACTTCACGGCAACCATACTAAGGGAAAGGGAATAAGTGGAACAATCTAGATAAACAGTCGGGTTTAACAATGTCCTATAGGAAGGGTAAAAGTGGAACATTTACTAATAATCAATTGCATGAAATTACATTCAAAGGAGATATGGAGAATATCACAGGCAAGATTGCTTTAATTAGATGAGGAAAATTAAGGGTATAGTATAGACAGACACCTCTGCCAATATTTACCTAAGTGAGAATGAGGACTAACCCTGGCCACGGGTCAGTTGGGAAAGAACAGGACAAGGACCCTCAAGGATTCAGGAATACCAGAAGGTGAGCAAGTACAGCTCATGGACAGTCAGGACAGGATACCCCTCAGGTCTGGGTCAGGACTGGGTTCACCAAGGCACGACCAACCCCTCACAGCTTCGGATGCAACGCCAGCGTTACCCCCTCTTCTGCACAGAATCCGCCAATAACCCCGATTGGGTTTTCGAATCTCCCAGCAAAGTGCTTCGCTTAGCACTTAGGACCAATTTCCACCCCTTGGAGTTTTGTGGAAAGTTTCAGGCAGAATGCTCCGCAGCACTCTGTATCAGGCACCTATAGAGTTCGTAGGGTCAGTGACAGGTCTGCTACTCGGACAAGTCGGACAACTTCTCTAAGCTATGCTAGGCTATTTATACAGTTTTAAGTCCCCAAGACCACCCATAAATGTTGCAAAATGACAAAGTCCCATCTTCTGATTGGTCAAGGGAGGTGGTTTAAGACATTTGTCACCACCTATATTTCTATTACGTATTTCACGTGACATTACCCTCCCCCTAGCATCTGGGTTCCCAGGCATACGTGTGGGAAAGTACAATAGTAAAGTAAAGGTTTGAAACATTGTTGCACATTCAGAGTAAAAATAGCATGTCTTCAAGGGCGAAGGTGCGCTTGGAAAGGACAGTCCCATTTTCAATGGCCAACTGGCCAGGTTCCATTGCTGCACGTCCCAGTTCTCAGGTCACGTGAGTGGGGTAACGTCAGCTTCAATATGGTTCCCATCCCTACTTCCAGGCCCTCATTTACGCGGTACATGAAAAATAAGCAAAAACAAATTAATAACACAGACTAAAATGAATACACTGTACACCATGACCAACTACTCTTAATGCCTTATTTTATAATACTTATAGCATTAAGAGTTAGTGCAGAAAAGATGCATATACAAAAGCGGCTTAAGATAGCATGAAGCATGATTAAAGACAAGCGGCCATTTTAGCAACAATGCGCATGAGCGAACTTTTCCCTCCAGATTGCGAGTGCGTCACATCACATGGGTATGACCGACGCATGGGCAGACTGGATTTCTGCAAAGCGGCCATTTTATTAATGTGCAAGCGTGATTATGATGAAAAAACACATAGGCAAGCCTCCTAGGGACACCCGTGTGTTGGGGAAATACAAATAAAATGACAAACAATCGGAGTTAGTACAGTTATGATTTAGGCGAGGTTCATGAAAGAGAGCAAGTCGCGTTACGTGCGAATCCTTGCTCCATCAGCACTACCGCCCCAGTGCTGTGCACGACCATTGGACGTCCATTCAGCACTAGTTCCAATGGACAGCGCAGCACTGGGGAGGGATGTTTAATAGCATCTATGAGGTTAAAGTAAGTCAATCGCTCTAACATAAGACAACTCTTTCCAGCCTCAAAGACTCTAATTTCCTGTGATGATAAATTGCTAGCACTAGTATCTGAAGTAGGATTTTCAGCCTTGTAGACAGTCAGCGTCTTTCATTAACTACCATGATGCCAATAGCGTCGTCCATATCTCTTCAGTCGTGACAAATAATGTTTATGCCGAAGACCCCACTAAAAGGTGCTGAGAGCCGTCAGGCGCCCTGAACTTCTTTCAATGACAAGCAAAGCAATTAAATGAGAGTTTAACCTATCATGTAAATTGATAAAGGAAGTCAAAGGCTGACAATGTTTTTTTGTTTTTTTTGGTCTCAGCAAGGCAGAGAAATGGTTTCCGGCATCACTCCCTCTGCTGGTCATTCAGTATATTCTGCAGATGTAAAAGTCCACTGTTAGTCTATTAATAGAACTTGAATATTTCCAAACTAATGCAACACAACAAATATATTTGTATAATGTGCCAATAATCAGTACTATGGCGCCTGTAACAATGCAAAAATCAACAGCTCAATAAAATTCAAATCTCAGTTTTATTTTCAACCTAGCATACATCCCTCAATCCATAGCCTTATTTGCTATGACTCTATACACCATTCCATCACCTATATTAGGATGTAAATAAAAAGATGTCAATGCTAGCCATGTGACAGGGTATCCTTCTCACTGCAATTCTGTTATGGTACAGCAATACCTATTGAGTGCAGTGGCGTAACAAAACGTGAGGGGGCCCCCCTGCAAGATTTGCTGAAGGGGCCCCTCACACTCACATCAGTAAGGGCTGAGGGGTCCCCTCCAACCGGGTAAGCCTTGGGCCCCCCACACTGCGGAGGCTGTGGGGGCGTTTGTTACACCCCTGGAGTCCTACAATACTAGGGAAAGCATGGGCAAGTCTTACCATACAAAGGAAGCATAATCCAGTCTTACCATACTAGGGAAAGCATGGGTGAGTCTTACCATACTAAGGAAGCATAATCCAGTCTTACCATACTAGGGATAGCATGGGCGAGTCATACCATACTAGAGAAAGCATGGTGAATCTTACCATACTAGAGAAAGCATGAGCGAGTCTTACCATACTAAGGAAGCATAATCCAGTCTTACCATACTAGGGAAAGCATGGGCGAGTCATACCATACTAGAGAAAGCATGGCGAATCTTACCATACTAGAGAAAGCATGAGCGAGTCTTACCATACTAGGGAAAGCATGGCGAATCTTACCATACTAGAGAAAGCATGAGCGAGTCTTACCATACTAGGGAAAGCATGGGCGAGTCTTACCATACTAGAGAAAGCATGGGCGAATCTTACCATACTAGAGAAAGCATGGGCGAGTCTTACCATACTAGGGAAAGCATGGGCGAGTCATACCATACTAGAGAAAGCATGAGCGAGTTTTACCATACTAGGGAAAGCATGAGCGAGTTTTATCATACTAGAGAAAGCATGGGCAAGTTTTACCATACTAGGGAAAGCATGGGTGAGTCTTACCATACTAGAGAAAGCGTGAGCGAGTCTTACGATACTACGGAAAGCATGGGCGAGTCTTACCATACTAGAGAAAGCATGAGTGATTCTTACCACTAGAGAAAGCATGGGGGAGTGTTATGATACTAAGGAAAGAGACCATTCTCCTACCACGGAGATACCAATTGAATAGGAAACTTAATTCCTATCACTATAAAGACATCTAGAGAAGTAGGAGCCTCTACTTGCCATTAGAAGGGAGTTACTTAGATGGGGAAGAAGTTCAGGATGTATTTTATTGGTGAAATACACCCACAGGGAAGTAGCTTAGTATTCGTAGCACAAGCGCCTCACACACATCGTGAAGGGTGCCTTCTTTTAAGCAGACACTCCTCAAAGGTGACGAATGACAACAGTTCTATTAGTAATAATGTGCACCAATGGGAAAGAAAAGCTTTTAATTCGGATGATTGCACAGCAAGACCTGTAGAATGGGAGCCCTAATTTCCGGTCAGTACTTAATTACACCAATGTGAAAGGTGAATGGGTGAAGAGTCCTCCTTCCAATCCGCAGGGAGTTACACCAGTAGAAAAGAGCCCAACATTTCTACCATTAGTGAGTTACATCAACGTTTAAGGAGTCCAACATGTGTTTCATTAGAGCAGAGGTCTTCAAACTTTTTGATGTCGAGACCCCCTTGTAAAACCTTTTTAGGCTTAAGGACCTCCTTCCAACAAAAGTTTCTAGAAACTGGTACTCATCATCAACAACTAACGACAACCATAAATGCGCCTGTTAGACCTCATCACATCCATTCATCATTCATCCACCCACACTTTCACACATCCATCCATCCTTCATTCATCCACCCTTTCATCCTTCCATCCATACATCCATCCTTCATCCATCCACCCTTTCATCCTTGCATCCATACATCCATCCTTTACCCATCCATCCATCCATCATTCATCTACCCACCTTTTCACACATCCATCCATCATTCATCCATGCAACCTTGTATCCATCCCATCCATCCACCCTTTCATCCTTCCATCCATACATCCTTCATTCATCCACCCTTTCATCCATCATTCATCCATCCACCGTTTCATCCTTCCATCCATACATCCATCCTTCATCCATCCATCCACCATTTCGTCCATCCATCCATACATCCATCCTTCCTTTCATGCATCCTTCATCCATCCACCTTTTCATCCTTCCATCCATACATCCATCCTTCATCCATCCACCCTTTCATCCTTCCATCCAAACATCCATCCTTCATCCCTCCACCCTTTCATCCATCCACCTTTTCATCCTTCTATCCATACATCCATCCTTCATCCATCCACCCTTTCATGCTTCCATCCATACATCCATCCTTCATCCATCCATCCTTCATCCATCCATCCACCCTTTCATCCATCCTTCCATGCTTCATCCACCCACCCTTTCATCCTTCCATCCATACATCCATCCTTCATCCATCCACCCTTTCATCCATTCACCCATCATTCATCCACCCACCTTTTCACACATCAATCCATCATGATCCATGCAACCTTTTATCCATCCATAGATCCATCCTTCATCCATCTACCGGTTCATCCTTCCTTCCATCCATACATACATCCTTCATCTATCCACCCTTTCATCCATCCATTCACCCATGATGCATCCACCCACCTTTTCACACCTCCATCCATCATTCATCCATCCATGCAACCTTTTATCCATCCATCCACCCTTTCATCATTACATCCGTACATTCATCCTTCATCGATCCACCCTTTCATCCATCCATTCACCCATCATTCATCCACCCACCTTTTCACACATCCATCCATCATGATCCATGCAACCTTTTATCCATCCATACATCCATCCTTCATCCATCTACCGTTTCATCCTTCCTTCCATCCATACATACATCCTTCATCCATCCACCCTTTCATCCATCCATTCACCCATCATTCATCCACCCACCTTTTCACACATCCATCCATCATGATACATGCAACCTTTTATCCATCCATACATCCATCCTTCATCCATCCACCCTTTCATCCATTCATCCACCCACCTTTTCTGTGCCTCTCTCATGCGGGGGGGCGGGGGGGGGGGGGGGTCAGTATCTCTCTGCATCTTCTTCCTTCTTCCTCTCTCATGGGAGGGCATCTCTCTGCCTCCCTGCTAGGGGCGGGGGCGAACAGGCTGTAACAACATTCACCATGAAGAACAGACTCTCAGCCACATTTCTCCTGCACAGGCGCCAGGTATGAGGGTTCGTGCTTTGTGCTATACAGGCAGGACCCACAGCTCCAGGCGCGCCACGTCCATGGAACTCAAAGGGCTACAGCCTCCTCCCCCAGCCCCCCCCCCCCCACTTGTGTATGTGAGCCCGGCTGAAACACATTCAGGGACACACACAAAGCCACACCCAAGTACTTCACAGGTCTTTAAAAGACCTTTTACTTGTTAATGAGGCTTTGTTGTTTTTCACCCCTCGTGTGAATTAAGCCTCCACCCGATGCCACTAAGGCACAATGACAATCTGTGACCCCCTTCCCAGGACTTCACGACCCCCCTGGGGGTCGCGCCCCACAGATTGAAGACCCCTGCATTAGAGGGTTACATCAATGTGGAAAGAGCCTAACAACCCTACCACGAGTAAGTTAGTGCGGAAGGCTCTCAAAATTCATGCCATTAGTGAGTTGCATCAGCTCATAAGGAGCCCAACATGTTTACCCTTAGTGATTTGCCTTAGTGTGGAAGAAGACCAACATTCCTATCACTAGTGAGTTACATCAAATTAGAAGGAGTCCAACATGTTTACCATTAGCGAGTTACAACAATGTGGAAAGAGCTCAACGTTACTACTATTAGTGAGAAATATTTGTTTGGAAAGATCTCAACATTCTTACATTATTAGTGAGTTGCTTAATCATATATGGAGACCCATCAAAATGTGTATCATTAGTGAGTTACAACAGTTTGGTAAGAGCTCACTACCCCTGCCATTAGTGTGTCACAGGAGTGTAAAAGGACCCCAAAGTTTCTGCCATTTTACTGACATCATTGTGGAAGTAGCTCAACATTTCTACCATTATAATTTACTTCAACGTATGAGGAGCCCACTTGTTTAACATAGTGAGCTACATTTGTGTAGAAGGGAGCCCACATTACTGCTGTTAGTGAGTAACACCTAAATCAAAGAACAAACACTGCTTTCATTAGTGAGTTACAGTGAGATGCGAGAAATTAGATTTTACCAACACTGCTGGGTGTCCCAATGAGAAAGGAGCCCCTCGCTCCCATCCAAATTGGTTATGGAGTGCACCATTGCTACTCTTAGTGAATTACAACAATGGAAGATAAGTCCAACCTTCCATCATTAGTTAGTTACATCAATATGGAAGTAGACCAACATTCCTAACACTAGTGAGCTACACCAATTGAAAATTAGCCCTTTACTCCTTCGCTGGGCGTTACACTCACTTGGAAGGAACCTTACATTCTTATCATTGCTAAGTCACACCATTGGATAAGGAGTCCCTTCCACCGTTATATTCTCTATATAGGGGCGGTTAATGGGTTATTGCTGTGTATAGTGGGTTTCACCAATTTAGAGGCAGCTTCTTATACCACTGCAGAACTGTATCTGTGGGGTAGCCAAAAATGAAGGACCCGTAATTATCTGTACCAAATAATTTACAAAGGAGAACAGTGAAATAAAGAAGAGGTGCTAAACATCCATACAACTCCAAATACTCTATTAAGAGAAAAGGAGGCACCGTTCCCAACACCCACTGACAGACTACAATGGGAGTTGAACACAGTCCTATAACTGCAGCCACATACTGGGCTCACCTGGCTCGGCCATGCTAACTGGATCGACTTGCTTTCGCTCCAGACCTCCTCTCCAGTCTCGATCCAAAGCTCCAAGCAGTCTAGTCCAAGTCTTCGATGAAATGTGGCCCTCTATCCTCATTGGTTCTGACTCGCTTGAAAAAGGGTCTCTCATCCAAGATGGCCTAGGACCTCTGGATGCCTGAGCACTTGTCCATGCTGACCTCCTATCTGCCTCAGCTGCTGTCTGTCCAGACTCTGGACCGCTGAGGGTCTGGCTTGCTGCTCCACCAGGTTCCGGTGGGGAGTGATGTTTGGCCTCCAACACTCTGGAAGCGGTCCATTTATTGGTGCCATCCAGATGTGAGGGTGTCCTGGTTCTTGCACCCCTTGGCTCCAGCAGGGTTACAAGTATCCTCATAGCTGGTTCTGAGTAGGTTTCACCTCGTGTCTGGTGGTTCTGATAGGTCTGGGTCTCTTGGCTCTCCTGACAGAGTCTCAGCAGGCCTTGCTGTTCCTTGTTCCAGTGCATCTAAACCCAGAGAGCTTCTGGTTGCACGTGATGCACTTGTCACTATCACCATCTGTTCGGATCGGTTCAGAGCTCGAACTCCTTTCTATTCTGATGGGGATTATGTCCTTCCCGGTTCAGGAGGGGTCTCAGTGCCTTGGGTCTGAACTGAAGAAGCATCTTGTTCGTGGAAAGTGTGATAGCCAGCAATTTTGTTACGAGGTGACCTAGCGTGTATTAATCGACCTTGAGATCCACCACCATCTCTGCCAGGTTCTGGTAGCGTCTGGGGTTCTGCCTTAGACAGTTCTGAGGGGATATGTGTTCCTGTCTGCCCAGCCTCTGGCCTCCAGGGTTGCGAGGATGTAAAATCTTCAGATCTCCTTGATTCTGAAGAGACCAGCACCTTCACCATCTCTGATCCTGGTGGGATACGAGTTTCCGCACTCGTTGGTTCTGATAGGATGCGATTTTCCGGTACCGCTCTCTCTAGTTCTGTTGGGATATGAGCGCTCTTGTAACCTTCTGAATGGATGCTGGCCTGTTCTTTTTGTCTTCCTGATGCTATGTGAGTGTATGTTTCTTGTCTACTTGATTCATATGGAATATACATGTGTTCTTCTGCCATCTCTGGTTCTGACGAGATGTGAATACGTGCACCGCATCCCCTTGTTTGAGATGGGGTGTGAGTTTGTGCTTCCTGTCTGCCTGGCTCATATAGAATGTTATTTTGTACCTCTCGCCTCCTTGCTTCTGTTGAGATGTGAGAGTGTGCTTTCCTCATCCCTGGTGTAACGTTGGCCTGCATGCTCTCCTGCGTCGATGGGTCCATTATTTGCGAGATGTTGTGACCTGACCCCTGCTCTGGATTCCAATTGGTCACAATTGTTGTCCTCTCTCTTTCCGACGGGGTGTACTGAGTTACCACCCCTGAAGAGTGAGCGTAGTCCCTTCGCCTCACTGCTACAGAGATTGGCCCCTCTGTTTTCCCTCCCTCTCTCGGTCTGTGAAGCATCCTCTCTCTGGCTCTCCAGGATGCTCCTGCCGTCTCGCTGTCTGCCCGGGCATTTCCCAGGCTTGGATGTGAGGTTCTAACGAGGCTGCGAGTTGAAGACCCACCCGGACCCGATGCACCTGGGTTTGTGGGAGAATAGAAGGGTTGCGGGATTGGGATAGATAGGCGCTTCCCGCCATTTGTTCAGCCTTTGGATCGCTGGTTCGGGTCTGTCCAAGGAGAGCCCGGTGAAGTAGAAACAGAGGGGGGTAGAAGAAACAGTAGCATCAGCAGGGCAGGGGGCTGCCCCTCAGCACAGAGGAGCATGGTGCGGAGCAGCGAGCTCAGACCTGGGGCATGGCACAAAAACACAATACTTTCACCAAGGGGAGGTAAAACACGAGCAGAGGGAGAGCCCAACCAAGGGCACAGGGGCATCATCGCGAGCAGCCGGGCTTTGAAAGTTCTCCCGCGGTCAGGGGCTGACTGTAGTGGGGGCTGCTTGCATCTGCTGACTCCGAGCAGGGGTTGGAGCAGAGGGAAGCTGCCAGTGACTGGTTGGCTGATCACACTGATACTAGTACGGAGCCCAAGCTGGGCCTGGCAGGGCAACTTGGGAAGGCTAGCCAGAGAGGGCCCTGGGCTATTAATAATTTTTAAATTATGGCCGGTCAGTGATGGACTAGGTCGACCTCGGACGGTCATTTTCAGCGAGGCGTCTGGTCTGCCTGGGTCTGACCTGGTAACAGTAAAGGATCTTCAATCTAGGCTCACGCGCACGCCGCACTTTTAAGGCCGCAAGCATGTTAGCATGACCGGCGCTGCGGCCGCACCAGTATTCAAATCAGTGCATTGCTCACAAGTCACGACACCACCAGCCTTTGAACCACCCCTGAAACCCACGCAGGCGCGTCGTGCAGACAACTGCGTGCCACGCCCCCACTAACCATTTTAGCCTCAGAGAGTAGAGGCCTGGAGGGGCCGGCCCAAGGCGTGCACCATTAACTCAAGAGGCTCAGACTGAGGCCCGGCCAGGACCCACGCGTGCGCACTGCACAGCAGTTGCGCACCATTACTTTAGTCAAAGTCAAAGAGCGAGCCTCTGAGGCCTGGCGGGAGTGTCCGTGCACCTGTGCACCACCATTTAAAGTCAGTGAAAGGGGCCCCTGGAGCGCGGTGCTCCCCCACCGCCCTGTCTCCCCCTCGCAACTGTGTTACGCCCCTGCCGTGTGCACCCTTTAATTTAATTAGGTCGGCCTGGCCGGGTGTGCCGTGCGCACTGCGCACCATTAAAATAATGTCTTAATAAATAAAGGGAGGGGGCCCCTGGAGCGTGGGGGCCCCCCCGCAACGCGTGGGCTGCGGGGGCCTGTGTTACGGCCCTGATTGAGTGACCTGATACATTTTTGGGAGAAGGCTTATGCTATAGTTAGTGGTAATGCTCAAAACTTTGAACAACAGATTCTAACCTCTTCATTGTTGCACATCCCTATCAGTTAACCAATAGCAAACTCTAGAATATTATGATCACCCACAACAACAAACACATGTATAAGTCTCTAATAATGCCCTACGTTCTTTGATTTTAACATCTTTGCCTTCAGCTGGATGTCTTGTCTAGCCTACTACCCATTTCAATTCCATGAAAAATGAATCCTATTGCTTGCTCACAAGTCAGATGCCATCATGCTGTAGCTTTAGGACATCAGAGCACCTCATGACCAATCGCCCTGGGTGACAACAACACAGAACAATGAGACATCAGCAATTCCGCCCTAGTTGACTATCTGCTATTATGACTGCAAGGCAAGGTGGAAGTGTATTGGGAAAGTACTCTGCACCATTGAAAGCACTGGGCTCCCCTTTTGAAAGTGGGTTAGTGTGTCAAGAACACAGAGAATGCTAAAGCGCAATCCATCGAGAGTATCAGAGTCCCACATACAGGAGGCAGGGTAAATAAGCTTCCCGCGTTTTAAAGTAAGTCAATCGCTCTAACATGAGACAACTCTTTCCAGCCTCAAAGACTCTAATTTCCTGTGATGATAAATTGCTAGCACTAGTATCTGAAATAGGATTTTCAGCCTTGTAGACAGTCAGCGTCTTTCATAAACTACCATGATGCCAATAGCGTCATCCATATCTCTTCAGTCGTGACAAATAATGTTTATGCCGAAGACCCCACTAAAAGGTGCTGAGAGCCGTCAGACGCCCTGAACTTCTTTCAATGACAAGCAAAGCAATTAAATGAGAGTTTAACCTACCATGTAAATTGATAAAGGAAGTCAAAGGCTGACAATGTTTTTTTGTTTTCTTTTGGGTCTCAGCAAGGCAGAGAAATGGTTTCCGGCATCACTCCCTCTGCTGGTCATTCAGTATATTCTGCAGATGGAAAAGTCCATTGTTTGTCTATTAATAGAACTTGAATATTTCCAAACTAATGCAACACAACAAATATATTTGTATAATGTGCTAATAATCAGTACTATGGCGCCTGTAACAATGCAAAAATCCACAGCTCACTAAAAATTCAAATCTCAGTTTTATTTTCAACCTAGCATACATCCCTCAATCCATAGCCTTATTTGCTATGACTATACACCATTCTAGCACCTATATTAGGATGTAAATAAAAATATGTCAATGCTAGCCATGTGACAGGGTATCCTTCTCACTGCAATTCAGTTAGGTTATGGTACAGCAATACCTATTGAGTGACCTGAAACCTTTTTGGGAGAAGGCTTATGCTATAGTTAGTGGTAATACTCAAAACTTTGAACAACAGATTCTAACCTCTTCATTGTTGCACATCCCTATCAGTTAACCAATAGCAAACTCTAGAATATTATGATCACCCACACCTACAAACACATGTATAAGTCTCTAATAATGCCATACGTTCTTTCATTTTAACATCTTTGTCTTCAGCTGGATGTCTTGTCTAGCCTACTACCCATTTCAATTCCATGAAAAATGAATCCTATTGCTTGCTCACAAGTCAGATGCCATCATGCTGTAGCTTTATGACATCAGAGCACCTCATGACCAATCGCCCTGGGTGACAACAACACAGAACAATGAGACATCAGCAATTCCGCCCTAGTTGACTATCTGCTATTATGACTGCAAGGCAAGGCGGAAGTGTATTGGGAAAGTACTCTGCACCATTGAAAGCACTGGGCTCCCCTTTTGAAAGTGGGTTAGTGTGTCAAGAACACAGAGAATGCTAAAGCGCAATCCATCGAGAGTATCAGAGTCCCACATACAGAGCGCAGGGAGGCAGGGTAAATAAGCTTCCCGCGTTTTAAAGTAAGTCAATCGCTCTAACATGAGACAACTCTTTCCAGCCTCAAAGACTCTAATTTCCTGTGATGATAAATTGCTAGCACTAGTATCTGAAGTAGGATTTTCAGCCTTGTAGACAGTCAGCGTCTTTCATAAACTACCATGATGCCAATAGCGTCATCCATATCTCTTCAGTCGTGACAAATAATGTTTATGCCGAAGACCCCACTAAAAGGTGCTGAGAGCCGTCAGACGCCCTGAACTTCTTTCAATGACAAGCAAAGCAATTAAATGAGAGTTTAACCTACCATGTAAATTGATAAAGGAAGTCAAAGGCTGACAATGTTTTTTTGTTTTTTTTTTGGGTCTCAGCAAGGCAGAGAAATGGTTTCCGGCATCACTCCCTCTGCTGGTCATTCAGTATATTCTGCGGATGGAAAAGTCCACTGTTAGTCTATTAATAGAACTTGAATATTTCCAAACTAATGCAACACAACCAATATATTTGTATAATGTGCCAATAATCAGTACTATGGCGCCTGTAACAATGCAAAAATCCACAGCTCAATAAAATTCAAATCTCAGTTTTATTTTCAACCGAGCATACTTCCCTCAATCCATAGCCTTATTTGCTATGACTCTATACACCATTCCATCACCTATATTAGGATGTAAATAAAAAGATGTCAATGCTAGCCATGTGACAGGGTATCCTTCTCACTGCAATTCTGTTAGGTTATGGTACAGCAATACCTATTGAGTGCAGTGGCGTAACAAAACGTGAGGGGGCCCCCCTGCAAGATTTGCTGAAGGGGCCCCTCACACTCACATCAGTAAGGGCTGAGGGGTCCCCTCCAACCAGGTAAGCCTTGGGCCCCCCGCACTACGGAGGCTGTGGGGGCGTTTGTTACACCCCTGGAGTCCTACCATACTAGGGAAAGCATGGGCAAGTCTTACCATACAAAGGAAGCATGATCGAGTCTTACCATACTAGGGAAAGCATGGGCGAGTCTTACCATACTAAGGAAGCATAATCCAGTCTTACCATACTAGGGATAGCATGGGCGAGTCATACCATACTAGAGAAAGCATGGCGAATCTTACCATACTAGAGAAAGCATGAGCGAGTCTTACCATACTAGGGAAAGCATGGCGAATCTTACCATACTAGAGAAAGCATGAACGAGTCTTACCATACTAGGGAAAGCATGGGCGAGTCTTACCATACTAGAGAAAGCATGGGCGAATCTTACCATACTAGAGAAAGCATGGGCGAGTCTTACCATACTAGGGAAAGCATGGGCGAGTCATACCATACTAGAGAAAGCATGGCGAATCTTACCATACTAGAGAAAGCATGAGCGAGTCTTACCATACTAGGGAAAGCATGGGCGAGTCTTACCATACTAGAGAAAGCATGGGCGAATCTTACCATACTAGAGAAAGCATGGGCGAGTCTTACCATTCTAAGAAAGCATCAGCGAGTCTTACCATACTAGAGAAAGCATGGGCGAGTCTTACCATACTAAGGAAGCATGAGCGAGTCTTACCATACTAGGGAAAGCATGAGCGAGTTTTATCATACTAGAGAAAGCATGGGCGAGTTTTACCATACTAGGGAAAGCATGGGTGAGTCTTACCATACTAGAGAAAGCGTGAGCGAGTCTTACCATACTACGGAAAGCATGGGCGAGTCTTACCATACTAGAGAAAGCATGAGCGAGTCTTACCATACTAGGGAAAGCATGGGCGAGTCTTACCATACTAGAGAAAGCATGGGTGAATCTTACCATACTAGAGAAAGCATGGGCGAGTCTTACCATTCTAAGAAAGCATCAGCGAGTCTTACCATACTAGAGAAAGCATGGGCGAGTCTTACCATACTAGGGAAAGCATGAGCGAGTTTTATCATACTAGAGAAAGCATGGGCGAGTTTTACCATACTAGGGAAAGCATGGGTGAGTCTTACCATACTAGAGAAAGCGTGAGCGAGTCTTACCATACTACGGAAAGCATGGGCGAGTCTTACCATACTAGAGAAAGCATGAGTGATTCTTACCACTAGAGAAAGCATGGGGGAGTGTTATGATACTAAGGAAAGAGACCATTCTCCTACCACGGAGATACCAATTGAATAGGAAACTTAATTCCTATCACTATAAAGACATCTAGAGAAGTAGGAGCCTCTACTTGCCATTAGAAGGGAGTTACTTAGATGGGGAAGAAGTTCAGGATGCATTTTATTGGTGAAATACACCCACAGGGAAGTAGCTTAGTATTCGTAGCACAAGCGCCTCACACACATCGAGAAGGATGCCTTCTTTTAAGCAGACACTCCTCAAAGGTGACGAATGACAACAGTTCTATTAGTAATAATGCACACCAATGGGAAAGAAAAGCTTTTAATTCGGATGATTGCAGAGCAAGACCTGTAGAATGGGAGCCCTAATTTCCTGTCAGTACTTAATTACACCAATGTGAAAGGTGAATGGGTGAAGAGTCCTCCTTCCAATCAGCAGGGAGTTACACCAGTAGAAAAGAGCCCAACATTTCTACCATTAGTGAGTTACATCAACGTTTAAGGAGTCCAACATGTGTTCCATTAGAGCAGAGGTCTTCAAACTTTTTGATGCCGAGACCCCCTTGTAAAACCTTTTTAGGCTTAAGGACCTCCTTCCAACAAAAGTTTCTAGAAACTGGTACTCCTCATCATCAACAACTATCGACAACCATAAATGCGCCTGTTAGACCTCATCACATCCATTCATCATTCATCCACCCACACTTTCACACATCCATCCATCCTTCATTCATCCACCCTTTCATCCTTCCATCCATACATCCATCCTTCATCCATCCATCCTTTCATCCTTGCATCCATACATCCATCCTTTACCCATCCATCCATCATTCATCTACCCACCTTTTCACACATCCATCCATCATTCATCAATGCAACCTTGTATCCATCCATACATCCATCCTTCACCCATCCACCCTTTCATCCTTCCATCCATACATCCTTCATTCATCCACCCTTTCATCCATCCTTCATCTATCCACCTTTTCATCCTTCCATCCATACATCCATCCTTCATCCATCCTTCATCCATCCACCATTTCATCCATCCATCCATACATCCATCCTTCCTTTCATGCATCCTTCATCCATCCACCTTTTCATCCTTCCATCCATACATCCATCCTTCATCCATCCGCCCTTTCATCCTTCCATCCAAACATCCATCCTTCATCCATCCATCCTTTCATCCATCCACCTTTTCATCCTTCCATCCATACATCCATCCTTCATCCATCCACCCTTTCATGCGTCCATCCATACATCCATCCTTCATCCATCCACCCTTTCATCCATCCTTCCATCCTTCATCCACCCACCCTTTCATCCTTCCATCCATACATCCATCCTTCATCCATCCACCCTTTCATCATCCATCCATCCTTCATCCACCCACCCTTTCATCCATCCATCCATTCACCCATCATTCATCCACCCACCTTTTCACACATCCATCCATCATGATCCATGCAACCTTTTATCCATCCATAGATCCATCCATCAACCGGTTCATCCTTCCTTCCATACATACATCCTTCATCTATCCACCCTTTCATCCATCCATTCACCCATGATGCATCCACCCACCTTTTCACACCTCCATCCATCATTCATCCATGCAACCTTTTATCCATCCATCCACCCTTTCATCATTACATCCATACATTCATCCTTCATCCATCCACCCTTTCTTCCATCCATTCACCCATCATTCATCCACCCACCTTTTCACACATCCATCCATCATGATCCATGCAACCTTTTATCCATCCATACATCCATCCTTCATCCATCCACCCTTTCATCCATTCATCCACCCACCTTTTCTGTGCCTCTCTCATGCGGGGGGGGGGGCAGTATCTCTCTGCGTCTTCTTCCTTCTTCCTCTCTCATGGGAGGGCATCTCTCTGCCTCCCTGCTAGGGGCGGGGGGCGGACAGGCTGTAACAACATTCACCATGAAGAACAGACTCTCAGCCACATTTCTCCTGCACAGGCGCCAGGTATGAGGGTTCGTGCTTTGTGCTTTACAGGCGGGACCCACAGCTCCAGGCGCGCCACGTCCATGGAACTCAAAGGGCTACAGCCTCCTCCCCCAGCCCCCCCCCCACTTGTGTATGTGAGCCCGGCTGAAACACATTCAGGGACACACACAAAGCCACACCCAAGTACTTCACAGGTCTTTAAAAGACCTTTTACTTGTTAATGAGGCTTTGTTGTTTTTCACCCCTCGTGTGAATTAAGCCTCCACCCGACGCCACTAAGGCACAATTACAATCTGTGACCCCCTTCCCAGGACTTCACGACCCCCCTGGGGGTCGCGCCCCACAAATTGAAGACCTCTGCATTAGAGGGTTACATCAATGTGGAAAGAGCCTAATAACCCTACCACGAGTAAGTTAGTGCGGAAGGCTCTCAAAATTCATACCATTAGTGAGTTGCATCAGCTCATAAGGAGCCCAACATGTTTACCCTTAGTGATTTGCCTTAGTGTGGAAGAAGACCAACATTCCTATCACTAGTGAGTTACATCAAATTAGAAGGAGTCCAACATGTTTACCATTAGCGAGTTACAACAATGTGGAAAGAGCTCAACGTTACTACTATTAGTGAGAAATATTTGTTTGGAAATATCTCAATATTCTTACATTATTAGTGAGTTGCTTAATCATATATGGAGACCCATCAAAATGTGTATCATTAGTGAGTTACAACAGTTTGGTAAGAGCTCACTACCCCTGCCATTAGTGTGTCACAGGAGTGTAAAAGGACCCCAAAGTTTCTGCCATTTTACTGACATCATTGTGGAGGTAGCTCAACATTTCTACCATTATAATTTACTTCAACGTATGAGGAGCCCACTTGTTTAACATAGTGAGCTACATTTGTGTAGAAGGGAGCCCACATTACTGCTGTTAGTGAGTAACACCTAAATCAAAGAACAAACACTGCTTTCATTAGTGAGTTACAGTGAGATGCGAGAAATTAGATTTTACCAACACTGCTGGGTGTCCCAATGAGAAAGGAGCCCCTCGCTCCCATCCAAATTGGTTGTAGAGTGCACCATTGCTACTCTTAGTGACTTACAACAATGGAAGATAAGTCCAACCATCCATCATTAGTTAGTTACATCAATGTGGAAGTAGACCAACATTCCTAACACTAGTGAGCTACACCAATTGAAAATGAGCCCTTTACTCCTTCGCTGGGCGTTACACTCACTTGGAAGGAACCTTACATTCTTATCATTGCTAAGTCACACCATTGGATAAGGAGTCCCTTCCACCTTTATATTCTCTATATAGGGGCGGTTAATGGGTTATTTCTGTGTATAGTGGGTTTCACCAATTTAGAGGCAGCTTCTTATACCACTGCAGAACTGTATCTGTGGGGTAGCCAAAAATGAAGGACCCGTAATTATCTGTACCAAATAATTTACAAAGGAGAACAGTGAAATAAAGAAGAGGTGCTAAACATCCATACAACTCCAAATACTCTATTAAGAGAAAAGGAGGCACGGTTCCCAACACCCACTGACAGACTACAATGGGAGTTGAACACAGTCCTATAACTGCAGCCACATACTGGGCTCACCTGGCTCGGCCATGCTAACTGGATCGACTTGCTTCCGCTCCAGACCTCCTCTCCAGTCTCGATCCAAAGCTCCAAGCAGTCTAGTCCAAGCCTTCGATGAAATGTGGCCCTCTATCCTCATTGGTTCTGACTCGCTTGAAAAAAGGTCTCTCATCCAAGATGGCCTAGGACCTCTGGATGCCTGAGCACTTGCCCATGCTGACCTCCTATCTGCCTCCGCTGCTGTCTGTCCAGACTCTGGACCGCTGAGGGTCTGGGTTGCTGCTCCACCAGGTTCCGGTGGGGAGTGATGTTTGGCCTCCAACGCTCTGGAAGCGGTCCATTTATTGGTGCCATCCAGATGTGAGGGTGTCCTGGTTCTTGCACCCCTTGGCTCCAGCAGGGTTACAAGTATCCTCATAGCTGGTTCTGAGGAGGCTTCACCTCGTGTCTGGTGGTTCTGATAGGTCTGGGTCTCTTGGCTCTCCTGACAGAGTCTCAGCAGGCCTTGCTGTTCCTTGTTCCAGTGCATCTAAACCCAGAGAGCTTCTGGTTGCACGTGATGCACTTGTCACTATCACCATCTGTTCGGATCGGTTCAGAGCTCAAACTCCTTTCTATTCTGATGGGGATTATGTCCTTCCCGGTTCAGGAGGGGTCTCAGTGCCTTGGGTCTGAACTGAAGAAGCATCTTGTTCGTGGAAAGTGTGATAGCCAGCAATTTTGTTACGAGGTGACCTAGCATGTATTAATCGACCTTGAGATCCACCACCATCTCTGCCAGGTTCTGGCAGCGTCTGGGGTTCTGCCTTAGACAGTTCTGAGGGGATATGTGTTTCTGTCTGCCCAGCCTCTGGCCTCCAGGGTTGCGAGGATGTAAAATCTTCAGATCTCCTTGATTCTGAAGAGACCAGCACCTTCACCATCTCTGATCCTGGTGGGATACGAGTTTCCGCACTCGTTGGTTCTGATAGGATGCGATTTTCCGGTTCCGCTCTCTCTAGTTCTGATGGGATATGAGCGCTCTTGTAACCTTCTGAATGGATGCTGGCCTGTTCTTTTTGTCTTCCTGATGCTATGTGAGTGTATGTTTCTTGTCTACTTGATTCATATGGAATATACATGTGTTCTTCTGCCATCTCTGGTTCTGACGAGATGTGAATACGTGCACCGCATCCCCTTGTTTGAGATGGGGTGTGAGTTTGTGCTTCCTGTCTGCCTGGCTCATATAGAATGTTATTTTGTACCTCTCGCCTCCTTGCTTCTGTTGAGACGTGAGAGTGTGCTTTCCTCATCCCTGGTGTAACGTTGGCCTGCATGCTCTCCTGCGTAGATGAGTCCATTATTTGCGAGATGTTGTGACCTGACTCCTGCTCTGGATTCCAATTGGTCACAAATGTTGTCCTCTCTCTTTCCGACGGGGTGTACTGAGTTACCACCCCTCCAGAGTGAGCGTAGTCCCTTCGCCTCACTGCTACAGAGATTGGCCCCTCTGTTTTCCCTCCCTCTCTCGGACTGTGAAGCATCCTCTCTCTGGCTCTCCAGGATGCTCCTGCCATCTCGCTGTCGGCCCGGGCATTTCCCAGGCTCGGATGTGAGGTTCTAACGAGGCTGTGAGTTGAAGACCCACCCGGACCCGATGCACCTGGGTTTGTGGGAGAATATAAGGGTTGCGGGATTAGGATAGATAGGCGCTTCCTGCCATTTGTTCAGCCTTTGGATTGCTGGTTCGGGTCTGTCCAAGGAGAGCCCGGTGAAGTAGAACCAGAGGGGGGTAGAAGAAACAGTAGCATCAGCAGGGCAGGGGGCTGCCCCTCAGCACAGAGGAGCATGGTGCGGAGCAGCGAGCTCAGACCTGGGGCATGGCACAAAAACACAATACTTTCACCAAGGGGAGGTAAAACACGAGCAGAGGGAGAGCCCAACCAAGGGCACAGGGGCATCATCGCGAGCAGCCGGGCTTTGAAAGTTCTCCCGCGGTCAGGGGCTGACTGTAGTGGGGGCTGCTTGCATCTGCTGACTCCGAGCAGTGGTTGGAGCAGAGGGAAGCTGCCAGTGACTGGTTGGCTGATCACACTGATACTAGTACGGAGCCCAAGCTGGGCCTGGCAGGGCAACTTGGGAAGGCTAGCCAGACAGGGCCCTGGGCTATTAATAATTTTTAAATTATGGCCGGTCAGTGATGGACTAGGTCGACCTCGGACGGTCATTTTCAGCGAGGCGTCTGGTCTGCCTGGGTCTGACCTGGTAACAGTAAAGGATCTTCAATCTAGGCTCACGCGCACGCCGCACTTTTAAGGCTGCAAGCATGTTAGCATGAACGGCGCTGCGGCCGCACCAGTATTCAAATCAGTGCATTGCTCACAAGTCACGACACCACCAGCCTTTGAACCACTCCTGAAACCCACGCAGGCGCGTCGCGCAGACAACTGCGTGCCACGCCCCCACTAACCATTTTAGCCTCAGAGAGTAGAGGCCTGGAGGGGCCGGCCCAAGGCGTGCACCATTAACTCAAGAGGCTCAGACTGAGGCCCGGCCGGGACCCACGCGTGCGCACTGCACAGCAGTTGCGCACCATTACTTTAGTCAAAGTCAAAGACCGAGCCTCTGAGGCCTGGCGGGAGTGTCCGTGCACCTGTGCACCACCATTTAAAGTCAGTGAAAGGGGCCCCTGGAGCGCAGCGCTCCCCCACCGCCCTGTCCCACCCTCGCAACTGTGTTACGCCCCTGCCGTGTGCACCCTTTAATTTAATTAGGTCGGCCTGGCCGGGTGTGCCGTGCGCACTGCGCACCATTAAAATAATGTCTTAATAAATAAAGGGAGGGGGCCCCTGGAGCGTGGGGGCCCCTGGAGCGTGGGGGCCCCCCCGCAACGCGTGGTCTGCGGGGGCCTGTGTTACGCCCCTGATTGAGTGACCGGATACGTTTTTGGGAGAAGGCTTATGCTATAGTTCGTGGTAATACTCAAAACTTTGAACAACAGATTCTAACCTCTTCATTGTTGCACATCCCTATCAGTTAACCAATAGAAAACTCTAGAATATTATGATCACCCACACCTACAAACACATGTATAAGTCTCTAATATTGCCCTACGTTCTTTCATATTAACATCTTTGTCTTCAGCTGGATGTCTTGTCTAGCCTACTACCCATTTCAATTCCATGAAAAATGAATCCTATTGCTTGCTCACAAGTCAGATGCCATCATGCTGTAGCTTTATGACATCAGAGCACCTCATGACCAATCGCCCTGGGTGACAACAACACAGAACAATGAGACATCAGCAATTCCGCCCTAGTTGACTATCTGCTATTATGACTGCAAGGCAAGGCGGAAGTGTATTGGGAAAGTACTCTGCACCATTGAAAGCACTGGGCTCCCCTTTTGAAAGTGGGTAGGAGTGACAAGAACACAGAGAATGCTAAAGCGCAATCCATCGAGAGTATCAGAGTCCCACATACAGAGCGCAGGGAGGCAGGGTAAATAAGCTTCCCGCGTTTTAAAGTAAGTCAATCGCTCTAACATGAGACAACTCTTTCCAGCCTCAAAGACTCTAATTTCCTGTGATGATAAATTGCTAGCACTAGTATCTGAAGTAGGATTTGCAGCCTTGTAGACAGTCAGCGTCTTCCATAAACTACCATGATGCCAATAGCGTCATCCATATCTCTTCAGTCGTGACAAATAATATTTATGACGAAGACCCCACTAAAAGGTGCTGAGAGCCGTCAGACGCCCTGAACTTCTTTCAATGACAAGCAAAGCAATTAAATGAGAGTTTAACCTACCATGTAAATTGATAAAGGAAGTCACAGGCTGACAATGTTTTTTTTTTCTTTTGGGTCTCAGCAAGGCAGAGAAATGGTTTCCGGCATCACTCCCTCTGCTGGTCATTCAGTATATTCTGCAGATGGAAAAGTCCATTGTTTGTCTTGTAATAGAACTTGAATATTTCTAAACTAATGCAACACAACAAATACATTTGTATAATGTGTTAATAATCAGTACAATGGCGCCTGTAACAATGCAAAAATCCACGGCTCACTAAAAATTCAAATCTCAGTTTTATTTTAAACCTAGCATACATCCCTCAATCCATAGCCTTATTTGCTATGACTATACACCATTCTAGCACCTATATTAGGATGTAAATAAAAATATGTCAATGCTAGCCATGTGACAGGTAAGCATGGGCGGAAAATCCGTTCCGCTCGCGGATTTTGCGGATTTTCGGTAAATTCGCAATCCGCGAACTCCCGCGAATTTACCCAAAATCAGCAAATCCGCGAGCGGCGGATTTTTCCGGGGGCAAAAGTTCAAGCCTGCCCTGTTGTAACTATTTTAGGATGCCGCCGGCAAGCTGCCAGCGCCATCCTAAAATAGTTACTAAGTTAGCTTCAACAGGAAGCTCTAATAGATAAAATAAAGCAGGTGCTCGCAACTGCTTTATTTTATCTATTAGAGCTTCCTGTTGAAGCTAATTTAGTAAGTATTTTAGGATGGCGCTGGCAGCTTGCCGGCGCCATCCTAAAATATTTACAAATGCCCTTCCTGTGACCCTTCCTGTGGAGCTTTTTCTCTTCATCTGCTGAACTGATCTTTCTCTGACCTTTTATGCACACAAGAGGCATGTGAACTCGCATGGAAGCCCCGCACGTTTGGCCCCGCGCACACACTCGCGGTTTGCACCGTCTTCCCGCCATTCACCCACTATGATGGACAGCTCACTCAAGGGACCCCTGCGCCCTTCGGGGCGATTGCATAGTAACACACACATGGTCGCTCGAACTAGTTGATGCTCAAATTCAGTGACTCATTCATTAGCCCAAAAACAATCATGAGCGTCTTCGAGGCTGGACAGGTGTGCCTCTTCCCAAATCTACCGTGGAAAGTCAGCTGTGATGCTGGGTAGAGGCCTTTGCATCCTTGACTTTCATGAGCGCAATCCCCGTGCTGTTCCTGTGACCAGGAGCTTCTTTCTCTTCATATTATTGTGTTCGCACGGGTTGCTGCAAGTTCGCACGCGTTTTGTACAATTTCGCAATTTGCGAAATTGTACAAAACCCTCGCGAACTTGCAGAAACCCGTGCGAACATAAAAAAAAAAAATCCGCAAATTCGCGAGAATTCGCGGATTTTGCGGATTGCGAGTTCGCAAATCCGCAAAATCCGCGAACGCGAGATCCGCAAAATTCGCCCATGCTTAGTGACAGGGTATCCTTCTCACTGCAATTCTGTTAGGTTATGGTACAGCAATACCTATTGAGTGACCTGATACGTTTTTGGGAGAAGGCCTATGCTATAGTTAGTGGTAATACTCAAAACTTTGAACAACAGATTCTAACCTCTTCATTGTTGCACATCCCTATCAGTTAACCAATAGCAAACTCTAGAATATTATGATCACCCACACCTACAAACACATGTATAAGTCTCTAATAATGCCCTACGTTCTTTCATTTTAACATCTTTGTCTTCAGCTGGATGTCTTGTCTAGCCTACTACCCATTTCAATTCCATGAAAAATGAATCCTATTGCTTGCTCACAAGTCAGATGCCATCATGCTGTAGCTTTATGACATCAGAGCACCTCATGACCAATCGCCCTGGGTGACAACAACACAGAACAATGAGACATCAGCAATTCCGCACTAGTTGACTATCTGCTATTATGACTGCAAGGCAAGGCGGAAGTGTATTGGGAAAGTACTCTGCACCATTGAAAGCACTGGGCTCCCCTTTTGAAAGTGAGTTAGTGTGGCAAGAACACAGAGAATGCTAAAGCGCAATCCATCGAGAGTATCAGAGTCCCACATACAGAGCGCAGGGAGGCAGGGTAAATAAGCTTCCCGCGTTTTAAAGTAAGTCAATCGCTCTAACATAAGACAACTCTTTCCAGCCTCAAAGACTCTAATTTCCTGTGATGATAAATTGCTAGCACTTGTATCGGAAGTAGGATTTTTAGCCTTGTAGACAGTCAGCGTCTTTCATAAACTATCATGATGCCAATAGCGTCATCAATATCTCTTCAGTTGTGACAAATAATATTTATGCCGAAGACCCCACTAAAAGGTGCTGAGAGCCGTCAGACGCCCTGAACTTCTTTCAATGACAAGCAAAGCAATTAAATTAGAGTTTAACCTACCATGTAAATTGATAAAGGAAGTCACAGGCTGACAATGTTTTTTTTTTCTTTTGGGTCTCAGCAAGGCAGAGAAATGGTTTCCGGCATCACTCCCTCTGCTGGTCATTCAGTATATTCTGCAAATGGAAAAGTCCATTGTTTGTCTATTAATAGAACTTGAATATTTCTAAACTAATGCAACACAACAAATACATTTGTATAATGTGTTAATAATCAGTACTATGGCACCTGTAACAATGCAAAAATCCACAGCTCACTAAAAATTCAAATCTCAGTTTTATTTTCAACCTAGCATACATCCCTCAATCCATAGCCTTATTTGCTATGACTCTATACACCATTCCATCACCTATATTAGGATGTAAATAAAAAGATGTCAATGCTAGCCATGTGACAGGGTATCCTTCTCACTGCAATTCTGTTAGGTTATGGTACAGCAATACCTATTGAGTGACCGGATACGTTTTTGGGAGAAGGCTTATGCTATAGTTAGTGGTAATAATCAAAACTTTGAACAACAGATTCTAACCTCTTCATTGTTGCACATCCCTATCAGTTAAACAATAGCAAACTCTAGAATATTATGATCACCCACACCTACAAACACAAGTATAAGTCTCTAATAATGCCCTACGTTCTTTCATTTTAACTTCTTTGTCTTCAGCTGGATGTCTTGTCTAGCCTACTACCCATTTCAATTCCATGAAAAATGAATCCTATTGCTTGCTCACAAGTCAGATGCCATCATGCTGTAGCTTTATGACATCAGAGCACCTCATGACCAATCGCCCTGGGTGACAACAACACAGAACAATGAGACATCAGCAATTCCGCCCTAGTTGACCATCTGCTATTATGACTGCAAGGCAAGGCGGAAGTGTTTTGGGAAAGTACTCTGCACCATTGAAAGCACTGGGCTCCCCTTTTGAAAGTGGGTTAGAGTGACAAGAACACAGAGAATGCTAAAGCCCAATCCATCGAGAGTATCAGAGTCCCACATACAGAGCGCAGGGAGGCAGGGTAAATAAGCTTCCTGCGTTTTAAAGTAAGTCAATCGCTCTAACATAAGACAACTCTTTCCAGCCTCAAAGACTCTAATTTCCTGTGATGATAAATTGCTAGCACTAGTATCTGAAGTAGGATTTTCAGCCTTGTAGACAGTCAGCATCTTTCACTAACTACCATGATGCCAATAGCGTCATCCATATCTCTTCAGTCGTGACAAATAATGTTTATGCCGAAGACCCCACTAAAAGGTGCTGAGAGCCGTCAGACGCCCTGAACTTCTTTCAATGACAAGCAAAGCAATTAAATGAGAGTTTAACCTATCATGTAAATTGATAAAGGAAGTCAAAGGCTGACAATGTTTTTTTGTTTTTTTTGGTCTCAGCAAGGCAGAGAAATGGTTTCCGGCATCACTCCCTTTGCTGGTCATTCAGTATATTCTGCAGATGGAAAAGTCCACTGTTAGTCTATTAATAGAACTTGAATATTTCCAAACTAATGCAACACCACAAATATATTTGTATAATGTGCCAATAATCAGTACTATGGCGCCTGTAACAATGCAAAAATCAACAGCTCAATAAAATTCAAATCTCAGTTTTATTTTCAACCTAGCATACATCCCTCAATCCATAGCCTTATTTGCTATGACTCTATACACCATTCCATCACCTATATTAGGATGTAAATAAAAAGATGTCAATGCTAGCCATGTGACAGGGTATCCTTCTCACTGCAATTCTGTTAGGTTATGGTACAGCAATACCTATTGAGTGCAGTGGCGTAACAAAACGTGAGGGGGCCCCCCTGCAAGATTTGCTGAAGGGGCCCCTCACACTCACATCAGTAAGGGCTGAGGGGTCCCCTTCAACCAGGTAAGCCTTGGGCCCCCCGCACTGCGGAGGCTGTGGGGGCGTTTGTTACACCCCTGGAGTCCTACCATACTAGGGAAAGCATGGGCAAGTCTTACCATACAAAGGGAGCATGATCGAGTCTTACCATACCAGGGAAAGCATGGGCGAGTCATATCATACTAGAGAAAGCATGGTGAATCTTACCATACTAGAGAAAGCATGAGCGAGTCTTACAATACTAAGGAAGCATAATCCAGTCTTACCATACTAGAGAAAGCATGGCGAATCTTACCATACTAGAGAAAGCATGAGCGAATCTTACCATACTAGGGAAAGCATGGCGAATCTTACCATACTAGAGAAAGCATGAACGAGTCTTACCATACTAGGGAAAGCATGGGCGAGTCTTACCATACTAGAGAAAGCATGGGCGAATCTTACCATACTAGAGAAAGCATGGGCGAGTCTTACCATACTAGGGAAAGCATGGGCGAGTCATACCATACTAGAGAAAGCATGGCGAATCTTACCATACTAGAGAAAGCATGAGCGAGTCTTACCATACTAGGGAAAGCATGGGCGAGTCTTACCATACTAGAGAAAGCATGGGCGAATCTTACCATACTAGAGAAAGCATGGGCGAGTCTAACCATTCTAAGAAAGCATCAGCGAGTCTTACCATACTAGAGAAAGCATGGGCGAGTCTTACCATACTAAGGAAGCATGAGCGAGTCTTACCATACTAGGGAAAGCATGAGCGAGTTTTATCATACTAGAGAAAGCATGGGCGAGTTTTACCATACTAGGGAAAGCATGGGTGAGTCTTACCATACTAGAGAAAGTGTGAGCGAGTCTTACCATACTACGGAAAGCATGGGCGAGTCTTACCATACTAGGGAAAGCATGAGGGAGTCTTACCATACTAGGGAAAGCATGGGCGAGTCTTACCATACTAGAGAAAGCATGGGTGAATCTTACCATACTAGAGAAAGCATGGGCGAGTCTTACCATTCTAAGAAAGCATCAGCGAGTCTTACCATACTAGAGAAAGCATGGGCGAGTCTTACCATACTAGGGAAAGCATGAGCGAGTTTTATCATACTAGAGAAAGCATGGGCGAGTCTTACCATACTAGAGAAAGCATGAGTGATTCTTACCACTAGAGAAAGCATGGGGGAGTGTTATGATACTAAGGAAAGAGACCATTCTCCTACCACGGAGATACCAATTGAATAGGAAACTTAATTCCTATCACTATAAAGACATCTAGAGAAGTAGGAGCCTCTACTTGCCATTAGAAGGGAGTTACTTAGATGGGGAAGAAGTTCAGGATGCATTTTATTGGTGAAATACACCCACAGGGAAGTAGCTTAGTATTCGTAGCACAAGCGCCTCACACACATCGAGAAGGGTGCCTTCTTTTAAGCAGACACTCCTCAAAGGTGACGAATGACAACAGTTCTATTAGTAATAATGTACACCAATGGGAAAGAAAAGCTTTTAATTCGGATGATTGCAGAGCAAGACCTGTAGAATGGGAGCCCTAATTTCCTGTCAGTACTTAATTACACCAATGTGAAAGGTGAATGGGTGAAGAGTCCTCCTTCCAATCCGCAGGGAGTTACACCAGTAGAAAAGAGCCCAACATTTCTACCATTAGTGAGTTACATCAACGTTTAAGGAGTCCAACATGTGCTCCATTAGAGCAGAGGTCTTCAAACTTTTTGATGCCGAGACCCCCTTGTAAAACCTTTTTAGGCTTAAGGACCTCCTTCCAACAAAAGTTTCTAGAAACTGGTACTCCTCATCATCAACAACTATCGACAACCATAAATGCGCCTGTTAGACCTCATCACATCCATTCATCATTCATCCACCCACACTTTCACACATCCATCCATCCTTCATTCATCCACCCTTTCATCCTTGCATCCATACATCCATCATCCATCCATCCATCCTTTACCCATCCATCCATCCATCCATCCATCATTCATCTACCCACCTTTTCACACATCCATCCATCATTCATCCATGCAACCTTGTATCCATCCATACATCCATCCTTCATCCATCCACCCTTTCATCCTTCCATCCATACATCCTTCATTCATCCACCCTTTCATCCATCCTTCATCCATCCACCTTTTCATCCTTCCATCCATACATCCATCCTTCATCCATCCACCATTTCATCCATCCATCCATCCATCCATCCATCCTTCCTTTCATGCATCCTTCATCCATCCACCTTTTCATCCTTCCATCCATACATCCATCCTTCATCCATCCATCCACCCTTTCATCCTTCCATCCAAACATCCATCCTTCATCCATCCACCCTTTCATCCTTCCATCCATACATCCATCCTTCATCCATCCACCCTTTCATGCTTCCATTCATACATCCATCCTTCATCCATCCACCCTTTCATCCATCCTTCCATCCTTCATCCACCCACCCTTTCATCCTTCCATCCATACATCCATCCTTCATCCATCCACCCTTTCATCCATCCATCCATCCTTCATCCACCCACCCTTTCATCCATCCATCCATTCACCCATCATTCATCCACCCACCCACCTTTTCACACATCCATCCATCATGATCCATGCAACCTTTTATCCATCCATAGATCCATCCTTCATCCATCAACCGGTTCATCCTTCCTTCCATACATACATCCTTCATCTATCCACCCTTTCATCCATCCAGGCAAGCCCGTCTGCGCCCGTCCGCGCCGGACCCGCGCCCAGCGCCAGTACCCCTGCCCCATTTGCCTCTAAAATATGTTGGTCCTCACAGCAACTGCATTACCTCCGTCATGCTATTTGTGTTCCCTCTACCTGCTGCAACTCCGCTAACCTAGAAAATGCAGCCTATTCCTGCCCTCAATGTAATTTTTCCCTTCCCTTGGTATCTAAAGTACCGTTACGTCACTCAATCATCAATGAATTGCCTCCTATCATATTAAAGGCCGCATTACTTAATTGTAGATCTCTCCCAGCCCATGCCCATGATATCTGGCTATCACTTGATACCTATAATTGGGATTTATTGTTTCTTACCGAAACGTGGATAAAGGACTCCTCCAATCCAGACATCACCTTGGCTACTCCCCCTGGCTACTGTCTCTCTTGCATCAATCGAGACAATTCTAAGACAGGAGGGGGTCTTGCGATTGTCGCTAAATCCCATCTCAAAATTAATTTGACAAAAATCCCTAACCTTGGCCTCATTGAAGCCGCTTATTTTTCTATAATGGACCCTGCGGGTACCATCTGTGCAGGCATACTAGTCTATAACCCCCCTGCGGTTACCTCTTCCTCCCTGACCACTTTGATGCATACTATTGCTGATTTCTCGCTTAAACATCCCCATTTCACTGTTTTAGGAGATTTCAATATTCACGTCGATAATCCTTCTTGCACTCTTGCATCCTCCCTGTTAGATACCTTACAAGGTCTCACCTTGCCCCAATTGGTAACTGGTCTGACCCATATTGCCGGTCATACACTTGACCTCATCTTTTCTAATCTTCCTTCTCTTTCTACCTTTTCCCCCATCCCTTTGACTTGGACCGATCACTTTCTTATTCCTTTTTCTTTCTCGACCCCTTCCCCTCCTCCCCCTATTCCCCTTATTCAAGGAACTAGACGCAAATGGACCAAAGTTACTTGTGTCTCCTTGGAGGCTCATTTTCATTTTCACCTTAAACAGCAAAATGACCTCGATTTTGAAACCTTGAGACTGAACTCGTCTCTCTCCGATGCACTTGACTTGGTTTCCCCTCTTGCTCCTGTTACCTCCTTTAGATCCCGTCCTTCTGCTCCCTGGTTTTCTCCTCTGCTACGCGAAGAGAAGAGCAAATGCAAGCGGCTGGAACGTAAATGGAGATTCAATTACGATCCTTCAGCCAAACTGGCTTACAAATCTGCCCTGAATGCATTTCATAAACTTAAACGCTCCTCAATGAGAACCTACTTCTCCAATCTTATTCAGCAGGCGCAGAATTCTTCTAAAACTCTTTTTTCTATTGTAAAAGATTTCGTTCACCCCCCTGCCTCAAAATCCCTCTGTACCCCCTCACAAGATCTTTGTAATGGATTATCTGATTTTTTTCAAGAAAAGATAATTAAACTCTCCTCTTCCTTTGCAACAACTCTGGACCACCTTGACGATCACCTTTGTCCCTCTTCCTCCTGCTCCTTTAATTCTTTCACTGAGCTTACTTCTGACCTTGCGTTAGCTTTGCTTCGCATTGTTAAGTCTGGTTCCCCTCTGGACCCTGTCCCGGCTAAAGTCATGGGCGTTCTTGCCCCTATTCTAGTGAACCCTTTTCTTTCCATCTGGAATTCCTCTCTGTCACATGGTCATTTTCCTTCAGTATGGAAACAGGCTAGACTTGTCCCCATACTGAAAAAACCTGGTGCCGACCCCTTACTTTTTAGCAACTACCGCCCCATCTCGCTCCTGCCTAAACCTGCTAAGATTTTGGAGAAGGTGGTACAGAAACAAGTGGCGGAGTACCTAGAGTCTAACCAGCTGCTTCATGACTCTCAGTCCGGCTTTAGGTCCGGTTTTAGTACTGAGACCGCACTGCTGGACGTCTCTGAAATTATCAGGGAATCAGTGGATAAGGGCGAGGAGGCCATGTTGGTCCTCCTCGACCTATCCGCGGCTTTTGATACTGTCTCCCATAAAATACTTACCACCCGCCTTCAACAGCTTGGGGTGGGTGGGACAGTTCTGGCATGGATCACCTCTTTTTTGTCTAGCCGCTCTCAAAGGGTTATGATGCACCCTTTTGAATCCGAGGACAAACCTCTCCTGTGTGGAGTGCCCCAGGGCTCTGCTTTGAGTCCACTACTGTTTAATGTTTATGTGGCTCCTTTGGCCAAAGTAGTGGAGTCTTGGGGGGTCAGGGTGGTCTCCTATGCTGATGATACTCAGCTTATTTTTTCATTCCGAGACCATTCTGACTCCCTCTTCTCCAATTTTAGAAACTGCCTTGGAAATATCTGTACCTGGATGTCTGCTAATCATCTTGCCCTGAACACCGATAAAACGGAGGTTCTTTTCTTTAGTAAGAAATCTCCCCCTCCTGCAAACCTCTGGTGGCCTCCCATCTTGAACCCCCCTCCCTCCCCGGTGCAGGCAGCTCGCAATCTTGGCTTCCTTTTTGACAATTCTCTGTCCGGAAGTGTTCAAGTCAACAAAGTAGTAGGGTCCTGTTTCTCCAAACTACGTATGCTCCGGAAAATCTTTCCCTTCCTCCCTCAGTCTTCTCGTAAAACTGTGGTTCAGGCTCTTATCACTACCCACTTAGACTATGCCAACAGTCTATATGCAGGTGCTCCCCTTTACCTCCTTGATCGTCTGCAAATAGTCCAAAATGCGGCAGCCCGGCTTATCGGTAACATCCCGGCCCGTACTTCAGTCAGAGCCTATCGACAAGAACTTCACTGGCTCCCCATTCTACGACGCATTGATTTCAAAATACTGATCCTGACATTTCGGGCAATTCATGGATTCGGCCCGTTATACTTGAGAAAACGTCTCAAAATTTCGGCCTCAGTCAGACATCTTAGATCCAACAATCTGCGTCTGCTGATGGTTCCTAGATTCAAGCTTTCTCGGACTGGCGGCAGATCCTTCACCGTCACTGCCGCCAAGCTCTGGAACGGTCTTCCCCTTGACCTCAGGTTTTGCGAATCTGAGCCGATCTTCCGTCGCAAACTCAAAACCTGGTTGTTCACTAAGCAGTAGGATCAGACTCGATCAATTGCGCCTTTCCTAGTCCTTCTGTATGATTTGATTCTGGTCTCTCTTTATGGGGATAGTCATGTAATCTAGCGCCGGGACACCTCCGCCGGAGGTAGCTGTGCGCTCTATAAGCTTCAAATAAATAAAAATAAATAAATAAAATGATGCATCCACCCACCTTTTCACACCTCCATCCATCATTCATCCATGCAACCTTTTATCCATCCATCCACCCTTTCATCATTACATCCATACATTCATCCTTCATCCATCCACCCTTTCTTCCATCCATTCACCCATCATTCATCCACCCACCTTTTCACACATCCATCCATCATGATCCATGCAACCTTTTATCCATCCATACATCCATCCTTCATCCATCTACCGTTTCATCCTTCCTTCCATCCATACATACATACATCCTTCATCCATCCACCCTTTCATCCATCCATTCACCCATCATTCATCCACCCACCTTTTCACACATCCATCCATCATGATACATGCAACCTTTTATCCATCCATACATCCATCCTTCATCCATCCACCCTTTCATCCATTCATCCACCCACCTTTTCTGTGCCTCTCTCATGCGGGGGGGGGGGGGTCAGTATCTCTCTGCGTCTTCTTCCTTCTTCCTCTCTCATGGGAGGGCATCTCTCTGCCTCCCTGCTAGTGGCGGGGGGCGGACAGGCTGTAACAACATTCACCATGAAGAACAGACTCTCAGCCACATTTCTCCTGCACAGGCGCCAGGTATGAGGGTTCGTGCTTTACAGGCGGGACCCACAGCTCCAGGCGCGCCACGTCCATGGAACTCAAAGGGCTACAGCCTCCTCCCCCAGCCCCCCGCCCCACTTGTGTATGTGAGCCCGGCTGAAACACATTCAGGGACACACACAAAGACACACCCAAGTACTTCACAGGTCTTTAAAAGACCTTTTACTTGTTAATGAGGCTTTGTTGTTTTTCACCCCTCGTGTGAATTAAGCCTCCACCCGACGCCACTAAGGCACAATGACAATCTGTGACCCCCTTCCCAGGACTTCACGACCCCCCTGGGGGTCGCGCCCCACAGATTGAAGACCCCTGCATTAGAGGGTTACATCAATGTGGAAAGAGCCTAATAACCCTACCACGAGTAAGTTAGTGCAGAAGGCTCTCAAAATTCATACCATTAGTGAGTTGCATCAGCTCATAAGGAGCCCAACATGTTTACCCTTAGTGATTTGCCTTAGTGTGGAAGAAGACCAACATTCCTATCACTAGTGAGTTACATCAAATTAGAAGGAGTCCAACATGTTTACCATTAGCGAGTTACAACAATGTGGAAAGAGCTCAACGTTACTACTATTAGTGAGAAATATTTGTTTGGAAAGATCTCAACATTCTTAAATTATTAGTGAGTTGCTTAATCATATATGGAGACCCATCAAAATGTGTATCATTAGTGAGTTACAACAGTTTGGTAAGAGCTCACTACCCCTGCCATTAGTGTGTCACAGGAGTGTAAAAGGACCCCAAAGTTTCTGCCATTTTACTGACATCATTGTGGAAGTAGCTCAACATTCCTACCATTATAATTTACTTCAACGTATGAGGAGCCCACTTGTTTAACATAGTGAGCTACATTTGTGTAGAAGGGAGCCCACATTACTGCTGTTAGTGAGTAACACCTAAATCAAAGAACAAACACTGCTTTCATTAGTGAGTTACAGTGAGATGCGAGAAATTAGATTTTACCAACACTGCTGGGTGTCCCAATGAGAAAGGAGCCCCTTGCTCCCATCCAAATTGGTTGTGGAGTGCACCATTGCTACTCTTAGTGACTTACAACAATGGAAGATAAGTCCAACCATCCATCATTAGTTAGTTACATCAATGTGGAAGTAGACCAACATTCCTAACACTAGTGAGCTACACCAATTGAAAATGAGCCCTTTACTCCTTCGCTGGGCGTTACACTCACTTGGAAGGAACCTTACATTATCATTGCTAAGTCACACCATTGGATAAGGAGTCCCTTCCACCTTTATATTCTCTATATAGGGGCGGTTAATGGGTTATTGCTGTGTATAGTGGGTTTCACCAATTTAGAGGCAGCTACTTATACCACTGCAGAACTGTATCTGTGGGGTAGCCAAAAATGAAGGACCCGTAATTATCTGTACCAAATAATTTACAAAGGAGAACAGTGAAATAAAGAAGAGGTGCTAAACATCCATACAACTCCAAATACTCTATTAAGAGAAAAGGAGGCACCGTTCCCAACATCCACTGACAGACTACAATGGGAGTTGAACACAGTCCTATAACTGCAGACACATACTGGGCTCACCTGGCTCGGCCATGCTAACTGGATCGACTTGCTTCCGCTCCAGACCTCCTCTCCAGTCTCGATCCAAAGCTCCAAGCAGTCTAGTCCAAGCCTTCGATGAAATGTGGCCCTCTATCCTCATTGGTTGTGACTCGCTTGAAAAAGGGTCTCTCATCCAAGATGGCCTAGGACCTCTGGATGCCTGAGCACTTGTCCATGCTGACCTCCTATCTGCCTCAGCTGCTGTCTGTCCAGACTCTGGACCGCTGAGGGTCTGGGTTGCTGCTCCACCAGGTTCCGGTGGGGAGTGATGTTTGGCCTCCAACGCTCTGGAAGCGGTCCATTTATTGGTGCCATCCAGATGTGAGGGTGTCCTGGTTCTTGCACCCCTTGGCTCCAGCAGGGTTACAAGTATCCTCATAGCTGGTTCTGAGGAAGCTTCACCTCGTGTCTGGTGGTTCTGATAGGTCTGGGTCTCTTGGCTCTCCTGACAGAGTCTCAGCAGGCCTTGCTGTTCCTTGTTCCAGTGCATCTAAACCCAGAGAGCTTCTGGTTGCACGTGATGCACTGGTCACTATCACCATCTGTTCGGATCGGTTCAGAGCTCGAACTCCTTTCTATTCTGATGGGGATTATGTCCTTCCCGGTTCAGGAGGGGGTCTCAGTGCCTTGGGTCTGAACTGAAGAAGCATCTTGTTCGTGGAAAGTGTGATAGCCAGCAATTTTGTTACGAGGTGACCTAGCATGTATTAATCGACCTTGAGATCCACCACCATCTCTGCCAGGTTCTGGCAGCGTCTGGGGTTCTGCCTTAGACAGTTCTGAGGGGATATGTGTTTCTGTCTGCCCAGCCTCTGGCCTCCAGGGTTGCGAGGATGTAAAATCTTCAGATCTCCTTGATTCTGAAGAGACCAGCACCTTCACCATCTCTGATCCTGGTGGGATACGAGTTTCCGCACTCGTTGGTTCTGATAGGATGCGATTTTCCGGTTCCGCTCTCTCTAGTTCTGATGGGATATGAGCGCTCTTGTAACCTTCTGAATGGATGCTGGCCTGTTCTTTTTGTCTTCCTGATGCTATGTGAGTGTATGTTTCTTGTCTACTTGATTCATATGGAATATACATGTGTTCTTCTGCCATCTCTGGTTCTGACGAGATGTGAATACGTGCACCGCATCCCCTTGTTTGAGATGGGGTGTGAGTTTGTGCTTCCTGTCTGCCTGGCTCATATAGAATGTTATTTTGTACCTCTCGCCTCCTTGCTTCTGTTGAGACGTGAGAGTGTGCTTTCCTCATCCCTGGTGTAACGTTGGCCTGCATGCTCTCCTGCGTAGATGGGTCCATTATTTGCGAGATGTTGTGACCTGACCCCTGCTCTGGATTCCAATTGGTCACAAATGTTGTCCTCTCTCTTTCCGACGGGGTTTACTGAGTTACCACCCCTCCAGAGTGAGCGTAGTCCCTTCGCCTCACTGCTACAGAGATTGGCCCCTCTGTTTCCCCTCCCTCTCTCGGACTGTGAAGCATCCTCTCTCTGGCTCTCCAGGATGCTCCTGCCGTCTCGCTGTCTGCCCAGGCATTTCCCAGGCTCGGATGTGAGGTTCTAACGAGGCTGTGAGTTGAAGACCCACCCGGACCCGATGCACCTGGGTTTGTGGGAGAATATAAGGGTTGCGGGATTAGGATAGATAGGCGCTTCCCGCCATTTGTTCAGCCTTTGGATCGCTGGTTCGGGTCTGTCCAAGGAGAGCCCGGTGAAGTAGAACCAGAGGGGGGTAGAAGAAACAGTAGCATCAGCAGGGCAGGGGGCTGCCCCTCAGCACAGAGGAGCATGGTGCGGAGCAGCGAGCTCAGACCTGGGGCATGGCACAAAAACACAATACTTTCACCAAGGGGAGGTAAAACACGAGCAGAGGGAGAGCCCAACCAAGGGCACAGGGGCATCATCGCGAGCAGCCGGGCTTTGAAAGTTCTCCCGCGGTCAGGGGCTGACTGTAGTGGGGGCTGCTTGCATCTGCTGACTCCGAGCAGTGGTTGGAGCAGAGGGAAGCTGCCAGTGACTGGTTGGCTGATCACACTGATACTAGTACGGAGCCCAAGCTGGGCCTGGCAGGGCAACTTGGGAAGGCTAGCCAGACAGGGCCCTGGGCTATTAATAATTTTTAAATTATGGCCGGTCAGTGATGGACTAGGTCGACCTCGGACGGTCATTTTCAGTGAGGCGTCTGGTCTGCCTGGGTCTGACCTGGTAACAGTAAAGGATCTTCAATCTAGGCTCACGCGCACGCCGCACTTTTAAGGCCGCAAGCATGTTAGCATGACCGGCGCTGCGGCCGCACCAGTATTCAAATCAGTGCATTGCTCACAAGTCACGACACCACCAGCCTTTGAACCACCCCTGAAACCCACGCAGGCGCGTCGCGCAGACAACTGCGTGCCACGCCCCCACTAACCATTTTAGCCTCAGAGAGTAGAGGCCTGGAGGGGCCGGCCAAAGGCGTGCACCATTAACTCAAGAGGCTCAGACTGAGGCCCGGCCGGGACCCACGCGTGCGCACTGCAGTTGCGCACCATTACTTTAGTCAAAGTCAAAGACCGAGCCTCTAAGGCCTGGCGGGAGTGTCCGTGCACCTGTGCACCACCATTTAAAGTCAGTGAAAGGGGCCCCTGGAGCGCGGCGCTCCCCCACCGCCCTGTCCCCCCCTCGCAACTGTGTTACGCCCCTGCCGTGTGCACCCTTTAATTTAATTAGGTCGGCCTGGCCAGGTGTGCCGTGCGCACTGCGCACCATTAAAATAATGTCTTAATAAATAAAGGGAGGGGGCCCCTGGAGCGTGGGGGCCCCTGGAGCGTGGGGGCCCCTGGAGCGTGGGGGGCCCCCCCGCAACGCGTGGGCTGCGGGGGCCTGTGTTACGCCCCTGATTGAGTGACCTGATACGTTTTTGGGAGAAGGCTTATGCTATAGTTAGTGGTAATACTCAAAACTTTGAACAACAGATTCTAACCTCTTCATTGTTGCACATCCCTATCAGTTAACCAATAGCAAACTCTAGAATATTATGATCACCCACACCTACAAACACATGTATAAGTCTCTAATATTGCCCTACGTTCTTTCATATTAACATCTTTGTCTTCAGCTGGATGTCTTGTCTAGCCTACTACCCATTTCAATTCCATGAAAAATGAATCCTATTGCTTGCTCACAAGTCAGATGCCATCATGCTGTAGCTTTATGACATCAGAGCACCTCATGACCAATCGCCCTGGGTGACAACAACACAGAACAATGAGACATCAGCAATTCCGCCCTAGTTGACTATCTGCTATTATGACTGCAAGGCAAGGTGGAAGTGTACTGGGAAAGTACTCTGCACCATTGAAAGCATTGGGCTCCCCTTTTGAAAGTGGGTTAGAGTGACAAGAACACAGAGAATGCTAAAGCGCAATCCATCGAGAGTATCAGAGTCCCACATACAGAGCGCAGGGAGGCAGGGTAAATAAGCTTCCCGCATTTTAAAGTAAGTCAATTGCTCTAACATAAGACAACTCTTTCCAGCCTCAAAGACTATAATTTCCTGTGATGATAAATTGCTAGCACTAGTATCTGAAGTAGGATTTTCAGCCTTGTAGACAGTCAGCGTCTTTCATAAACTACCATGATGCCAATAGCGTCATCCATATCTCTTCAGTCGTGACAAATAATGTTTATGCCGAAGACCCCTCTAAAAGGTGCTGAGAGCCGTCAGACTCCCTGAACTTCTTTCAATGACAAGCAAAGCAATTAAATGAGAGTTTAACCTACCATGTAAATTGATAAAGGAAGTCAAAGGCTGACAATGTTTTTTTTGTGTCTCAGCAGGGCAAAGAAATGGTTTCCGGCATCACTCCCTCTGCTGGTCATTCAGTTTAATCTGCAGATGGAAAAGTCCACTGTTAGTCTATTAATAGAACTTGAATATTTCTAAATTAATGCAACACAACAAATATATTTGTATAATGTGCCTATAATCAGTACTATGGTGCCTGCGACAATGCGAAAATCCCCAGCTCACTAAAAATTCAAATTTCAGTTTTATTTTCAACCAAGCATACTTCCCTCAATCCATAGCCTTATTTGCTATGACTCTATACACCATTGTAGCACCTATATTAGGATGTAAATAAAAAGATGTCAATGCTAGCCATGTGACAGGGTATCCTTCTCACTGCAATTCTGTTAGGTTATGGTACAGCAATACCTATTGAGTGACCTGATACGTTTTTGGGAGAAGGCTTATGCTATAGTTAGTGGTAATACTCAAAACTTTGAACAACAGATTCGAACCTCTTCATTGTTGCACATCCCTATCAGTTAACCAATAGTAAACTTGAGAATATTATGATCACCCACACCTACAAACATATGCATAAGTCTCTAATAATGCCCTACGTTCTTTCATTTTAACATCTTTGTCCTCAGCTGGATGTCTTGTCTAGCCTACTCCCCATTTCAATTGCATGAAAAATGTATCCTATTGCTTGCTCACAAGTCAGATGCCATCATGCTGTAGCTTTATGACATCAGACCACCTCATGACCAATCGCCCTGGGTGACAACACAGAACAATGAGACATCAGCAATTCCGCCCTAGTGGACTATCTGCTATTATGACGGCCAGGCAAGGTGGAAGTGTATTGGGAAAGTACTCTGCACCATTGAAAGCACTAGGCTCCCCTTTTGAAAGTGGGTTAGAGAGACAAGAACACAGAGTATCCTAAAGCGCAATCCATCAAGAGTATCAGAATCCCACATACAGACCGCAGGGAGGCAGGGTAAATAAGCATCCCACGTTTTAAAGTAAGTCATTCGCTCTAACATTAGACAACTAATTCCAGCCTCAAAGACACTAATTTCCTGTGATGATGAATTGCTAGCACTAGTATCTGAAGTAGGATTTTCATCCTTGTAGACAGTCAACGTCTTTCATAAACTATCATGATGCCAATAGCGTCATCCATATCGCTTCAGTCGTGACAAATAATGTTTATGCCGAAGATCCCACTAAAAGGTGCTGAGAGCCGTCAGACGCCCTGAACTTCTTTCAATGACAAGCAAATCAATTAAATGAAAGTTTACCCTATCATGCAAATTGATAAAGGAAGTCGAAGGCTGACAATGTTTTTTTTGTGTCTCAGCAAGGCAAAGAAATGGTTTCCGGCAGCACTCCCTCTGCTGGGTATTCAGTTTAATCTGCAGATGGAAAAGTCCACTGTTGGTCTATTAATAGAACTTGAATATTTCTAAACTAATGCAACACAACAAATACATTTGTATAATGTGTTAATAATCAGTACTATGGCGCCTGTAACAATGCAAAAATCCACAGCTCACTAAAAATTCAAATCTCAGTTTTATTTTCAACCTAGCATACATCCCTCAATCCATAGCCTTATTTGCTATGACTCTATACACCATTCTAGCACCTATATTAGGATGTAAATAAAAAGATGTCAATGCTAGCCATGTGACAGGGTATCCTTCTCACTGCAATTCTGGTAGGTTATGGTACAGCAATACCTATTGAGTGACCTGATACGTTTTTGGGAGAAGGCTTATGCTATATTTAGTGGTAATAATCAAAACTTTGAACAACAGATTCTAACCTCTTCATTGTTGCACATCCCTATCAGTTAACCAATAGCAAACTCTAGAATATTATGATCACCCACACCTACAAACACAAGTATAAGTCTCTAATAATGCCCTACGTTCTTTCATTTTAACTTCTTTGTCTTCAGCTGGATGTCTTGTCTAGCCTACTCCCCATTTCAATTCCATGAAAAATGTATCCTATTGCTTGCTCACAAGTCAGATGCCATCATGCTGTAGCTTTATGACATCAGAGCACCTCATGACCAATCGCCCTGGGTGACAACACAGAACAATGAGACATCAGCAATTCCGCCCTAGTTGACTATCTGCTATTATGACTGCAAGGCAAGGTGGAAGTGTAATGGGAAAGTACTCTGCACCATTGAAAGCACTGAGCTCCCCTTTTGAAAGTGGGTTAGAGTGACAAGAACACAAAGTATTCTAAAGAGCAATCCATCGAGAGTATCAGAGTCCCACATAAAGAGCGCAGGGAGGCAGGGTAAATAAGCTTCCCGCGTTTCAAAGTAAGTCAATCGCTCTAACATAAGACACCTCATTCCAGCCTCAAAGACACTAATTTCCTGTGATGATAAATTGCTAGCACTAGCATCTGAAGTAGGATTTTCAGCCTTGTAGACAGTCAACGTCTTTCATGAACTATCATGATGCCAATAGCGTCATCCATATCGCTTCAGTCGTGACAAATAATGTTTATGCCGAAGATCCCACTGAAAGGTGCTGAGAGCCGTCAGACGCCCTGAACTTCTTTCAATGACAAGCAAATCAATAAATGAGAGTTTAACCTACCATGTAAATTGATAAAGGAATTCGAAGGCTGACAATGTTTTTTTTTGTGTCTCAGCAAGGCAAAGAAATGGTTTCCGGCAACACTCCCTCTGCTGGTCATTCAGTTTAATCTGCAGATGGAAAAGTCCACTGTTAGTCTATTAATAGAACTTGAATATTTCTAAACTAATGCAACACAACAAATACATTTGTATAATGTGTTAATAATCAGTACTATGGCGCCTGTAACAATGCAAAAATCCACAGCTCACTAAAAATTCAAATCTCAGTTTTATTTTCAACCTAGCATACTTCCCTCAATCCATAGCCTTATTTGCTATGACTCTATACATCATTCTAGCACCTATATTAGGATGTAAATAAAAAGATGTCAATGCTAGCCATGTGACAGGGCATCCTTCTCACTGCAATTCTGTTAGGTTATGGTACAGCAATACCTATTGAGTGACCTGATACGTTTTTGGGAGAAGGCTTATGCTATAGTTAGTGGTAATACTCAAAACTTTGAACAACAGATTCTAACCTCTTCATTGTTGCACATCCCTATCAGTTAACCAATAGCAAACTCTAGAATAATATGATCACCCACACCTACAAACACATGTATAAGTCTCTAATAATGCCCTACGTTCTTTCATTTTAACTTCTTTGTCTTCAGCTGGATGTCTTGTCTAGCCTACTACCCATTTCAATTCCATGAAAAATGAATCCTATTGCTTGCTCACAAGTCAGATGCCATCATGCTGTAGCTTTATGACATCAGAGCACCTCATGACCAATCGCCCTGGGTGACAACACAGAACAATGAGACATCAGCAATTCCGCCCTAGTGGACTATCTGCTATTATGACTGCCAGGCAAGGTGGAAGTGTATTGGGAAAGTACTCTGCACCATTGAAAGCACTGAGCTACCCTTTTGAAAGTGGGTTAGAGTGACAAGAACACAAAGTATCCTAAAGAGCAATCCATCGAGAGTATCAGAGTCCCACATAAAGAGCGCAGGGAGGCAGGGTAAATAAGCTTCCCGCGTTTCAAAGTAAGTCAATCGCTCTAACATAAGACACCTCATTCCAGCCTCAAAGACACTAATTCCTGTGAGGATAAATTGCTAGCACTAGCATCTGAAGTAGGATTTTCAGCCTTGTAGACAGTCAACGTCTTTCATAAACTATCATGATGCCAATAGCGTCATCCATATCGCTTCGTGACAAATAATATTTATGCGGAAGACCCCACTAAAAGGTGCTGAGAGCCGTCAGACGCCCTGAACTTCTTTCAATGACAAGCAAAGCAATTAAATGAGAGTTTAACCTACCATGTAAATTGAGAAAGGAAGTTGAAGGCTGACAATGTTTTTTGGGGGTTTTTTGGGTCTCAGCAAGGCAGAGAAATGGTTTCCGGCATCACTCCCTCTGCTGGTCATTCAGTTTAATCTGCAAATGGAAAAGTCCACTGTTAGTCTAATAGAACTTGAATATTTCTAAACTAATGCAACACAACAAATACATTTGTATAATGTGTTAATAATCAGTACTATGGCGCCTGTAACAATGCAAAAATCCACAGCTCACTAAAAATTCAAATCTCAATTTTATTTTCAACCTAGCATACTTTCCTCAATCCAAAGCCTTATTTGCTATGACTCTCTACACCATTCTAGCACCTACATTAGGATGTAAATAAAAAGATGTCAATGCTAGCCATGTGACAGGGTATCCTTTTCACTGCAATTCTGTTAGGTTATGGTACAGCAATACCTATTGAGTGACCTGATACGTTTTTGGGAGAAGGCTTATGCTATAGTTAGTGGTAATACTCAAAACTTTGAACAACAGATTCTAACCTCTTCATTGTTGCACATCCCTATCAGTTAACCAATAGCAAACTCTAGAATATTATGATCACCCACACCTACAAACACATGTATAAGTCTCTAATAATGCCCTACGTTCTTTCATTTTAACATCTTTGTCTTCAGCTGGATGTCTTGTCTAGCCTACTACCCATTTCAATTCCATAAAAAATTAATCCTATTGCATGCTCACAAGTCAGATGCCATCATGCTGTAGCTTTATGACATCAGAGCACCTCATGACCAATCGCCCTGGGTGACAACACAGAACAATGAGACATCAGCAATTCCGCCCTAGTTGACTATCTGCTATTATGACTGCAAGGCAAGGTGGAAGTATATTGGGAAAGTACTCTGCACCATTGAAAGCACTGAGCTCCCCTTTTGAAAGTGGATTAGAGTGACAAGAACACAAAGTATCCTAAAGAGCAATCCATCGAGAGTATCAGAGTCCCACATAAAGAGCGCAGGGAGGCAGGGTAAATAAGCTTCCCGCGTTTCAAAGTAAGTCAATCGCTCTAACATAAGACACGTCATTCCAGCCTCAAAGACACTAATTTCCTGTGATGATAAATTGCTAGCACTAGTATCTGAAGTAGGATTTTCAGCCTTGTAGACAGTCAACGTCTTTCATAAACTATCATGATGCCAATAGCGTCATCCATATCGCTTCAGTCGTGACAAATAATGTTTATGCCGAAGATCCCACTAAAAGGTGCTGAGAGCCGTCAGACGCCCTGAACTTCTTTCAATGACAAGCAAATCAATTGAATGAGAGTTTAACCTACCATGTAAATTGATAAAGGAAGTCGAAGGCTGACAATGTTTTTTTTGTGTCTCAGCAAGGCAAAGAAATGGTTTCCGGCATCACTCCCTCTGCTGGTCATTCAGTTTAATCTACAGATGGAAAAGTCCACTGTTAGTCTATTAATAGAACTTGAATATTTCTAAATTAATGCAACACAACAAATACATTTGTATAATGTGTTAATAATCAGTACTATGGCGCCTGTAACAATGCAAAAATCCACAGCTCACTAAAAATTCAAATCTCAGTTTTATTTTCAACCTAGCATACATCCCTCAATCCATAGCCTTATTTGCTATGACTCTATAAACCATTCTAGCACCTATATAAGGATGTAAATAAAAAGATGTCAATGCTAGTTATGTGACAGGGTATCCTTCTCACTGCAATTCTGTTAGGTTATGGTACAGCATACAGCAATACCTATTGAGTGACCTGATACGTTTTTGGGAGAAGGCTTATGCTATAGTTAGTGGTAATACTAAAAACTTTGAACAACAGATTCGAACCTCTTCATTGTTGCACATCCCTATCAGTTAACCAATAGTAAACTCGAGAATATTATGATCACCCACACCTACAAACATATGTATAAGTCTCTAATAATGCCCTACGTTCTTTCATTTTAACATCTTTGTCTTCAGCTGGATGTCTTGTCTAGCCTACTACCCATTTCAATTCCATGAAAAATGTATCCTATTTGTTAGACCCGTCTGCTTCTGAGAGTCCCCTCACCACTATGATTTCTTTTGTTCCCCTGTACCTCCCAAAATTTGTCGCTTTTCTTTGTCTACCAGGACCTTTTTGTGTGCTGTTTCAATGGGGCTAGATGTTCCTTGACGCCCAGTTGTTCACAAGGTTTTTGGCACCTATTCACAAGACACCTGGCGAAACCTGTGACATTATAGACTGGGATTGGCAACCTGTATGAATGACCCCAAAATGGTGGCCATCCATTCTCCTCATGAGAGTGACTCCCTGTGGAGCCTCCATGAACCCTGACCTTTCAAGGTTTTGGCGCCCTTTTACTTGGCGCGCATTCCTGACAGGAATTACTTTATTTCCCTCAGGTACACAAAATGGCTGCTCTAGAACCCCAGTATGGTGGCTGTTAGAGACCCAAATACCCCAGTAGTGCCATGTCATTGGCCCAACCCAAAGAAGGTTCTAGAACCTACTGGCACGAGCCAGCACCTCAGGGCACTGGCTATATAAGGTCCAGTCCCTGGCGGCCATTTTAGATGACCAGAAGACTAGATAGGATAATGATGTTCCAGATCTAGGTGAAGAAGGAGATTCCAGACTTGACACCAGATTGACACCTGCCCTGTTGACCCCTGAGGCGGCTGGAAGTGTGGCGGTAGAGCAAGCAAGAGTCACTGGCGTGGATCCTGACTGGCGTTCCAGTCAGCTGTGTGTGCGGTGATCTCGCGCCTATAGCGCCTGCCCAGCGAGTGCCTTGTCACCCCCAAGAGACTGTGGCCGATCTTTCGTGTGCCTCCCCCCCCCCCCCCGGTGGCGAATTACGACTGACTCGGGTCGCGAGGCGAGAGCAAGTTCGCCGCGACCACGAGCGTCTTCTGTGCCCCTTGTGTGACAGGCGCCTCCAGCGAGGAGCTCAGACGTCTCCGAGCTCCACCGGCGTAGAGTGCTTCCTGCGCAGACTGAGGTGAGGTGGTGCGCCGGGGCGGGGAAAGGCCAGCCTTCGTTGGGCGGGACTACTGTCTCTGGCCCTCCCCAGTGGATCGGCGGCTGTAGCTGTGGGCGGGAACCATCCCTGTTTGAGGAAGTCGGAGGGAGGTCCGTGGAGCCCCTGAGAACCCGTCGCGAGGCGAGAGAAGTGCTGAACCCGACTGAATCGCTTTTCGATTGCAGCCGATGTGAGGTGGGCCCGTTTCTTCAGGTGGGAAGCGCTGTTATAGAGGAACTGTGAACCGGCATTTATTTGACTGAGCGCGAAGATTGTGTGACCTCTCCGGCAGCCCCGTTCGGCAGTCTAAAGACTTGGAACTGGTGCCGCCTGAGTGCTAGCGGGGACAGAAACCCCTAGGCGCGCTTAGACCCCCACCGGCAAACAGAGATCTCAACACGGTGGCAGCCGAGTGTAAATGAAGTGTTCACTGCTTTTCCTTGCCTTTTAGATATACGCGCATAACCCCCGTGTGGTTCTTAAAGAGTCCCAGCACTCCCTGTTAAGCCCAGAGAAGCCTGTGTACACTAATGGTGAAATCGTCATAAACTGTAAGAGTAATCTTTCCAATCTGAAATGTATTTGCAAATGTAGTGTTCCTGAAGTATTTAATTGGTGGCAGCGATACCAGAATGAATCTGTAGATGTTCTTGAACTGAACCAGTATTTACTCTGCTACACAGACAGTGATATTTATGCTATTTATTCCCGATATTTATTTTATTTATTGACAATATTTATTCCTGATATTTAATCTATTTATTGATGAACTGTACTCCTAAGCTTACTTATTGAATCTATTCCAAAATCGAAACCCAGCAAATTGTGACCCAAAAGAAATGTAATTGTGCTTTCCAAATTGATCCCCATTCACAACAGAGAATTTTTACATAAAGGAATCGTATTTTTCTACAACAGTGGTGTGGTGTCCTTCTTTTTGGTGGTTGTTCAAGGACATATTATTGGGTCGAAGCCGGCTTAACACGATAGCCTTCACTTGCCTTGACACTTGAGCCAAGCTACCCCCTTTGTGCTGGGCTTGCCCATCGCAGGTCCAACATAAAATTGGTGCTCAGCGGGTGGGATTACGAGCCGTGCTTGTTTTGGACCCCATAATAATTCCGTGTGCGCCACAGGTACACACCCGGAGTTTTCTCCCAGCGGCCCTCCAATTCCATATTTTGTTTTTTCCAAATTCTCTTCTGGAGGTGGGTGGAGGTGACCCTCAGAGTTCCTATCCTTGTAACCTACTTCGAGGTGGTTGTCCACACTTTTCACTGACAAGATGGAATTCGATATGTCAGAGCTGGAGACCTATACCGTGGCGCAGCTCAAAGAGCTCTGTCAAGTAAGGGGAGTGTTCGTTAGGTGAGGGGCCAAAAGAGAGGAGCTCCGCATTAGTCTGCGAGCCTGGGTGGAGGCGCATCCGGAGGGTATGGTAGAGGAGGAGGAGTCAGACAGGGGTACTGTCGTTGAGAGAGCTGCGGAATGTCCCCTGGGGGCGGGTGATATGATAATCAGCCCCAAGGTAGCCTCACGGGAGGGCAGCAGTGCATCAACAGGAGGGTTGTCAGAGACCGAGTTAGCTGATAGAAGAGAGGAAAGACAATTGAGGTGGGAGTTAGCTAAACTGGAGATGGAAGGGAAGAGGATGGAACACGACTTCAAGCTACGAGAACTCGACCTCAGAACCAATAACATCACTCCGGAGGGTGTCAAGTCTAAGGAATTTGCCAGGGAGCTCAAGCCTCACTTACCCAAGGACGTGGTCGCTAGCTATACTGTTGGAGACGACATAGCTAAGTGGCTGGCAGCCTATGAGGTCTCCTTAAGAGCCCATGGGATCCATGAGCAGTATTGGGGTGGTGGATTGTATCGCTACATGCCTCCAACAGGTAGGGATGCCCTATTGGCTATAGACCGTGAGGATCAGGTAGACTACCCCGCCATGAAGGTGGCGCTCATTAGAAAGTTTGGGTTGACCCCCGAGAAATGCCGGCAGAGGTTTAGGGGCAGCCTTAAACTGAGCTCACAGAATTGGGTTGACTTCCTGGATTATGCCAAGAAAGCCCTGGATGGGTGGGTCCAAGGTAGTGAGGTGGAAGACTATCGAGGGTTGTACAATCTCATACTCAAGGAACATCTCCTCGAGAAACGTCTTCCCGAGCTGAGGCAGCACCTGGTAGACAGCAAACTTACTTGCCCCCGTAAGCTTGCTGAGGAGGCGGACATTTGGGTAAGTACCAGAGTGTCCACGAAGGGGACGGGAGGAGATTCTCAGAAGTCCGGACAGGGCGCTCCCCAGAAGAAAGAGGGGGGAGATAATAAGAAACAGGAGTTCTCCAAAGGCCCCCAAAATAACTTTAAGGGGAAAAGTTTCTTCTCTAACTCTAAGGCTAGCCCGCAAAAGAACCCTAATCCTGGCCAGAGTCAGCAGCCAAGGGTTGTCCATTGCTTTGAGTGCGGTGGTATTGGACATTATAAGGGAGACGCGAAATGCCCTAAGAGACCACCCCCTCCCACTGGAGGAAAGGCCCCGGGAGTTGCTAGTGTAGCGCTCGGGGAGGAGATGCCCTTAGTTGAGGGGAAGGAGTGGGCGGGTGTCACCTTAGTGTCCCTGGGTGATCGGGAGATGGTTCCAAAGATCCAGGTGCCCCCAAATACTACCAAGTATGGGCAATGGGTCACCATCAATGGCCATAGAGGGGAAGCTCTGAGAGATACAGGAGCCAGTATGACTATAGTTAGGAGTCATCTGGTGTCCTCAGAGCAGGTGATTCCAGGCGTACTTCATCCATCCGCGATGGCTGACGGCAGAATGAGCCACTATCCCGTGGCTGAGGTTCCCTTTGAGTGGGGAGGGGTTGCAGGTTCACTTCGAGTTGCCGTAAGCCCCGCCGTGCCAGTCGATTGTCTGCTGGGCAGTGATATGGAGCACAATGCTTAGAAGAAGGTGGAATACCGGACTCATTCTGAGATGCTGGGTACACCTGATTGGGCCTGTGTGAGTACCAGGTCGGCGGCTGCTCGGGAGGAGAAGTCGCATGGGTTGGAGCCTGGAACAATGGCCCACCCAGCTGCCGATGAGGGAGCATCTCGAGGACAGGAAGAGCCTGCCTCGATGTCCGTGCCCCGTGAGACGGATAGGCCATCGGAGGAGATGGACCGGGAGTCCGCGGAGGAGGACATGGTTCCATTGGAGGATCTGCCTATCCCCGCTGAGTGGCGAGTGGAGGGAGGACCATCCAGGGAGGAACTGAGCAAGGGACAGAGGGAATGTCCCACCCTCGAGGGTCTGAGGCAACAGGCTGAAGCCCAGGCAGCAGGTAACGAGTCTGGGAACTATCGTGTTTACTGGGAGGATGGACTCCTCTACAGTGAGCCCAGGGCGCCAGTGCACGGACTGTCACGGGCCCTGGTAGTCCCACAGTGTTACCGAGCCTTCCTATTAGAGTTGGCTCACGAGATTCCCTTGGCAGGACACCTGGGACAGGACAGGACCTTGCACGGCTTGTCCCCCACTTTTATTGGCCTCGAATGAGGGTGGCGTCCGATACATAAGTCTACCCGAAAGCCTGCGGAGGAAATGGGACATCCTCCTACCCTGTTTGCTCTTTTCTTACAGGGAAGTGCCGCAGAAGGGAGTGGGCTTTAGCCCCTTCGAGCTTTTGTACGGGCACCCTGTACGTGGACCTCTCAGCCTGGGAAAAGTCTCCTCGGAAAGTTCCCCAGGACGTGGTGAGCTACATGCTGGCCTTCCGGAGCCAAATGGCTAAGTTGTGGAAGCAAGCTTCTGACAACTTGGAAGCCAGCCAGTCTGTGATGAAAGCGTGGTATGACCACAATGCTCACCCAGTGGATCTGGAGCCTGGTCAGGTGTGCGTGATGGAGCCTGGCGAGCTGAGTGCCCTCCAGGACCGTTGGACAGGCCCCTATGAGGTGTTGGAGAAGATGGGCAAGGCTACCTACTTGGTGGACGTGAAGACCCCTCGGCACCCACATCGGGTGTTACATGCCAACCGCCTCAAGCCCCACTACGAGAGGCCCGAAGTCATGTTGGTTATGGTGACTGATGGATCAGAGGAAGAGGACACAGAGCCTCTCCCTGACCTTTTTGCGTCTCAAGAAAAGGATGGGTCGGTGGAGGGAGTGAAACTCTCGCCATCCCTGACTCCTGAGCAGCAGGAGGAATTTCGCCAGGTCTTGGGGTCATTCGGTCCTCTGTTCTCCCTTGTCCCGGGTAAGACCCACCTGTGTACCCATGACGTGGACACAGGAGACAGCCCACCTGTGAAGTCCAAGTCTTACCGGCTGTCTGACAAGGTGAAGGCCAGCATTCGAAGTGAAGTAGCTAAGATGCTGGAGCTAGGGGTCAATGAACCTTCAAGTAGCCCTTGGTCTAGCCCGGTGGTTTTGGTGCCCAAAGCCTCTCCACCTGGCGCCACACCAGAATTACGATTCTGTGTGGATTACCGAGGACTAAATTCGGTAACCAAAACAGATGCTCATCCGATCCCACGGGCGGATGAACTGATTGACCGGTTGGGAGCTGCCCAATATCTCAGTACCATTGACCTCACTGCAGGGTACTGGCAGATTCCCATGACTGCTGGAGCCAAGGAAAGGTCAGCCTTCTCCACACCTGATGGACACTACCAGTTCTGTGTCATGCCCTTCGGGCTCAAGAACGCTCCTGCCACTTTTCAGCGGCTGGTGAACACGATCCTCACCCGGATGGAGTCTTTCTCTGCTGCCGACTTAGATGACATAGCTGTCTTCAGTAGCAGTTGGGAGGATCACTTGCAGGCCGTTCTCCGAACCCTGGAAAGGGCTGGCTTGACAATCGAGGCCAGCAAATGTCAGATTGGACAGGGGTCGGTAGTGTACTTAGGTCACTTGGTGGGTAGGGGAAAGGTGCAGCCCCTTCAGGCGAAGATTGAGGCAATCATGGCCTGGAAACCCCCCAAGACCCAGACTGAGGTCCGAGCCTTCCTGGGCCTCACAGGCTACTACAGACGGTTTGTGAAGGGGTATGGCACTATCGTGGCACCCCTTACTGAACTCACGGCCAAGAAGCAACCAGGAGAGTCATCTGGACGGAGGCTTGTCAGCGAGCCTTTGACACTCTGAAACAAGCATTGTGTAACGCTCCCATCTTGAAGGCTCCAGACTTCACAAAGGAATTCATTGTCCAGACAGATGCATCCGACATTGGCATTGGCATTGGGGCGGTGTTATCGCAACTCAATAAGGAGGGTCTGGATCAACCCGTGGTCTTCCTGTCACGGAGACTGCTTCCCCGGGAACAGAGGTGGAGAACCATTGAGCGGGAAGCCTTTGCGGTGGTCTGGGCACTGAAGAAGCTGCGACCATATTTGTTTGGTTCGCACTTCCTTGTTCAGACAGACCACCGACCCCTTCGCTGGCTCATGCAGATGAAGGGGGAAAACCCCAAACTTTTGAGGTGGTCTATCTCCCTACAGGGAATGGACTTTCGGGTGGAACACAGGCCCGGAGTTGACCACGCCAATGCAGACGGTCTCTCCAGGTATTTCCGGGGTTGGGTAGCTCTCCCCACTTTCAGCTGGGGGGGACGCGTGTTAGACCCGTCTGCTTCTGAGAGTCCCCTCACCACTAGGATTTCTTTTGTTCCCCTGTACCTCCCAAAATTTGTCGCTTTTCTTTGTCTACCAGGACCTTTTTTGTGCTGTTTCAATGGGGCTAGATGTTCCTTGACGCCCAGTTGTTCACAAGGTTTTTGGCACCTATTCACAAGACACCTGGCGAAACCTGTGACATTATAGACTGGGATTGGCAACCTGTATGAATGACCCCAAAATGGTGGCCATCCATTCTCCTCATGAGTGTGACTCCCTGTGGAGCCTCCATGAACCCTGACCTTTCAAGGTTTTGGCGCCCTTTTACTTGGCGCGCATTCCTGACAGGAATTACTTTATTTCCCTCAGGTACACAAAATGGCTGCTCTAGAACCCCAGTATGGTGGCTGTTAGAGACCCAAATACCCCAGTAGTGCCATGTCATTGGCCCAACCCAAAGAAGGTTCTAGAACCTACTGGCACGAGCCAGCACCTCAGGGCACTGGCTATATAAGGTCCAGTCCCTGGCGGCCATTTTAGATGACCAGAAGACTAGATAGGATAATGATGTTCCAGATCTAGGTGAAGAAGGAGATTCCAGACTTGACACCAGATTGACACCTGCCCTGTTGACCCCTGAGGCGGCTGGAAGTGTGGCGGTAGAGCAAGCAAGAGTCACTGGTGTGGATCCTGACTGGCGTTCCAGTCAGCTGTGTGTGCGGTGATCTCGCGCCTATAGCGCCTGCCCAGCGAGTACCTCGTCACCCCCAAGAGACTGTGGCCGATCTTTCGTGTGCCTCCCCGCCCCCCCGGTGGCGAATTACGACTGACTCGGGTCGCGAGGCGAGAGCAGGTTCGCCGTGACCACAAGCGTCTTCTGTGCCCCTTGTGTGACAGGCGCCTCCAGCGAGGAGCTCGGACGTCTCCGAGCTCCACCGGCGTAGAGTGCTTCCTGCGCAGACTGAGGTGAGGTGGTGCGCCGGGGCGGGGAAAGGCCAGCCTTCGTTGGGCGGGACTACTGTCTCTGGCCCTCCCCAGTGGATCAGCGGCTGTAGCTGTGGGCGGGAACCATCCCTGTTTGAGGAAGTCGGAGGGAGGTCCGTGGAGCCCCTGAGAACCCGTCGCGAGGCGAGAGAAGTGCTGAACCCGACTGAATCGCTTTTCGATTGCAGCCGATGTGAGGTGGGCCTGTTTCTTCAGGTGGGAAGCGCTGTTATAAAGGAACTGTGAACCGGCATTTATTTGACTGAGCGCGAAGATTGTGTGACCTCTCCGGCAGCCCCGTTCGGCAGTCTAAAGACTTGGAACTGGTGCCGCCTGAGTGCTAGCGGGGACAGAAACCCCTAGGCGCGCTTAGACCCCCACCGGCAAACAGAGATCTCAACCCGGTGGCAGCCGAGTGTAAATGAAGTGTTCACTGCTTTTCCTTGCCTTTTAGATATACGCGCATAACCCCCGTGTGGTTCTTAAAGAGTCCCAGCACTCCCTGTTAAGCCCAGAGAAGCCTGTGTACACTAATGGTGAAATCGTCATAAACTGTAAGAGTAATCTTTCCAATCTGAAATGTATTTGCAAATGTAGTGTTCCTGAAGTATTTAATTGGAGGCAGCGATACCAGAATGAATCTGTAGATGTTCTTGAACTGAACCAGTATTTACTCTGCTACACAGACAGTGATATTTATGCTATTTATTGAAGATATTTATTCCCAATATTTATTCTATTTATTGACAATATTTATTCCTGATATTTAATCTATTTATTGATGAACTGTACTCCTAAGCTTACTTATTGAATCTATTCCAAAATCGAAACCCAGCAAATTGTGACCCAAAAGAAATGTAATTGTGCTTTCCAAATTGATCCCCATTCACAACAGAGAATTTTTACATAAAGGAATCGTATTTTTCTACAACAGTGGTGTGGTGTCCTTCTTTTTGGTGGTTGTTCAAGGAGATATTATTGGGTCGAAGCCAGCTTAACACGATAGCCTTCACTTGCCTTGACACTTGAGCCAAGCTACCCCCTTTGTGCTGGGCTTGCCCATCGCAGGTCCAACACTATTGCTTTCTCACAAGTCAGATGCCATCATGCTGTAGCTTTATGACATCAGAGCACCTAATGACCAATCGCCCTGGGTGACAACACAGAACATTGAGACATCAGCAATTCCATCCCTAGTTGACTATCTGCTACTATGACTGCAAGGCAAGGTGCAAGTGTATTGGGAAAGTACTCTGCACCATTGAAAGCACTGGGCTCCCCTTTTGAAAGTGGGTTAGAGTGACAAGAACACAAAGTATCCTAAAGAGCAATTCATCGAGAGTATCAGAGTCCCACATACAGAGCGCAGGGAGGCAGGGTAAATAAGCTTCCCGCGTTTCAAAGTAAGTCAATCACTAACATAAGACAACTCATTCCAGCTTCAAAGACACTAATTTCCTGTGATGATAAATTGCTAGCACTAGTATCTGAAGTAGGATTTTCAGCCTTGTAGACAGTCAACGTCTTTCATAAATTATCATGATGCCAATAGCGTCATCCATATTGCTTCGTGACAAATAATATTTATGCGGAAGACCCTACTAAAAGGTGCTGAGAGCCGTCGACGCCCTGAACTTCTTTCAATGACAAGCAAAGCAATTAAATGAGAGTTTAACCTACCATGTAAATTGATAAAGGAAGTCGAAGGCTGACAATGGTTTTTTTGTATCTCAGCAAGGCAGAGAAATGGTTTCCGGCATCACTCCCTCTGTGGGTCATTCAGTTTAATCTGCAGATATAAAAGTCCACTGTTAGTCTATTAATAGAACTTGAATATTTCTAAACTAATGCAACACAACAAATATATTTGTATAATGTGCCAATAATCAGTACTATGGCGCCTGTAACAATGCCAAAATCCACAGCTCACTAAAAATTCAAATCTCAGTTTTATTTTCAACCGAGCATACTTCCCTCAATCCATAGCCTTATTTGCTATGACTCTATACACCATTCTAGCACCTATATTAGGATGTAAATAAAAAGATGTCAATGCTAGCCATGTGACAGGGTATCCTTCTCACTGCAATTCTGTTAGGTTATGGTACAGCAATACCTATTGAGTGACCTGATACGTTTTTGGGAGAAGGCATATGCTATAGTTAGTAGTAATACTAAAAACTTTGAACAACAGATTCAAACCTCTTCATTGTTGCACATCCCTATCAGTTAACCAATAGTAAACTCGAGAATATTATGATCACCCACACCTACAAACATATGTATAAGTCTCTAATAATGCCCTACGTTTTTTCATTTTAACATCTTTGTCTTCAGCTGGATGTCTTGTCTAGCCTACTACCCATTTCAATTCCATAAAAAATGTATCCTATTGCTTGCTCACAAGTCAGATGCCATCATGCTGTAGCTTTATGACATCAGGGCACCTAATGACCAATCGCCCTGGCTGACAACAACACAGAACAATGAGACATCAGCAATTCCATCCCGAGTTGACTATCTGCTATTATGACTGCAAGGCAAGGTGCAAGTGTATTGGGAAAGTACTCTGCACCATAGAAAGCACTGGGCTCCCCTTTTGAAAGTGGGTTAGAGTGACAAGAACACAGCATACCAGCCACAAATAGTTGGTCCCCACAACCACTACATATCATGTATGCACAAAAAAAGACAGAATGTCCCCTTGATGACCATGACCTCCGTACATACCAAGTAACAGATGTTCAAGATATTCCTGAATTCTCAACTACTGCAGGTGCTTTCGTTAGAATTATGTCAAGTCAAGAATTATGACAGAGTGCCAAGAATAGGACCCCTTTCAATCCCCAACCCCTACTCGATACCGGTGACTTCTCATCCCATTGTTCCCTACCCCCACCCATTCCCGTTCCCCTCACCAGCCATCCCTTCCCTTGGAAGCTCTATAATTAAATGTTCCTTGTAGTTTTGCCCTTTTACTCCAGCCCCCTTACCTGGGGAGTCCTGGGCAAGGGCTGTCCGCTGTTTCCAGTACTGGCTGGCCCGTGGTGTCCCCTCTCCTGCGCAGCCTCCACAGCCTCCAGATGGACTTCCATTTTCGGGGCAGGGGCTCCATCAAGACCCTAGGTGGGTAGCCGGCGTGGGCGAGGTCAGCAACTGGTTCAGAGTCGGTGACGGTGGGGCAACCACCTAGGAAGCACTGGGGGCCTGGCGCAAGGTTAGGACGCATAGGCCAGGTAGTATGATTCAGGGAGTTCAAAGTGGCGTGTACCATTACCACTGGGTTGGTAGGACGCAGGATCCGTGGGGGCTGGTGAGTCCATTACTTTCTCCTCCACCTTGAAGTAAGGCATTTACAATCCCAGTCTTAGGAACCAAACGTCAGCAAGGGACAAGGGCCAGGTGATTATCAAAACTGCACCACCAGTGGCACAGGGGAGGCCAGGTGCAGATGTCAAAATCAGAGTTCGGCCCAAAGCTTTTCAACAGAGGCTGGGGGTGCCTGGAGCCACACTGCTTGTAAATTGGTTGTAGAGGCCAGACATTGGGGGTTAGCACCAGTACAGGGGAGCCACAAAGCAGCACCAAACATACACCACCAGTGGCACAGGGTGCAATTTCTACATCTGGTGCACTCTGCTCTCCAATGGGGGGTTTTCTTTTGGGAAACAGGCTTCAGGTGTGGCACCAAAGGTTGCAGGAGGGAGACCAACTCGCTCTATATTGAACTACCAGACCCCATTGGACTAGCAGACTCCCTCATGGGCAAACTTCAGATAGTCATGAATGAAGCCGCCAGGCTAAATTTTAAACTACCTAAGCCAGTGGTTCCCAAACTTTTGACTCCTGAGGACCCCCATTGAGTCACCACTGGAAGCCGGGGACCCTCAAGCAATTTGTATGAGTTAAATTTCAAATATTAAAACAGTAATTCGAAAACAATACACATGTGTGCATACAAAACAAATACTCAAAGTACTAAGGATTTTAGGGCCAGATGTACGACCATTTCATTTAGCGCCTCGCAATTGGCGACACATGTCAAGTGGCAAATTGCGAGTCGCTAAATGAAATGTACAACAGTGTGTTTAACACTGTTTGGGATTCCCAATGGGGGTCGCAAATTGTGAGGTTCATTAATATTAATGAGCCTCTTGCAATTTGCGAGCACATTGGGAATGCCAGCCCTCCCAGGTATGGTGGCCTGCTGGGCTCTGCAGGCAACCATGTCTGGGACTGCTTTTAAATAAAGCAGTTTTATAAAGAAAATGCAGCCCATTTACCATGCATTTAAAGAAAAAGGAAATGAAACATTTAATTTTCTGAGGGCAGGAAGAGGTCCCTGGGACCACTGCCTGCCCTTAAAAAATAATTTTGCATGCATTTGCAAAGGGGAAGGGGTCCCCTGAGGACCCCTTCCCATTTGCAAATGCATTACCATCTACGTGAAGTAGGTGGTAATTGCGAATGCAAAACATTTGTACATGGTTTTGAGACTCGCTATTTGAAAGGAAATGCCCCTTCCAAATAGCAAGTTGCAAAACGTATTTAGCGAGTCGCAAACAAATTGCGACTCGAGAAATAGGCAATGTACATGGCCCAATAGGTTTTTGCATGCGCAAACGGGTTCGCGAACCTGTTCGCGCAAATGGGTTCGCGAACCCGTTCGCTTATATAAAAACGGATCGTATATCTGGCCCTTAGTATTTTATATTGAAGTAATAGCCCCTCTGTCACATGCATTTCATTTGTTTTATAGCATCTCTCAAACCATTGTAGGATGCCAGAGCACCTTACATCACACACATATAGAGACATTGAATCATACATGTTGTCTTACAAGGCACAGTAAAATGCACTATTTTCCAAGACTTTCTAAATGTTATCACTCTCAAAAAGTGATTTTCTTCCATGTAATGTCCCTTTGATGGGAAGAGGAGGTTTCTAAGGTGGTAGTATCAAGCAAGTGACACTACTCTGGCTTCCTCTGTGCGAGCCTTCAGGGAGAAACCCTCTTCATTACTACCTCCAACTGACTCCTGACTCTGCAGCGCACTCCCTTACAGGCTTGATTATCCACTTTTCTACCACCCCTCTCCATTACACCTTATCTCACAGCTGACCTTGGGCCTCAGCCCCATATCAGCCACCATTCAGTTCCACTTTCATTATTTCCAGTAAAAAACAATAGTAAAATCACCTTGAAACTTGAAACATTGAATATAGCAGTAAATGTAATTGTGCATGTTAAAGTATGCTCCACAGTTGTCCTAATAGGCCGGCTTTAGTGCTGGAGCAAAAGTCTTTTTGACCTTTTTTCACCTCTTTCTCAGTAGATAACAACTCCCACCCTCCCACAGTGCCCTTCATCTCTCCCTAGCTACTCCCCCTCATGGCCTCCTCCTCAGACACCCTAACTGCCACCCTCCACCAGTGCCCCTCATCTCTCTGCAGCTCCCCCACACCCCATGACCTCCTCCTCAGATTCCCTCACTGCCCCCCTCCACCAGGGCCCCTTATCTCTCTGTAGTTCCCCCCACTCCTTGACCCCCTCATTGGATTTCCTCACTGCCACCCTCCACCAGTGCCCCTCATCTCTCTGTAGTCCCCCCACCCCATGACCTCCTCCTCTGCTTCCCTCACTGCCATCCTCCACTAGTGCCCTTCATTTCTCCATTGCCCCCACACCCCGTGTTTTTAAAACAAATGTTATTCAAGTTTTCAATCAATTAGACAATTATACTTCAGTTTCACAGTACATTCCATCATACAATGGTTGATAGACGATGGCCCTATCATATCTTTTCCATAATCCATTTATCTCCTTCCTATTCCTCGGCACTCATTCCTTCGTGTATGCTGTCTATGCAGTAGAATTGTCTATGCCATTACGACCTTCAATGCTGTCCTGGCCGTCAAGTCCATATTGCTCTAGGCTTGCGCACAGTCTAATTTCTCCTCACATCGAATAAGCAACTATTAACACACAACAAACTCCTCCCCTTCCCTCCTCCCACCAGGACCACCTCCCTACCCGCCAGACAGGTCGCTCCCCTCCCTCAACTCTTATGCCGTACAGCCTGTACTCCTGTCATCCACTTCAAAGCACAGTGTCAGTGATCAGGTTACCAACGAGGAGGATGCTCCCAGGACAATCACCTTACCCGACATCCTTACCACCCACACTACAAAGGTAATGCTCCATAGCAGTAGGAGAAGTCACCCCTTTCAGAAGGTCAGTCATCACCGTCAGCCGGATTCTTGAGCAGGTCCACCATCGCCACCCAGGCCCTAGCCACCTCAAGCAATTTGTCACTATTGGTTCTCTGGGCCATCTGTAGCCGGAAGATCCCCTCACAGTCCGCCCATTTTATTAATTCCCGCAACCATCTTGCTGCATTGTGCCTGGTGACAGCTTTCCAGTGGCTAGTAATCTCTTGTGTAGCTAGGACTAACCCCAAGTCCATGAATTTACTGGTGAGTTTATTACGGGAAGTGTGGGGAAACCAGTGTAGCAGGCAAACTCCGAGCGTCAGCTGCAAATCCCTATCCATTACCTCTTGTAGCTTGGCCATGACCTCCCCTTAAAACCTGTATAACAGGGGACATTCCCAGAGCATGTGGATAAATGCGGCATAGCCCCCACACCCCATGACCTCCTCCTCAGATTCCCTCACTGCCACCCTCCACCAGTGCCCCTCATCTTTCTGTAGTTCCCCCCACCCCATGACCTCCACCTCGGCTTCCCTCACTGCAATCCTCCACTATACCCCTCATTTCTCCATAGCCCCCACACCCCATGACCTCCTCCTCAGATTTTCTCACTGCCACCCTCCACCAGTGGCACTCATCTCTCTGTAGTCCCCCCCACCCCACCCCATGACCTCCTCCTCGGCTTCCCTCACTGTCATCCTCCACTAGTGCCCCTCATTTCTCCATAGCCCCTACACCCCATTTTTTTAAATCAAATGTTATTCAAGTTTTCAATCAATTAGACAATTATACTTCAGTTTCACAGTACATTCCATCATACAATGGTTGATAGACGATGGCCCTATCATATCTGTTCCATAATCCATTTATCTCCTTCCTACTCCTCAGCACTCATTCCTTCATGTATGCTGTCTATGCAGTAGAATTGTCTATGCCGTTATGACCTTCAATGCTGTCCTGGCCGTCAAGTCCATATTGCTCTAGGCTTGCGCACAGTCTAATTCCTCCTCACATTGTATACGCAACTATCAACACACAACAAACAACCCCCTTTCCCTCCTCCCCCAGGACCACCCACCAGACATGTTGCTCCCCTCCCTCAACTCTTATGCTGTACAGCCTGTACTCCTGTCCTCCACTTCAAAGCACTGTGTCAGTGATCAGGGTCCCAACGAGGAGGATGCTCCCAGGACAATCACCTTACCCAGCATCCTTACCACCCACACTACAAAAGGTAATGCTCCATAGCAGTAGGAGAAGTCACCCCTTTCAGAAGGTCAGTCATCACCGTCAGCCGGATTCTTGAGCAGGTCCACCATTGCCGCCCTAGCCACCTCAAGCAATTTGTCACTATTGGTTCTCTGAGCCATCTGTAGCCGGAAGATCCCCTCACAGTCCGCCCATTTTATTAATTACCGCAACCATCTTGCTGCATTGGGCCTGGTGACAGCTTTCCAGTGGTTAATAATCTCTTGTGTAGCTAGGACTAACCCAAAGTCTATGAATTTACTGGTGAGTTTATTTCGGGCAGTGTGGGGAAACCAGCGTAGCAGGCAAACTCCCAGTGTCAGCTGCAAATCCCTATCCGTTACCTCTTGTAGCTTGGCCATGACCTCCCCCCAAAACCTGTGTAACTGGGGACATTCCCAGAGCACATGGAGAAACGCGGCATAGCCCCCACACCCCATGACCTCCTCAGACTCCCACACTGCCGCCCTCCACCAGCCCCCCTCATCTCTCCGTAGTTCCCTCCAACCTGTGACCTCCTCCTCAAATTCCCTCACTGCCACCCTCCACCAGCACCCCTCATCTCTCTATAGTACCCCCCCACCCCATGACCACCTCCTCAAATTCCCTTACCGCCACCAGCGCCCCTCATCTCTCCATAGTTCCCCCCAACCTGTGAACTCCTCCTCGGACTCCCTCACTGCCACCCTCCACCTGTACCCCTCAACTCTCTGTAGTTCTCCACCACCCCGTGACCACCTCCTCTGCTTCCCTCACTGCCACCCTCCACCAACTCCTCACATCTCTCTGTAGCCCCCCACCCCAGCCTCCTCCTCGTATTCCCTCACTACCACCCTCCACCAGTGCCCCTCATCTCGCGGTTGCCCCTCTCTCATATCCATTCGTTGTACAGCACTACTCATATGAGTGTAGGGTGTCACAGTACTTTAAATAACAGCACACATTATACAGAGACAATGAATCAGTCTATGGGGAATGTCACATAAGCCAATGAGGATTACAAAGTGTAGAAATCATGTCATCCACACTGGTGGGCAGTATATTTTACAAGAGTTTGGTCTGGAGAAGCACAAACTCAGGATTCAAAGAGTACTCCAGTGGTTGGGGGTTGGCTTTACTGATAAAAAGGGATAACTGCCCAAACAAACTCTTTTTAGTTACATTAAAATATTGAAAGGATGGAGAAGTTCTAACTATATCACAACACAAAAAAAGAGAAGTTTGTATGTAGCTCTTTGATGACAGTTCATAGGTCACTGTCCTATGTTAGGATAGTAACTTCTGAAATGCAAGTAACACAAGGATATCTGCGACAGAGGTAGTAACCCACTGAGCTATTCCCATAAAATTCAGTTTATCTGCATTTAAAAACTACCAACTGACAAATTGTTGCTCTGCAGCAGGATCGTAAATCACCAGTTATCTGAACAGTTTTTAATGTTGTTGTACATTGGTGGCAGATTTACTGAGAGGGACAAGGCTCATGTTTGGGTGGGCCCGGCTCATGTTTCGGTGGACTTGGCCCACCCTCTAGAACGGGGCCTGCATATGAGCACCATTCGTTCCGCCCAGCAAGGCAAGGGGCTTTGGTGCAGGGGTGGCTTTTCGATGTCATATGTGTGCTTTTAATAAAAGCATTTCAGCTATCCACTAGTCACAGCACGTTACACAGTCGAGCATCCCACTGCAGCCCTCAAAGTCCCATTCACAAAAACGGGTGCAGGGAGATCTGCCAGCTAAAAGCAGTTGTAGAAAAATAAATTCCATTAAACTGGAATGTGTGGGTGATGGCAGGCATGTGCATATCATGATCCGGTAACCTAAAGAGTGATATGAAGCACCACCCTGTACCACACCTCTGTCTGGGACAACTGGATTACAGCTACGAGGGGGGCCGAGCTTGGGATGAGTGGATACAAACGCTACTAATGTTGAACAGTATTTTGGTACAAAGACAGGAATGAATAAAATACAATAGAAAACGGCCGCTTAAAATCAGTAGAGACCTTTTAAATGTGAAGATTAATGAGATGGCTCCAGAATGAGGATTAACAAATTGACAACCTCAAAAAATAGTGGGGAAGATGGATGAAGAAGGAACAGAAAATGGAATGGATAGTCTACGGTAACGGAGGAGCGCAAACTAGCCAGATCTCACTGAAGCCTCTGTGACAAGCCATCTCTTTATCACATAGGCTTCAGTGAGATCTGGCTAGTTTGGGCTCGTCCACTACTAATCACAATCAGCATCTCCTTCTGCCGCCACACACCCGTGACCCCACCCAATGATCAGCATGACGGCACACCTGGAAATGGCTGACTCGGTGTTACATTCGCGCCTTAATTCTGTCCTCCTTCCCTTCTGCCCCCAGCGGAGTTCTACTAAGTATCAAAACAACAGGAGCCTCTTGGAAGGCCGAGGATGTCTGGTACTGCCGGTCATGTAATTTTTTTTTTTTTTACTTTTTTACACGGAGGGCAATATGAAGAGCCTGACAGGGACCCCATCTCAGCACCTGGTTTATAGAACACAGGACCCAGCCCACTAACGCTGCTTATCTGCAGGTGCGATGTATTTTGGGAAACAGTGATGCCCAGGGCACAAGTCCTAAATAAAAAAAATAAAAATGTGGGGGACGCTGTCACCGGAAGTGACGTCAGGACAGGAATCTTATGGGTATTCATATGCCTTTAGATGAAAGGTAGTCTATACCCAGCCTCGCGGGGGCTGCCGGTGCCTGTCTTTAATTTCTCCACCCCACCCTCCCAGTGAATAAAGATTGACAGATGTTCTGAATGACCTCCGATCTCGCCCCAGAGAGGCCAAAGGGTGAAGTCCAGTTTTTGGGCATGGTGGACGGCTTCCACCTGGTACAAACCCGGTAAAATAAGTGTGGGAACGCCATTCACCCGGTGGTACCCCGACTTGAGTCCTGGCAGTGTCAGACAAGACTTGCGGTGCGAATGAATAGCACAGACGCCGTGGTGCCTGAGTGCAGCCCTTAATCGCCGTTCTTGTCAGCCAGGCCCTCCAGCACAAACTCGCGCGCTCTCAACGAGCTGCTGCTACGGCAGAATCTCTATTGTCGGACGGACGCACACAGAGCGTGGACACACATCGGCTTTCAATCAACTCTGACTAGTTGTGGGCCGGACCATAGTCTGGTCTATTAGTCCGACGCTTCCGGAGGGGAGGGGCACATAATATTTTACAAGCATCCCCACTGTCATTGGTCGGTACTTGATTGATGAACCAACGCCCATCGGGCTAAAAAGGCTGTAAACACCAGGCAGGCGCGCAACGCCCGCTCAATTACTTTCCTTTCACAATGCGTGAATTTTTTTTGCTGTATGCGTGTCCGGTTCACCACTGAACGTATCACTCAAAAAACTTTTAAGACTAAGTATTCTACACAGTATGATATTGCATCACCAATAGAAGAATTATATAAGAATATGAATTTCTTGTTAGGGGAGTGTTGATATTTGCATAGCGCTAATGCAACAGATATCTGAACTTGATCACGGAACCGGCGGTACCTTCGGGTCCGCTGTGCTTGTTGCAATTGTGAACATTTCGAGTTTCACCAAACACAATCAATGATTTTATTTTTTTTTAAACCGAAATCAGTGTGTCCATGGTTATTAACACAGACAATAGTAGTAGGCTGGGGAGAAGAAGGGTACAGGGGGCTGGTCTGCAATCCGTAGTGTGGGAAGTGGAACGGAAAAAACGTGCAGAAGGTTAGGGCCACGGGAGGAGTAACGAGGTACAGGAGCCTGGGGAAATATACGGGAGCTCCAGACGCAGAAAACACACACACGGAAATAACCTCACACGGACGGCGGATGTGTAGCAAGGAAGAACTGGTGGCAGTAGGAGTAGGGCAGGGAGGAAATAGGCGGCTTAGTTCTCCAGGTGAATCTAATAGCCCGGTCTGGGGCAGCGCAAGCCCAAGGCATGAACTCCTGGCCCCACAAAATTATGCAAGATGGACTAAGAGGATTTTTCCAGACCACAATGCCGTGCAAGAAGATGGCCATGAGCAAAAAACATAATCTGGCCCCTGAACCCCACGGGAACTAGCAATTGGGGCTCTGCACCTTCCTGAGCCAATCGATATAGTAGGCCATTCTGCTCTATAAAACAAGGATAGGTACGGAGTGGGGAATCCTGCTGTTCTCTGGCATTCTGCCAGGCGTTGCTGAGGGTGCTGTTATTAAGCTGGGCAGTTCTGAAATGTGTGTCTGTAGCCCATGGCTCGGATGCCATAAGCCCATTGTGGGGCGGTTTATTTTCTGGAGCCTTGTGCAAGGCAGTCAACAATTGAGAGGAAAAACAGGAATTGTTGATGCCCAAAATGAGAGGCTCTGGAAGGAATGGAAGTACCCCTACTTCTGTTAATATTTCTATGCCTTCTTCTATACAGAGTTTTATAGTGGCCAAAGGATAGAGTTGAACGTCCCCATGTACATACCTCATACTGACAGACCTCCTTGGTATGAGTTGGGATTGTGGTACTAGTTCTTCCCTTACCACGGAGTGTCTGCACCCAGAGTATAAAAGGGCTACCAGAGGACAACCATTCATAGTTAGACTCACATAGTAAATGGGGCCTGTTTCTTGGGCATAGAGAATGGAATGGGGCACATAGCTGATGTCCTTAGATTTTTCCTCTGGCTTCTCCCTTAGTTTTCTGCAGAACCTAGCTATGTGGCCCCATTTGCCGCACTCGAAACACTGAGGACCAGAGGGTAAGAAGGATTCTGGTTTCACACTTCATGACTTAGTTGGATCTTGTACTGGCTTGTGGGCTCTCCTTTTGGTTCTGGGCAGGATTGGCCAGAGACTGCGTTCTGTTTCTTTTAGAATGGAACGTGTCTGCACCTGAGCGTAAGAGATGGCCATCTCTACTGCATGCTGTAGGGTGAGACCAGCATGTTGGCGTGGCCACCTCTGGGTACCATAGGGAAGGACCTCTAGATATTGTTCGAGGTATATTTTATCCATGATCTCTTCCTTTGTGGTCTCCGAGGGCTTAAGCCACCGGTCTGTGGCATCTTTCAACTCATAAAAGAGGGTTTTTGGTGTGTCTCCGGTTGCTCCCCTATCCTGTCAAAGCTTAAGACGATGTGCCTCATCGTCTATGCCCAACCGGTCCATCACAAACTGCTTTATGTGACCGTATACGCCAGTCCCATCCCTATTGGCCATTTGATAGGCCGCCTGGGCCTCTCCAGTAAGTAGTGGCGCCAAATGTGGAGTGCAAAAAAACAATGGATTTGGGCCCAGATCTTTGGACTGGGGTGAGTGTGTGACATTGATCCACATTCGGTCCATCACCTGTTGTGTTTGCATATTCTGCCCTAAGTGCGCTGGGGATGCCCAGACGTGGGTCCCAGGCACTCCACATCACTTGGAGTCAAGCTAGCCGGGCTGATGAGAGGTGTTACTTCGAAACTGGTCCGGTCCTCGGATGCTTGATTCCGTTCTGGGAAGGACATGGCTTTTGTAGTTCGGACTGGACTGTTCCCATGGGGCACAGGGTCAGAGCTGATTTGCATATCGCCATTGTCTAACCCAGGGTGGTGTGGAGTGCAAAAAAACAATGGATTTGGGCCCAGATCTTTGGACTGGGGTGAGTGTGTGACATTGATCCACATTCGGTCCATCACCTGTTGTGGTTGCCAAATAAAATGGGCAACGGTCAATGGGCTAAGCACTGGCTCTTACGGCCTGCTCTAAGTTTGAAGAAAAACGACACCAGATCGTCCGCTGGAACATAATTTTGCAGAGGAACCACTGTTCCCAGTGGAGCCACTGCTCTGCCTTGTCCTAACGTAAACAACAGCTGGGACTGCCCCTCCACATGTATGGTGAGATTGACCACTTGTATTTGTATGGCGGAGGTGAAGGTAGCCCGGTCCTACTCGGCCTGGCTGGTGTTCCTTTCCATGGCCCACTCGATTCGATTCAAAATCTTTATTCAAATTTTTGCAAATTCATAAAAGCAATACAAAATACAATCCCAAATCAAATGACCATAATTACAAATATGTTTAAAAGCAGCACATTATTAAATACAATCGATTAACAGTAAGGTTCAGAAATTTGCTAAGGGTGCTCCATTGTTTTCCGGACATGAGTAATAACTCTTAGAAAAGTGCTAGTGCGGAATATCAGTTCTTCATTGTTCAAAGTTAACAACATAAAAATTGATTCCTCCAGAGAAAGTGGTCTGTGCTTTTTAAAATACGGTGCTAAAAACCATTTAAAATATTTTTGATAAAATTTACAAAAAAAGAAGAAGTGTAAGTCAGTTTGCAAGCTCATATCATCACATGGGCACAAATTATTTCCAGATTTTAAAAAGGAGTAACCTAATGGGAAACATAATAAAAATCTGACAGTGCCTGCCCTTAGGCGAAAGAGTAAAGATCTTTCCCAGTTTGTCATTGGCAGTTTAAGGTACAATGGGATTGGTTGTGTGTACAGATCTTTATTCACATAAACCTGGATTGTTGGTTTAGTTTCTTTCCTTGCCAATCTTTCTTCGCTATAAAGTGCGTACAGTGCAGATTTTAGGTCATTTTTGTCCTTAAGCTCAATTTTGCTAGGGTCAAGGAAGAGGTGTCCTTTGTCTACGCTACTAAATTTTTTGAAAACTCCAGAAAGCCAGGGGATTGACATCCCTTTTTCGCAGTTAAGGCGGTCTCTTATGATGTCATGGGTTAGGCTGGCCAAGTTATTCTTCCAGATAGCGAGCCAAAAAATTGCCGGTCTAGAGGCAATAAAATCTGATATATAGTGCAGGTTCAATTAACATTGGCAAATGTATTCTGAAGAGGAAATGGGTGCTCCGAGAATTTTTCTACAGAAGCGGTTTTCCTCAGTCTGGATACTCAGTGTTTTGCCCAGACCCCAGATCTCTGCCCCGTAAGTTGCTACTGGCACACATTGTGATTTAAAAAAAATTTAAATTGCTTTTGTGGTATCTACTTTCTTAGGCCGTGGAAGGCTAAGAATAGAATTAATGGATTTTGAGAACTTGCTCGTGGCGTGGACCAAATGTCCACTCCACGAGCCGCTCGCAGCAAAAACCATTCCTAAGTAGGGAAAAGTGTTAGTGGAGTAGGGTTTATCAGAACCCACCGAAATAACACTTAGTTGTCTCTTCCCCGGGCCACAAGACATGATAAAAGATTTTTTTAAATTTACTTTAAGATCAAGTTTTTCCATGTATTGGTTAAAATCTTTTACCAAACTGCATAAAGCATTCGGAGTGAGGCCCATGAGCACCGCGTCATCTGCGTAAAGCAGAGTCGGTAGCAATCCCCCCCTTATTTTTGGGACATCTCTAGTTGCCAGTTTTAGTGATTTGTTTAATCCATTTATGTAGATAATAAATAACAGGGGTGCTAAAACGCACCCCTGCCTGACTCCTCTTTCTACCTTTATGGGCTCTGACACTTCCCCCGCCTTCCCGATCCTTACTTGTGCCCTTGTGTCAGTATGCAAATATGCAAGAAAGTGTACAAGCGGTTCGTCTAAACCATATTCCAGGAGGATTGACCACAATTTGGACCTATTTACTAGGTCAAATGCAGACGATAAGTCCATAAACGCTAGGTAGATTGGTACCGACCGAGCAATGGTATATTTACCAATTACTAAATTTAGATTTAGACACTGCTCGGTTGTTCCCACCCCACTTCTGAACCCCATTTGACAGGAGTCAGATCCCTGTTTCATCTACCCACTCATTTATTTTATTGTATAATACTCGCCCCAGGATTTTGAGAGTATTATCCAGGAGTGAGATGGGTCTGTAATTTGTTGGGTCTGTTCTTTCTCCTTTTTTATATATGGGCACTATTATGCTCGTGGACCATGTGTCAGATATTGGCACTAAAGGTAGGCTATTAAAGAAGTTTTTCAAGATGGGTGCCCAAAGTTCAGGTTTCCATTTGATAATGTCTATTGGGAGGCCATCTGGCCCAGGGGATTTATTGCCAAAGCTTTGTTTAATGCCCGCGATAACCTCTCCTAGGCTAATCTCTAAGGGGCGTAAATCGCCCGGTGCGAAGTTGTTACTGACATTTGGGGGTGTTGCGTACACTTTAGAAAAATGATCTTCCCACTGACAGCTGGAGATGGTACAGCTTATTACTGACATTTGTGTTCCCATGTTACTCATGTTTTTTACTGCAGCCCAAAAGGTTGTGCCTTTTTTCCCTGATGCGGAGTCTGATAGCTCCTCCCAGCGTTCTGACAGGATAATTGCCTTACGTTTCCCTATTGCAGATTTGTACCTCTTTCTTGCCTCCCTAACCTCAGTTTGGCATCTAGGCTTAGCATTCAGTGCCTTACGTAGAGCCCTGTTTGCAGCTGAGCAGTTCTTGTCGAACCACTTAGGGTCCGTATTAATTTTGCGATTGGGAACGGTTAAGAGTGTTTTTATAACTGTGCACAAATTAGTAAAATCTGAGATCACCCTTTGATGATTCCCATCAGATAATGTGCATGAGTCTATTAGGTTTTGATGTTTGGTTATGAGCTGGTTAGTTATACTACCACTATCCACCCTCCTCCATTTCAATCTTAAGTTATTTGTGGCGTGGGTTATATCTCTGGCCCCCACAGTGCTTTTAAACACTGGCGAGGACCCTAGTCTGATGCATGCAACCAAGGCGTTATGATCCCCGAATGCGGTCTCAATAACCTTGGCCACCATGAGGCTGTCAATGAGCTCAGGTGACATAAAAATGTAATCTACAGTTGAGGAGTAATCTCTGCCTCTAAATGTAGGAACATAATTATTATTTGGAGTAGGGCTTACATCCATAATGTTAGTTAACATGTGTTCACGGGTAAGCAAGTCCAGTTCTTGTCCCCTTTTTGCTGCACGGTCGCTTCGGGTATTTAACCCGGGTCGTTCCAAATTAAAAATTTTACCGTTGAAGTCCCCAGCTAAGATAATCCTTTTGCCTATACTTTTTTCTGCGGGTTCAGTTATGTCAGACAAAATTTTAGAAAGTTCGGTCAAATTTTTGTTTGGGATTGAATAAAAATCATTATTATAGAAATTAATTACATAAAAGGGAATCTTTCTTTTATATTCGATGATCTGAATGTTTGGGCTTTTAGTGGGTATTACCTTAATACTACCACCTGCAGTAATCCTAATACCAATTAGTAGTCCACCCATCGGTCTGCCAAAATCAGGTTTAGCTGCAGTTATGCTATTGCAGTGAAAACCCTCTATATGCAGGTTGGTGGTGGCCCATGTTTCCTGGAACATGATTATATCTTTATCGGAAAGAATCTTTAACCAGTCTGAATCAGATAGTCTTGGTTCCAGTCCTGCCACGTTCCAACTAAGGATCGCAAGGTCGGATTTGGCTGTTATATTAGGGCAGGCGTTTCCGATACTTTCAACAGTTACAGTCCCCTCAATGAAGGATCTTGTTGCGTGTAGCGGACTATCTACGCCCTCGCCACTACTTGTAGTTGAAGCTATTGTCTCCTGTCTGTTGTTGTTTGTCCGTGTAGGTGAGGGGGGTCCCTCTATGGGGGATACTATTCCGTTTGCTTCCTTTGCAATCGGGTTGAGCAGCTGGTGGCTGTTAAACGGCTGATTGTTTCTACTATCAAGCTTTCTAGAGCCTTCCTGGTCTTTATGGGGATTGATGGTTGATATCAGTCAATCAACCATCTCTAGACAGCTGTATCTGTTTGAGGTCGGAACCCCTATAAAATTATCCATAAGACCTGCATCTCTTCCCATGTTCCCTCCCCAGCTTCCCATGTTCCCTCCCCAACTTCCCCATTCTTCACCCCAGTCTCGGTAGCCCGATCTACTCTAGTTCCTGTCATGACCTAGCCAGGCACGACTCTTAGGGGGATAGAAGAAGGAGAGTTGTTAAGTTTCTATGTGTTTGTAGGAACCTTGTGTGTTCCGGGAGCATATATAGTCTACAGTATGAGGGTCCTCGAAATTGATTATGACACAGTCACCCTGGGTAATTTTACGCTCTTTTCCTATCCAGGGTACTCTACGCACTGTTAGTATCCTACTTGTGCAGTGTGAGGGTAAGGGGCGGTTGACATTGAGCCAATATTGTACTTTGTTTTTTAGGGACCAACTAGTTTCAACAATGTGGTCTGCCACCTCTGGAACCCCAATCATAACTACTACCAGTGGACTTGCATCTGGAGGGAGATTAACTGTGCGTCTATACTCTTTTTCTCCCCTCTTCTGGTCCTTATCGGGGGGGCATTGGAGTTGTCTTAGGTTGGCTTTCTATTTGTTTAGTGGGTTGGGGAGGTACAGAATCGTTTGTCGATGTAACTAAGTTTTTTTTAGCTTGGGCTGCTGGTGTCTTTGATGTTACAGTTGTATTCAACACTTGTGCCGTCGTCTTCTTAGCCCCTGGGTCTACAGTGTTGTTATTTCTAGATTTTATCCCACCGGGTAGAGTGGCCCTGGGGTTAGATGTATTCGGAGCATTCTTAGGAATATTTTTGGACGGGACATTCAGCCCAGACAATTGTTTCTCTATATCTAAGAGTCTAGTCTCTATTGGGGAAAGATAGAATTTGAAGAGTTCCCCAATTTTTACTAAAAGATTGCTAGTTGCTTCACAGCATTTGCGTGTGTCCCCCCCTGTGGCCTGGGTCTCTACACTTCCTAAGGCCAAATCCTAGTTTGTCTCATCAGAGATTGGTTTATTATTCCCTTTTTTTAGGTGATAGTCATTTGCTTTGCTTGGCTTTTTCTTTGGTGCACTCTTCTCTTTAACCATTGACACCTTTACTTGTTTCTTTTGCTTCTGTATGGCGCCCTTCCTCCTACCCCTTGACTGCCTGTTCCTTACTTCATCTGGCGTGTGGTTAATGACTAATTCAGGTGATTTTTCTAACGCCAGACTTAGTTGGGAGTCTGATAAAAGTTGAGATGCAGACAAGTCAACTATGTTTGGCATACTAAGTGTTTCTATCCGGTCATCAGTTAGAGGGCCGGAGTCCTGGGTTTGTGCTGGGGTTCTGGCTAGGGCTAGGAGTCCCAAGGATGAACGTCTGGCTAGTTGTAAGTCTTGGGAGACTCTACGTTCGAGGAGAATGATACCCTGATCTATAGCTTCATTCGCCCTTGTTATAAAGTTATCCAAAGGGCCAATTATCTGCCCTCCTCCCGCCGCGGTTTTACTTCTGCTGCCCCTCGTAGACATATTGCTTATCAATGTAAGTTCAGCTATTATCAACTAATACCGTGTAGGTAAGATAAAATATACAAACAAACAGGATGTCCTTGTGGCAAATGCGAAAATCAAGAGGGGGGGCCCGGTCCGGTCACAAACGCTCTTTAACGGGCTAAAACGGGCCCGCCCTTGGCCTGGGCTTCGCTCGGCGCTCCCGCGCAGCGTGGAGGTGGTCCTGTGATATAGATGAAAAAAGGCGTCCAGGGGGCGGGGCAGTCAGGGGGCGCAGACCAGATGACACAGGTCAAGCAGGGACTCCTGCGAATGTGAGTCCCTGCAGCGCTCCACCCCTGATACACTCTGACCTCTCTCCCCAGGCAAACAACAAGGCGATGACCCAGAGCGGTATTTCACACACAGCGCAGCGGCACCCGCGAAACGGGTGCTGCAAGGCGTAGATGAAGAGTCGAGTCCAGAGGGCAGCGTCCAAGGTACGATTACTTGCGCGTTTCAAGGCGCCCAAAGTTCCCGCCAAAGCCTGGAAGTCCAATTGTACTTGAAGGGTTTGCCGTCCAGGGGGCGGGGCAGTCAGGGGGTGCAGACCAGATGACACAGGTCAAGCAGGGACTCCTGGGAATGCGAGTCCCTGCAGCGCTCCACCCCTGATACACTCTGACCTCTCTCCCCAGGCAAACAACAAGGCGATGACCCAGAGCGGTATTTCACACACCGCTCAGCGGCACCCGCGAAGCGGGTGCTGCAAGGCGTAGATGAAGAGTCGAGTCCAGAGGGCAGCGTCCCAGGTACGATTACTTGCGTGTTTCAAGTGGCCAAAGGATAGAGTTGAACGTCCCCATGTGCATACCTCATAAGGACAGACCTCCCTGGTATGAGTTGGGATTGTGGTACTAGTTCTTCCCTTACCACGGAGTGTCTGCACCCAGAGTATAAAAGGGCTACCAGAGGACAACCATTCATAGTTAGACTCACATAGTAAATGGGGCCAGTTTCTTGGGCATAGAGAATGGAATGGGGCACATAGCTGATGTCCTTAGATTTTTCCTCGGGCTTCTCCCTTAGTTTTCTACAGAACCTAGCTATGTGGCCCCATTTGCCGCACTCAAAACACTGAGGACCAAAGGGAGAGAAGGATTCTGGTTTCACACTTCGTGACTTAGTTGGATCTTGTACTGGCTTGTGGGCTCTCCTTTTGGTTCTGGGCAGGATTGGCCAGAGACTGCGTTCCGTTTCTTTTAAAATGGAACGTGTCTGCACCTGAGCATAAGAGATGGCCATCTCTACTGCATGCTGTAGGGTGAGACCAGCATGTTGGCGTGGCCACCTCTGGGTACCATAGGGAAGAACCTCTAGATATTGTTCGAGGTATATTTTATCCATGATCTCTTCCTTTGTGGTCTCCGAGGGCTTAAGCCACCGGTCTGTGGCATCTTTCAACTCATAAAAGAGGGTTTTTGGTGTGTCTCCGGTTGCTCCCCTATCCTGTCAAAGCTTAAGACGATGTGCCTCATCGTCTATGCCCAACCGGTCCATCACAAACTGCTTTATGTGACCGTATGTGGCAGCCCCATCCCTATCGGCCATTTGATAGGCCGCCTGGGCCTCTCCGGTAAGTAGTGGCGCCAAATAAAATGGCCAACGGTCAATGGGCCAAGCACTGGCTCTTACGGCCCGCTCTAAGTTTGAAAAAAAACGACACCAGATCGTCCGCTGGAACATAATTTTGCAGAGGAACCACTGTTCCCAGTGGAGCCACTGCTCTGCCTTGTCCTAACCTAAACAACAGCTGGGATTGCCCCTCCACATATATGGTGAGATTGACCACTTGTATTTGTATGGCGGAGGTGAAGGTAGCCCGGTCCTACTCGGCCTGGCTGGTGTTCCTTTCCATGGCCCACTCAAGCTTCCGCTGTCCTTCCCACATTTCTGCCAACATGTTTTCCATCTTGTTTCAGACAGCTCTATGCCAGCATTCTCCACCACTTTGTCAGGAGACCCAGGGGAATGTGTCCCTGGGGTGTAAGATGGAACTCCCTTAATGAGTAAGCAGGAGACTCTTCTGAATAAACATGATGTTCATTTTATTTGCGGATAACAAAAGGCAAATAATAAAGTGTTTGTAGCACACGGGACTCCCGGCTCCCCGCCGTCTTGAGGATAGTCTTGACAGGCGCAGCCTCTTCCATGAGATTGCAAACCCGGAAAACAAAGGAAAAACAAACCACGTATCAGTGGGGCAGTTCAATGTCCTGAGTTGAAGGGGAAGGGAGCGTGAGGGAGCACCGAACACCAGAACCCTGTGAAATACAAACAGCTGTGACCGCCCTCAAAGCTTTACCCGTTCCCACCCAGTGCTTTTGAAAAAACCCATATCCGGCGATGTACCTGCTCCAGCCACACTCCTCCAGGAGCGTGGCGGGTCAACGAGTGTCCTTGTTGGCGTCCAGGCGTTCTTCCTCCTCAGACCTACAAGGCAGTGATACGATCTTTGGGGGCAGCTTCTTCCTTCTCGGCTCTCTTTGGCTTGTCTCCGTTTTCTCCGCAGGCATTCGCGCTGAGAACCGGCACTTCCTCCTTTTCTGCGGGGCGGTGTTCGCCTGCAATTGGTGGCTTGTGAGTGACGTCACCAATCCAGCCTCCGGCTCGGCTTCTCTCTACGAAGAATTAAAGGGGCCGTATGGGTCCTGCGCACAGAGCACCATAGAGTCAATATCATGGGATAATATTGGGTCCTCGTGCACAGGTGTCTCGTGACAGGTACTCATAAAAAGTTTGTAAGTCACCATCACTTCACGTAAAATCCCACAAGTCTTTTTCTACACATTAGATGTTATTTCAGCAATACGAAGTTAAGAAAACACATCAATGATAAATATTTCGAAATACATTTTAATGCATCTACATGTAAACAGCTATTTTCCTAGTCATTGTCAGTGCTAACATAACACATTCTAGTGTTATTATCTGTTTATTGTAGCACATAAGCAGCTTTGTTCTGAAATTGAAGATTCCCTGTGTTATCGTTTATTTGTCACGTTTATGTAAGCATAAGAAGAGTCGTTACTAAAATATCAAATTTCACATTAACGCATTGACTGTTAGGCGTTATCAGAAAACTACTTCTAACATTTCTGCGTGCTTTTACGATGCTGTATCTAAATCAAGACTTGATTGGTGAAACTCTTAAACATAGAGCCTAATACTCATTTTGCTGTTTCATGTACATTGTATCATAAATCATTTCTGTGTAAAATTGTCGTAATTAGGTAAATTATGACATCTCTGCTCTATCAGAGTGAAAGGGTGGATGGACGGATGAGTGAAATAACGGTTGAGTGGATGGATAGATGAGTAAAAGGGTGGAAGTAAGGAATTGATAAGTGAAAGGAATGTTTGATGGAGTGAAAGGATGGGTGTAAGGGTAGATGAGTGAAAGAATGGATAGCTGAGTTAAAGTGAGGGTAGAGGGATGAAAGAATCTATGGGTAGATGAGTAAATGGATGAATGGATAGATGAGTAAGTGAAAAGATGGGTGGATATTTGAAAGGGTAAATGGATGGAAGAGGGAAAGGATGGAATAAAAGTGTGTCTGAATGGATGAGTCATAGGATGAATGGATGATTGAAAGGATGGGTAGATGGATGAATGAAAGGGTGGATGGAGGGATGGATAAATAGAATGATGGGTGGTGTAACGACCGTATTTTCAGACCAGATACTACCAGCTCACCAAGACACCACCAATCCAGCCGAAACGTAACCATCTCCCTCCCCAGAGCCTACTTACCACAGTACCTAGGTACCTTCCTGGGGATGGGGAATTAGCAATATACAAGCTCATATCATCAAAAACACCACTAAATCTATAGGATTACTAGGAATACTCACTAATTACTAAGGAATTCCATGTCATATCCTATGATCTCACCTTATAGTCTCACGGCAACTCAGGCCCAGACTATGCTACCCTCCTCCTCATAGTGAAGGGGGCAGTTCTGATTACTTACCATTACACACTGACCACAATCAGTGTTCACACAAGCCACAATCCTGTAGGTATACACACCGTATCCTCACGGTGCTCTCTCTCTCTCTCTCTCAAGCCACAATCCTGTGGGTATACACACCGTATCCTCCCGGTGCTATCTCTCTCAAGCCACAATCCTGTAGGTGTACACATTGATCACAATCAATGCTCTCACTAATGCCACTCAATCTCTGTCCTATGAATACCTTCAGCTCTCTCTCTCTCTGTTGGGAAGTTTCTCTATATACCTAATATCTACTGGGGATGTCTCATAAACAATATTATCCCTTATGTGGCGAATAGGAGATCCAATCCTCTCACACAAGAATGGTCAAATTGTAGCATTCAGAGTATATCTCCTGACCTGATCTACACACAATCTTCCATGCTCAATTATCTGCAGGGAAGGGAATGTCACATCCTTCTCCAGTCAGCATTTGGGTAAAAAGAAGGGTTAGCTCTGTCCTAGAAGATAACAACCAAATGTAATTACTATATGCAAAGGTTATTCCCTGATTTAGGCGCTCCTTGCTCCCTTGATCAGTTACCACTTACCTGGACGGGAAACACATCCATCCACATAACAGCATCTGGCTAGAAGAAAGGTTAGTCATGAAGAAATAACAACTGCACAGCTGTTCACTAAGAACTGGGGTCCCTTTATTACACAATAGCAAATTATAATATCACAATAACTAGCAATCTAGACATAGCCTGAAAAGTAAAGGGAAATAGGTACATCTAAGAAATACACAGATCTGCGGGGTCTCTTTATCAGAATGAAAACAAGAAAGCTTTATTACTAACACATCCACATATAGAATTATAACAGGACTGCACACCGCTGAAAGAAAATGGATTAATCAGTGCAACAATACAGTAGGGAATATAGCCTAGGAAATAAAGGAAAGTGAATGATTAAGTGTAAAGCAAACTAGTTTAGAATACCTCACCCTATAAGAAAGGAATGTTTCTCTCTCTCTGGTGGAATCAGGGCTCTTTCCCTCTGTCACCACGGCTTCACTCCACTGGCTCAACTGCTCCTAAAGCTCCAACTGGCAGCTCCAACTCTTTTTTTTTTTTTTTTTTTGGTTCAAGACATTTATTGAGCATTGTCAGGATTACACAGCGTCTCGCCAACAACCCGGAGGCCGGCCGCTATCAGTGCATACATAAATACAAATCATTGTCGACATGTACGTGTGCTAAAAACAATTCTGCCAACAGTCCCATCGAAGTGACAAGTGCCGCGTCTTCACAGCTAAATAAATGAGTCTCGAGTTTTTTAAATTTTTATATAACCATTAACATGTGCAGTGTCTATACAAACTCAGGAATGATGGGGGGGGGGCACACGGGCATCCAGGCGGGCATATCTAATCTCGGTAGGCACGGGGCTGTCAGAGTGGCAGAGTCATGAGACCACAAAAGAGGGAAGGCTGAGCCACAGTATCGGAAGCAGCGGGTTGACAGGCCTCCGGGGACGTCGCTGAGGATGGGGTTCCCCATATAGGGTCCTGAACGGGGGGGGGCCGGAAGGGGAACAGAGAGGGGGGGGGGAGAGTGGGGGGGAAATGGGGGGGGGAAGGGGGGGGGGGGAAGTGAGGAAGCAGCAGACACAACATGCCATATACAGTAGCCCAGGGGCTGTATCGCAAGTCCAAAATAGCATCATCTAAGGATCATTACTTTCAAACTGCAATTTCTGTCAGTCGCGGGCGGGAAAGGGGGGGGGGGAAAGGGAGGAGGCAGCAAATACATCATGCCATATCTAGCAGTCCAGGTGCTACATTGCAAGACCAAGACACATCATCGACGGAACTCTACCGCCCACCTTCAATTGCTGTCATCCTCGGGCGGATCAGTTATCAAATAACATTGTAACGGGGCCCATATATCAGTAGGCCTAGAAGCAGGCGGCAATAGTTCAGAATAGGCATGCAATTGTTCCTGGCAGTACACCATATTACTCAACCAATCCTTGAACTTGGGCGCTCTTCCCCGCCCCCATCTACAGGCCACCCTGCGTTTAGCCAGAAGCATAGCCAGTGCCACATATTTGCGGTGAGCCGCTTGGAGAGGTGCAACATACCCCAGAAGGGCCACCAATGGGGATGGATCCACCGTCATGTGTATCATTTTGGAGAGGGCCTGAAATACCTGAGTCCAGTATCTATTCACTTCAGGACATCCCCATGCAAGGTGAAGGAAATCAGCCCCCGGGGCCCCACACCTGTCGCAAGCATCTGTAGGCCTAAGCTGGAATCTGTGTAGACGCGCTGGAGTGTGGTACAGCCTGTGCAGAAATTCATAGTGGATTATCCTATAACGGCTGTTAGATGATATGCGCTCAGTTTGCTGTAGGCAAAATTCCCATTGTGTGTCCGTGAAAGTCAAGGTTAGATCCTGTTCCCATTTCTGCCTAGCGGGCAGAGCAGTGTATGTCATGTTGGCTCGTATAGATTTATAGAGTGCAGACACTAGTTTAATAGGATGGTCGTGAAGCAGCATGTTTTGTAAGGGAGGTAGCACCGGGGGCTCGCAGGGGAAATCAGGCGTGATAGCTTGCAGTCCGTGTCTGAGCCTGACATAATAAAACAAGTCCAGAGGTGTTGGGTGGATGCCCTCATATAAATGTTCCCTAGTTCGGAAGACGCCATCTAGGTATAAGTCTCCCCACGTAGTGACACTAATCTTTTTCAATAGTTTTTGAAAGCCAGCCTCTTGTAGGAGCGGCATCTGTGGGTGATAGGCCAGCGGCAGTTTCGGTGCGTATAGGAAGTGCAAGTCCAGCTTAGACACAATAGAGTGCCACGCCGTCACCGTGCTCGACACAGTGGAAGGGGTCTTGTCCCTACCTTCAACCTGGGAGTAGAGCGCACCTTCAATAGGGATCGGGTGTGCCAACCAGTGTTCAGCCGCCAGTTGAGGCATATATCTTTGCTGGCGCACCCAAAAGTAAGCATAGTGGGCCTGAGCAGCCCGGTAATAGAGCTCAAAGTCAGGGATGCCAAATCCCCCTTGTGAGAATGGCCGGACAAGGATCTCCCATTTGAGTCTGGGCGTTTTACCACCCCACACTAGTCGGAGCAATTCTGAACGTAGCAGACGAAAAAAATAGGATCCGGGGTGGTACGGAATATTCATGAATAAATACAAAAGTTGAGGGAGTATGACCATTTTGACTAATGAGGCACGTCCCGCCATGGAAAGAGGGAGCGTGATCCACCTAGATATGTTGTCTAAGCATGAGCGAATTTTGCGGATCTCGCGTTCGCGAATTTGCGGATTTTTGAACTCGCAATCCGCAAAATCCGCGAATTCTTGCGAATTTGCGGATTTTTTTTTTTTTTTGTGTTCGCAAGGATTTCTGCCAGTTCGCGAGGGTTTCGTACCAGTTCGCAATTGCGAACTTACATTTCGTCGCGCAACGGTCGCGAATTATGTTGTTTCTACGTCTGGTTCATCATCACAGGTTCCCAGCACCCTCTGTTTCACCACTGCAACCCTCTGTTACATCAATGCCACCCTCTGGTTCATCATTACTGTAGATTATGGGGGGGAAAAGCAAGCACACCATCCCTGCTTCAACTCAGATGAATTAATTTGGGGTTAGTTTATTAATGTGTCACTGTTTTAAAATTCCAGTCTGGCACCTGCTTCCTTATCTGTAATTTTGCTTTCTGTTGCAGTGCATTTTTTTTCCCCAGGACCTTCTTTGTGGCCTACTTGTAGCTATTGTATGAGCCTGCTGTGAGGGTCAGAGCAGGGTCATACAATTGTTGCAACTAGCAACTGAATTCTGGAGGGGCCCCAGTCAGGAAGCACTACCGGGAATTGTTACTAATGATGAGTTTGAACTCTTGCCCCTGCCGAGTGCTTTCACTTTTGAAAAACTCGTTTTTCTGCAATTTCGCGGGGTTCGCGGGGTGCGAACACGCGCAAGATCGGATTCGGAAGCCGCAAATTCGTGCGAATATGCAATTTGTTTTTTTTGCAGCGTGTTAGTTGGCAAGGTTTTGTGCGTTTTTGCGAGCCGCTCGTAGCGCAAGACGCGAAGTTACCCTCGCGGTCGTGCAAGGGCGCAGCCATCTTGTTTGCCTGACGTATTTCCGTTTCCGGGCGCGAAGTGTAATCTCGCAAAGTCCGCGGTTTGCCAGTACAGTCTCGCGCGTGTTCGCAAGGAAAATCTCGCGCGAACTTACCCGCGCGGTCGTGAACGGGCGCGGCCATCTTGTTTCTCATTCATTGCTATGGTTCTGGGCATGGTCTTTGTATCCTCTGTCAATCTCTGCCATCCTTTGCTTGTTTGAAGTTTTTTTTAATCTATTTTACTTATTATCTATCCCTCTATTTTTCTAGCCCTATATTTTTGTGTTTACTGCTACTTTTGGTTAATTTTAAACTACTTTTGTAAACTCTTTTCTTTTCTTCTCTTCCCTATTCTATTTTCTTTATTCCTTTCCGCCCAGACCATGGTGAAGGGAGCCGGGAAGCATCCCGAGAAGGGGAAGGGTCCCGCACCCCGTGTCCGGCTCCCGTGCGGGCGTTTGAGGGGGGAGCTAGTGATGCCACGGGAGATCTTTACCCCGGAGGAGGTGGGCCAGCTCATTTTTTATGTTCAGCGCCGCCTCCCCAGGACCATCATGGGAGGCGGCAAGATCAGTGCCGGGTACGGGGCCCGGGAGCGCCGGAAGCGGTGGGAGAAGGTGTGCCAGGCCATTTACCACCACTCTCGGGTCTGGCGCACCTACAACCAGGCCACCCACCGCTGGACGGATGTCCTGACCCGTGAGCGAGATCTGCTCGACCTCCTTGGCCTTGAGATCCCCGGGCTTGGTGAGTAGTAGTAGCTATGTCTTTACTACTATGTTTTCTCCTGCTGTGTTATTATATTGCAAATTTTTGTTTTTTTTACAAGAGCAATAATGCTGCTCATTACATTGTAGGTACATTTTATTTCAAAATCTTCTGTGCATTTCAGGTACACTGCTCTCCTTCTCAGTAGTGTTGCTACTATGCTTATTTGTTTTAGATTTTGTGTTCATTTCATTGGCCTGTGAAATTATGTATGAGTGTAGTTGAAAGAACTGCGCAATGCTACACACTAAGGTTCAGATTTTTAATTACCGGCGCATCCCTGCAAAGTTGCAGGGATGCGCCAGTAATTGTGCGTCACGCCACCATCACCCATGGTGCGCCGTATTACAATGCGGCGCGCCATGGGCCCAAAACGTCACCAAAGCGTTACGCATCTGTGCCGTAAAGGTGGCGCATTGCTGGAGTTGCGTCGCAACGATGGTGCAGCTCCATCAATTCTCTGGGGTGCCCTATCTCCCCAATGCTGCGTCAAGCCGTACGTCTGCTTCAAGCAGGCGCAGGGTTTGAGTCACGCATCATTGTCCTCAAAGTGACTGATTGAAATCTTGTAGATTTCCCTCAGCCACTTTTAGGATGCGTTCCTGCGCAGGAACGCCCTCCCTTGCGCCGGAACACCCCTATTGGCGCAGGGCTTTACAACGTGATGCATCTCCCAGATGCGTCACGTTGTTAATATACGCCGCACCATTGCGCCTCTTATGTGCTGTCGCTGCGTCACAAAAGTCACGCAACAATGGAGCAAAAGAGCCGCAAGGGCCTTATAAATCAGCCCCTACAGACTCAAGTCCAGTCCTTCCTTTGTACACATGGCGATAAGAAGAAATAGTGGTGGTGGATTAATAGTTTGAGTATTTTAATGACTGGTGAATGTAGTAGGAAACTTTAGTGTTGTCGCTGATCTTCAATCACAATGGACTTTGGCTGTCACTTTGCGTGCTGCGGACTGCTGCCTGCCAATCCTAGGCAAACCTTTTTAGTACTTTGTTTAGTGAGTTACATAGGGTAGTTTCCAATTCGACGGTCCGCAAATCAAGCAATACTAAAGTAATGACGTAGTCGACCACATGAGATTGGTCAATAATATATCCCGTGGAGTCGTTCCCTATTTGCTATTTCGCAAAAATATTTTGTTACTTTGTTAGTTCTTTTTTAAATGTTTGATTTGGTTGAGAAATAAATATCATCCATGTTTTCTGTTTTTCTTTCTTTCATGTTGTACATCAGCTTCCCCCAGGGGCAAGAGGAGGACACAGGAGGAGGAGGAGGAGGGTGCTGTTGTCGATGCAGGCCAGGACCGGGCAGTCGAGGGCTCCTTTGCTGGCCCCAGTAAGTTTTAATTTTAATATAGAGTACTTATTTTTTCCTAGCGTTCCTCATTCGATTTTTTCTAAATCGTCTTTGATCTTCTTGTAGACAGGATCTAAATTCTTATCCCTATGACTCCGTGTGGTATTACTAGATTATTCTTATTAGTCTGTCTGTGTAGCTAACTAAGATTGCACATTTGGCATTTCCATTGGACTCCCATTCTAGTCAGCAATAGCTCTATGCACTGAGTGTAGTCCTCTGGGATTGTCCATATTGTCTTTTCAAGTATTCTAAATGTTTATGCTTTGACCATTGCCAACAATAAAAAGGTGAATGACCACCACCAAGAAATAATAAGATACTACTTTACTTTTGGTTTGGATAGGACAATCCATTCTACTACTGTTGCAGGGACAAATCTGCACAAACAGAACTATGGACACTAAATAATGCATCGCTTAGCTTATCAATTATAATAGGTGCTGTAACTGTTAGACTTTCCACATACCTCAGTGATAACAGACTTTGTAGTTGAACCCCGGCCCCAATCTCCTTACTGACTAGATAGTGTGGCAGAGTCATTTAGCTCCCAAAGTCACCGATGGCAGAGGCACGGACTCATGCTTGCAAAAATTCGAAAACCTTTAGCTCATCCACTCTAGTCTGGAGGACCAAAAACCACAGACTCTATTGAAGTTTAAAAGCTTTATTAAAAGTAAACACATTTATTAAATTCAAGTTTGTCATAAAAGTGAACGTGTAACTGAAAATGGAAAAGTGCTTAGTGCTGACGATTAATTGGACACATTTCTTGTGGTCGAGCCGAGCTCTCACCTGGTTTGAACTTGATCCTGCTCGTGTTCTTAGAAGTCAAGGTTCTGTCTGTTAGGAGAAAAAGTGGTGCGTGTTAAAAAGTAAAAAGCAAACATTCATCAGTTGTGCCAAAAAGTGCAGCAAGACAACAGCCTTCCCTGGAAAAAGGGACCTTTTTACTCTAGAGTAGACAGTCAAAAATTATTAAATTGTACACTTTTTTTCACATTTCTTTCTTCCTCCTAGACCAAATATTATATAGTAGTGAGTGGTGTATTCTAACATTATTAAATGTACTTTGTAGGTGGAACATCTGGAGACGGGGCCAGCGCGGAGGTGGTGGCATTGGACGAGGAGGACAACTCTGGGGAGGAGGCGGTGCAAGTGCCGGAAAAGGACATGCCTGTGAGGGTTCACACGGTGGTGGCGGGCAGAGGTAAGCTATACATTCCTTAGTCATTGAGATTGAAGACTGCAGAGTGTGCTTTCTGCACGGGTGTATTATAAAAAAAGCAGGTAGTAGCCTCCTCTAAATGTACTTCGACTTAGCTGTGAAGTTTTTGGCGAGAAGAATCCCAATCAGATCTGAGGTGAACTTGATGGATGGGATGAACGAAAAGCGAAAGAAGGGTGTAAGTAAGTGTGGAAGCACGAGAAATGTAATGATGACTGGCAAAGAAGAATGATATGTGTTTGCTTGGTCCCCGAGGTGGCTGGGAAGGTAAGAAAATGGTATGGTGCATGGCTGGGTGAATGATGAAGCAAGGATGGGTGGAAGGAGAACAGCCTGGGTGGGTGAGACAGAAACTGTATGTGTGCAATATACTTTGAATGGATGGATGCCTGGATCATTCATGGTACTATCTGACTCTTAGATAGCATATGTGAATCTAGAGAGAGTAGACGGTCACTGGATGAACTAAGTGTTACTTTGAAGAGCATGTAACACCGCACCCGCACGTCCGTTCCAGTGTAGGAAAGGCAAGGAAAAGAAGTTGTAACGTTGTCCAAAGACTACCATGAATAGTAGCAGTAGTTTGTATTGCAACTGCAAGCACAGCATATATCCAGTTATTACGGTGGGCACTCCCTACCTCCCTTAATAACTTTAGTTTAGTAGTAGTACGTCATTCATGTGTGGGGGTATCACTGTTCACTCAATAATAAGCAAAGCACCTAAAGTCATCCCATATGTCATCAAATACATCCCATGTGAAGTGATAGATAATCAGATAATTTAGCTTCTTCATTTTCCTTTTCTAATACTCATTTGCACTGTAGGGTGAAAGCTAAATTAATTAAGCAGTAGCCCTTTTAACAGAGTATTCTCAGTGCCACCCGTAATAGAAAAGTAAGAGCTTCACCACCTGCATGTACTGGACCGGTACAGTAACGCAAGTCTGTCTCACTCACCATGGTGTGCGTCTGTTTTTCTCGGGTGCAAGTTCACTGCGCTGGCATTATGCCGGCTTGCATAAGATAACGTACCAATTGTCCTAAACAAGAGAGAAGAAGAAGAATAAGAGTGGTGTACTGTCATAGTCGACTGTAATAGAAGTCCATAGTGCTCGTAGAATTTGTTCCTTAAACTCCCACTAATGTTAGAGCAAGGATGAAGAAGTCGGAGGTTACATAGATACTGTCCTCAATAGTTATGCACTGTGCTTTCAATTTGCTACTTGTACTGTGACAACTTTCTGCTCAATCATTTTGTGTTAATCTTAAGGAGCATTGGTTACAGACTATGTCTTTCTTTTTTCATGTAGTTGCTCCTTCCAAATCCAAGACACCATCAAGGAGGAAGGAGCAGGCTCGAATGGCCCGGCAACGGAGGCTGGATGCCACTGTTGCTGAATATCGGCGGCTGGTGGCCCTGGAGGAGGAGGAGACGCAGTCTGGAACAACAACAACGTCCACTGGGACAGCTGCCTCCTCCTCCGTGCGGGCTGCCAGCCAGCGCAGTGCTCCAGCGGTACGGAGCCGGGCTACCAAAGCCAAACGCCACCGCCCAGCAGCAAAGAAAGCAGCTGCCCCTCACAGGAATTGCAAGGCACACCGGCGCCGCTTATCCCTCAGACTGTCCTACCTGGAGCAGGAGGTCCATAATTATAAGAACGTGGTGGAGGGCCTCCGCTTCGAACTTGCCACCCTCCGCAAGGAGCATGATGCCCTGGCTGCTAATTCCAACAGCACCCTGCCATAGTGTCCCTTGCCCCTTTTTTAGAGACTTTTGGGGGGTGGGAATTGGGAGTTGTGATTTTTGGGGACTTTTGAAGGACAATCGTTGGGGTTAGGGAGGGTCTTGCGGGAGATTCTTTTGTTAGGGCTATAAAAATATACTTTTTGAAACTTTATCTGACCATACCTGTTTTTTACTGCTTTTGAGTCTGGTGGGTGGGGGTTTAACATAACAGTAAGTTTGTTTTCCTGAATAGTCCTAGGACTTTAGTAGTACTACCGTCAATCAAATCTCTCGTCTCTCCTAATACTCCATTATACTACCTCCAACCAAACGCCTATCTTACCTGTAATTTCTGTTTGCAAGTAGGGCTAGGCCCAGGGCTGGCTCCACGGGAAACAGCAAATAAGGTTGGCAATCCTGGGCGGATAAAATTTCCTCATAGCGGTGGTACTAGTGGTGTGACACAGTGGCAGTTGCTTGCCTATGAAAAAAAGAAAATGAAATCTGGTTTGTGCTCCTGAGCAATACAAAGGTACAATACAGAATATAGCAGGTGACAGAAGTACACTAGAACAGTGCCACGTTGTAGCCTAACAAATGTTAAAGTATAACTAATTCGGTTGAAGTTCTTTGACATTAGCCATGGGTCTTTGTCAAGCAGAGTAAGAATATATCATCGGATTTCTTCACCAGCCTGTTGCTATCACCTTATCCTCCCCAGCAAGTGTGTGCATTTATTGCTGTAATTTAGTCACACATCAATCAAAACCACACAGCCCGGGGGAAGAGGGTTAGGGTTTGAAAAATGGATGGGTACGGGGGTTTTTGGGAAAGGTTTTGGGAGACAAGAAAAAGTAGCACAGCATGGACGAACAATTGTGAACATAAACAAATCTTTGGGTACAAACCTATCCATCAATCTTTGAAAGTGCATACACTACTGTAACTGCATGCATGTCAGTTAAAAGTAATTAGTACTTTCGACAACTGTGGAAGAAAGAATGCGACAGTACAGGGCGTGGGTGGAAATATTGATAACTATATTCAACATAAGGTCTCTGTAGCCAGATACCTGAGAGCCTTGCTGGTCACTATAAATCCATTCACAACAACACTCAATGGGGTTGGTCTGGAAGGTGTCAGGTTTACTCCCCGTGATCCAGTCGATGCAAATATGGTTCCACTTCCAAATGTCACCAACACCCAGAAGTGTAAACACAGGGTGTTCGAGGCATTAGGCGGGGGAGAAAAATAACAAACTAAAATAAAAAATGTGGGATGGGTAAAGGTAGGGTCAGCAGGGAAAGGATACCTGTAACAGAAGACAAGACAGGCATCAGTGAAGTGCTGTCCTAACATACAAGGGTACTCTCATATAGTCTCACTAAATAGTCTGCAAGTCTCCCGCCTACTCATGGGAAATGTAGTTTCATAGTACGGTAGGCGCTTAGGGGCTGCGTAACCTGACAGAAGGTATAGTAGATAGAAAAGGAGAAATTGCTTTTTTTCTAGGTGTCCCCTCACTCACCAGGGTTGCCCCTTGGTGACATGCTTCATCATTGGGGCCATCCCAGTCCTCTACGGCCTGGGGCGTGCTGCGACTTGCGAATTACGTAGGAGCACTTACAAATGACTATGTGTGGTGCAGATGTGATAGTGGAGTGGACTAAGTGATGTGTTAAGGGATCAATGTAGAAGCAGAGAGAGAGCCAAGAAATGCAGTCACAGTCAGAGAAAAAGGCAAGGGATACTGTATCTATGTGGTTGTAGTGGTCCTGTTGGAAGTGGTAAGTAAGTTGCCCGCAGAAAAAAAATCCTCCTATTAGCGGCACTCCTCCATTGCAGCCGACGCTTCGTCCATCGATGTTGGTCACCAGAAGACACCCTGTCCACTGCCTGCCTGATGCTGAATTGTGGCTCGCTACTGTGAAGCCTGACTCCATCCTTTTTTCCCCATTGCAGAGACTGAAACCCGGCCTGTAATTATTCAACGAAAAACAGGAAGTGATATAATATTACAACACCACTGATAAATAAATATAAGGCATGTAGGCTGTGGAGTGCAAAAAGTCACAATTTGTTTTTCCTAGTAGACAGTACAATGTTTTTGAAAGTGCGTACTCTGAGTCACCTTTTGAAGGATGTATGGGCAAATTAATGTATCGGATCTTGCCCCTCAAGCTAGGTGTACTGTAAACTGTGTTTTAGAACAAAATTAGATCTTCCTAGCAGTGCTCCCACCCAGACCCTTACTAAAGCCAGTCGCAAAAATGTAGAAGACCCCCAATCAAATCTCAAAAAACGAGGCCTAGCAGAAAACTGGTGACAAAACTTACTTTGAAAGTAAAAGTAGGCCGAAGTACCCTAATTACCCATTACCCACCGTGGATTGCATTCAAACCACTTGCAAGCAACCAAGCAAAAGTAGCCATAGCCAGCATCGCTCCAAGACTCGAAATCCCCCCCACTCAAACACATGCAATAGAAATACTGCTAACCCTAACGAACCCTAAGTTAAGAATAGTGGCAAAGGCTTTCTTTAACTATGCCAAATCCCCCCTTTCCCACCATGGATTTTCTTCAAATGACTTGCAACCAAAATTACACATTCTCACGAGTGCTCTAAGACCCCAGAACTCAGTTTGAAAAATCTAGAACACCCCGAAACACATGCAATCCTGCTGCTAGGGCTAACCCTAACGAACCCTAAGTTACAAAAAGTGCCAAAACTAAAGGCTTTTCCGCGCGGATTTTGTCCCAACCACTTCTACCCGGTATTAGACCTTCCCAGGAATGCCCCAAGACCCGGCAACCCACCCGCCAAGAAGCGTAACACCCCCAAACAGGCCAAAAGCAAAATCTCATACTTGCAATATTTCTGGGCCTTCGGTCCAAACGCGCTGCGTAGCTAGGCCATAAGTCGGGGTTGGCACGACGGATTTCCTGAAAAGCAAATGCAATCAAGATTAGAGTGTCCCAGCAGTGCTCCCAGACCACGAAACTCACCCGCAAACAGACGGAACCCCCCCTAAGAGCACCTCAAAGGCAAGCAAGTCATCAAAAACACAAAAAAAATTCCGCCTGGGATTTGGTCCAAAACACTTTTATCCGGTATTAGAGCTTCCCAGCAATGGCCCCAGAGCCGTCAACCCAGGAGAAAACGAGTAGAAGACCCCCAAACAGCCAAAGAGCAAAAGTACAAAAATGGGGACTTAGTCACTTTTTCACAAATTTCCCAAATCACTCCGCGCGCGCTCTGCAGCTAGGCCCTAAGTCCCCTCAGCCACCATGGATTTGCTTCAAACCTCTTGCAAAGTAAAGTATATATAGCCAGCAGTGCTCCCACACCACGAAACTCACCCGCAAACACCAGGAAGCCCCCCAAACAGGCCCCCGAAAACGCTACATAGAGCAAAATGTCAGAAATAGCCCAAAAAAAAATCGGCCTGGATTTTGTCCCAACCACTTCTACCCGGTATTAGACCTTCCCAGGAATGCCCCAAGACCCGGCAACCCACCCGCCAAGAAGCGTAACACCCCCAAACAGGCCAAAAGCAAAATCTCATACTTGCAATATTTCTGGGCCTTCGGTCCAAACGCGCTGCGTAGCTAGGCCATAAGTCGGGGTTGGCACGACGGATTTCCTGAAAAGCAAATGCAATCAAGATTAGAGTGTCCCAGCAGTGCTCCCAGACCACGAAACTCACCCGCAAACAGACGGAACCCCCCCTAAGAGCACCTCAAAGGCAAGCAAGTCATCAAAAACACAAAAAAAATTCCGCCTGGGATTTGGTCCAAAACACTTTTATCCGGTATTAGAGCTTCCCAGCAATGGCCCCAGAGCCGTCAACCCAGGAGAAAACGAGTAGAAGACCCCCAAACAGCCAAAGAGCAAAAGTACAAAAATGGGGACTTAGTCACTTTTTCACAAATTTCCCAAATCACTCCGCGCGCGCTCTGCAGCTAGGCCCTAAGTCCCCTCAGCCACCATAGATTTGCTTCAAACCTCTTGCAAAGTAAAGTATATATAGCCAGCAGTGCTCCCACACCACGAAACTCACCCGCAAACACCAGGAAGCCCCCCAAACAGGCCCCCGAAAACGCTACATAGAGCAAAATGTCAGAAATAGCCCAAAAAAAAATCGGCCTGGATTTTGTCCCAACCACTTCTACCCGGTATTAGACCTTCCCAGGAATGCCCCAAGACCCGGCAACCCACCCGCCAAGAAGCATAACACCCCCAAACAGGCCAAAAGCAAAATCTCATACTTGCAATATTTCTGGGCCTTCGGTCCAAACGCGCTGCGTAGCTAGGCCATAAGTCGGGGTTGGCACGACGGATTTCCTGAAAAGCAAATGCAATCAAGATTAGAGTGTCCCAGCAGTGCTCCCAGACCACGAAACTCACCCGCAAACACCAGGAAGCCCCCCAAACAGGCCCCCGAAAACGCTACATAGAGCAAAATGTCTGAAATAGCCCCAAAAAAATCGGCCTGGATTTTGTCCCAACCACTTCTACCCGGTATTAGACCTTCCCAGGAATGCCCCAAGACCCGGCAACCCACCCGCCAAGAAGCATAACACCCCCAAACAGGCCAAAAGCAAAATCTCATACTTGCAATATTTCTGGGCCTTCGGTCCAAACGCGCTGCGTAGCTAGGCCATAAGTCGGGGTTGGCACGACGGATTTCCTGAAAAGCAAATGCAATCAAGATTAGAGTGTCCCAGCAGTGCTCCCAGACCACGAAACTCACCCGCAAACACCAGGAAGCCCCCCAAACAGGCCCCCGAAAACGCTACATAGAGCAAAATGTCAGAAATAGCCCAAAAAAAAATCGGCCTGGATTTAGTCCCAACCACTTCTACCCGGTATTAGACCTTCCCAGGAATGCCCCAAGACCCGGCAACCCACCCGCCAAGAAGCATAACACCCCCAAACAGGCCAAAAGCAAAATCTCATACTTGCAATATTTCTGGGCCTTCGGTCCAAACGCGCTGCGTAGCTAGGCCATAAGTCGGGGTTGGCACGACGGATTTCCTGAAAAGCAAATGCAATCAAGATTAGAGTGTCCCAGCAGTGCTCCCAGACCACGAAACTCACCCAGAAACACCAGGAAGCCCCCCAAACAGGCCCCCGAAAACGCTACATAGAGCAAAATGTCAGAAATAGCCCAAAAAAAAATCGGCCTGGATTTTGTCCCAACCACTTCTACCCGGTATTAGACCTTCCCAGGAATGCCCCAAGACCCGGCAACCCACCCGCCAAGAAGTATAACACCCCCAAACAGGCCAAAAGCAAACTCTCATACTTGCAATATTTCTGGGCCTTCGGTCCAAACGCGCTGCGTAGCTGGGCCATAAGTCGGGGTTGGCACGACGGATTTCCTGAAAAGCAAATGCAATCAAGATTAGAGTGTCCCAGCAGTGCTCCCAGACCACGAAACTCACCCGCAAACACCAGGAAGCCCCCCAAACAGGCCCCCGAAAACGCTACATAGAGCAAAATGTCAGAAATAGCCCAAAAAAAAATCGGCCTGGATTTAGTCCCAACCACTTCTACCCGGTATTAGACCTTCCCAGGAATGCCCCAAGACCCGGCAACCCACCCGCCAAGAAGTATAACACCCCCAAACAGGCCAAAAGCAAACTCTCATACTTGCAATATTTCTGGGCCTTCGGTCCAAACGCGCTGCGTAGCTGGGCCATAAGTCGGGGTTGGCACGACGGATTTCCTGAAAAGCAAATGCAATCAAGATTAGAGTGTCCCAGCAGTGCTCCCAGACCACGAAACTCACCCGCAAACACCAGGAAGCCCCCCAAACAGGCCCCCGAAAACGCTACATAGAGCAAAATGTCAGAAATAGCCCAAAAAAAAATCGGCCTGGATTTAGTCCCAACCACTTCTACCCGGTATTAGACCTTCCCAGGAATGCCCCAAGACCCGGCAACCCACCCGCCAAGAAGTATAACACCCCCAAACAGGCCAAAAGCAAACTCTCATACTTGCAATATTTCTGGGCCTTCGGTCCAAACGCGCTGCGTAGCTGGGCCATAAGTCGGGGTTGGCACGACGGATTTCCTGAAAAGCAAATGCAATCAAGATTAGAGTGTCCCAGCAATGCTCTCAGACCATGAAACTCACCCACAAACAGACGGAACCCCCCCTAAGAGCACCTCAAAGGCAAGCAAGTCATCAAAAACACAAAAAAATTTCCGCCTCGGATTTGGCACAAACCACTTTTAGTGCTTCCCAGCAATGGCCCCAGACCCGTCAACTCACCTGCAAAGAGGTAGAACAACACCCCCACAAGTGCTGAGTCTTTCTTCATTGGGCGTAAACCAGCCCTCTGCTTTGATGGAAATAGGAGTCTGGAGGAGGAGGATAGAGGAGCATGTTCTTCTGAACTTGTGAACCTGAGGAATGCAGACTGCGGCACCTTCAAATAAATTAGCAAACAAGTGAAGACAGTTCTGCTGATGGGCTTGTCTTTGTGATTATCTGATTAAAGTTTGAATTATATTAACTGTGCACAACAAAGAAAGACAGACACACAGGAATAAAAGTGAATAAGGATGAAAAAGAAAGTTATTGATTCGTTGTCTCATTTTCAGGGCTCGAAGTCGGAATCACGGTCCAGGAATAAGAATAAGGCTTCGTCATCATACTCTGCGAATTCAGCCCGGGTGAGGTCAGTGCCACCTGACAGAGTAGAAATTCCCTCATCTATGGTGCTGGCCACCTCCTCTTCATCCGGCACGCTCTCTCGTACTCTTATATCTGGTGGTATGAGGTGCTGATTCATCTTGATCATTGTTAACCTCTCCACATTTTTGGGCGAGAGGCGGCTCCGTTTGGGAGTTACAATCCCACCAGCCGCACTGAAAACCCGTTCAGAAGACACACTTGCGAGTGGGCAAGACAAGTAGTTTAAAGCCAGGTTGGTGAGCTGTGGCCACAATTCTTTTTTCCCATGCCAATACGCCAATGGGTCAGAATTAACATAGACCTCTGTGGAGTCATTCAGATAGTCCTTCACCATCGACTCAAGGTCCTCCTCCAAGGTTCCTCCACTTTGCGTAGCTCTTGCTGTGCCTCTGGCCTTTTGAGAACCAAACCCACGCAGAGCTAGCCAATCCTCTTCAGCCTCCAATGTTTCTGCTGCCTTTCGTGCAGATGATGCGGTTGCCGGTGTCTTTAACGGCTGAGAGGTCACTTGTGCCACAGCCACAGGTGCAGAAGTGGATTGTTTTGACTGGGGATGGCCTGCTGATGTACTGCCATTTCCTTCAATTTCCAGCCGTTCTGTTTCAAACTTCTTGGCTGACAAGGCTAGCCAACGTTTGTACTTTGTAACATCTTCATCAGCAAAAGGAAAGAATGCTCTGCCTGCCAGCGCCTTTTTGTAGCGTGGATCCAGAATAGTAGCACAAATGTAATGCTGTTCTGAGTGGATCTTTTGAAGACGTTCATCACCTTGTAGGAGCTCTAATAATGTCTCAGCCAGAAGCAAAGAGTCTTTCTTTTTGTCATCTTTTCGAAACACAGAACACACCTCCTTCAGTTGGTCCTCCAGCATGTACAACAATGGGATAGCTTTTCCCAAATTAGAGTCCTCCTTGCTGACTGCACGTGTGAAGACCTCAAAAGGACGAAGCATGCGTGTTAGGCTTTCAACTATGTTCCATTGCGGCCCACCCATCCTCAGCTCCTCTATACCCTCTTTCAAGAAAAATTGATCGAGTTGCGTATACTGCTCATACAGACGCTCAAGCATGTAGAAGGTTGAGTTCCAACGTGTTACCACCTCCTGGATGAGTGCTTTCACTGGCATTTGACTTTGATATAGCATGCTCCTCAGCTGCTTGCGGGCCTTAAAAGAATGCCTGAAATGCTTGCAAATTTTTCGGCAGTTCTCCAATACACTGTACGCTGCACTGCGTTTATTACCCAAGAATTTTTGGACAACCAGGTTTATACAGTGCGCCAAACACGGCACTCTGAAATAGTAACCGTCCCTCATGGCCTTAACTATATTGGAGCCATTGTCTGTGGAAACATAACCAACCTTGCGTTTTAGTGGGGACAGACAGTTAAGGACCTTTGTGTTAAAGACATCCAAAATGTTTTCTGCTGTGTGACGTTTCTCCAAACCAAACATGGCTAGTGTTGCATGTTTCCGAGCACCTTTAAAAACAATGTTAGTGTCAACACCTGAGTTTAGCTTTGCTTTAGCCCCTGAAAAAGAGACCCAGTGTGCAGTGATGCACATGTAATCAGCGCCTGCGCCACTGGTCCACATGTCTGTTGTCAGATGTATAGTGTGAACAGCACTCTTCTGCAAAGCTGCCCCAATCACCTTCAGAACATCTTCATGTAGTGCTGGAACCGCAACTCGGGCAAAATAGAACCGGCTAGGAACCTTCCATTTAGGGCAGAGCACTGTCACTAATTCTAGAAAACCAACCCCTTCTACAAAAGAAAAAGGGAGAAGGTCCAGAGCTAGCATTTTAGCCAGCTTAGTGTTATACAGACGGGTCATTGGGTGGTTGCGTTCATATTGCGCTTCTGTAAACAACATCTTTTTAATGTTGCCCTGGACCAATGATTTACGGGATGATGATGATCTCTTCGACCCAGTTACGCTCGCTGATGAACTTTTCCGCATTGATGTCTCACTCTCTCCCACACTCTTAGTGTGGCTCCCATGGGGTGTGCTGCTGACATGGGAACTGGGTGTAAGTGAAGTGTTTGAATCGTCTTCTACCTCCTCGTCATCAGCAGATGACAAATCAACGTTTTCATTACGTGCAATTCCGGCTTTCTTGACCGCCTCTAGGTGCGGAAACCATTCGACAGGGTGCCTTCTCTCAAGATGACCTCTCTGGCCTCCGGTACCATAGTTAGAACCAAGCTTACCACGACTAAATCGAAGCTTACAAAGGCTACAAATGGCTACGTTTTCCTTTTTTGGGCAAACACTAAAGAAGTCCCAAACTGGAGACTTGAAATGTCTTCGGGGGCCGGAGGAGGCGGCGATACTGGTGGTGGTGGTCCTGCTGCTAATGACAGATGAAGTGGAGGATGTGGATTGCCGAACTTCAGTACGTTTTGCACTTTCACCACCACGAATTGAGGTCGAGGACGAGGTGGGTACCTTCTTGCGAGGAAGAAATATGGAAGCGGTAGGTTTTGGTGTACTACTTAACTCCAAATCTAATGATTCCATTTCCATTGCCTCCTCGCCGACATCATCATCACGCTCAGCAGCTTCTCGGGATAGGGTCAAAATGTCTCTTTGCTGCATGCCCGGTGGGGCTGCAGTGACCTTTGTGATGACTGCCTCGTCGTCATCGTGAGAGGCTTCATCACCAGCAGTATCTGTCACTTCTTGTTGAGCCTCATCACACTCCATAGGTTTGAGTTTTTGGACGACCTTCCTTTTACGCTTAGGTACCGGTGGCAGATCATGGTGTGCCTCTGCCTCACTGTCAGACCGCAGTTGTCGTGGTTCCCAAGACAGATCACTTGCACCAGAACGAGGTGGGCTTGAAGAAGATGTAGACACCCCCCTTGATCTTTTCCTTGCTAGGGATGTGGAAGACAATGAATGATCATCAGGAGGAGTGGCTTCCAATGATACCTCAGCTTCATTGTCGATTTCCAAATGTGCCCCTACTTCGGGAGGAACAACTATTGTGGGCACTTGTGAACGTCCATGCACCTTTGCTTGCGCATCTCCTTTTGCTGCCTCTCCTTCCACATGTACTTGGGCGTGTACTTGCACATGGTGTTGTTGTTGCGGCTGTGGTTGTTCAACACTTGTCAGATGAGTTACAACAACCTGTGTTGATTCAGGGACATTGCTGCTACTTTCTTGCGATGAGCCAACATCACTGGTCGATGGTGATTGGAGAAGTACACTGACTGCCTCTGAAGCACTCAAGGGCTTTGACTTAAGTTGGCGTGGTGGTGGAGGCACTGAACCCAATGGAGCAGGGGTGCTGCTCTCAGGTTGGTCCCCAGCAGATCCTGCTGCTGCAGGCGTACTTTTTTTTTTGCTCCCAAAAAAAGTGGCGGGTGGCACACCAGCCTCCTTGGTAACTTGCTTCTTCTGCTCCTTACTAGCAACTTTCTTGCTAGAGGAGCTACGGAGAACTTTCTTTGGGGCCATCTTCTTCAGAGCAGGTCAGACAGCAGGCCGCAGTTGCACGAATTGTAGAGTTGTCTGAGGCCAGACGTGACGTCGCGTGACGTTATGCTGCACACACACACCGCTGCAGGACTTCTTCCTGGCACTGGTGGTTCTCTTGAGTCTTGTGCACCTAAAAAAAATGGAAGACAGAGGAACATCAGTTCAGTTATAGAGCACAAAAAAATCGAAAAACACTGCAAAATCAGCACAATCCCAATCCATCCATGCCCTCCATAATGTTTAAATTCAAGACAACCCACAGAAAGACTAGGCCCATGCAAGACTCACTACCCCTGGGCATAAATAAAGGTTGAAAAGTAGGCAAAATGGTTGGAGGCCTAACAACAAAGCCTGCATTCAAAATGGCCACTTGCCTGCCAAGCACATGGCCAGTGCCTGTAGCTGCACTCAAAATGGCCACCAGCCACATGGCATGTCCCTCCCCATGAACACCCCCAAAAATCGAAAAACACTGCAAAATCAGCACAATCCCATTCCATCCATGATGTTTAAATTCAAGACAGCCCACAGAAAGACTAGGCCCCATGCACCACTCACTACCCCTGGTCAAGGCCCCAACAACAGGTCAAAAATCGAAAAACACAAAATTTTACAAAAAAAAAAAAATCGAAAAACACAGAAAAATCAGCACAATCCCAATTCATCTATGGCCTCCATGATGTTTAAATTCAAGACAACCCACAGAAATACTAGGCCCATGCAAGACTCACTACCCCTGGCATAAATAAAGGTTGAAAAGTAGGCAAAATGGTTGGAGGCCTAACAACAAAGCCTGCATTCAAAATGGCCACTTGCCTGCCAGCACATGGCCAGTGCCTGTAGCTGCACTCAAAATGGCCACCAGCCACATGGCATGTCCCTCCCCATGAACACCCCCAAAAATCGAAAAACACTGCAAAATCAGCACAATCCCATTCCATCCATGATGTTTAAATTCAAGACAGCCCACAGAAAGACTAGGCCCCATGCACCACTCACTACCCCTGGTCAAGGCCCCAACAACAGGTCAAAAATCGAAAAACACAAAATTTTACAAAAAAAAAAAATCGAAAAACACAGAAAAATCAGCACAATCCCAATTCATCTATGGCCTCCATGATGTTTAAATTCAAGACAACCCACAGAAACACTAGGCCCATGCAAGACTCACTACCCCTGGCATAAATAAAGGTTGAAAAGTAGGCAAAATGGTTGGAGGCCTAACAACAAAGCCTGCATTCAAAATGGCCACTTGCCTGCCAGCACATGGCAAGTGCCTGTAGCTGCACTCAAAATGGCCACCAGCCACATGGCATGTCCCTCCCCATGAACACCCCCAAAAATCGAAAAACACTGCAAAATCAGCACAATCCCATTCCATCCATGATGTTTAAATTCAAGACAGCCCACAGAAAGACTAGGCCCCATGCACCACTCACTACCCCTGGTCAAGGCCCCAACAACAGGTCAAAAATCGAAAAACACAAAATTTTACAAAAAAAAAAAATCGAAAAACACAGAAAAATCAGCACAATCCCAATTCATCTATGGCCTCCATGATGTTTAAATTCAAGACAACCCACAGAAATACTAGGCCCATGCAAGACTCACTACCCCTGGCATAAATAAAGGTTGAAAAGTAGGCAAAATGGTTGGAGGCCTAACAACAAAGCCTGCATTCAAAATGGCCACTTGCCTGCCAGCACATGGCAAGTGCCTGTAGCTGCACTCAAAATGGCCACCAGCCACATGGCATGTCCCTCCCCATGAACACCCCCAAAAATCGAAAAACACTGCAAAATCAGCACAATCCCATTCCATCCATGATGTTTAAATTCAAGACAGCCCACAGAAAGACTAGGCCCCATGCACCACTCACTACCCCTGGTCAAGGCCCCAACAACAGGTCAAAAATCGAAAAACACAAAATTTTACAAAAAAAAAAAATCGAAAAACACAGAAAAATCAGCACAATCCCATTCCATCCATGGCCTCCATGATGTTTAAATTCAAGACAACCCACAGAAATACTAGGCCCATGCAAGACTCACTACCCCTGGCATAAATAAAGGTTGAAAAGTAGGCAAAATGGTTGGAGGCCTAACAACAAAGCCTGCATTCAAAATGGCCACTTGCCTGCCAGCACATGGCAAGTGCCTGTAGCTGCACTCAAAATGGCCACCAGCCACATGGCATGTCCCTCCCCATGAACACCCCCAAAAATCGAAAAACACTGCAAAATCAGCACAATCCCATTCCATCCATGGCCTCCATGATGTTTAAATTCAAGACAACCCACAGAAATACTAGGCCCATGCAAGACTCACTACCCCTGGCATAAATAAAGGTTGAAAAGTAGGCAAAATGGTTGGAGGCCTAACAACAAAGCCTGCATTCAAAATGGCCACTTGCCTGCCAGCACATGGCCAGTGCCTGTAGCTGCACTCAAAATGGCCACCAGCCACATGGCATGTCCCTCCCCATGAACACCCCAAAAAATCGAAAAACACTGCAAAATCAGCACAATCCCATTCCATCCATGATGTTTAAATTCAAGACAGCCCACAGAAAGACTAGGCCCCATGCACCACTCACTACCCCTGGTCAAGGCCCCAACAACAGGTCAAAAATCGAAAAACACAAAATTTTACAAAAAAAAAAAATCGAAAAACACAGAAAAATCAGCACAATCCCAATTCATCTATGGCCTCCATGATGTTTAAATTCAAGACAACCCACAGAAAGAATCAGTCCACCCACCACTGAGTACCCCTGGGAAAAGGCCCCAAAACAGCCCAAAAATCGAAAATCCCAAAATTTTAGTTGCAGCAACTGTAATGCCCCAAACAAACTTACTTGTAAAATTTCTAATCCAACAGTGATCCAAAGAAAGTCAAAAAGGCCTCAAATCCAAAGATCCAGCAGCATCCACAAAAGGTAATCCTTCCAGGTCCACATCCGAATGAAAAGTGACCAGGAGATGGACAAAGCACTGGGAGGAGCCTGCTGAACAGGAACAGGAAGTTGAAGACTATGGGGCACTTCCTTCCTCCCACCCCCCTGCCCCCTCCCCAAAATGGACTCCTCGCTAAAAAAGTGCAGGCAAATGTCAAACTAAGGAGTTATTCACATAAAAATCATCATTTCTAGAAGGTTTATGCTGCTTGCTGGTGGATTTCTTGTGCAGAATTGCAAATTTATATTTTCGCTCGCCGCATCTCAAATCTCGCAAATTGCGAAGTACCGCGAGACGTGATCTCGCCGTACTCGCGTTGACAAACTATCGCTGGCAAGCCGCGATGACGTAATCGCGCTCGCCAATTCCCGCGGGATCACACAGCAAGATCCAAAATGGCGCAGCACTCGCAAACTATCGAAAAAAACAACTCGGCAAACGATGATAAACGCCGCGCGCCGCAAAAATTGTATCACCAACGCCGCGCGCCGCCAAAAAAATCCGCTGCGTGCGAATTTGCGGATTTTGCGGGAAATCCGCAAATCTCGCGGATTGCGGATTTCCCGAAAATCCGCAAAATCCGCGAGCGGAACGGATTTTCCGCCCACGCTTAATGTTGTCGCTCATCTTGTCCATCACAGTGCCATAGTTCACACGCATCAGTTCTTCTCTACTCTTTTCCACATGTATACCTAGGTACTTAAAATCCCCTGTGCTCCAGGCAAGTGGGATTTCCAGCGGGAATTGAACTGTCGAGGCAGTAAGGGGGAAGATACATGATTTCTTCCAGTTGATTTGAACCCCCGAGAGAGCACCAAACCGAATGAATTCACGGAGTATGGGATGTAAGTTATCGCTTGGGTGGCGAACATAGAGGGTAATACCATCAGCATACATAGAGACGAGTAACTGTCTCTGAAAGCAGCGCAGTGCCCTGTCCTGATGATGCTGTCGCAATTTAGCCGCCAGGGGTTCAGTGGCTATGGCAAACAGAAGTGGGGACAGGGGGCATCCCTGTCTTGTCCCCCTGGTGATCGGGAATTCCGACGACAATTTCCCATTGATGAGTACTCTGGCAGTTGGACGCATATACAGTAATTTAATCCAGGAAATAAAGAGAGGCGGGAAACCCATTCGCTCCAGAACTTTAAACACATAGTCCCATTCGAGCGAGTCAAACGCCTTGGTGGCGTCTAAAAAAATGGCTGCCATTGGGAGGTCCTCATGGACGGAGTCGTATACCGAGAAAAAGGTCCGGAGATTATGTGATGTTGCCCTTCCAGGGACAAATCCGGCCTGATCCGGAAGGATAAGAGCCGGCAGGAGGAGACTGATGCGTGTTGCAATCAGTTTCGCGAGGATTTTAACGTCGCAGTTTAATAGGGACTGTAAGAGTCGCAGCACGAGGCGGGTTTTCCTGGTTTAAGCAGCGATGTAATGAGAGCAACTCTCATGGAGGCAGGGAGATGGCCCACCTCCAGTGCGTCTTCAAAAACTTCCCGCAATACCGGTGCCATGAAGTCAATAAACGTTTTGTAGAATTCTATAGGTATGCCATCTAAACCGGTGGCCTTACCCGATTTCATGCCCATGATAGCTTCCCTGACCTCATCCAATTCGAAAGGGGCGTTCAAGAAGGACCTCTGCGCATCGCTCAACCAACCTAAGGAGACATCTGCCAGGTAGTCATCCAATGTGAGTTCACCATGTCTGCTAGTGGAGTAAAGTACACCATAATGCCGCACAAATTCGTTAAGGATGTGGGTGGTGTCTCTAAGCATCAGCCCCTCCGCCGTCTCAAGTTCTAATATTATCGTCGGCGATCGCATTAGTTTGACCGTCGCTGCTAGAGCCTTCCCAGGCCTCTCACCCTCACCATATCGCCTGGCCACCCAGTATTTGTTCCTAAACTTCACCTCGCGAGCAGCTTCTTCAGAGAATTCCGACAATTTGTTGCGAATGGTAGCGAGGGTTATAGTGTCAGGGTTTGCCCTAAGGCGGCATTCTGCACTGCGTAAGTCAGCCTCTATACTGCGTAATCGTGTCATTATGCTCTTGAGCACTCCCGAGCCCTTCGATATACATAAGCCTCGGAGTGTGGCCTTAAAGGCATCCCATATGGTCTCAACGTCTTGGACAGAGTCTTTATTGCGCTTGAAGAAATCTAGGCATTCATCACGGAGTTCCTCCTGGAACGCCGCGTCCAATAACATAGTGGGCTGCATGCGCCACGCCGTCACCGGAGGGCCAAGCTCAGAACCAGTCAACGTGATCAAAACGGGGGAGTGATCGGAGTACGTCCTGGGGAGATGTGACGCATGTATAAGCGCTGTAAATAGTTGTGAAGTTAAGAGGAAATAGTCAAGTCTCGCCCACGACTTAGCCTGCGCTGTAAAGTGTGTACCCTCCTCCCTAGTCCCGCAGTGCGACCGCCAGGCGTCAATGAGATTGTTACCAGCAATAGTCGCTCTAAGGACTTCGCGCCCATTAGTATAGTGGTGTGGGGCGGGGTGTGATCTATCCAGGGGGGGGTGCAGGGTCACGTTGAAATCTCCTCCCCATATGATGTGTTGTGGGCCCGTCTCAACCACTGCCGCCCATAGAGAGGTAAAGAATTGTGGGTCATCCGTGTTGGGCCCAGAACAACAGACAAGTGTTACTGACATGTGCCCTAGTCTACCCCATAGCAAACAATACCTCCCCTGGGGATCCACCCTGGAGCCAGCCCGCCGAAAGGGTGTGGATTTCTTAACTAGAATGGCCGTGCCTCGTGCATATGAGGAGTAGTTAGCAAATATCGAGTGAGAAGCCCACCTACTCCCAAAGGCTTGCGATTTGTGGGGCGCAAAATGCGTTTCCTGTAGGAAAGCAATGTGAACATTATGACGATCAAGGTAGCTCAATATTTGTCTCCTCTTCCTATGATCTCCCAGCCCTCTCACATTCCAAGTAATCACAGTTAGGCGTGTGTCATTCATGTAATCATGCAATACAATAACTGCAGGATGAAAGCATGGAAGGCGACCAATCCATCCCTAGCACCAATCAGATCAACATCCAGTCGGACTAGCCCATCGTCCTCAAGCAAGAACAAAAAATGGAACAGAAAAGAATCGCCCCTAACCCCTCCGCCACACCCCCGCCATAGGTAACGTGCAGCATACCCATCCCGCCCCCGCATCCCCATGTCATAATCAAGGAGCCCTCCAGAGGGCAAATATGTGAGTACAGAACACAACATGCACATGTCAAAACTTGAATCCCAACAGAAGTCCCAGCAGACCCCTCCCCCCATCCCCCCCCTGACTACTCCAGCAACCGGACCTAGCTGGAAAAAGGACAGGCAGTTCTCAATATGTAACCATGCACAGCAAAGCATCCCAGAACATCCAAAGGAAGGTCCACATCTCCCAGTACTAGCCCGTTCTGCCCAATCGTCAGTCCACCACCCCCCACTCACTGAAGCCACCCCAACTCGCCAGCATCCCATTCCCACCCCCCACCCAAAAACCAAAACAGTGCTAAATAGCAACCAACAAACAAGCAACCACGTGAGTGTCATTGGGGAACACCCTGTTGGGGTCATCAGAGGTGCACGGTCCATCACCCCCAGCCATCCCACTCCGTGCTTGTCCACCCTCGGGGTCACCCTCGGAGCAGAGAGGGATGAAGGGGGTGGGGCCTGGCATACATTACCACCTGCAGTCCAACACCCGTCCATGGCACCCCCAGGGGCAGCCGCAGCCATCTCCGAGCAGGATGAGTTCCCCCTACCATCGAGGGGAGTGAAGATTAACCAACCAGTTGCAGGAGGATGAACTGAAGAGAGCCAGCCGCCACTTATTCGGGACCAGATGTATTTAAGTCTTCAGCGTCCGCAGTCCGCTTGGGTCTTTTGGGCAGGGTCTTAAGGTAATCTTCGACCTGTTGTGGGTTAAGAAAAAAGTGCTGTGTACCCTGGTGAGTGACTCGTAACTTGGCCGGCTACAGGAGAGCATAGTCAATGTTCAAATCACGAAGCTTCCTTTTAACAGCAAGAAATTTCCGTCGCTGTTCTTGAACCACCGGGGTAAAGTCAGGGTATATCGAGAAGGGCACGCCATCATATGTCAGGTTCTGGTTCGCTCTGGCTGCTTTTAGCGCCGCATCGCGATCTCGGTAGTTGAGCAGGCGGGCAATTATGGGTCGCGGTGGGGTTCCCGGTTGGGGTTGAGGCCCAAGGGAGCGATGTGCGCGTTCCACAATAAAGTGAGCCGAAAGAGCTTCTGCCCCAACCGTTGCTGTAAGCAGTTTCTCGATATACAGTTCCATCCTCCCCGTGTTGGTCGATTCCGGAATGCCCGTGACGCAAATGTTATTCCGCCGGCTCCTGGCTTCCAACTCTTCGTTCTTGGCAGCGATTACCCTCAGGACATTGTCTATTCTGGCAAGGCGAGTGTCATGTGCCGCGGTCGTGTCATCATTTGCCGATATTCTGCGCTCCGCCTCAGATATGCGTTCTTCATGGACATCCATCTTTTGGGCAATGCTGTCCATCCTAGAGGTAAGCCTATCTACTTTGTCGACCACTGTCGCAAAGCCTTGTCGCATTTCTTGCAGGATGGCGGCCATATCCGGGGTCAGCAGAGTCGATGTTGAGGCCTCCGTGACCGGGCTTCGGGGTGGCACCGCGTCTCCTGTGTGCCGTGTCCCCTTTTTCTGCGACGCAGTATCAAACTGCAGTTTGGGTTGGCGACTGTCTGGCTTCCCCATGTCGGCAAAGATATGTATGGACTTTCTGCGCCGTTGCGCTGGTGTCACCGCCGTCGGAGAAGGGCTGGTGGAGGATATAGTGGCCACACACTATACAGCGCGGTGCAGCAACGCCGTTTTCGCAGCTAATGTGCCAGGTAGTGGGGGATGCTCAGCAAGTGTCTGCGGGGTGGCTCACAGCGAGAAATAGTGCAATGCAGGTGTAGACAGGCCCGGCAGGAGAAAGCGCAGGAACTGCAGCAAAGGACGTAGCACCCAAAGGGTAGGAGCAAGGGCGCCAGGCAATCTGAGCTGTCCGCTTGTCGGGACACCGGCAACAGGCAGGCTCCGAGGCTGTGTAAAGTGATAGTGAGGCAGGTTACCGGGCGTTTCAGGACTCCCTCCGGTATTTCTCAGCCAGTCTCTTATGGCGCCAAGATGTCGCGCCCAGCTCGGCGATTATGGGGTATGTCCGTAGTGGGTGAGCGGCGGGGGCATCCCACCTTCACATCCCCCGTGTCCAATGTAGTGCGCGGCGCCCGTACCTCGTACCTCGTAGCCCCTGCTCGAAGCCCGCTTCAGCGTCAGTCCCAGCTGCGCCGCATCCGAAGTGCTCGAGGCCTGTCCGCCTCGTGGTAATCCCCGGGCTCACCTAAGTCAGGGGGCCGACAGCGAGCTCCGTCTCCGCAAGGCCACGTCAGCCGGGGAGGGTTCCGCGGGCCACAACTCCGGGGATTTTTAGAGTAGAGCCACCAAAGTTTCACCGAGTGTGAAGGGTGGCAGGCTGCCCCTCTGTGGGGATTTTCAGGCGGGTGCGTGCAGGGATAAGAGGATAAATGTCGGATCACAATGCCAGGTTGCTGGAGCCTCACGCAAGTGCGGCCATTCAGCAGTGCGCCCTCTAGCGCCCCCCAGCTCCAACTCTTCCATCTGACTGGTAACTGCTTCAATACATTCTGACAAACTGGCAGCTCCAGCTGACAGTTCCAACTCCATTCCAAGATTCATCTGACCGCTCCAAGATCCATCTGAACGCTCCAAGATCCATCTGAGCACAACTGCTTCTGACAACTCCACCTCTCTGCACTTCGTTAATATGAAATGCTCTCCCCTAGAGGAAAGTTCCAGCCAGTAGCCTCCTCCCACCAAATCCATGTACCAGGCTCCCTGCTCCAGACGCTCTCACAGTGATCAGCTGCTTGTTTCGTCTAGAGACTTGAGCCCAGGGACATTTCTTGATAAGATTCAGCTCCGGCCGGTTCTCTCGAGTTTGCAAAGAGCGAACAACACCTCATAACTAAAACATCACACTTGACCTACAAACATCTCAGTCTGCAGAGGCAGAAAGCAAAATGGAGTCTCTCTGGTTCTGGGCCTTGTAGGCCCGAAAAGGATGAAATAGACACATAACTCTATCAAGATACATACACAAACCCTACCAATAGGTAATATAAAGTCAGAACTACAGGATCCACCCTCTACTATAGGTCTTCAGGCCTGAAAATGATGAAAGGACACATAATTATGTCAAAGCCAATAGGCAATAGATGGATTAGAGTCAGAAATAAGGGATCTATCATCATATAAAGCGGCTATCCTCTAGTTTATGCTTCTAGGTCTGAAAAGAGGCCTGAAAAGGACCAAAACAAGCTAAGAATAGGGATCTAGGATGGTAGAAAGCTAAAGTCACCATCACTCAGAAATAGAACCAAAAACCCAGTCAATACATTTGGCTAGGTTTGGATATGGATGGGGACATTGATGGATGGACATACAGAATGGTGAAAGACTTAATGATGGATGAAAGTATGAATGGATGACAGAATGTGAAGGGGAAATGATGTACATCAGCAGGGTTATTAAAGGATGAATAGATAGACGCTTAGATGGAAGAGACAAGAGAGCTCTGCTGGGGGTTTGCAATAACTTGCTTGGCACAATAAAAGATTTGGCTCAAAGCCAGGGATATTTTAATTTTCTGGCTATCCCTTGCTTATGTGTAACATTTCTGTATTTGCCCAGGGTTTACTTATGGTATATCTACATCATATGTATGACATTTTGATTGCCACCCAACTGCTAATTGAATGTAATACTTGTAATTATACATTTTAGCATGTTTTGTTTTAAGTGTAAGGTTCTAAGGATAGCCTTATACTGACATGAGCTGTGCTTGAGGTGTATATTGTGCTTGTAGTTATAGGAAAGGTGTCCAAAATAAACAGTGTAATAGTGTTTTCTCTGTGCCTTCTTCAAGAGTGCTGCAGACAAAAGCACATTTGTGACCTCTGCCAGCCTGTGCTTGCCTCCAGGTATGGCAAACGTATTGCAGCACTATTTATTGCCTCCACAAACAAAGTCTGACTCCCTATATTAAGGCCCACTTGTTGATACACTTATAATGCTCCCCCTATAGTGAATCCTCCACAGCAGTCCCCCTCTTTGTTCGCCACAACAGCACAAGCGCTTTAGTAACATCTCCTCAGCAATGCAATGCAAGAACTACTTAATGACTCCAAGAGTATATAAAAGTAATTCTCTTGGGATGAGTAAGGCGTCAGCTTTCAGTTTCGAGCTAAGAAACAAAGCTGTTCCGCAGTAGTCTTGAGGCAAAAGCTAATTTCTGATAATGTTTCTCTGTCCAGATGGTACAAAAAGACCTAAACTCTCACTCGTATCTCACAGCAGCAGCAGGAATAAAGAGTACTGGAATACTGGTGCAACAAACACACACACATGCATGAACACAGTGTGAGAAGCTGGCCTGGTATATGATGTACACTTATGTAAGTGGATACCCTGTACCAGTCCAGACAACTCTCTTTTAAAAAAAAATATTTTTTTATTGAATTTTTTAACAATTTTACCCCCTAAACCGAGGGCAAGAAGCACAACATAACATAAAATGAAATGTGCTTTGTACATACACAAGTGAAGAATAAATTCATGAATCCCAAAGGTATACAAACAACAAACAGGGAATGATAGAAAATCAAAAGGTAATAAAATAAATACATCATAGATACTACAACTTATCTCAATAGTTAATGACATCATTCATCAATACATCTCTATATACAATTCAATTATCCTAGATCACATCTTTCCATATAGTTATTGGTTCCCATATTTTCAATCCCAGTTTCCTCCCTTTCTTTCCCCTTCTAGCATAGATTGCTTTTTCCAAATTATATATATTCAAAATCCTTGCCAACCATTGTTGATATGTCGGTGGTGTTGGGTCAAGCCAAGTTGAAGCAATACATAACCTTAATATTGCCATGGCCACAAAAATAAAATAGCATTCTTCCCCCTGTGTACCGTCTGAATTTACACCCAACAAGATTAAAGTGGGGGTTAAATTAACTGTTATTCTCAATGCCCTTTGCATATAAGTCTCTATTTCATTCAAAATTATACATAATAGTGGGCATGTTGCAAATACATGTATAATATCTGCTTGCAGGCTTCCACATCTTGCACAATCAATACCGGTTGTAGCTCCCCATTGTGCAATTTTTGCCGGAGTGTAATATAACCGATACAGTGTCTTGTAATGTTGCGCCTGCAATCCTGTAGAGCACAGAACATTCTGACCCAACTCCAATGACATATTAAAGCAATCTATTTCAGCATCTAATTTAGTTGCCCAACTTTCCCCCATTTCTCCAAATCATCTTGTTTTGATTCTATTAATTCATAATAGAACATTTTAATACTACAATCAGCTCCTTCCTGTACCAGCTCCAGAATATTGTTTTTCTCAAATCCAGCAGTTCCCCCTCTTTTATTTAACAAAAAACTTCTTACTTGAAGGTACTTAAAAAAATGCCTTGTTTCTATCCCATATTTTGCTTGAATCTCTGAGAACTGCATGAGACCCTCAGATCCCATCAAATCCCCAATTTTAATAATTCCTTTTTTTACCCAAACCATGAATACTAGATTGAAAAAATGTCATTAGGAAAATTTGAATTATTCTTCATTCTTGTGTATCTATTATTTTTACTTAAGCCATATCTCTTGCTGAAGGCTTTCCAGATATTATATGCTGCCATGAGTGTCTTAAAACGAGTTCTCTTATAGTATGCTGAATCGAAATATCTAAGGAGTACATTATTAACATCTTCTCCCAGCAGGAGACCATATATTGCCAGGGTTCCTAATTCATCATCCCCCTCCATTTCTGCACCACCAATTAGCCCCACCATATTTTGCAAGGCAGCGGCCCAATAATATAGTTTCAAATCTGGTAGTGCCCATCCTCCTCGTTGTCTTGGGAGTGCCATGAAACGTAGTCCTCTTCTAGTCTTTCCTTTGGACCATATAAACCTATTAATCATGGCTTCTAACTTTTTAAACCAGGAGTTGTCAAACATCAGTGGGATTGCCCTAAATATATATAAGAACTTTGGTAACACTAGCATCTTTATAATGTTTGTTCTACCAACTATTGAGAGGTGGAGGTTATGCAGCCTGTCTAGGTCCCTTCGAACCTTAGCTATGATAGGAACTATATTCAATTCCACCACCTTGTCCAGTTCTGAGGTAATTGTAATACCAAGAGAAACGCCTGTTTGTACAACCCTATGATCATGACATACTGCATTATTATTCTTAATTATTTGCGTTTTATTAGTATTCAGAGAGTAGCCTGAAACCCTTTCAAAATTTTTTGCCTCTATTTCCACTTTTCGGATAGCCTCCGTGGGTGATGATGTAAGAACTGCCACATCATCGGCATAAGCAAGTATTTTGCATTCCCCCCTATGCGTAATCAATGGAGCTATGTCTTCATTTCTTTCCATCCTCCGAATCAAGGGGTCCAAGTACATAGCAAACAATAAAGGGGAGCACGGGCACCCCTGTCTTGTCCCCCTCTTAATTTGAATCTCCCTAGTTAACCCCAAGTTTACCCTTACAGCAGCTACTGGATTCCTATAGAGTGTTTTTATTGCATTAACAAATCCCTCCCCGAATCCCACTCTTTTTAAGACACACCATAGATAGTCCCAGGAAACCCGATCAAAAGCCTTCTCAGCATCTAAAAACAACGCTGCCATCGGGCCCCCTGAGACTTCCATGGTGTCCAGTAAAGTAATAAGTTTCCGAGTATGGTGAGTCGTTCCCCGCCCTTGTATGAATCCATGCTGATTGATGGAAACTAATGGTGTTATCACATTTGCAAACCTTACTGCTAGTGCCTTAGAATAAACCTTTGTATCAGCGTTCATGAGTGTGATAGGTCTATAAGAGCCAGGTTCCTTAAATGATTTTCCTTTCTTTAAAAAATAACCACAATTTCGGCACCTGACCACGAGCCTGGTACAGATACCCCTATCTGTGCTTGTTGCAAGGTTTTCACCATATCCTTTCCTAGTGCTTTCCAGAATACCTTAAAGAACTCATAGGTATTTGATCAGGCCCTGCTGCCTTTCCTGAGGGTAAACTCATAAGGGCGGCTTCAATCTCCTGAGAATCTAAGGGTAAATCTAATCTCTGTCGTTCTTCCTCTTCTAACATCACTTTTTCAATGCTCTCAAGGTAAAGTGCAATTTCCACGGGGTCTTTTCCTTGCTGCTCTTCGTATAATTTCATATAAAACTGTCTAAAAACTTCTTTAATCTCCTGCGTATCTGTTACCTCAATCCCTGAACTGTCTTTAATCGCCCTTATCTCTCCTAACGCTATTTTTTGCCTTGCTCGTACTGCCAATGTTCGTCCCACCCTTTCACTAGCTTCATAGCACTTCTCTCTATTTGCCACATATATTTTTGCCGCCTTAGTTGCTATATCTTCCTCTGCCTCCATCCTTATCTTTGCTAATTTAATAAGAGTAAGAGAAGACTCCGTCGAGTTACCTGTTACTATACATTCATTTAACTCCTCCTCGGCTAAGAGCAGCTGTGATTTAACTGTTTGAATTCTAAGGCTGGTAACAATGTAGCAGCAAACGCAGCAAACGCAGCAGTAAACCAAAAGGAAAAAGAGAAAAAGGAAAAATTAAAAGACAAAGCTACCGTAGTCAGAAGAAATAATAACGGCACAAAGACACTTGACCAGGCAGGATTGAGACAGCCTACGGTTTTGGAGGCGTTTTCTCCTGCAGCAGCTACAATACGTTTGAATGCTAAGGCGACGATGAGCGCTAAAACAATTGAAACAGCAGGTAAAGTGATTGCTCACACCCCGCTGTCAACGATTCCTGAGTTACAATCCTTAAAGAGTCTCCGGGAGGTGAACGGGACACTCACCAACGGCACTGGCAGCGCTCCGGAGCAGACGGGTGCGATGACTGCGGGAGCACGGGCTCTGCAAAAGGCGAGACCACAGACGGAGCAGCGGGCGGGGCGGACCTCGCGGACTGAGCAGACGAGGCACCCGGAGTCACCGGAGCAGAGATCGGGACGGGCTCCGCTCCATACTGTGAAGGAGTCAGAGCGGTTGGGCGCTACGCCAGGCAAGGGACAGAACGAGATACAGGACTCAGAGAGTGTTCCTGCTACTATTCAGACCCCGGTTAACACGGAGACACAACAAATTCAGACAATGCAGGTAACTCAGGAGGAAGGGGAGGTATTCTCTAATGCTGAATTATTATCAGACTGTATGGAGGAGTTAGGGGCCACAATACAGGACATGAATTGTACAGAAGATACTATGGGAATAGAGGAACAAGACAAAGGTGGAGTGACAATGCCTATAGCAATAGGGTCACAGATTGATAAAAATGTACTGGTTTTGGACTCTAATACCATGAGTGTTACTCAACATTCTCCTTTAAACCCAGGCTCATCGAGTGATGATTGCTTTTTTTCACTGAATGAGGGCGGTGACGAGGAGGAGGATGGAGCTGTGGGAGGGACTGAACCTGGTTCAAGCTCGGAGTCAACTAATGCTTCAAAAGACTCTGATACTGATACTGATATTGAAGTGGAAATGGAGTTACTCCGAACCGGACTAGACTCAGATATTACAGATAGCTCGGAACTGAGGTAAGAAACAGCTCATAAACTCCCCTCCAGACGTAAATCAAAGACCCTAGTGAAAAAGAGACTGAATAGAATTAAAAGTGGTGTAAGTCCTCTACAAGTACAGGTTGTAAAAAGACTTGATTAGGACTACTCTGCGACATCGCAAATGTACCAAGAGACAGCGGGTTCTGCACCAACCCAAGATATGTCACAGAGGCAGACTACAGGTCAAGGTCAAGGTCAAGACCCGCTTGGATTTGAAACGATGTACTCTATGTTGAAACAGATTCAAGTGGAGGCTACAGTGGAGAGCCGTAGAGCGAGACAGGAGAGTAAGAAGATACAGGGCTCTCTCAGGAAAGTTAATAAACTATACACAGACCTTGTGGGAAGGGTTACTGAAGTCGAGGAGAGAACCGGTAATCTGGAAGATGAGGTTAATAAGTGGCAAGACTTCAAACAGGACCAAGAAAAAACTATGTCAGATGTTTTATGGAAACTCGAGGATTTCGAGAATAGACAGCGAAGAAATAACATATGATTACTGGGTGTGGCGGAGGGGAAGGAGGGGCAAGACGTGAGGGCATATGTAATTGAATTGCTCAGAGGTGCATTGCCGGATATAACATGTTGGAACTGGGAAAGTGAAATACAGCGTGCACACAGATTCCCGTTTGTACAGAGCAAGGGCAATATGTCTGCTAAACCCAGGGCAATACTTATATATGTCGGAAATTACCTATTAAGGGAAGAAATTATGGCAAAGGCAAAACCCCAGGCTAAATGCAGATATAAAGATGTTGAATTCTTTGCTAGGCCTGATTTTTGCCACACAACAGTTGAGAGGAGATGGAGGATGAGGGAGTTAATAACCCCATTTCAAAAACCAGGATGTGAGGCATATTTGATGTTCCCTAGTAGACTAAAGGTAGTAAAAAATGGACAATTTAAGGTTTTTTACTCGGAGATTAAGGCCCAAGAATATCTAGTGTGGTTGAAGGAAAATAGATCTCAGGATGGTACAATGGCTCTGATTCCACACGGAAATCGGAAAACTTAAATAATAGAGTTCTAAAAGAGGATCACGAGATTGCTATATTTAAGAATCTGTGGGTATGACATAAGAAGAGTAGATAGAAGGACAGTGTAGAGGGGTAAAAGGGGGGAGATGCTGGGGAAGGATAAAAGAAAATAAGGGAGAGTGGTGTGCTTTTTGGGAGGTGTAGGGGTAAGGGAGATGAGTGAGAGAGAGCGTCACCCTTGGGGGGTCACAGTCGCCACATATAGGTCTTATGGACCTATTTGCCAGTAGGGGGGTTGGGACAGTCGGGGGGGCTCTCAGGGGGGGGACCTTTTGAGGGCAAGGGGCACAACATGGAAATACTGTATATAAAAATGCAAAGAAATCAAAGGAAAATAAACAATAAGAAATTGTGGAGGCTATCAGCCTGATTCATCATAGACCCGTTTTGCGAGTCTATATTAGCGATTCATAAGGAATCACTATTACAGACTCGCAAAACGGGATTCATGTAGGAATCGCAAAAAGATTTGCGATTCCTACACAATCCTTATTTGCGATTAGCAAATTGCTAATCGCAAATAAGGAATAACTCCCCATTCATTCCTATGGGCCAAAAGGCCCTTAGGAATGAATGGGGAGTATTCCTTATTTGCGATTAGCAATTAGCTAATCGCAAATAAGATAGCGATTTAAAGGGTGCCAGGGGTATCCAAAGGATACCCTGTAGCACCCCTTAAATGCAAATTGAAACAGGTGTTGCGCACACACATGTCCAAAGGACATGTGTGTGTGCAACATGCAACTTAGAAAAATGCTTTTAAAAGCATTTTTTTTAAGTTTTTCGCTATTTACCACGAGGTTTGACCTCGCGGTAAATAGCGGGCCGAAATTGCGAATTCGCAATTTTTTAATGGATGATGAATTGCATTTAAGGAATCTCAAATAGAGATTCCTTAAATGTAATTCCTCGCAAAATTGCGACATCGCTATTACCAATTTTTGCATTTGGGATGACGAATCCCAAATGCAAAATAGAGCTCGCAAAGGGCCAGATTCTCAGAATCTGGCCCTTTGCGAGCAGATTTCGGCTTGATGAATCAGGCTGTATATCTGTTGAAACAAATATCTGAGTTGAAATGGCTAAAAAGGATTGGACATGTGTTTGGTGTTTATCAATGGCTGTACGAATAATGACATGCAGCCTGATTCATCAAGCTGATTTGCGCTCGCAAAGGGCCAGAATCTGAGAATCTTGCCCTTTGCGAGTGCGATTTTTGCATTTGGGATTAATCATCCCAAATGCAAAAATCGCTAATAGCAATTTCGCAATTTTGCGAGGAATTACATTTAAGGAATCTCTATTTGAGATTTCTTAAATGCAATTCATCATCCATTTTAAAATTGCGAATTCGCAATTTCGGCCTGCTATTTACCGCGAGGTCAAACCTCGTGGTAAAAGCATTTTTCTAAGTTGCATGTTGCACACACACATGTCCTTTGGACATGTGTGTGCGCAACACCTGTTCAAAGTTTCATTTAAGGGGTGCTACAGGGTGTCCTTTGGACACCCCTGGCACCCTTTAAATCGCTATCTTATTTGCGATTAGCTAATTGCTAATCGCAAATAAGGAATACTCCCCATTCATTCCTATGACCATAGGAATGAATGGGGAGTTATTCCTTATTTGCGATTAGCAATTTGCTAATCGCAAATAAGGAATATGTAGGAATCGCATTTTTTTTGCGATTCCTACATGAATCCCGTTTTGCGAGCCTGTAATAGCGATTCCTTATGAATCGCTATTAAAGACTCGCAAAACGGGTCTTTCATGAATCAGGCTGATGGAATATATGTGGCTTGAATTATAGGCAGAAGAGGCAGAAGGTATCTCTTCTATTAAAAAATACGAGAGTTGACTTTTTACTTTTACAAGAAACACACATTATGGCATCTGAAATATATCTCTTGGAGCAACTGGGTTTTGTAACCTTAGCTTTCTCGAGACAGGGGTCTAGAAATAGGGGGGTGGCAATACTATCAAGGAGCAGGGATATTACTACGAGGAAGAAATTAGAGGATGCTTTGGGGAGATGGGCGCTGGTAGAGTGTATGATTGGGGAAGAGTGGATCACTTTAGGCTCGATTTATGGTTCCACAGGGGATGACCCTGAAATTTTTGAACACCTGAATGTAGAGCTGGCTACATGGGCACCTTGTATTATTCTTGGAGGTGACTTTAATATCAATGGTGCAGGGGGACTAGGATTAAGGGCAGGATCTCATACAACGTATAAAGGTAGGAAGAGAAGAGTTTTCCGAGCAATTTGTTCTATGGCTAGGAATAATGCACTAATAGATTTATGGGATAATTTAAAACCACAAGAGAAGGGATACATATATTATTCCGCCCCGCATAGGGTGAGTGTAAGATTAGATTACTTCCTCGTAGCAAGTAACTGTCTATCTAAATGTCAGATTGAGAGGATGCCTCGCTTATTGTCTGATCATAATCTGTTAATTTTAAACTATACTGCCACGTTGAGCTCTAGGGAGGGTACAAGCTGGACATTTGAAAGAGTGCTCCTGGAGGATGAGATTTAAATTCAACATATGATGCAATGGATTGAGGAGTATTTGACAACAAATAGAGGTACTGCATCAGATGGTATTGTATGGGACAGCTTCAAGGCGGGGGTAAGGGGGGAGACCATCAGCTATAGTGTGAACAAACGTAAACAGGAGCGACTTAGAATTCAAACAGTTAAATCCCAGACAACTCTCATGGTGATTTAGGAAGTCTTAGACAACCATAGAAAGCTCTCTAAGTGATAGCTGTGGAGAGCAGCCTTGAGACTTAGTCCAGAAGGAGTGTAAAGCAGCTTGTTTTACCAGAATGCAATCTTATATGTGTATATTTAATGAAAAGGAACCACACAAGGTATTTATAACAAATATGTATTTGTTATATAATACTCTCTAACACGTTTAGATATCTCCTAACCGGAGATATGTACAATGCACACAATACTTTGCATAGAAATCACTGTAAGTAGCACAGAATACACAGTGAACCCGGGTGCAGGGGGAACCAAACCATATATTAATAAAGTGGTATAAGAACCACGACTTGTGTCAAGACAATGTTTAGAGGACGTAGAAGTGCCGGGCCCCAAAGGAACCACCCATGGTGAGTGACTAGGAACCCCAAGGAGATCATGTGCAGTGTGGGAACACAACTGCTTTCTCCGTACAAATCAATGTGTAAATTGCAGTTGGATTTTTAAAGAAAAAGGATCTTTCACAGTGGGTCCTAAAGAAACGCGGTGGAAGACAGAACTTTGGAGAGCCAGCCCATCTGCGGATACCCTAGTACCCATGTTACCTACACCATGGAATTCTGGTGCACTGGTGCAAAGTGGTGTCGGAAACCGCCGTCGTTTCCAATGATGGACTTCAGGAAAGTGCTGCTGCTGGAGAAGGAGAAAGTGTCCAGTGGAATCCAAAGGTTGATTCTAGTTGAGAGGTACCTGCAAGCAGGGGGGACAGAGACTATGTTACTCAGGAGTGACCAGGAGATCTGGAAGACAAATGCTCACAGATGTCGGGTGTTGCAGGAGAGTTGACTGTGACCTTTACTCTGCAGCTGTGAGGGCCAAGCAATGCTGAGGAAAACTAGGATCCATGCACAAGCTGTCCCACGTCGGATGTAGTCAGTTGAGGGGTCGTTGTCTGTCGGAAGCACCACCAAGCCTTGGCAACTGCAACCAACGTGGATGTCAAAGAAGGTGCAATGTGGGGACCAGCAAAGTCCAGTGGACTCACCACAAGCAGGGGCGTCAGGGCAGGGCTGGAGCAATCAGAGGAGCTCAAAAGAAACAAAGGTGACCCTCAACAGGATCCATGGGCCGGAGGCACTGGTGTCGCAAGAGGGCCTTGAGCAGCTCACCAAAAGATGCAGGCCATGATACAAGCAATGTGGTGTGGACAAAGATTCTGGTCACTGGAGATGCATGTGGTTGGGGCTACTCGGAGCCTGAAGATCTTGATAGAGGAAGACAACAAACCTTGGGAACAGCAAGTTGATGTGGTGCACAGGGGTTCGGTTCCTGCAGCTCCCACCAGGAATTATCAGCTCAAACTTGGCCAGGGCAGAACTCGAGAGTTGCAGAGAACCACCACCTGTGTTGGTAAACATTTTGGCGTCTGTATGAGCTCAGGATCGGCAGACTGGTCAGCTTGGTTGTGGTGCCTGCAGATGCAGGGAAGTGACTCCTTCACTTCAAGGGAGATTCCTTCAAGTGTTTTGGATGCCGACAGGCCTTGGAAGGTTCCTGTATGGTGCACAGGCACAAACGATGCAGCAGACTGAAAGGGGGACAAAGTCAAGCCCAAATAAAGTCCGGTGAAGTCCAGAGTGCCCAGACAGTAGACGAAGAAGTGGTGTCTTAATTGAATCTTGTCCCACGATGAATCTAGGGACCCACTCACAGGTAAGCCCTTAAATACCTTAAGGAAAGGGTTGAGACAATTCAGGGGACCTTCCCAGGGGAGGGTCTGGGCAGTGGGGAGGTTTCCCCCATGTCCTTTGTCCAGTTTTGCACCAGAGCGGGAGGCAATGTCTCACAGAGCTGGCTTGAAATGGACTATGCATGAGGGCACCAAATGTGCCCCTCATGCAGACTGAGTGGCACTGGCAAGCACACCCACCCTGCCCCAATACACTAAATCCTGTCTGGGAAGTGGTCGCACCTCCCCGTGACAGGATGCCGATTGTTCTGCCTTCCCTTGCTCGAGCTTGGCTCAGCAGTTGGCAGCAACCATTTTGTGCTGTCCGGGTCTGGAAGACTGGTACTGGGAACATGGAGAGCCTAATGGAGGTGCGCTTCCAGTGCTTGGAATCATACTTGATTTCAACATGTTTGATACCAAACATGATAGGATTAGTTGAAGCCAGTATCAAGATGGTCATCGCGTAATTACGCGGCGACCCTCTATATGGTATATGACTGCTTCACTTACACCCCAGCAGAATGGACTCCTTAGGCTGTAGGGGTGTCCTGCTCATGTAAGGGCACCCTCACACTTAGAACCAAACTCAACTTTATTTTGCTATATCTGGTTGCATAATTTTTACCATAGTGATGCCATTTAAATAATAATCCGCAGTGCTCTGGACCTTTCATCATACACCAATCTGGAAACAATCAGTTAACATTGAGTAGGAAAGTCCTCCTTTCTGAGGCCCATGCCTAGCTTTTCCATTCAATGTGACTAAGGTAATCCACTTCATACAGCTTTAAAATAGACTGACATTTCATGTGGGTATTTATATCTTTTTATCCATGTTACTGATATGCACGCACAGGGTCCCTTGACGATATCAAAGAAGGTTAGAAGTCCTGTGATGTCACTTTCTGTGATGTCATTTCTTGTGATGTCACAACCAAATTAAAAGGGCCTCACATCTTCCTTTTTGCCCGGTGCCCCAATAATTCTAGGACCGGCTTTGTCTTGTGTAATTGTGTTGTTGAGTTGAAATATGTTGTTTGGTGTTGAATTATGTTGTGTGGATTGGAAATGTGTGTATAGCTTGCCTTTAGGTGTCAAGAAAATATAAATAGGTAGACTCTAAGCTCTAGATCTGCGTCTTCAGGTGATAAAAACTAAAAACAAATGAGTGGGGAAAAAGGATACCAAACATTGACCAAAAGGAATAACGCTGTATATTATAACAGGCACACCTGGCAACTCTCCCACAAGTGTAGGATAGCCATTTCCAAGCCCCGTCTCACCTCTCGCCAGAAGCTACCTGCAACAACAGATCAGCATGCTCTCTAATGTGTTCATTTGCCCTTTACAGCTTCGTGCTTACATATCTCTTTTAGAGAAGCGTATGTGTTGGTGTCTGTGAGAGAAAGGAAAGAGAGGGGGCTCCAAATAGTGAGGTGTGTATCAATAATGCAGCAGGTTCAGTGGCACCAGGACCTGGTTCTAACGTCCCATGAACTCCAAAAGATTCAGCAACACAGTGCTGGTTCTGCAACTCCCTTGAGGCCTGCCCTGTCTTCACAGCAAGTTTGGAGTCAGTATCCCTCGTCGGAACTGCTGGAGCAGTACCCCTGTGCACCGCGCCAGCTTGTGGTTGCCAAGGCTTGGTAACTCTCTTCTCCAGAGATCTTTGGGCTCCAAGAATCTCCAGCCTTCAGCATCTCCTGCTACCAAGATCTTCGTCCTCACTGCACCCACTGTACCGCTGGCCTGCATCATTGGGGAGCTGCTCGAGGTCCTCTTGCGACTCCTGTGCCTCCGACCTGTGGGTCCTCTCGAGGGTCTTCTTTGGTTCCAGTAGGATCCTCTTCTTGCTTGGGGCCTGCCTGATACTCCTGCATGTGGTGATTTCTTTGGACATCGCTGGTCCCGACACTGCATCTTCTTCGCTTTCCTTGTCTGTTGCTGCTGCCAAGGCTTGTTGATGCTCCCGCCGGGCACAGATCCCCTAGCTTTTGACTACAAATGTGGGACAGCTTGTGAATGGCTCCTGGTCTTCCACAGTATCGCCTGGTCCCCACAGCGGAAGCGATAAGGTCACCATCAACTTTTCTGCATCTTCATTTATCGGTGGTCATTGGTCTTCCCTGCCTCCTGGTCACTCCCGAGTGGTATAGACTCTGTTCCGTCTGCTTGCAGGTACTCCTCTTCAAGAATCCACCCTTGGATTCCACTGAACACTTTCACCTTCTTTGCCAGCGGCATCTTCACTGAAGTCCTCCATTGTGGTCTATGGCTGTTTCTGACGTCACTTGAAACCTATGCACCCGGCTTCCCTGGTGTAGGCATCCTCGTTCCTGGGTTATCCACGGGTGGGTGACTCTCTAACCTTCCATCTTCCACTGGGTTTCTTCAAGGTCCTCTGGGAAGGGTCCTTCTTCTTTAAAACTGTAACCGTGACTTCCCCATTGACTGTGTTGAGCACGCAGTTGTGTTCCTACTCTGCACACGGCCTCCGTAGGGTTCCTGGGTACTTACCTTGAGTGGTTCCTTGGAACCCCAGCACTTCTAAGTCTTCTGGGTCCAGTATTGACTTCTGTTGTGGTTCGCATTCCACTTTATTAGTATATGATTGGGTCTGCCCCTGAAGATCACTGCATATTTGTGCTACTTACCTGTTCTATAATTGAAGTATTGTTTGTATTGTGATCATATCTCTGGGCAGGAGATATACCAATTGTATAAGTGAGTGTTTATAATAAATACATATTTTTATAACTACACTAAGTAGTTCTTTTTCACTTAATCTACACTATATGATTAGAACTGGTAAAACAAGCTGCTTTGCACTCCTTCTGGACTTAGTCTGAAGGCTGCTCTCCACAGCTTCCACTTAGTAAGCTTTCTATGGTTGTCTAAAACCACTAACATCACCATAAGGGTTGTCTGGAATAGTGCAAGGGGCTTCACTTAAATAAGCGTGCACCATATACTACAGTAACTATATATAAAAGTATAGGACACAAAACATGATAACTCGTTAACATGTAAATCTTTCTTGTGAACAGGATCATTAAGCTTTTTAAACATTGCATTTATTTTGGTTAAGATGCCGCAGTTTATTTTGAATTCAAATTTTGTTTTATATCAACAAGACCTTTGAGCAAAAACAAGGAACGTCAACAAGTTTCAGGTGCACTCTACCTTATACTAACCTTTTTATGGATTCCTTCAACTTGTAACAGAATATCAATAGAAAACCAATCAGCATTTAACTGGTTCCGTGCTCCCGTCTACGCCCTCCCTGGTGCTGCGAACGGCCAACGGCCGTCGCAGCCCTGCTCACTCTTTAGAACGCCCGCGGTGTAATTGTCGCCGTGGTTAAGGCGTTAATTGTGCAGTTAAAGAAAGAATACAGTTATAACCCTCTCTCTGTTTACTTATGCATTCCCAGACAATGTTATACTCGGAGACACATATTGATAATGCAGGTTTGAAGTTCATTTCCAAAGATACATTTTAGCTTTTTAAATTCCAATTCATAAAGTAAATTAAATTAGCTAATACTTTTGAATTTTAGAATCTCTTCAGCAGGATGTTATTATAAAAATAAAATAATTAAGGAAATATGTTTTAGAATGCATGTCTATAGATATAATTTTATAGTAAAATAAGACAATTGCATTAATATTTAGTTGTATTAATTAATATGTATCCCTTAAAATTCATGTACTAATTTTTCGGTTAGTTTTGCCGCTACCTTGTCTATATTTCTCTCCAGCCTTTACTTGACATTATATAAGATATGAATCTTGGTTTCACGCCTGCCCTGACAACATTCACCTTGTCATAGAGTAAAAGAAATGTGACAGTTAGTTTGTGAAATTTATAGATTGGTTATGAGATATTAAAATGACGAGGCATTGTCACTAGATACAGTGGGGTGAGGGTGTAAAGGGGCCGGGTGGAGGTAATTCTGTTTGGCATGAAACATCATCACCAAACCAATTTATCAAAGAAGACAGTGAATGTAGCATGGCTATTGATGATAAAATTCAAGTATCAAAATACACAACACAGATACAGATCAAATACATTGTCCAAATTATAAATAACATATAATCAAAATTCTGCCCAAACCTACATGTGACCCCTTATACCATTCTGAAGGTTTGGGGGGGGGGGGGGCTCATTCACTGTACACCACCTCAATGTCACTGAGCGTCTGGGCGCCCAATGGCAGCGCCTTTGTCTCTCCATCATCATCTGTGTTGCAGCACAGGTGCAGAGCTAAAGTTTTTCCTTAGTTGAATTCCACCATGCAAATCAGGGAACGATCCAGAGATTGTGCAGATGCACCTGTAGTGCCAACCCAATCTATATCACAGAAGGGGCCGTGCAAACATTTTCAGCCTCTTCTGTAAAACAAAAAAGTGCCCTGGGGGTGCAGAAAGCAGGCACACATGCCCATTGTGCCACCTGGGCACTTCGTATATTACGGATCCTACTGTCTTTGTGTGGTACATTGAGAACATGTTACTTCTCCATCTGGTAATAATATTCCTGCACTCCCTGCAGCTTTAAGTAAGCTATGAAGTGACATGGCTGTATTGTGTCACTAACTCAACTTTGTTCACTTTTGAGTTGCTTGGGAACGTGAAATAACCGTCGGGTAGACATGTAGGACCTGGAACGATTCACATATGTGCATGAATTTGGTTCGAAATCACGTTGTCAGGCTCTCAAAATTAAACAAGCCTGCATACAGGTGCAATCAAACATGAACCATCGCAATGTTTAATTTGTAAAAACGTATCTTAGGACCGCACAGTTCCAGCTGTATACTGCTGGTTGCCTAAAAATAAGGTTGAAATATCTTGATTTCCCCTCATGCTTCTTTCTGCCCCACCCTACATACGTCCCCTATTTAGCTCACTCTTGCAGGTTCGTCTTCATTCGTGCTTCCTTCCGTTGTCATTGATTTCCTATCCTTATCTCCCTCCATTTTCTACGTACTGCCTTGGATCAAAGTACGATGATGAAAAAGAAGTCCATGCCCCTCAAAACGAGCATCAGTACGCACCACCTGCATCCCCTGGCGCAAATTAAGCACGGTGAACGGGACAGATCGAATATAAATTGGACGGGGACATGCCATAACAAATGTATTTTGTATTAAGCGATTTTATTTAGCGCTACGAGTCACCTTTTAGCTAAAACAAAACGCTTGATTAAATTGTAAGTTTGTCACCAAGTGGACAATGATAATTCCCATCAATGTCTCTGGCATTAGAGCTTTTAATCCACTGCGGGAACAAGAGCACAGGGCGCAGGTGCAGCATGGACGTCACACCAGCGTCTGCTGCCTGTTGATGTAGTATTATAATTGAAGGCTGAATGGTTCGCGATGTTCTACCGTGAACCAGCAGACTGACTTTTTTCGGCGCTGAGAAATTACAGTTTGAGCAAAACAGCCCAGCCGGGTCTACTTTAGTAAGTACTTAGAGAGCTTAGTCAGACGATCTGATTTTATTTTTACCAACAGAGAGCATCGTCATAGGCCACGGATCTACGAAAATAAAAAAAACGTGCATCTTTCCAGGTAAATAATGTCAGCGCAGCTGAAGTCTCATTTCCTCTGGGCTCTACTTTATTGACCGAGTCATTCTGTTTTTTTGTTGCGTTTTTTTGTACAGTGCCACACGAATTGTATTGATTTTTTTTACCTAAAAACCTAAAATACTCCAACGTTTCATTTGCAGCTGTGTTTTATGCAAGCATGAAGGCATGAGGGAAAAGGAAGATTTCTGAAAAAGCTTCAACACCCTGCTTAGTTTTTAGCAGCAGCAGGGTTCGCGCGCTGCCGCAGATGTTGTAGAAAGCTGTGATTTGTATTCGCGAGCACTCTGAGAGTTCCTGCCAGCTGTTTATGAACATCTGCCCACCTCACAAATAGTTGTGGCTGTGCGCTTCTTGCTCGGTGCTTAGTATTGCTGCGTCTGAAGGTGAGCTATGATTGATGTTGAGCAGCTCTGTGTGGTCAGCAGCTCTGCCAATGCACCTGGGCACGCACCCTCCCTGCTAAAAATGCATGCGCTGCAAGAGACCTGCATTTCCAGGCTCAGCTGCGGTCATTGCCCTGTACAATTGCAACTGCCTTTGCCAGGACTCTGGAAATTGTAACTTATCTCTGGGCAAACCTCTTTCAGCAGCACCTTATAGGATGGCCCTTGATGTTCAATGAAAATGGAAGTTTATGACTGTAAGAGATTGCCAGGAATTCTCGTAGTCAGACACTTTTTCTAATGTGAATTCCCCCCCAAGTGGAAAAGGTGCAGGAATAAATAATCTGGAAATATACCTATACACAAGTAATTTTTTTCCCCTCTGTGAAAATATTTTCCCTGAGGAGAAACTCGCTCCATTCTCTGATAAACTATGTAGAGGAAGGGAAGCGTATCCCCTTCGCTTCCTTGAAAACATTTTCTCGTGCCTTAAAAAGCAATACTTATGTACTACTCCAGCTCATCCGTATGTTTAGATGTTTGCCATAATATCTCTTTTGGTAAGGTTCAAGCCACATATATGTGTAAAAAGTAAACGTTTGATTTTTTTTACAATAGTTTCAGTATTTTCTTAATTAATTTTTTTTAACAAGTTTCGTAAATTGAAATAATGTTATTGTATTTCTAATTTTCCCTTTCCGAAGCACTAAGTACATTTTCTAACTCGTTAAAAATAGATAGTATATGGCACACTGTCACAACTAGATATAACAATATCTTAATATAGCCTTATAGCCCGCCGTAGAGGGCTATACCGGCTATTAAAGGCCCTCTCCAGCGTTAAAGGCCCCGAGCCAAAGGCGAGGGCCTTTAACAAGGGAGAGGGACTTTAATAGCGGTATAGCCCATCTACGAAGGGCTATAAGGCTATTAGAACATTCTGTCACTGGAGGACAGAATGTTCTAACAAAAAAAAAAAAACCTTTTGGGAACGCAAGGGGATTGGAATCCCCTCAGTTTCCCTGAAGCCTTTGTTCACAGCCAGAGCTGTGAACAAAGAAACATTGGAATGTTGGAGCTCCAGGCTTATACCAGCCATTATAAGCCCAGAGCACTCCATTCTTTTCAATGGAGCTCCCAACATTCCAATGTTCTAATATAGAATAGTTGTATTCTTTTGCTAACATGATCACTTGTGTGTCAGAGATGATTAATACCCTACAGCACGGAAAAATACAACAGCAATGGGCATTGACAATACATGTAATGGAGTGGAAACTCTCTCACTGGACAGAATCTGAAGTGCTCACTTCTCAGATTTTTTTTATCTAATTGGTAAATAGATGTCTTACAATTTATGGTTTTTCTATTGGTTCTTTGTGAATATCAAGCATTATCCCAGCAAACATTAAACACCAACACATTGTCAGCAAAGAAAATAAACAGGGAAGGAGAATGCCAATTTGGACCACCAGTGATGAACGCTCCTCACCTGTTGTACAAGTAACAATAAAGACAGAACAGGATTTATGTTTGAGCTTCTTTGTAACACAACTATAGGACAGATTGGGGATTGGAATTGTGATCAAAGCTGTGGTATGCCACTATATTCTAAGCCTTGATGTAAATGGAAGATTTGCATAGGCTAAAAGTCGATGGTAAGAAGACCTACATTCGGGTTTTGGCCCTAACCATCAAGTCAGATCGCAGGGCATTAGCTTGGCAAAATTCAAGGATTTAATACATTGCCAATTTGGACCTTGAGAGCCTGATCATGTCTATGGTGAATTTAGGTTCATACCCCTTAATCCAGCCCTGCTCTATTTGGCTTGATACCACTTTGTCTAACAGGGCACACTGGTTAAGATAAGATGAAACTCAGGTCATCACTAGCCTTCATTTGTTGATTTATACGGTCAACGCAAAAACAGTGGGCCCTATGCAGAATGGTAAGTTTGCATGTGTAGAACTCCTCACGCATGCATCTCGTTCGCATCCACATCTAGGTGGAAATCTCAAGAATGGAATTCACCATGTGTATGTGTAGATTTACTACTAGATTTAGATTTATGAGTGTCTCCACACCATCAAATGAAGGGTGGAGCACCCAACAGATACATTTATGAGTGTATTGCTATTATTAAATTTCCACCTGTGAAGATATCCACCACTAAGGCAGAGAGCTTCCTAAATAAAGGAATGAGGAAATTAAGGAAAATTATTTTTTATCTAATAAAAAATAAATATTATTGTTTTGTCTTTAAAGATAATCGAAACATATTTTCCTAACTTCTGTTCTCCTTAGAGAAAGGGCAGAGTGGCAAATAAATTGTGACCTGCTAAATAGCGTTTGTACAAAGCCCTGTAGGGTTTTTGCATGCACAAATGGGCCACAGACCAGTTTGTGGATGCAAAAATGGCTCGTACATTTGGCCACAGGCATGCAATGCACAGGTAGCTAATCAAGGACATAATCATTTTGTCCTGGTGACTCTCCTAGTTGTCTAAGTTGAAAAAAATACAACTAATTCAACCTTATGTTAACCCCTTCGACGCTCATGACGATCTCAGCTCGTCATGAGTTACGCCTGTCGTACGCTCATGACGAGCTGAGCTCGTCATGAACCGCGGGTTTTCGCAAAAGTCAGCGCACAGCGGGAAAACGCGTAGCGCGCATGGTGTTAAATCATATACAGCACAATAAACAAGAGCTTGTAAGTCTGCAATCGACACTGCCATTTGCTGAAAGGACAAGATGCCTTCCATGCCTTGCCTCAATAAACAAATATCGAAAACCTACCTGCAAACATGAATTCATCAATACATTTTCATTTCTTTTTTTTCTAAACACAACTTGTGCTTGATTCTAGTAGCAATCATTTTTTTATTCTATAAATCAGGACTACCAACCATGCACATATCCCTCTACCTTTCATAGTAATCACCACTTTTTAAGATATATGATAACAATATGAAAAGCTTAAGACTCACCACTATGTGATAGTGGTAATACTTTTGCAAGCCTGGGATTTAGAATCATCCCTATTTTTGCACTAGCCTCTAATTGATAAGAAAGTATTCTTTTTGTTACATATACCTATCCATCAGTTATCTTTAATGCCCACTGAAAGCAGCGCTGTCTGGTGTGTGCTCAAAAAACGTTCAACCAATATTGTAACCGTTAGATATAAATGTCTCAGTTCAATGGTCTCCTCAGTTTATAGTCTGACGAGTTTCTGTCACCTTTCTAAAATTTGTGGCTGGAATCAAATGGGAGGGTTGCTTCAGATATAGATTCTTGAACCAGACTCCATGTTTAAATGTACTTAATGTTAGCCTGACTTCTATTATTCCCCTTTGTCAATCTTAAATGAGCTAGAAACATGTTTCATGACACAGAGGCACAGTTATCTTGAACAACAACATTTTCTCACTAGTTTATTAGCAGATTAAGAAGCATGAGTCTGGCCAAATTGTCCTATGTACTTCTCAGGTTTGTTTAGTACACACATGAGATATGAAGATGACGTGCACAGAGGTGACACTTGCAAAGAATACTGGTTCTGCTTTTCACCATGTATCTGCCTCCCATGTCATTCACAGTCAGTTAGATTACATTGTGATGTATTATATAAACACTGAGATATGACCTCGGGTTAGAGAGGCCTTTGCACTTAAGCTGGCTACAAAGAAGTTCCATTCAAGACTACTGCTTGGTGTCATTTCGAGAACATGATTGGACACCCATGCAGAAGCTCAGTTCAGCTGAGCACCACTGACAGAGTCCTACCTCCTCCCATCCTGCTCATTCAACTGAAATCTGATAACAAGGAGGCACGCTGTGTTGCAGGTATGCAGGGCAATAATCTAAGTTCTCCCCAGCAGGCAAAGTTTGTTTACTTTATGCTCTCAGCGTAGTGCTGAAAATGGAGTGCCGGAGTTAGGAAATATATTCTTGGGAAACATGGTAGAAATGTTTGCTGTGTTTACTATCATAGTTGCTCTGACAATAGCAATCTGCTTCATATGTTTTGTTGTATCCCAGGCCATGCACTAATCCCTAGAATTCGACAATAAATGCTTCTAAATATACATTGGGTCATTATCAGTACAGATGCTTTAGTGTGTCATTCTAAGTATGAACTGACTTTTCCTCAACATCTTTGTGTCCCTGAGAGAGGAACTCTTTTGTTTACCAGAAAACATGTTTTCCCCCATGAAACTGGGAAGAGTGCAGGTCTACAGTAAATCAGGTCCACCTTCCTCATACATAATCAGTCCTTGTGTTATAGGGCAAAGGGGTCTAAACCTGTCGATGTAGGGTTTATCCCTAAGATATGTAACACTTTAAGCTTCATCACAATGCACTTAGTTTTAGAAGAAAAACTATAGTTTCTACTTGATTTCTGTAGAATTCCAAAATAACCAACAACGACAATTCTTTATTGTTCCCTACCATAGCAATCTGCATGCACATACAAGAACTTTAATAACATGCATGATATTATAGTCAAGTCTTAGAACTCTTCCTGGTCCATCACAGGATCACCCTGTTCATAAGTAACAACCACAAGGGCCGAATATGAGAAAGACAGACTAGAATTACCCATAGGAATTCCACGCAACCTTACAATGACATGTTCAAGCACCACATTTTCATGGGACTGGAATACCAGACCCAATTTTACCAGCTGTTAGTTCTCACCAGTACAGTAACTGCAACCAATCCTTGTCCTACAGGGCCTTAACATGGTGTTTCTTTGACAAAAGTGCCAAGAAAGATTTCTTCCATTTCCCTCCTCTACTCTTCCAGTCCCCACCCATCCACCCTTTGCTTTGTAGGTTATCCTCTTCTCCAACTTAGCACCTACATAGAGTAAGTATTAAATGGGATCTTTAAACCCCCTCGGGATATGGAACATTACACGGAATTCCATATAGTAATTTACTGTTCACACAGTAATGCTCCATTTCTTGGGGGCCTAAAAATAATAGGTGAGATTCCATATTGAGACAATGGCAGCAGTTATTCAGGTCACTGAAAATCTCCACATGGAATTCCACCTAAATTGTAGCCAGGACCAAGAACTCAAAGAGTTCAGAAACATATTAAAGAACTAGATTTAGTAGAATGCCTACAAAAGATGATGTGAAACAAGTGAAATAATACCCAATAATCATACATGGCCACTGCTGCTCCAACATTTGTGAGGTTTCATTATCTGATTGTAATTGTTTATGGTCCACGTGCTAACATGTAGCATGCACTTCATGAGCACAGATTTAGTTGAACCAACACTGACACTCCATGATGACTACCAGCCTTTACTTCAATAAAAAGAACTTAGTTTAGTTAGGCTTGGGGCACCCTTTCGCTGCGCTTGAGCCAAACTAAGCGATTAGCAGCATCTCAAGTCCTGATTCCCGACTGCTTCAGAATTTTTGGGAAGTAATTTATTTTGTGAGGCCTTTTTCAGGAACAGCAATCTTAGTGTGGGCCTTGTGTTGTCTATGCAGATACCACTTAAGTGGGTATATTGATCTGAAACAAAATATTCCTTTTAGTTTTCTAATTTAGGGGATCATGATAAAATGTTTGTTCACATTACGACTCCGGTCAAGCACAACTGATTTGAGTACATCACTGGGTTGCAGCTTCTGATTCTGCCATTTGCCAGATTGGTTCCAAATTCTGTACTGGCACGGCTCAGCTTCTTTGCCAAGCAGTTATACCTAACCATTGATTTCCCTGCTCAGCTGTCAGTGAAGATTGAAAGACAGCACTGCATATGTATGTGACTACCATAAAAAAAGGCACAGTTAGATTTGTCACTAGTTTGGAAACAGGTAACGTGAACTCAATAATGAATGTTGAATGGGTAACGTGTCGCAGGGCAAAGACTTAACTAAAATTGGAAATTTTAAGGCTTGAGTGATCATTCTGTATGAATAATTCTATGTACCTCTTGCAATGTTATCTGACATAGGCAATACAGTGCCACAGACTAGAATTCACTTCAAATACAGTAGATGGGTCATCCGTCCCATTGTGGAAAAAGATTATTTTTCGTGGTTTATGTCCCATCATACACCTTCTCAGTCACGTCCCAGAGCCCATCATGTCGGAAAACAAGCAAACGAGAACACGAGCAAACCCGATCATGCGCACACAAAAGTTGCACATGCAGTCTCCTTCCTCTAAAAACTCAAAGGTACATTCTTATGGTTAGGGCAATGCCGAGAAACAACTTCCTCACTCAAACTGTACAATCCTATGGTTATTCCGAGAACAAGACCCCTCATTTGTAACCATTTCCCTATAATCGGTCCGATTCCGAGAAATAGGCCCCGTTCTGCTAAACCACGACAACCAATTCCAAGAAGAAGAGCCCCCGTTTGCTGAAAGACATGACACCAGACATCCTGTCAACGACCAGTTCTCTTTTTTCTCTCTCTCTCTCTCTCTCTTATCTAAGAAACCAGCCTAGGATTATTCTGCTTCTGCCGTGACTTCCTCATGATTAAAGACACAGTCACGCTTCTTCCTGTCATGACCTCTGTATGATTTTGACACAGTAACGCTACTATGATTTCTGTAAAATTGTGACACAGCTATCCGAGTTTTACTGACTTCTGTATTTTTGCAAACACAGCTATCCGAGTTTTGCTCAAGGGAAGCTCCTTCCTCTTTTCTGTGTACAAATACCATGTCCTCTTTAATGAAAGTTAGAGATTCTTCGATCCTCCTCAGGTGACGGAGCTCTCCCTTAACTCGAGTTACTGAATAAAGACCCTTTATTCGAACCACCACGGACTCTGCTCTTCATACTTAACCTTATTTATATATATATATTATAGAAATTCCGATCAAGGTAAATTACTAAAATATTTACCACACCATTTGTGACGGAGTATAGACCTACCAAACTCCAAATAAGACCCTGAGAGCAGACAAGGTACCCTGTTGCAAATGTGACAGAGTACTTTGCCAGGCAAAGCCTATGTCTAGTCTACCCACCTCATTTAGAGATGGGCAGACCTTAAATATTCTGTTGACAAAAGTCCCCGTTGGACCCATCGACAGAATACTTCCACCAGCAGTCGGAAGTAGTAGGGGCCTTCAGAGGAATAACTATTCAAGGTTGTAGACGTAATTTCTTTTTTTCCTGCCCTTACCGGCAGGTAACACAATAATGAACACACACCCTCGTATAAAATTCAGCAGATGTGGATGCTGTTTATTTTTTTTTGTTTTTAAAAACTGACCCCACGTTTAGAGTTTGTATTTAAAAAGCAAAAAAAAATTAATAGTTTAGTGTAGTCTTGTCATAACTGATGTTGGCCATAAACCAACGGTTTTATACAGTAAAAGGAACTGAAATGATAACGGTTTGTTTCAATGTAATGTGTTGACCACAAAACCAGCAGTCATCTCCAGATTAGATAAGTGAGTACCCTCAGGCTGGCAGATGTAATGTTCTCCACTACCCGACCGCACTACTCCATCCACTAAACTTTAAATTAGGCCCTAAGTCTCAACCTATTCTCCTTTTCTTGTTTAACAGGTTTGCCTTTTATTAGGTGAAAGAAAATCTGCATGTTTCATCAACATTATCCAGGAGAAGGACCCACCTCTGGCCTCTACTTTCATGGGCAAAGGCTCAAAGAGGCACACCACTGTGGAGTCTAAACAGGTGATTTATTTGGAATAATGCTGACTAGCAGCTTCAATGGAAAGTCCAAAGTGATTAATGTGGTAGATACGATGGTCATAGTAACCCTGTTTTCTTAAAATGCTTGGGTGATCATCTTGTTATCTAGGTGTCTATAAGTGATGCTAGAATGGATGAATTTTAGCAATGGTACCTTCACCAACTCTAACGATAAGTTAATAGCTTGCGCACAACCTAACGAGTTCACTATAGTGGTTTTGTTAAAGTTTTGTTATAACTTTATAGAGTTTTGTATCGGGGCTCCTGGGGTAAGGTTACCGTCCTCTAGTGACATCTTGATAAATTAACTAAATTGGTTCTCCAATATCCTTGGTTGCATCCCCCAATGGTCACACTACTTAATCCTCCAAGAGTGTTCTTAAGTTGAATGATCAAGTTGGACTCAATCTATACTTCTATTATAAAGAGAGAACTTGCACATTTTGGCCAGGTAAACTCGGGAACCACAGCGCCAATCTACACACCCGATACATCTATGAAAATGTCAGGGTGTGTAGATGGACATAGGCTATATAAATAAAATAAAAAAGTAAATTAAAAAAATTACGTTTCTAAACAAAGTAGTCCCCTGAAAGTAGCGCCGGCCGGGACCTAGCGCTGGCCACGACGCGACGTGCGTGATGACGACAAGGAGGAGGGCGGTACAGTAATGCCTCGTTTTCAGTCTCTCAGGGCCGTGTCTCTCTTCTATGTCTACGGCTCTGCAGCGAGCTGTGGGCGGGCCTCGGAGCTCTCACTTTTCCACACACTAAAGATGGCGACAACGGGGGAGCCGAGTGCCGGGCTGGAGAGTCCGAGCGACGAGTGCGGTGGAGCAGGGGGTCCGCGCTTGAGCGCACTGCCCGGAGAGTTGCTGGAACGCATCCTCTGCTCCCCAGGACTTACTGCAGCTGACATCTGCCGCGCGGCTCAGAGCTGCCGAAGGTTGCGGGATCTTTGCGGGGCCCGAGGAAAGGTGTGGAGGCAGCAGTTTCGGAGGAGGTACTGGGGCGCAAAGGGTTTACGATTAGAGCAACAATTCGGGGGGCGCAAGTGAGTCTGGGCGGGAGGGGGCGGGAGGGAGTCGGTGCGGGAGGGGGTCGGGGCGGGAGCGGGTGTACTGCCCCCAGCCCCTTTCTGCCCCAGGCAACGCTGGGGTGGTCTGCTAGTAGTTATATAAAGGACACTACTGACTTCCTGCTTAAACTACAAAACATAACACTGTATGAAAATGAGGAAGTATTATTATGTACAGCTGACGTAAAATCCCTATATACATCGATCCCACATTGTATGGGATTAGAAGCAGTGGAGTACACACTATTACAAACTGAACCTGAAACACCTATGCAAATCTTCCTAATGGAGCTTGTACATTTCAGTTTATATCAAAGTTATTTCCAATGGCAAAAGGAGAGGTATCTCCAGCTCACCGGAACTTTCATGGGCAACTGTACAGCGCCTGCGTACGCCAATCTAGTTATGCAAAGGTTTGAGGAGGAACACATTTTATCGAACCCTGAATGGAAAACTAACATTAATGCATACTACAGATACATCGACGATATATTCATGTTGTGGAACGGAACACATGAAGAGGCAAAGACCGCGTTATCCAAGTGGAATACCATAAATGAACAAATAAAGTTTACAAGCACAATATCTGAGACCCATATAACCTTCTTGGATGTATTGATTACGAGAACAGCAAAAGTTCTAGAAACTGATATTTACAGCAAGAAAACAGACAGGAATAATACATGACACTACAGCAGTCATCACCAGACATCCTTAAAAACTCATTTGCCCACATCACAAATGATGAGAATAAAGAGGATAGTATAAAATCCGGAGAAATCCACACAGAGAATCACAGAAATCGCAGAAAGATTCAAAGAAAGAGGGTACCCTCCATCTATTTTAGAGAACGCCAAAAAGAGATGTGAATCCACGGCCCGCATTGAACTATTGAAATCCAGAGAAAAGCAGGAGAATACCAGAACTGTGGTAGTATCAAGATTTTCTACAGCAAGCAGAACTTTCAAAAGAATTATCACCAAACATTGGCCAATGTTAACAATGGAACCCGACTTCAAGAACTCTTTTGCACAGCCACCAATTTTTGCATCCACTAGAAATAAAAATATAGGTGAAATACTAAAACAGAAACCTAAAGAGATTAAAAAAAACAAAGGTACAATACCCTGCATGAACTGCAACAATTGCAATGGTATCATACGTGGAACTAATATCAATCATCCAATGAAAGGACACGAAATTAAACTCCATGTGACAGCAACATGTGACACAGATAATGTAATATATCTATTAAAATGCAGCTGTGGCAAAGTAGAGAAAACTGAAAATAAGAATCAATGAACATAAGTCGAATATCAGAACCAAAAATTTTAAATTGACGGTCACAACCCATTTCATGGAAGAAAAACATAATATACCGCAACTCAGATTTATGATACTGGAAGTAAATGATAAGATGGAAGGGAGAGACAATAATAAACATCTACTAAGAAGAGAAAATTATTGGATTATGAGAATGCAGTCTTGTAGACCCAATGGTCTTAACAAAAGGATTGAATATGCTTGTTACCTATGAGTAACAAGGAGACTGTTCTGCTCCCAGGAACTATAATAGTTGCTTATAACTGTGATAACATCCATGTGTTATTAATATAATATACAGATTACTGTAAATTGCAAATACGCATCACACAACATTTTATTAAAACACACCAACCGTGAAAACACTTGTTCACAACATTGCGACTAGTATCCACACCAAACATGGCCGCCGTAAATCATAACAGTTTGTCTTTTTTCTTATTCAATACATTGCTCATGCACCGGTCACGCTACCTTGGGTCCCATCCAAGTCAATGTAAGGATGGGTACTGCAAACGGCAGGTAAACAGCAGAATGAGTCATGGTTTGGTAGTGTTTTGGGTCTTTGTGTTATGTGCTACAAACATTTTGTATTACGTATAAAACATGTTTAGGGTTCCAAGAATCACATAAATGGTAAAGTTATTTGCTTAAATAACAGGAAATGCTTCATACGTAATTTATCATTTCAACAAAGGTTAGGTATTGAAACCCCTAGTGCTGTTTCAATACCCACAGCCAAGCAGAAGTGTCAGGACCAAATTTCTAGAACTGTGGGCTGTACAACATACAGTGGCCAGTGGCACAACAGGTGTGTGCTACTGTTTGTTGTGCCCTCTGGAGATTGTTACATTGTAGATGCTTGTGGTGTCCCTGCTGTAATGCTGATAGCTCTGGTGCACATGCACTGACAGCGCTGTCTTAAGTGGGCATTCCCTCATTTGCATGGGGGCTGGCTCCACACAAATGAAAGAATCACTTTGGCTCTGCACCCATGCCTATTTGTGACACAGGGGTAGAGGCAAAAAGGCGGCACACTGTCAGTACGCCCCCATAGGGGAGCCCTCTGGAGGGGAAGAAGCGAGTTTCTTGACCCCCCCCCAAACACCTCCATGCAGGCGTGCGTAGCCGCTCACTGCATCCGCCTACAGGGGGATCACTGCCCCCTTTTAAAGCTCAAGTGGCTGATGTCTGCACTGTGAACCATGGAGCAGCTATCAAGCAGCCGCTACACCCTTCACTGAATGCTCTGTCCACCAGGGCAGGCGCAAGTTGGTGCTTGTCTTGGGGGCAGTGCATTTATGATAATAGGATACACTATACTTTTTAAAAGGTGCACTGTGGCACAGACTCGGACTGTGCACCCTACATATGATACAGGCCTAGCTGCACTTCAACCCCAGGACCACCCCTCATTAATGTAGTCTTCCTCAGATGCTCTGAAGTGAGAAAGTTGATGCACAGCACTATATAAATGTACTAACTAAATAAAAACATATATATACTTGGTATCTGTGTAGTATTATGCTTGTTGGTGTATATTGTTGTCATTTTCATTCATCAATTAAGGGCAGGACATGGTTTGTTGGTTTCGCCTCCCAGGAAGTCGATGTGAGCGTGTGTGTGTGTGAAGACACGCACACACACACCTCAGTGGTGGTAGCACAGAAACAATAAAATCAGAGTGCAGGATGTACCAGCAATCCATCACGGTTCTGAGCAGGAAAATCTATGTTCTTTTCTCAGCAGTTAAGCTGTGAAATGTAAAGGAAGTGGAGCGTATTAGCCTGTTGGCAACATGATTTATGCCTTCACTGGATTCACGCAGGAACTTTACAAAATGTAGGTCATTAATTATAATTTTTGAGAGGCTTTATCTGAGAGCAAGGCATAGTTGCAACTCTATAGAAATAACATTGATCATTGTTTGTTTTCGTACAGACAGAAAGGCACATTGTTCCCTCCAAAAGTTATACTGTTTTAATTGGTAAACCTCTTGTTTCAAAGGAGGACCATGGTAAGGGCTGTTTTCCAAGTAATGGAAGAATACATGTGTAGATCAGGACACAATGAAATGGATCCACTGAGAAGTGAAACACATCAAGCTACAAATTATACCCAATTAAGCACAATCCCCCTTCATGTAAAGTAAAATAGAAAAAATCTTCAAATACATTAAATAAACAAGTGAAAGGGCCAATCGTTTTTCTTCAGAGCCATTATTCTACTGGTGCTGCTAAATCCTAGGGCTGTCAAATACCATGGTAAATAGCCTAGATTCCACCTCGTGGCTCCTTTTTCCACCTCCTCGACTTTCTGTCTCTGTTATACTCTTACAAGTTCTTTAGCATTCATGTCTTCTCCCTTTGTCATTTATCCTGTCTTTCTTTTACTCATTCCCTTTTCTCTTTTTATCCTTTCTTTTTTCTGTTATGTGTTCAAATCTGATTATGAAATATAAGTCCAAGTCACAAACAGTGAGTGCTATTGGCACCGGCACAAATTAGGCACCGCAACCTTTCTTAGTAAAACAATGCTGAAGGGAGACTGTTTGAGGGAATGGAGTGAGAGTGACTGTTACAGACAATTTGGGCAGCATTACTACATAACACATTAGTGTTCACACAATTGGTTTGTCCATATTGCTGAGCCTTAGCACGCCCCACAGGCATTGTTACAGAATCATTATCTAAATCCAAGGTGGTCAGATTAAAGCAGGATTAAAGCTATTAGTGTGCCCGTGTTTCTTGGATGTTTTGACTGCATTTGTGGCCAGGTTATGCATTAGAGGCTAAAATAATCTTTTGATAATCAAATAAAACCTTTACACTTCAGGAAATTTTTAGCAATGGCTTCTCCTTGGTCATGCCTGCATTAAGGCTATTCCAGGAACACTTATGACTTGTTCACAGATTTCTGGAATGACAAAAGTCTATCAAGAGCAAATCACACTTACCTACAGAAAAATGTTTGTGAATTGGAACAGGATGTTTATGTTGTGGCCAATGCATGTTAGAGAATCTTTCAGTAACCTAACAGGGATGATGTTTTGAGACGCACACATCATATATTGCACTACAGGCAGATTATAACGTTACATATGTCAGGCAACTTAGAATGTTCAAAAAAAATTTATGTTTGGAATGTGTACTCTCCGCTTCCTAACTTCAATCTTTTTTTTGCTGCTACCAAGCAATTCTCAATGACTGCCTAGGGTGCTCCAAAAGGGAGCACCAGCGTGATTGTAGAAATATAATGTATGGCACTTTCCTGGGAGCAGTAGCAACATCTAAATTCACACAGGTTGACAGAATTGTTTTATTGCCTCAGTTCCTGTATCTTCAAAGAATGGGAATGCATATAAAGAGGTTACATTAAGTGCTGTATCTGAGTTACTATTGACAACGTTTTCATTTACGCAGACGTTCACCCGAGGATTTCCTCCAAACTAGGAAGTAAGTAAGTAAGTAAGTATTTTATTTGCGTAATTAATTAAAATCATTGCAATTTGTACAGACAATAGTTGCGATTAAAAGAAAAAAAAGAAAAACTGTAAACACATAAAAGAAGGGGGAGGTAATTTTGGGGATTAAAGTTCATTCTTGGAATAATACATTTTTGATTCCTAACATAAGTTTTACAAAGAGAGTGGCCATCTGAGGTGAGTCACCCCTTATACACAGTTCTAATGCTTCATGGCATGTCTTTATGTTGAAAGAAAGCCAGATCGGACGAAGCCAGAAGACTCGTAGGGCAATCAAAGATCTACAAATGCACAGGATGTGAATTAGATTTTCTTCCTCTAGATTGCAAAAACGGCATTTTGTGGAAATTCCTTTTTTATATCCTTGTCCATACTTGTATGCCGTTAGTGGAATTACGCCAAAGCGAAACCGCATTCATTGGTGCTTGATGTGTAGTTTCATTGGTAATGAGAGGTAGAGCGGTAATGTTTTGGGTGCGTAGAGTTTAGAGGCCCAACTGCCGTGAAAGAGCTTTGATACTGATTGGGCATCATTTTCGTAAGACAGAATTTTTGCCTGTTTAGTCAAGAGTTTTGATGTCATCTCCATGGGTAGCGAAGCTGACCATATGTCTTAGGCTTTTAGCGAGTCCAAGCAATATGACAGATATTTGTTCCAAGATGTATCCAGATTGCTGAGTAATAACCATATAGTGCTCTTTAAAGTATGGGGGCGAGCTAGTTTTGTCTTTAGACTATAAGCAATAAACCTTGCACTCCTCCAAACTAGTTTTTTTTCCTAGATATTCAATTAACTCAATTAATTTAAGTGCGAGAATTATATTGTAAAAATCAAGTTTGCAGGCTTTTCTCCCAAAACCTCATATTTGTCAGAGTTTCACTTACTTTTCTATAAAAAAAAAGTCTGCAAATTTATGACGTACTCAATGGTGACTATTCAAAATATCGGAAAAAAATCTACTGGACAGAATATCGAGGTTTTTTATATAGAATGGACAGAATATCGAATTGCAAAAATATAGTGGTGCAGAATATCGAAATTCAGGTAAGAAATATCGATTTTCATAATATCGAAGTTAGTAATATCGACAGTCATAACATAGTTGTTAAAAATATCATTTTTTTAAATTGTGTTTTAAGTGTTAGTATATGTGTTAAAAGTATGTAATATTTTTGTAATGTATGCTAGAATTTTTTTTAAGTAATGAATTATATGTTATTTAGGTTTTGCTTAATTTAATTCCGAAGCAGGATGTGGGTTTGTAGGGGAATAGGGTGGGAAGTACTTTATTTGTAATGAAGTAATTATTTATTTTTATTTATTGGTATTGATAATTATTGTATTGTTAATTAATTATTATTGGCATTGTTTTTTAATAATTGGCAATTATTTTTTATTAATTGATAATTATGTTCATTGTATTAATTTTTTATTCGGAGCAGGTTGTGGGTTTAAAGAGGAATAGGGTGGGAAGTAATTTAATTGTAATTAAGCAATTTTTGAAATTATTTTTGTGTATTGATAATTAATTTACTGTAAATTATTTATTAAGTTGTATTTTTTTATTACTTATTAATTTTTGGTATTGGAAATTAATTTGTTGTAAATGATTATTAATAGGTAAGTAATTTTTTAATAAATACTATTTATTGGTATTTATAATTCAATCATTATTACATATTTTGTAATTGGTAATTATTTTTAATACTTTTTTATTGGTATTGATAATTAATGTATTTTTATTTAAATATTACATCATTACTTTCCCTACAGTTGCACTCAATGGAGTGGGAATAGTTATTTTTACCTTCCCACTATCCAACGCTTTCCCTACTGTTGCACTCAGTGGAGTGGGAATAGTAATTTCTACCCTCCTGCTATCCAACGCTCTCCCTACTATTGCACTCACTGGAGTGGGAATAGTCATTTTTACCCTCCTGCTATCCAACGCTTTCCCAACTGTTGCACTCAATGGAGTGGGAATAATATGATTATGTAAATATATATATATGTATTAAAAAATAAAAATGAATGTTAGTTTTTTTATTTCATTAATTATGAATTAATTTTAAGGTTATTTAACTATTTTAAAGTGTGTTTTACTTAATTATGTTTATTATTTCATACATTTTACATTACTTTTAAGACATTTAAAAAATTCGATATTTTAACAAACTATATTATTTACAATGATATTTTGGTTTTGATATTTTTGTACTTACCTGTTTGTAGATAGGAATTCGATATTCTGGTAGTCGATATTTTGTCACCGATATTTTTGTAGGTCGATATTTAGCTCCTCGATATTCTGTCAGTGATTCGTTCTCAATGTTGTCAACGTTCACAAAAATGTCATAAAGTTGACCATTTCTAGTTTGTCAGTTTCTCAAGCCTCTCATGCACCTTTGATTCTTAGAATTGCTGAGGAAGATTGACACATGTCAAAGAAATCAGCATCAGAACAATTACAAATAGCAATTTTAGCCCTGAAAAAATAACAAACTAATAGCTATGTTCGACAAGGAAAGAAAGTTCCACCAAAATCATTAAATGTCCCTTGTACGTAATGGGAAGCAGTCCAAAATATGTCTGCTTTAATATTTCCAATTTTCTTTGATGAAAGGAGAGGGTTAGTAGATTAAATATGCCACTAGGTAGTTATTGTTAGGATTGTGTTACCATAGGAAATGCCTTGGTTGTGTTGCTAATACCTTTGGCCCCTTTTAACGAATCTCCAAGAACATTTATTTTTAAAATGCCACCTTTTCCCTAATTTGCACATGGAAGGTTTTTGAGTGATGTATCAAGCAGAGGTTGAGTAAAAGGCAGTGGCGGTTGGGGACAGAAAAAACATGGAGGGTGCAACATACTGTCAAATATACATAGGAAAAAAAGGATATTAACACCTGCATTATACAACTAAGAAAGAAAAAATGAAATACTTTATACTGCAGCACGTCCTCGATGCAGTCCCTGGCTCCAGATTCCTCAGAACACGAGCTGACGTTATCCAATTCAGATGCTGCTCTCATACTGTTAAGGCTGTCTCAGCACTCCAAATGGCACTGGATGCTTGTGTCTGTTCTCCAACCCAGCTGTCTAAGACAGTTGGGTTGGAGAGGTTTGAACTGTGCATGTCAAGATGAACATAGTAAGATAGTCAGCCAAACCTACATACGCACTTCAAATCGAAGGGATCACCTACTCATTGCTGTCAATCAGCAGCAATTGTGCACTGGCCGAGCCCCCACACTCAATTTAGCAGAGAGTAAAAAATAAAATGGAAGTGAAATCATTTATTGTCATTTTATTCTTCACTCTTTCTGCAGCAGTGTGGGGGTGGATGATCCATCGCTCCTATGGTGGAGAGCCACTGGTAAAAGAGGGGACCAAAAAAACACATTGTCCCTATTCATTTTTCCATAGGAATTTCAGACACAGCTACAGCCTAAACTGTTAAATGGATCAGTATCAAACTAGGCAGAAAGCTAGATCGTCTTCCAGAGAGAGAAGGCTTTTTGTGATTTTGTGTAAATCTGAAATTAATGGTAAAGAAATTAGTCTATCTAGGGATGCAAAGTCTCCGTGGATCCAACAGATTTCAAGCTGACATCTAATTGACTGCCATCACATCAACAACGATGTGATGGCTATTATCTTAGAACTTGGGACTCAGTTCTAAATCTACCACAAAAATTAGGAAAAATAAACAAGGGGGTAGAGTAGAGATACCCTCACCGCCTGTGCTTACTGATGGGGTTCCGTCTAGGGTCAAAAACCTTTTTTTTAAATGCTGCTACAATTTTGTAGAGAATCTGCAAATCCACAGCAAAAGTTTTACAAACGTGCAGACTACCACACGTCTTTTAAAAAAGAAAATATCCGTCACCCCCTTCAGAGACAATGTGGTCCGCATCCCCCAGGGCCGCAGTAAACAAAAGAGCCTCTCTTTATCATAGGTGCTCTATGATAACTAAAACATGCACCCTCTCCATGCACTGCTAATTACCCCATGTAATACATCTCTCATGACATCATTGATAATATCACTACAACATTAGCAATTAAAGTCTTGATGAGTAAGCTGTGCATGGCGGGGGCTGCGAGTTATAGTCCTCTTAGGGCACAAGGGCACTGCTTATAGTGACTTGAGGTAACTATATAACTATAACTGGTAAATTAATTTATTTTTTTAAGTTAAAAACATTATGATGTTACTTAATATCTAACCTATCTATAATGTTACTTTAAACTCCGTTTTTCAGGGAATATCTGTCTATCTATCTATCTATCTATCTATCTATCTATCTATCTATCTATCTATCTATCTATCTATCTATCTATCTATCTATCTATCTATCTATCTAGCTATCTAGCTATCTATCCATCTATCAAATTATCTGTCTATCTATCTATATTGATATATTTTATATATAAATAATATATATATATATATATATATATATATATAAATAAATATTATATATGTGTGTATATATACATACATATATATAGATACACACACACACACACACACATATATATTTGTCAAGATGCAAACCTGTATCTATTTTTACATTCTCACTGTTCCAGAGCTGCATAGTACCATACTGACCCAGTTTATAATGCACTGACAGAGACAGCATTAAACATTATTCACCTGACAATATATATTTGGTCAATGAAAACATTACAAACTCCGTTTAGGAGCTTGACACCAACATGACTCCCGAATATTGTGATACTAAGACTTCGAGACTCAAGACAAAAACTAAATAATACGTGGTTTAAAGGCAGGCTTTATCTCTACAGAAGATTTGCTGTGTTGGTGGCATCATGACTTGGCTTTGACCCAACATTTATTATTATTGTCTCATTCCCATCTAGTAATTTTTCCTGCCTTCTTTCGCAAAGGTTCCGAGATTATGGGCCAGATGTAGGTGGCCAAATAGCGAGCACTAACGCATGCTAATTGCATTTTCGAATCGCAAATTACCCTCAACTTCAAGTTGATGGTAATTTGCAATTCCTTTTAAAAATTCAAATAAATGCATTTTTCAAAGTGCATTGTGGTCATGTGTGTGCACCACAAGTGCATACCTACTTTATTCGTGGGGTGCATCAAGGTGGCATTTTGGCCCCCTTGCACCCTTCAAATTGCATGTGCAATTTACGAGTACCTATTTGGTAATCACAAATTGCGCACGCAATCCCATTCATTCTTAGGGACCTCTAGGCCCATTGGAATGAATGCGAAGCCATTCCTTAACAGCGAGTCCCAATTTGCGACTGGCTATTCAGAATTGTGTAGGAATAGTGATTTATTTTGTGATTCCTACAAGCATAGGGATCTGCAAGTCCTAAATAGTGATTTCCTAAAAATCGCTATTTAGGAATCACAAATCCTGACTTTGATGCATGTGGCCCATAATTTCTATTTCATTTGTTTATGCTTTTTGTACACTTTTTGTTTGTGGGGACTGTTTTGAGCAGGGCCTGTCTTACAGGAACTGTGATACTGGTTTGTGCCATAGCTGAAATATATATTCTGCTCTAACCAGTTCCCCCCAATACTTTGAGCAAGTTTTGTATGATATGTCATACATATTTGTAGACCGCACTCTCACCTCAGATGGAGGGGAGCTAGTCAAAAAGTCAGGTCTCTTGCAGGCATGTAGGCTTTGAATTTGTACCTCGTGTTGGCAGTTTTGACCAAGAGGGCGACAATTGGCAGATGGTCATGCAGGGGTTGAAGAGGGTGGGGCTGGGTGATGAGCTTTGGGATACTCTGCATATGAGTTTTTGACTCTCTGAGGAGCAAGAATCGAAGCTTACTGGCTGTGTTCTTCCTGTCACGAAAGGGGGGATACACCAGAGGACAGGTCATTGGATGCCAATCTCATGTAGTTGTCTGATGAGGATGGATGTGAAACTGTGTCAAATTATGCCACGTCCAGGAGAATGAGGGCTGCAGTTTCTTCTATGGCCAGTTTCTTGCAATGTCATCTATAATGAGAGCTGTCTCTGTGCTGTGATTGGGTCTGTTTCTGGGCTGCATGGTGTCTAGGAGATAGTGCTTGATGAGGTAGCTGGTGTGGCATCCGTTGATTGCTTTTTTTTAGATCTGGCTGGGCAAAGAAGAAGGTAGATAGGTTGCTAATTTGTGAACTTGGTTGGGTCTACGGAGGGTTTCTTCAGTAGAGCGGTGACCATGGCTTGCTTCCTAGCTTCCAGGAAGGTGGCTGCATCAATGGAGGTGGTAAGGATGTGAGTGAGTAGTTGGCTGGTGGGGTCAAGTCCTTTGTTAAAGATGTGGTGTGGGCATAGGTCTAAAGGGGACCTGGAGTGGATCCACTTCATGATGTCAGTGGTCTTGTCTATGGTGATGATGGTTCACTTGATTAGGGTTCATTCTTCTTTGGATACCAGAAGGCTTGCTATGAAGTTAATAGAATCTAGTTGGGGTGGGGGGAATGATCATAGAAGCATGCGATCTTGTTGCTGAAGAAATCTGAGTGTTTGTTGCAGAGGTCTTCTGATGGAAATAATGTTGCTGGCTGTGCTTGAGGGTGTAGTGAAATCTCTGATAATGATGAAGATTTCTTTGCCACTGTTGGAGCCAGTTTCTCTATGGTCTGTGTGGGCTGTTCACATGGGGTTCCATATTTGCTGGGAGTAGTGCCTCAGGGTGGATTCATTGATGCCCTTGTCCATGGGGGTTTGGCTCGTTCTCCACTTGCATTAAAGTTTGTTGCAATGCTGCTTAGTCATCCTCAGTTTTTATGTGTACCCCTTGAGTGAGTTTCTGTTCTTGTTGGTTTGCCGTACTTGAGAAGGACCTAGATGTCAGCACTTGGTGTGGTCCAGGTATTGATTTTTTTATGTCTTTCCTTTAGGTTACTGTTTTTCTCAGGGCAGTGCTCAGAGAGGGCAGAAACCACAGCCTGCAAGTCTCGAAGTGGTCAGCCTTCCATGGAACGGGGTGGTAATATTAAAGCTGACAAGGGCATGGTCTATCCAGGTGACCAGTGATGGTTTGTTGACAGTGATGCTTCTGAGACAGTAGAAGAGTAGATTCAGTAGGTGTGTGGCAGCTGGAGTGAGTTGACATGCTGAGTGGGCTGATGTTACCAAGTCTTTTGAGGAGGGTAATGGAATTGGGGTTGGTGTGGTGTCCTAAGTCAAAGTTCAAGACTCCCAGGATGATGAAGGTCCTGCATCGATGACGAGGGATGCAATGATATTTGTGGTGTTGCTGATGAAGTTGGAAGAGAGGTGCTCCGCGTAACTGGTTGGGGTGTCTTCAGAAGTGGTGCAGCTGATAGAGTCCTTGCAAATGATGGTGATTCCTCCTCTGGGCTTGTACTGGTGATCTTGTCAGGTGATTATGTATCCGGCGAGGAAAGCAGTGGCGATGTCCATTGCTTAGTCTGGTTTCAGCCAGTTTCTGCGAGGAAGAGTAAGTCTGAGATTTGGAATTACAGAAGGTCCATATCCCTAATGTTTGTTTGCTAAGCGTGTGGTATTGAGTAGCATGTATTTGAGTGAGGAGTGCAGTGTGGGTAGTTGCTGATTCAAGTGTGCGTACAGCGGGTTGCTGGGTGTTTTTGGTGCTGGGGTAGTGGATGGTGAGTGGGTGAAGGATGTGTGAGTGAGAGTGCAGGTGAACCTGCTGGAGGTGCAGGTGACATTCTCTTCTGTGTTGTGGGAATTGGCATGGCAGCAGTGCGGCAGGCAGCTCCATGGTTGAACTTTCAATGAAACGTGGCAGGATAGTTATGGGTCAGAGGAGAGCCAGGGTTCCTGGCACTGGGTGCGGTTCAAGCACAGTTGGGCACAGATGGCTTGCCTTTGGCTCTGCAAGCACCATTAAGTAGTTCCTGGGAGGGTGGAGGAGCACTAGGGCTGTGGAAAGAGCAAAGAGGGGTTGAGGGGTTTGGGAGGCTGGAGGCAAGAAGGGGTTGAGCGGAAAATGGGGAAAAGTAAGTAGCACTTAGGAAGAGAAGGGGAGAAAACAGGGGCCCAGGCAATGGAGACAGAGATGTGGCACAATCAGAGCAGAGAAAGGACCATGAGAAAAAGTCGCACCAAGATGCACAAAAGCACAATAAGAGGCAAAAAACAGTGGGAAAGGTACGAAATCGAAGCACTGAAATTTACAGGAAAAGACAAGAAACAGTGGTCAAAGGAATTTAAGATATGCCTGTGCATACTTTTTTAATACAGACAAGTGAATTGTATTTCATGAACCGCAAATACTTTTTGGTGAACCTTAAAATTATTACGCAAGAAAAACATTTTGCAATGTCACCCAACTCAGTGGTGCGGCTGGGGGGCGGTCCGCCCCAGGCAGCACGAGTTTTGGGAGTGGCGGCAGCCCCCCACTTCTCAATGCGTGTGCCGCATGGGGGGGGCAAACTGAGAACATAATCGTCAGCACCACCCCAACCCGCTCTTGACTGTGTCCGAGACCGCCACAGGCTCCCATAGAGATAGCTATGCCACTGACCCAACGCTAATATGGCTAGACCAGGGCACAAGTCCTAAAAAAAGAAGTGGGGGGACGCGGATGTCACAACAGGAAGTGACATCACGAAAGGTGGCTTGCAACATCACACTCATTGCCTCCTCTCGCTCATCCCTTAGATCAGGGGTCTCCAAACCGGTCCTGGAGGGCTGGATCCATGCCAGATTTTTAAAATATCTACATGTATCTCAATGGGGATATCCAAAAAATCAGGCATGGATCCGGCCCTCCAGGACCGGTTTGGAGACCCCTGCCTTAGATAAAATTGCATCAGAGAAGCTAGCACGTGAGCAGAGTTCTGAATGAACTCTGATCTCACCCCAGAGAGGCCAAAGAGTGAATGTGTGGCTCCATTTGCTCCAGTTATCGAGGTCCCGGTAACATAAGTGGGGGGACGCCATCCACCCGCGTGGTACCCCGACTCGAGCCCTGGGGTAGACAATGGAAGCAGCCCTGGCAAACATGGTTAAATCAGCAACCCTCCCTTCTTCTCTATGCACTCTCTTTTTGCATTCATTGCTCTCCTTTTCTTGTTTCTCTCCTCCCTCTCTGATATCTTTCTCACTACCTTCCCTGCTGCACGCTCTTTCTTTCTCTTGAAGCCTCTCTAAGCCTGCTGCAATTGAGATACCAGGAGCGGGCCATAACTTTAAAAACCTGTCTCAAAAGGATCCAGCTAACAGAGAGAATGTCCGGTGGAACAAAGGGCTTACCGGCCATGAACTCTAATCTATATGATACATTATGACTCATTTAACAAAGGCAGTCTCGGATTTGGATTGCTGTAAGTAAGGGCGCAATAACAAACATATTTAAAAATATATGATATTTTGTTTTGCAGTGTGGTATATCTTTTACCTTTTAATTGCGAAATCAATATCTTGAATTCATGGCTGCTATCCTCATGTTTCTAACGGGCCGACAGACCTGCACATACAGCAACCGGACACGTCACTGCCACTCTATCTGACTGCGAAACCTGTGGCTCGCCCTGTATGATGGCTTTGAGGAGATCGTTGTCACGAGAGTAGCCTTCACATTCGAAGAGTAATCAGAAGCCATGTTTAAATAATTTAAAAGAATGTATTTATGCTAATAAAATGTAGCCATCCATCTTTTTGTTTCGGTAACGTTATTAAGCCAAACTTTACATCCTGCATACAGAAGTAATTCTAAGTAAAATGATAGCTTCTGATATTCTGAGGAAAGGGAGACTTTTGTCCTTGAAGTGGAAAATGGAAGGTTGGGGTAAAAGGAAAGATATGCATGTTATCCGTTGTTCTCCTGAAAGTAATCCACATCACAGAAATGATGTACGCAGCAAAATCACTGCTTTATGTTTCCAGAGACAATACTGTTAGTCAGGTCATGTTTTTAACTTCGGTCTGAATTTATCAACCCATATATTATCAAATAAAGGACACCAGAAAAGAGTCCTTGCAGTGACCAGTTACCGTAGGCAGAGGTTTTTAATATGATTTTGCCGAAGATTCAAGGCACACGCAGGTTTAGTTTTACATATTTTCGCGCCGAGAAAGGTCCACTTTAGATGTCTGGCGATTCCAAATAAAAAAACTTTGAGTGAAATTCTTAATTACAGTTTGGGTTATTTTAACGGATACTTGTAGCAAAGTAAGATATCTCTCAAAGTAGTTAACACTCATACACAAATAAGTAGTTGAAATGAGTTTTGTAACGCTGACTGGATGGCTCAGTGAGGTGAAGACTTCCTGGTGAAACGTAGTAATCTGCAGATACTGAGGTTAAATCCGTTAAGGACGATTTGCTTCAAACTTCAGTAAGCAGAGTATCTTTACACGTGGTGATAGTTGTATGTTTTACCTACAGCATTTAGAAGCAGCAGGAGCGTGGTAAACAGTACTGTAGAACAAGAAGTTGTTATTAGTGAAAAATTACTTTTATTTGATTTGATTTAAATCATAAAAGGGCGGCACATCCACCAATATGCATAAAATTCACAAGCAATAATATCAATACATGAACAAATCTCATTAAAATTTACAGTAAAACAAGTTAAAATGGAATACACTAGGTCCTGCAGAGTTATTGGTAGCCAGCCGTGCTGTAGAGAGCAGGCTTATTGTAGGATTCCGCTTGAGCTGAGCACCAGATCACAATCTAAAGAGTGGCCTTGAAAGGGTAGACAAATTTGATTTGACAGAGTTCATTCAAAGAATAAATCAAATATATATATCTAAAGTGAAGACTAGTACCACTGGTAAATTCCTATTATTTCTCCAAGGTAAAGTGTGTGGTGCTGTAAAAAAATGGACTGCTAAATTTGCAATTGCACTTTATCACCTTGAGTGCCCAGCTGATTCAAATTTTCTATCATTCTTTTCTAGTTCCTTTGCCGCTATGCTCAGTAACTTTATTGCCTTGCATGCCAGTTGTACTGTCGAGCCTCCTAGGCATTTTATTACAGCGGATCTATAAGTCCTTATTTGTTCTTTCTTCTATAATGGACGCAGGAGGGCTTTCTGTATGGGTAGTAGAGCCGGACAGATACATAGTAGGTGAAGTAGTGACTCTTCTCCTTGGCCTCAAATGCAGCAATCCATTGTGGGCCATGCCCGTTTCAAATTTCAAATAAGATCTTTCGATAAATAAACACTCAGTCTTAGTAAAATCAATTTCTGCTTTCTATGGTTTGCAAAATGTTCTGTCAGGTATGGCTGGAGTTTTAGCATTTTATATGTTAACATTACCATCCAGACTCTGGTTTTTGAAGTCAAGGAGGCTTTGTCTATTACCTGAGATTGGAGCTTGATGGTTATGTTAACTATTTGTTTCAATTTGGGTAAGACAATATTGTATTCGAAGCGTCCTCTAGTTTTAGAGCTGCAATGGATTGTTTTAAGGATAGACAGACGCTGTTGGTCAAACTGGATTGCTTTTCAACCTCCAGCCAGCAGTATGTGCTAAAGATTTTCCTCAGCTGCCCTCATTCTCCAATAATATTTGGCAAGGGCCCCTTGTCTTGTTGAAATTTGATTTTTTAACCCAAATTCCAGTCTGATCAGGTTTGAAGCAAGAACAAGGTACTTAGCTAAAGGGAAAGATTGTGCGCCAACGGATATTGGTTTGGTTTTCAGGAATGGTTATGATGAGGTGGTGCTACTAGGAAAAGGGTGACCTTCACAACCCCTTGACAATGTAATGCTTACGCACACATTTACAACTTGTAGGGAAAAATACCTATGCACCCACAAACTAGATACAGAAAATACAATAATTTTTTGGTCTTTTTTCCAAAACAACAACGAGGGGCAGTTGGTGTATGCAGCAATTTCATTTATTGCGCCAGCCGACAGTCTGATCAGGGCTTGTGGAAGATGGCGTGGAATAAAAAATAGGTTCTTGAATGGGCTAGTTTGCACGGTGTTTAAGGCTGTCGCATCCTTTGCATTTAGAATTTCAGATCCATAAGTAATTGATGGCAAGAATTTTACTGCCACGACTGTTAATAAATGGGTTGTTGAACTGTAGCTCAGTTGTTTTTTCAAGATTTTAAATGCAGATAGTAGCTGTTTTGCTTTGACTTTCCCTAGTTCTAGATGTTGCTTGAAATTGAGATGTTGATCTAGCAGTACACCCAGATATTTATATGTTCCCACCTGGTCCAGGGGGTTTCTGTTTATCATCCAGGTAAATTCCGGTTGTTTTTTATGTGAGCTTGAAAAACACATAACCTTGGTTTTTTGAAAATGTATGACTATTTGGACTGAGGCTGTATATAGTGCTAGTTGATTTATCAATCACTGTTGTCCTCAAGGGGTTTGAGAGAGTAACACAATATCATCAGCATACTGCAGGCTTGTTATTCGAGAATTGCCCAATTTTGGGGGGTCCCCTTGTGTTAGATGAAGATTGTTGTCTAGGCCAGCTGTTTAGAAGTTGAATAAACAGGGGGCCAAAAGGACCCCTGTTTTAAGCTGTTACGGTCATGATTTTGATTGTTAGGCTTCTACCATCTCCCATTTTTATTTGGACCCATGTTTTTGAGTGGAGATTGATTATTGCGTCTAACAAATTTGTGGGGGCTCCCCAAGATTTCATTTTGGCCCATAGCATGAATCTAGGGACCTTGTCAAAAGCTGCTTTGAGGTCTACAAAATAGGTATACAAAACCTTTGAATTAACTATAGCTTGATTGGCCAGGATGTAATAGGTAATACGTTTGTTAGGGTGACCAGCCTGGCTCGAAAACCTATTTGTGTGTTGGGGATCAGTTTTCTGCGATTGACCCAGTCCTCTAGATCTTTCAATAGGTTTGCTGCATAGATTTTTGCCTCAACATCAATAAGGGCAATTAATTTGTAGTTGGATGGATCTGAACGAGCCCCTGATTTATGTATTGGTTGCAAAATGCTTCCTCGCCATGAATCTGGAATGATACAGGTCTCTAGTGTGTATGTAAACAGTGAGGTTAAAAGCATGGACCAGAATGCTGGGTCTTTTTTAAAGAAGGCATTTGGCAGACCTTTTGATCCAGGGGCCCCTTCAGATCTTTGTTTTTTATGGCATTCAAAACCTGTTTTGTGTCATCTGTAGATGGTATTCTTGAGGGTTGGGCCTTGATATTTCAAGTGTGCATGGCTGAGAATTACCTTCTGACTATTTAATTTGAAGATGAAGGTAGTTTATCAGTTTTGATGTATAGGATCTATTCTTTGATTACTGCTGGATTCTGGGGCCTGGGAGTTCAGTCCCGGAATGATGGTCGTCCTGGTCCCTTTGTTTGAAGTGTTCTCATTGATCCTTGTCTCCTTCGATATTTTATTTTTAACGGAGGTGCTGGAAAGGGTGTGGGTGTTAAATGTAGCAGCTATGTGTGCTCTCCATGTGTGTTCAGTTACAACAGAATTAAAGTGCCCATTTTTCCCATTTGATAGGAGATTAATGAGTGCCCAAAAATGTTTAGAATTTTGTTGCTTACTGACATAAAGCATTTTTGTCCAGAATTGCTCCTGGTAAGATCGCTTTGCCGCTCTGATGTCCTTTTTTAGCTCTCTTTTCATTTGTTCGATTATTTTCAAGGTCTGCCAGGCGGTTTGTGGTCCCTGAGTTCGCATTAGTCTATTAAATTTGTTTATTTGTCTTTTTTGTCCTTAAAGTGTGTGTATATACCAGGCTTCCCCGGTGGTTGCAAACAGTTTTTGGCTTTTAGAGTTGTTTGAAAAAATGTTATTTCTACTATTGACGAAAGACTCCAAAGCTTCTGCCCCTAATAGCTTTGTATTAAAAGGAGTCAGCAGAGCAGAACATGACTCCTTGATTGCATCTACGTTAATATTATTCCATGTTAGTCATTTTAGATTATACAGTTGGGTTGCTAGTGTGAGGGCGCTTGCTGGCTGAGTTCTTTTTTGCATGTTAGTTAATATGAACGATTGAGGATAATGGTCACTGTCTGCTCTTTCCTTTATTTGGACGTTTGATATGAAAGAGAATAAGTTGGGATCCACTAAGGTAAAATCAAAAGTTGTTCTTGATTTAGCTGTCACTCTTGTAAAAGCTGCCGGGCTGTCCTGTGAACTTCGTCCATTTACGGTGAACAGTGAGTGTTTGTCCATTAAAGCAGCGCATCTCTTGCCCAAGGTATCGCGTGTAGATGAATTGATCTGTCGGGCCTGCATGTGTGATGGTAGGTTTTCTTCTTGGCTTTGCATTAGGTTCATATTAAAATCCCCAGACTGTATGATGTTGGTGTGCGAGTAGGTGAGTTTTAAAGCTCTGAGTGCAGGGGCCAGTAGTTGGATGATTCTCCCCTTCTGCTTGTGAGCAGGATGGATGTAGGAATTCAAAATTAACAAGGTGCACGATGACGGGTCGTCAAGTTTTGTGCATTGCATCCAAGGGGAGTCCAAGTCGATGTATTAATCTTTCTATAGGATGTCTGTCGAGATGTAAGTCGATAGACCTCATTTTGCTCTGCTGTGGTTTACCTCCTTTATTGCTGGGTTGAGGTGTTCTTACCTCCGATTGGGGTGATTAATTGTCGGCCATGTTTCCTTAAATAATAATGTACAATACTGTAGGATGAAATCTGTGAAGTCTGTTTCTTCAAGTTTGGAAGCTGAGCTATTCACGTTCCAGGAGCAGAACTTGCAGCCCTGGACTATTTTGGGGTTTTTATGTGTATTTGTGCATGAGGCACCATATTTTGTATTTGTGATATTCAACTGCGGATTGTCCTCGTAGGTAGACATTTCAGGGGGTGAGATTATGATTGTAATAGGCCTAATTGTTTTGCAGGCACCTTTTGTTTGATTAGAATTATCAGGACCTTTTGCTCCTTTTAGTATGCCCCCTGTGCAGTGGGGTTGTTGTAGTGAGCTTGGGTAACAAGGTGGTTCCACCTTTTTTTAATTCTATGCCCCATGATGCAAAGGCCTCCTTGTGCCTCAGGATCTGGTCAGTGATGAGGTCATCTATCCTAGTTGCTATTGTTACTTCAGACCCTATTCAATTCGGATAGGGTTTGAACTTGATTCTTTCCCGGACCCTCAATTTAATATGATTCAGTGCTGGAAGGGTTTCTAATAGCCTAATAATGGCACTTCTGTTTAATTTATCATGGGCTCCTCTCGAGGTGTAGTGTGGGGGATGTATGACGTTACAACGCATACTTTCACAAAGCATACCATTACAATGCAATTTTAACAACGCAGGATCATTTACAACGAATGCCTTTACAACGCATGACATTACATAGCAGATGCTATTACAACGCAAAATAATATACTTACCTATACTTACGTTGTAATGGCATGCATTGTAATAGCATCTGCTATGTAATGTCATGTGTTGTAAAGGCATTCATTGTAATGGATGTTTTGTTGTAAAAGTTGCGTTGTAATGGTAGTGCGTCATAAAAGTTGCGTTATAATGGTTGTTTCCCAGTGTGGGACCAGCTCTATCTGGTCATGGCATTTGGTATGAGAAGCAATCAATTGTATTTTTGTTCTGTTGATCAAGGGCCCTTTTGATGCTTCTGTTGGGCCTTGACAGTCTTATGCCCCTTGGTGATTATCTCGGAGTTGGTTCTGTTGGATGTGTTCGGTAGTTTTGCTGCCTTTTGGGCGATGGTAAGTTATGTTTGCCTCTTTGTTGATTCTACGGTCATCTGAGACTTCCATTTCCGTGGCAGCATCAGCCTGGGTGCGGATTTCACTTGTTTTTGTCTTGATTTCCTGAGAAAATTGACTTATACTGGTTTTGTGAGTGTCGTTGCTTGTTGTGTTGTTAAGTTCCCTCTTAGTCGGAGGTTCGAGTATGTCGTAAATTTTGGTTGTTTGTAAAGTTTCGTTACTTTGCAGTTTAGAATTTCTTGAGACAGCGGCCTCTTTTTTTGTTAAAGTGTTATGTTCCAATGCTCTATCCACATCCATTATGCTTTTGGCTCCTTTTTCGTGGCCATTCTGGATGGATGTCCGTGATGTTTGTGAGCAAGTCTTATTTAATTTGATTTTCCTTGCTTTCCTCAAGCAATTTTGTTCCCACTTTGTGAGTGAGGTTCTCAGACTTGTTTGTTTCTTGATTTCCACTGCTTCCTTTTGTGAGTAATCTTGATTAGGGATTGAGGCAGACCCTTCTGGGTGTAATTGATCCTTCAATATTTCTGACTCATTCTCAGTGTCAGGTGAGATTCTCCATTCGTGGTCTTGAGACATTATTATCGCTTTCACTCTTGGATTATTGCCACCTGGGCTCTCCCCGCAAACTCTGTTAATTTCCTTAGGGTTTCCATCCTTAGATGATGATGTAAGGTATATTTGTGTTTCCCTGACTGCCCCCAGCAGCTCTGACATTATGGTTGGAACCCTTACGTGTTTATCAATTATTTGGGGGCAGTGGCAAGTATGATATATAATATCCTTTTCTTGTTGGATCTTCGTTATCATAGTGTTTAAATCTTACAGCTTCTGTTCGATCTCCTAGACTTATATTGCTAAAACATTTAATAGCTCGACTTGGGTGTCTAGCTTGTCGGCATGGTATGTCATGGCAGATCCAATAGTTTCCATGGTGCCTAGGAGCTGTATCCAAATAGAACTGGTTGGTGGATATATTTGTGCATCCAACAAGGATTTGTCTCCTTGATCCTCAATGTTTCTTTAGCGTTTTCATGTAAACCCTGTGATTCTAAAGGGGGGGCCAACATGGGCTCCAGGGGCGCAACCCCCTTTATCTTTTGTTGTGATGGTCCCCGTTCTGTCTGCTAGGTGGGATCGGATTGATTGGGGGGTGTCTCAAGTGTGCCGGAACTCTGTTTTTGACAGCAAACTACTTGAGCCCCCAGTTGGTCTGGTGATTGTATTTGTGGAACTGCTGATAATCTAGATGGTACACAAGGGCTTGAAATTCTGTCTTTCCAGCACACAAGATCTTCATTGAAGTGTTGTAATGCATTTTGTTGTTGCTGTTGTTGGTCTTGACTTAGTAGACTCAATTGGACGGGCTAACCCACTGAATGTGTATAATTTCCTAGTTTGTGCCTGTCTCTATATGTACTAATGCCTCTACGGCCTGAAGATGGTGTCCTTGATGGTTGGTTGGTAAAGTCAAATGATTATGTGTGGGACTGTCTTGGCTTTTGTCTTCTCTTGTGGAGGGCATAAGATTCCCTTGTTCCGTTCTTTCATTCTTTGCATTTTTGATATCGCTGGCGCTATTGTCATCGATGTCATCGGGGATATTGCCTTGCTCCTTTAGCTTTCTTGGCTTTCTTGTTATCTTTGGGTTTCTCCGGGGATAGTCTATGGCATACTAAAAAGAAATCAATAATAAGTGCCCGCTCGCTAGATTTGTCACTAGTTCTGGTTATTGGGCTGGTGGTGATAGTGGGGCTCAAGTCGCCTTCTTTGGCTTTGGCCATGTCAGTATCCATTTCCTTACATTGATCGATCTCTGAACCCGTGTCCTGGGTTCAGCTGGGGCTGTCCCCTTTTATCCCTTTGGGTTTCCCAGTGGTTTTCTCACAGTGCGTCTGATTTTTCATGATCTCACTGAGCGGGTACTGATGCTGGTTGTAACGCGGGGTATCGAGAATTTGTTCTTACCCACGAATGATGCGATGTAACTTGATTAGACGGTAGCTGCCACAGAGCAGGCCCCTGTTGTGCACGGTTTGTGAGGGGCAGAGGATTGGGGGACTAGCTCCTGCTCCTTTTCCTTTACTTCCCCTTTTTCCTCTTGATGAGTAGAGCGACTTCTGTTGCTCCTGGCCAATCTAGGCTTTGGACTATTCGAGCCTGTTTGTGGGCTGTCGAGGTCATGGACGTGGCTCTGGCATGTAACTAAGGTAGGAAAAGAAGTGAGGGGGCAGGCGGGGCAAGTGTACCACGTAGGCTGCAGGCTGCACCCTACCTGGTAAGGCGGCCTCCGCAGTGCTACCGAGAGCTTACTGTCACTGCGCTCGCCAGGTACTGCCGGCCCGCTTGCGCTTACTCGAATCTCTTCAGGAACAGCTGCTGGACGCCGCTGGACCTCCCCACTGTCAACTAGGGAGTCGCCGGATCAGGTCAAATCACAGCCACAATTACGGGCTGGTTATGGGTCTGGAGAGCTGGAGGAACGCCGTAGACCTCACCGATCCGATAGCTGTGCTCTGCACTCTGTGCTTCGCCCCTCATAACGCCGTATTAGAGGGGTGGCTAATAGACAAATGTTTCAATGTTAAAATAGGTATATTTCTTGGGAAAAATAAATACAGAGAAGTGCATTGCAAAAGAGTTATATACAATCCTCATTTGCACTGCAACATCTCAAGTGCTAATAATAGGAGCAAATTGATAAATTTGAAGATGTGTATCTTATAAGATGTAATAGGTTTTGTAGGTGGGTCTTAATTAAGGTGTGTAAAATTTAAATATGAATGACCATCAAAGATTGTGCATCGTGCAAACATTTCACTAATATCAAATATAGTTTCAGTAAAAGCAGTAATCAGAAAATAGAACGCACAAAATACAGAGATGTAACACTTTTATTTCTGCAAACAATAACCCACCGTTTCTTCTTCAAATGTCCCAGTATATAGGGAATCAGCAAGTGGAGGAGGGGGGCAAACATTTCACCATAAAATCAGTTTGCATTTGTAAGATATGTACTTTAAAAGTAATTTGAAATAACATTTAATATATGATATATTGAAACTGCACAACAACACAACAGAATTGATGGAGAAGATGGGGCATATGTATGAAATAGTAGAATAGGCCTTACCTCTTTGCAAGTTGGTGTGAAATGCAAATATGTAATCACAATATTGAATGTAAGAAATTGTTCATATACCTATTAGCGATTTTTTGTTTATGTCAGTCGCTATTTAGGGAATCCCAAATAGTGATTACCTAAATAGTGAATCAACTCACAAATAGCGAATGATACATATGCCACACTTTGATGAAACCAAATCCAGAAAGAAGTTCACCAGTGAACATTGGAGAAGTTTGCTGCTGGTAGTTTGGCTGGGAATCTACTATCAATCTCCCTGAGAACTCTCCATCCACCGCTAACAAAGCTGAAAATGTCTTGTAAGAATACTGGCAAGGACACTTGAGCCAGAAAACTGAAATTATTTTTTTTTGACAAAGAACGAGATTCTGGCAGAGGAGTGTGTGGCCAACTTGATGAAATATTTGGGAAAACATACCTTGCTGTGCCTTATTACCCAAAAAGTAAAATATGGAAGGCAATGCAGGAAAAAATGTAAATGTTGTGGAAGTCACACAGAGGTCCATTGAGGAGATTAGAAAAACATGGTATGACCTAAGATCCAGGGCAAATGAGAAAGTTGCAACTAATCTAACTTATGCCAGAGGAACTGGATGAGGCCCCTCCGCTCCTCCCCACTGCACTTCAGTAACTTGTTGAACCAATGTTGAAGCCAGAGGCAATGGAAGGCTTCAGAACTATTGATGCTTCTGAGGTGCCAGGAACCTCTCAAGATAAGTGTACTTTGCAAAAACTACCTTAATATTACCTTAAAAAACAGGCTGCCATATGTAAAGGGAGGGTGTGGCCTCACTAACTGGTATAATTATCAGATGGCATTTCTATCCACGCACAGTTTGATAGTAACCTCACTGCACTAGTCCCTTAGCAAACAGTTGAACCTCATGTCACCTCATCCTGTTCTCTACTTGCAACCCTAATTTAATTTAATTTAATTTAATAACGATTTGTAAAGCGCCTGGTGACCCAAGGGCATCCCCGCGCTGTAGGAGTTGTAATCCAGTAGAGGGAGAGGAAGGGAGGAGAGACGTTTAATTAGGGAATAGGTGTGTCTTCAACTTTTTGCGAAATACCAGGTAGTTGGGTTCAAGTCTGAGGGAACGTGGTAGGGCGTTCCATCCAGTGGCTGCTTAAACAGAGAAGCGTCGTCCTCCTGTACGTGTCTTTTTGAATCTGGGAATGTTGGCCAGGTGCTCATTCTCGGATCGTAGGGATCTGGGTGCTTTGTAGGGAGTGATCATGCTGCTGAGGATCGCGGGACCAGATCCGTTGATCAGCTTGTGTGTCGTGCACATGGCTTTGAAATGCACCCTTTGGCGCACAGGGAGCCGGTGCAGAGCCTTGAGGGCAGGTCTGGCGGACACTCCAGGGGGGAGGTTGGTGAGCAGACGTGCTGCAGCGTTCTGTGTCCGCTGCAGTTTTGTCAGGGTGGCCTCAGGGGCTCCCAGGTAGACCATGTTGCTATAGTCCAGGCGTGACAGTACTAGTCCCTGGATAAGCAGTTTCCTGGAAGCAGGTGGCAGTAAGGGGAGAATCTTGCGGGTCGTGCGCATGAGCCCGAAACAGGTGCCCGAGGTTTTGGCTGCTTGCGTCTTCATAGAAAGCTCTGGTTCGAGCCATACGCTGAGGGTCTTGATTTCACGCTTCGGGGGGGGGGGGGGGGGGGGATTTCTCCGAACACGTCGGGCCAGAGTGCTGGGGGGATGTTCGTCCATTGTTTCCCCAGGAGCATCACTTCCGTCTTTGACCCATTTAATTTTAATGATGAGTCACTCATCCAGCTGTGGATTTCTGTGAGGCAGTTGGTCAGGTTGTTTGGGTGGTTAATTAGTTGTGATAAGGAGACAACCAGTTGAGTGTCATCAGCGTATCTTACCATTTTTATGTCAAATGGTGTCACCACGTCTTCAAGGGGGGCCATATATGCATTAAAAAGCGTCGAGCTCAGGGAAGAACCCTGAGGGACCCCGCTTGTGAGGGGGAGGGTGGACGAGTGGTGATTGTCGTCCCATACCTGGAACGCGCGCCCAGTGAGGAAGGATTCAATCCAGCTGAGTGCCGTCCCGGTGAGCCCTGCTGCCGCGAGTCGATGGAGAAGGACGCGGTGGTTGACTGTGTCGAAGGCTGCGCTGAGATCCAGGAGGATCACTGCCACTGACCCTCCTGAATCCAGGATGCGCCTTGCCTCCTCGATAACGGCAAGAAGGGCGGTGTCTGTGCCATGACCCGGGCGGAATCCAGTCTGGGATTGCCGTAGTATGTTGTTAGTCTCAAGGAACTGAGATAATTGTTCGTTGACCAATTTCTCAGCTACCTTGCTGATTCCGGGGAGGAGTGATATTGGTCGATAGTTTGACATGTCCGCTAGATCGAGCTGGGTTTTTTTTAGAAGTGCCTTTACCACCGCACTTTTCCAGCTGTCAGGGACAGATCCCTGGGCAAGCGAGCTGTTGATAAGCTCCATGACCGTGGGAATGATGACAGGGGCCACGGTTTTGAGGAATCTGATGGGTGCCGGGTCCAGAGGAGATCCGCTTTTCATTTTAGTCAAGGTTCGTTCTACCTCTGTGCAGGTTACTGGCCGGAATGTCGCAAGTATGGGGCGTAAATTGCTTTCGGTCTGGCAGGGGGATGAACGGCTGGCCATGTGGCTAGGGGGGCCGGGCGGTGGGAGGGAAGCCAGGATGCGGGAGATTTTGTCGTTGAAGTAGGAGGCTAGTTCAATTACTTCGGACGACGCGGGGGGTGATGGAGGGAGGGGTGTTAGGTACTTTAAGCAGCTCCTTTACAATTAGGAAGGATTCCCTGGCAGAGTTGGAGGATTCTTTTATCCGCGCGTCGTAGTGGGAAGCTTTGGCGTGCCTGATGGCCTCTTTATAGAGTCTGACTGTGTTATGGTATCCTTCCTTGCTGGCGTGCTGCCAGTCTCTCCTCCAAAGCCGTTCGGCTTTTTTGCAGTTTTTGCGAAGTAGTCAGAGGTCCGAGGTGTACCATGGGGCAGAACCGGGTTTACCGTTTTTGTCCTCCCTAGTTCTAAGTGGGAGCACTGAGTTCAGGGAGGTGGTGATCCACTCTCTAAATTTTTTGTCGGCGACAGCCGGGTCTTCAGCGTATGCAGGGGTGGTCGTTTTTAGGATCCTGGCCCATTCTTCGGTGGGGAGTCTGGACCAGGTCCTGTCCCTGATGTAGGTAGGCGGTTTTTGTGGTTTCCTGAATGTTCCTGGTAGTCGGAAGGAGACTAGGAAGTGATCTGTCCAAGGAAGGGGAAGGGCCTCCTTCACTTGTATCGAAGGGGAGCTGGTAAACACTGGGTCCAGTAGGTGACCCTTGATGTGGGTTGCTCCGGAGTTAAGGAGGCGGATGTCAAGTGCCGCCAGATCGGATATCAGGTCGGTAGCTACCGGGTCTGCAGGGTCATCGAGATGAATGTTCAGGTCACCTACTATCATGAAATTTGATAGGTAGTGGGCCTGAGTTGTTACAGTGTCCAGGAGGGAACTAGCGAAAGGGCCTGGAGGGCCGGGGGGGCGGTACACAAGGACTCCTGTCAGTGAGTTGGTCGGGTCTAGTTTAATAGTAAACTGAAGGCTTTCAGAGTCGGGGATCTGCGCATCACTGGTTTTACAGTGAAGATAGTCCCGGTGAATAATGGCGACACCACCACCTCTGCCTAAGGGGCGGGGTAGGGACTGGATAAGGAAGCCCGGTGGGGTTGCTAGTGCCATATCTGACTGCGAATGTGGGGAGAGCCAAGTTTCCGTGAGGAAGAGGATGTCTATCTCCAGATCCTCTATAAGATCGTTGATCTGTATCGCATGTTTAGGGAGTGAGCGACAGTTTAGCGATGCGAGTTTGAGGGGGGCGGGTTTGTGAGGTTTTATAAGAAGTTTGAGCTGGACTGGCTTGCAAAGGGAGCAGCGAATGAAAGGTCCATTTAGATCATGGACATATTCACAGGAGGAGGCTGGGGGTCTGAGACTTAGTGGCTCTCGACGTGAGTAGCTTACCTTTGGGGCAGCTGTGTTCGGCAGGGGTTCTGGCCCTGGGCCCGGTCGTGCGCAGACGGGCTTGCCTTAGGCGCTCCCGCTGCGCTCGTCCGCTGCGCTGGTATGGCCGGCACATTTGTAGTGGTTGGAAGTGGGCGTGGCCTCGCAGTGGGCGTGGCTTCCACCTTGGGCGTTTCCCTGTATCAGCGCGGGGTCGCTGTGTCAGGGGTGGTCGAGGAGGGCTGTGTCAGCGCGTGTGGTCAGCGCTTCCAAACAGGTGAGCTCCAAGGTTTTAAAATCACACAAAGAGTAAAGAATAACAATTTTTAAAATCAAATTGTGGTCACAGTCCTCCGGCTTCCGCCTCAGAGGATACAAACAAAAGTAATGAAACCGCTTGTTCTCAGCGTTTTTGTAGTGGTTGGAAGTGGGCGTGGCCTCGCAGTGGGCGTGGCTTCCGCCTTGGGCGTTTCCCTGTATCAGCGCGGGGTCGCTGTGTCAGGGGTGGTCGAGGAGGGCTGTGTCAGCGCGTGTGGTCAGCGCTTCCAAACAGGTGAGCTCCAAGGTTTTAAAATCACACAAAGAGTAAAGAATAACAATTTTTAATATCAAATTGTGGTCACAGTCCTCCGGCTTCCGCCTCAGAGGATACAAACAAAAGTCTAATAATACTCTGCCCCACTCTAGACATATTTTCCGCGACACAATATGTACTGTACAGTGCTATATAAGAATCTATCTTCATATAATGCTAAGTCTCTGTCCATATCATTGTGGAATAATACAATAACAGCAGTGGTAAACTTGACCTTCATAAGCACTATATGGGCAGCGGGGGGATCAATCTGGTGTCAGCTGACAGTGACCCTCTTACCTTCTTTTTAAAATCAACTTTAAACTCTCCAAATTTGGTCCTCTCCAACCCCCAAATTTGATTCAATTTCTCCAACAAGCCAGTGATGGTAGCCATTTGGAAGCACATGCATCAAAGTTAGGAATTGTGAGTCCTTGATAGTGATTATTAAGGATCGCTATTAAGCAGTTGCAATTACCTATGCATGTTGGTTTTGCAATAAAAATTGTGATTCCTACATATTCCTTAATAGCCAATCGCAAATTGCAATACGCTATTAAGGAATGGCTTACCATTCATTCCTATGGGCCTGGAGGCCCATAGGAATGAATAGCATTGCATTTGCAATTTGAGAGTACCAAACAGGTACTCGCAAATTGCACATGCAATTTCAAGGGTGCAAGGGGGCCAAAACGCCACCCTGATGCACCCCCAAAAACAGTAAAGCATGCACATGTGGTGCACACACATGCCCTAAAGGCATGTGTATGCACCACAATGCACTTTGAAAAATTCATTTTTAAGCATTTGTTTTGAAGGAATTGTAAATTACCATCAACTTGAAGTGGATGGTAATTTGCGATTCCCTAACTGCATTCACAATTAAGGAAATCACAAAAAATTGTGATTGCCTTAATTGGGATTTGCAAAAAAGGTACAGGCATCTGAAAAGGCCATTTTGCGATCACAAATGAACTATTTTTGCGATTCACACTGTTTACGATCGCAAAATGGTTTGATGCATGTGCCCCTTGGTGTCTAAAATTTACAAACAGATACACAGCTCACAATCCGGCTCTGTTTTGCTCCTTCAAAAGTGTTGGTCCAAACATATCCACATTTGGAGTACACCCCCCTACAAAACTCTGCAATGTCCAAAATCTACACTTACCTCCTTAAGAATACCTTGATCCTGTCATTGTCCCAGACAAGGTTTGTTTGCTTCACTTTCTTACATTGGACCCCATCTAGATTATTCAAACTGAAACTGATTGACTCAGAATCTTGCTGGTCCTGTAAAGATGCCCCTGGGTACTCTGAACATATGTTTCTTTCATGTAAATGGCTATCTCACACTGGGCCAATATCAATAAATGTCTTAAGACTATTTGTTTTTGACGTGGACTTAAGACTCTATCCTTTATACTATTAACCCTGCATGCTTCCATGCTTCCACGAGTTCAACATGACAAAGACTTAGCCCTACTAGATGTCCTACTAACAGTGGCAATTAAAGTAGTTTTATTGAAAGGGAAGGTTCTAAAAAATGTATCATATCACACATGGTGGGCATGGGCCACTTATCTTAGAAGCACACATACAAGTATATCCATCTCTATGGAGAACCCTGTCATTGCTCAATCCATTTGGAACAAACTTGAAGATTTTACGGCTGACACCAGACAGACACCCTCTTGGTCCACTCTGCTCCTGTCACAAACATAAGCTGTCATAATCACTCTTTTCGAACTGTTTGCTAGCCACATGGTTATTCTCTTCCATCCACTACTCTTGCTGTATCTGTCCTCCTTTTCTCCTCTCCTTCATGGTTGTATTGCGAATGCCTCCTATAACTTTCTCCAACATCTGTATCTGATGGGGCACCATATCAATGTCTATGTATCCTTCATTGATTGACACTCATTGTTGCCCTTTCTATTTTGCCCATTTCCTTCTGCTTGCCAACAGTTTTAAATCTAACTCTGTTTAACAAATACCCCTTAAATGCAAGCATGTAGACAGAAGCAATGTATATCGTTACTGTCATAAGTATTTTCGAGTAGGCCTTATGTATGTATTTGCTACATGATCTCTTTTCGAACTGTCTCTTAGAACATATTACAATATTTAAAAATAAAAAGGGTAAGTGTACTAATCACCACACTAAATACATATTAAGCACTGACCTTCAGCACATGATGAATCTGCGTATATCAAACACCAAATTCATATGTTATGTGGCCCACACAGAAATGTAAGTGTGATTAAAATATCCTTGCACATGAACAGTGCATCATGGGAGATATGTGCATTCACAGTGGGCTGCTGTAAAGTTCCAAACTGTTAATATTTCAACACAATACAATTAAACTCTTATAACACAGCAATAATACAGTAAATATTACACCACTGTATTGGGTAAAGAAAGCACTCTAAGATTGAGCCAGGCACCTGTAGTCAGGACACAAGAACAGCAGGACAGACTTAGACCATGTGCCCACTAATCCATCCCCCACAAATCTTGAAAGTGATGACTTTGCAGAAAATGTTACTGTGCTTGGTGGATTGGTGGCATTGATACTGAACTACAGCGACTACAAGAGAGGGGAATAAAGTAGATTCATAACAAACACATTAATAATAAGAATAGCATGGCAACATGATTAAAGAACATTGCAGCAACCCTAGCTGATAATAAACACAACATGAAAGCTAAGATTGATAATCTAACAGAAGCTCTGAAGAGCCTATGTTTAGATAGCAATGCAGATCATGTACAACACAGACATAGGGTACATCATCAGTCTGCCCACATGGATGGCTTAATAAGAGCAATAAACAGCAATAAAAAGACTTGCACATGAAAGATGTACTGTCAAACTCCAAGTAGAAATGGGACACTACAGCGGAGATGCCTCGTCTGAACTGGTAGAGATCACAAATCCTGTTGAGACATTGCAAACCACTCAGGTAGCAACAGTAAGTATGTCCTGAGAGCAATAAACAACACTCTAGTGTGAGTAGAATGTCTGTCAGGGACACAATGAGTGTGCACCCTGCTGGAGGTGAAAATCTGGTTGCCAGCACTCCTTGTCATGTGAAACGGAAGTCATAGTCCGTTATTCTTCTGCTCATGTTGATTGCCCCGTTTGTCATAACCCATATGTCAAATTATGTTTCTATCCTACTGGTGACATGAAGAAATATAATTTGCTATGTTTACAGTCCCAGAAAAAAAATAGGATTAAAGTTCGAATTTTTCTTACTTGCACAAAATGGCTTAGAGTTTTATTTTGTATTAATTTGTCAAGATTTCACTCATCTAGGAAAATAGTTCTCAGTAATGTTGGCACAGCACCGTCGACCCTCTGCAGCTCCGCTCCCAATTCATCATGTTTTAGAGCTGGTGGTAGCTGTTCATCCTCATCAGTTTCAGAGTTAGATACAGTAACAGTTAAACCTCTGCATATTGCTATATTGTGAAGAATTGCAAATGTTGCAACATTCTTGCAGAAGATGCTGGGATAGTACTGTGGGGCACCAACACTCTTTTACAGACATGTGAATCTACTTTTCAGGATTCCAAATGTGTGATCAATCACACTTCTAGTTTTCCTATGTGCCACATTGTACCGACGCTCACATCTTTTTGAAATTGTCTCTAAGAAAATATTTAAATATTTGGAACACAAAAAAGGTAAGTGTACTACAAGATTCTTATCACCACACCAAATATATACTAAGCACTGACCTTCAGCACAAGATAGTGATTCTGGGAATATCAAACACAAAATTCATATGACATGTGGCCCACACAGAAATGCGAGTGTGATTAAAATATCCTTGCACCTGAATAGTGTACCATGGGAGACGTGGTGCATTCCCAATAGGCTGCTGTAAAGTTCCAAACATTTAATATTTCAACACAATAACATTAAACTCATATAACTCAGCCATAATACAGCATATACTACACCAATGAGCACACCAGTGCAAATAGAGTCACAGTTATCCAATGTAATGGGTGCAGAAAGCACTCTGAGACTGAGCCAGGCACCTGTAGTCAGGACACAAGAACAGTGGCACAAACCTAGACCATGTGCCCACTAATCCATTCCCCACAAATCTTGAAAGTGATGACTTGCAGAAAATGTTGCTGTGCTTGGTGGATTTGAGGCATTGATGCTGAAACTTCGGCGACTGCAAGAGAGAGCAATATAGTAGATTTATAACAAACTCATCAATAATGAGAATAGCATGGCAACAGGAATGGATAACATTGCAGCAACCCTAGCTGATGGTCAAAAGAATATGAATGCTAAGATTGATAATCTAACAGAAGCTTCAAAGAGCCTATGTTTAGATAGCAATGCCGACCATGTACAACAGATATGTAGGGTTCGTCATCAGTCTGCCCACATGGATTGCTTAATAGGAGCAATAAATCGACTTGCACATTCAACATCTGTGTTATCAAGATGCACTGTCAAACGCCACAACAGATATGTAGGGGACGTGTAATGATGAAATGTCCACAAGAGATGATGTAATTCAGAGATGCTTTATTTCAAGTTATGTAGAGAGACCCCACCAGGAGCATCCAACATGGTGCTCAGCCCAGCCAACTGTAAACTCTCAGGCAGAACACCAACATTCTGATAGGTGCATCACATGAACATTCCAATAGAGGCAGAGAAGGATAGCATAGAGAATACCGAGATACCACATTATCCTCTCCTCTCAAACAGAAAACAAAAAGCCAAAAACAGCTACGGAGAACAGAAGGAAATGAAAGCAAGCGAATTGAGCAAAAGCGGAAAAAGGAACAGCAAAGAGAAAACATCCATAAAAAGAGAACAAAGAAAGAAGAATGGAAAAAAACGTATAAACCATACTCCCTTCTTACACCATATAAACCATCCTTTCTTCTTACAGAACTTTAAAAAGAAGAAAACAAAGGATGCAATAGAAAAGAGAAAGAACAAAAGAAACTTGCATTTCAAGAAGATGAGGAAAAGTAGAGGTGAAACCTCAACAAAACACTATTACCACTAAGCAAAAAACAATAACGTAATGCAAGAGATAACAGTGCAAAAAGTTGCAATAAAAATACATCAAATCTGAACATAATTAAAATTTGAACATATTTAGCATAGAAAGCATAAAAGCACATAAATAGAGAAAACATAAGCTAAATATGTGGATGTAAAACTTTTAAAACCTAGACTCTTAAAAGTGACAGGTAAACAAGCAAATGTGAATAAAAACACAATAACGCTAAAGGACTATAACCCTAGCATAGCTCCTCTGAAAGAGACTAAAATACGCACACCCAACAGGGCACAAAACAACAATAGACGAGGTCCGTGTGGACAACCGACGTAGTGCCAGGTGGGACTAAAACCCACTGCAGTAAAATGGGACATGAACCCCATAGCAAAAACATATAAATTAAGTAGAAGGGACTAAAACCCACTACAAACAAATGGGACTGAAACATATAAATTAAGTAGAAGGGACTAAAACCCACTACAAACAAATAGGACTGAAACCCATCGCAAATATATAGAAATTGTGCAAGTAGGACTAAAACCCACTGCAAGCAAATGGGACTTGAACCCATAACAAAAACAATGCAAATTTAACAAATGGGACTAAAACCCACTGCAAAGACATTTAAATTAGGCAGATGGGACTAAAACCCACTACAAGCAAATGGGACTATGACCCATCGCGAAAACTTTTAAATTACACAGATGGGACTAAAACCCACTGCTAACAAAAGGAACTGGGACCCAATGCAAGAACATTTAAAAAGTAAACAGATGGGACTAAAACCCTCTGTAAGCAAATGGGACCGGAACCCATAGCAAATCAAACAGGTGGGACTGAAACCCACCGCAAAAGTAGCGAACACATTATGCCAACTGGCATACTGGGGTAATGGAACTTTAAACCCAACCCTATGCTACCCACAACTAGAAAGTACGAATTTTATGGAAACTTAGCATACTAAAGCAAATAATTCTCATAAACGTGTTAAATAAAACATACTAGTATAAATATGACAGTGAAGCAAAGACAACCTCTTAACCCCCATTTCTTGGCACAAGCTTGTAAAAACAAAATGACAGTGGTGTGCCTGTCACCGGAATGAGGTAGACAAGCAAGTTTTATTAACCACCAAAACACTATTTCTTTAATGTCAATGGTGTGCTTGTCACCATGTAAAAGTGGAGGTAACGTGGAGGCAACACCGGAGCTCGATCCTCGCCCCCGAGAAAAACAACCATATTGTAAAGAAAGCGGTTTCCCTTCCGATTTTCCCAGCATTTACACAAAGAACAAGCACAGTACCTTCGATTAGACACAGTGCTCCGATGAGAATGAGGTTAAAAGTTACACTGATCCCGCAGTATGCTGCAAAGTGACGCAAGGCAGGGTGGCTCACGGCGCTTCAGTGCACCAAACCACATCAGGAGATCGAGGAAAGAGGACAGCACGTCAGAGAAGCTCCGAAGAAGGTAGCGCCACAGGGACTCCAATGAAGGCTCTGATGAAGACAGCAGGTAAGAGCATGACACACGCGCTGCATATTTAAACAGAGTGAAGCAGTTAAACTGTCAATGGCTTCAGTGGCACGATTTTCGCTGAATTTCGCTCAAATGAAAGGCAAAAGAAATGTTCATTTTAAGAAAATCACCAACACTAAAATTAAGATTAAGCTTTGGTGATAAGCCGGTGAAAGTGTCAAAAATCCACTTATGAAACATGGGGCCAGATCTGCAGCGAAAAGTTTCCTCAGGGCAAAGTTAACATTAAATAATATAATTTTCAATAAAGAAAAGTCACTGCTGCATGTATATCCATACTAGGTCAGACACAATTCTTCTCCAAACAGTGTAGTAAGGTTGGAAGAAAGTCAATGCCTACTCTCATGTGAAGGCATAACACAGGATGAGCCAGGAGCAGAAGCATTTCAGGTTTAACGCATTAGAGGGCACAGCTCCAACACTGGATTTAATAGGCTTTCCTTGTAAATAGGACAAAAGGCTGAGTTGGCAATAAAAATGCTTACCCTCATGTGGGGATACAGCGTGAGTCCCAAAGTCAAAACAAACAGGCTTACCCAGCGTCAGGGCACAGCTCCAACTTAAAATTTGTGGACTCACTGGTACACAGGACAACTGCCAGACTGCTGTGGGCGACCGGTTGAAGGTCACTGGTGGGGTCATGCTGTCAGTTGGGGTAGCTTTTCTTGATGCAGGAGGTCCTTTCTTAATTTGTAGTTTTCTTTCTTAATATCTTCTAGTTTGAAGTACTTCTTGACTTAAAAGTAGGTTCTTTCTTAAGATCGTCGCCAATATGAAATGATGAAATGTCCACAAGAGATGATGTAATTCAGAGATGCTTTATTCCAAGTTATGTAGAGAGACCCCACCAGGAGCATCCAACATGGTGCTCAGCCCAGCCAACTGTAAACTCTCAGGCAGAACACCAACATCCTGATAGGTGCTTCACATGAACATTCCAATAGAGGCAGAGAAGGATAGCATAGAGAATACCAAGATACCACAGGACGCCATCAGTCTGCCCACATGGATTGATTAATAGGAGCAATAAACAGACTTGCACATTCAACATCTGTGTTATCAAGATGCACTGTCCAACGCCAGGTTGAAATGGGACACTGCATTGGGGATGCATCCACTGGACTGGTGATAGAGATCACAAATGCTGTTGAGACAATGCAAATCACTCAGATAACAGCAGGTAGTATGTCCTGAGAGCAACAAACACTCCAGTGTGAATAGTATCTCTGTTAGGGTCAATATGAGTTTGCCTTAAACCGGACGTCACACTACTGGAGGTGAAAATCTGGGTGCTAGCACTTTTGGTCGTGTTAAACGGAAATCATAGTCTGTTTTACTTCTGCTCATGTTGATTGCCCTGTTTGACATAGCACACATGTCAAATTATATTTCTATACGACTGGTGACATGAAGTAATATCATTTTCTATGCTTACAGTCCTAGAAAACAATAGGATTAAACTTTGAATTTTTCTTACTTGCACAAAATGGCGTTGAGATCTATTTAGTAATAATTTGTCAAGATTTCACTCACCTAGAAAAATAATTCTCAGTAAAGTTGGCATGCACCTTCGACCCTCTGCTGCTCCAAATTCATCATGTTTCAGAGCTGGTGGTAGCTGTTCATCCTCATCAGTTTCAGAGTCAGATACAGTAACAGTTAAACCTCTGCATATTGCTACATTGTGAAAATTGCATATGTTGCAACATTCTTGCAGCAGATGCCTGGAGAGTACTGTGGGGCACCAACACTCTTGAGCAGGCATGTGAATCTACTTTTCAGGGTTTCAAATGTTGTGATTAATCACACTTCTGGTTTTCCAATGTGCCACATTGTAGCGACGCTCACTTCATTTTGATGGATTAATATATGGAGTCATTATCCATCGGCGTATGGCATATGCACTATCACCTGAAATAGTAATGCTTGTTAGTACACCTCCATTTAAAAAAGATTTTTTGTTATCTCAAAAAAACAACATGGGCTTTTACCCAAAATGTATGCATCATTGAACTCTCCACTTAGTAGCCTTGCATGATTGCCAATGTGTTGGAAAGTGAATGGATCATGGGTGCTTCTAGGAAAACGTGCAGCTGTGTCTATGATGACATGTTCTGCATAATAGAGAACTTGTATATCCATAGAATGACTGTTTTTTTTCTGACGCAGAATAACTACTCTATGGTTGAAGGTCGACAGAGTGATCCATGTGTTCTATCTACCCATCGATTGAGATTAGGAAATTTTGCTATCTTGTAAAATTATGCAGTTTTATGCAGTTCACTGCAAATTTCAGGCAAATATATGTGAGTATGTATTCGCCTTTAACCTAGAATAAAAAACATGCAAGGAAAAATCACAACAGTGAACTCTGGGACACAACACCAGTAGGTGCAATCACACCTTGATAGGTATCAGATGTAATTGGATGCAAACTGCACAACACCTGCAAGTGGGTGGGTATGGCCTTACGGCTTGTGGTGTGTTTCTCAAGATGATGCTTTAAATCAGCAATTAGCTCTAGGGTTAATTCTCCACTTAGTCTATAATTGGTGTATAGCTCCTCCTCTGTCTGTTCATACAATTTTGGCCCTCAGACTGAAAATCCTCTCCTGACTTCTCTGTCTTCACTGCAATTTAGCCAAAATCCTCATTCTGTACATCATGAAATACAAAACAGCCATTTTAGAAAAACTCTGATCCAATCTGGGGCACTTTATATAGTTTGCAAATGATTGGCACCTGGGTTGAGGTGGTGGTAAATTGCATGTGCAATATGCTGTTTTTGCGACTATTCGCTATTCGTGACTGTGATGAACATATGAATAGTGATTTATTATTTGCTAATCGTTATTTAAAGTTGCTAAATTACTGACTTTTGGGTCCATTTGCAAAACTAACTTGACGACTGCTAAGGGGTTCCATAAATTCAATTTCTATGATTTAACAACCAATATTTAGTTTGGGACTGAATACCGCTTTGCTAATTGTCTGCACATCTGGATGCCTAATTCATCCATTCTTTTATTACTCCAAACAATAACCCGACAGTTTCTTCATTAGGTGGCCCAGTATAATAGAGCAAGTTGGTAAGATAAGTACTTTAAAAGTAATTTATATAACATTTTACATATGAAATAATTCACTGTGTAAACTGCAAAACAAAACAGCATAATTAATTGAGAATAGAGACAGGAATACAATATTTGAAATTTTGAAAAATATATATTTCATTACATTATTTATCAATTTACATTTATTGAAGTAAAATATTGTACATTAAAAAATAGACATGTAATAATCGGAAATATATGTGTTTAATGTAATAAATGGTAAATTAATTACTTTGAAAAATTATTTCATTGCAAATATTGAATTAGCATTGTAACTAAACATTTTTTTACCATTTATTTTTTCAACAAAGAATTTAGGTTTTGAAATAAGATTTTAATGTGTTTTTAGGAAAAAAATGTATTAGTAGCCCATGATTTGAAACACTGTCCACATAAATAATGGAGAAAAATTATTCTGTTCCTTTTATTACAATACATTTTTTCATTACATCGCTGGTCTTTTTTTAATTTTTCAGTTGAGGGAGCACTGCAGTGCAATAGAGAAGAGAGTGGAAACCGGTTCACAGGTAAGATATTTTAACTTTCCCTTCAGGGACTTATATAGCAGTGTAATGGTGTTTGAGGGCTGGGAGGTGAAAAGGGGTAGTTGTGGGTAGGTTTTTGTGTTATTAGATGTTTTTTTTATTTTGCAGGAGCCGTAGGTTATACATGAAAGATGGTATGAGAAGCTCTTTTGGCTGTGTTGATTTTATTGTAAGAGTATTCTTGAGAAATAAACCCCACTTCTGCTATCTTTTATTTTTTTTCTGGAGGACTTTTTTCGATTTTTAATGCTTTTGAAAAATGATTGTTAAGGTTAATGAATGGCTAAGGACAGAGACCAGACACTATTTTGTTCTTAGGGAGAAAGATTTGGACGGGTCTCCCGAGAAAAAGTCATTCCTGCTTCAAGGTTTTTAGGTTTTCATGTTTATTTTTTAAAACATTTTTCAAGGAGGGTATTCAAGGCAGTAGCCTACAAATAAAAACCATATGAGGTTTTGAGGAATATAGAATGTGCAGGTAGTTAGTCAGTCAGTACAAACATTATTTGATTTTTCTAAAAGAAATCAGAAAAGTAAATGAACAGATAAACAATGCAAAATAGATTGTATTGAAAATACACCCCAAAAGATTGAAAGCAATATGTGATACAAATGATCCAGGACTGGCACGAAACGGGCATCAGGCTTTACCATGGGACGCTGGAAGGGTGGAGGCCAGTTTTGCAGAAGTGAGGGACGGTTTTGTTACTGTGGGCCAGTTTTGCAGAAGTGTTGCATTATCTGCTGTCTGTAATAAAATGCCTACCCAATAATGAACCAGAAACTACAAGTCCCAGAAAGCCTAGCGTGCACAAGGCAATGGAAGAGGACATAAAACTCTGCGAGGCTGGGAGTACGATGCACGTGATTTTGTCTTGGTAGTGTAGATTGGAGATTCAGAGAGGGAAGTTGTTCTTCCGTGACAGTCTTCGGGAAGTAGCGTTTTCGCTTTCTGTAACCCGCGGCTGCGGGGTTACTCTGTCACGGTCCAACGGCTCCTCAGGATCGGGGTGATGCTATATGGGGTCCATCTCCAGCTTTCTCCGTGCTCTGGGAATAAATACCACCGAGCACGATAGTAAGCAGGCGAGGGAAAAAAGGTCCGGGATGGGAAACGGTTGTAGAAGAGGTATCTGTAATGACACAAAAAATACGCTGTAAGTGAAGAGTCCCACCCTTCATCCACTAAACTTGATTCCCCTCTGATCTTCTTTCCTACCTGATTTGTCTCAGGCACCTCTCTCTTCTACGTGTAACAGCATATGAGATAACTTCTCTCACCAGCGGGGAGTTTTCCCTGAAATACAAGAAACAGGCATGGAGTTAATCTACTTCCCTCCCTAGACTCTGACTATTGGCCCTTGTACCTGTTTCCATACATACCCTGCATTCTCCGTCCCTTATTTATGAATAAGTTCGACTTCAGCTCTTTTTTGTTGCATAAGTTACTGGGTATTCATAACATCACAAAAAACGGTAAAAATAACAGTACTGCTATGGACCGTTTCTAATGTTCCTTCTCTTTCCAGAAACTAAGGTTTTAGCCAAAAGGGACAACTTCACATTAGAAACGACTGTTCTTACCAGGCGCTGGTTCAGAAGAAGGAATTACTTGTCATTCCCGGAATACCTCTTCCTTTCTTCTGTGGAGTCTTCCTGGGTTCGAACCCCTGTACTTCACAGTGCCCTCAATGTTGAGATAGTTTACACCAAACCTTTTCCGACCATGAGAGGGGGCAAATCCAGATTCTCTCACGTCGGAAAAACTCAACTACTAGGGCTACCATTTCCGCACTTTAGAGGGTGAAATCCGGCGTCTCCCCGAGTACCGAAAAGAGTTCCCACAAACTCCCGAACACGAGAGGGGGCAAATCCAGCGTCTCTCGCGTCGGAACCAAACTATAAAACAACCAAACACAGAGCCGTACTCGAGAGGGTGAAATCCGGCGTCTCTCCGAGTAAGGCAATCCTGATTCCCCGGCGATGACCACTACTGGCGGAGCTCGCCTCCACGAACTCAAATCCAAAAGTATAAGGTAACCCCGCAGCTGCGGGTTACGGAAAGCGAAAACGCTACTTCCCGAAGACTGTCACGGAAGAACAACTTCCCCCTCTGAATTTCCAATCTACACTACCAAGACAAAATCACGTGCATCGTACTCCCAGCCTTGCGGAGTTTTATGTCCTCTTCCATTGCCTTGTGCACGCTAGGCTTTCTGGGACTTGTAGTTTCTGGTTCATTATTGGGTAGGCACAGGTCGGATCCTGACAACAGAGGCATAATGAACTGTTCCATATGCCGAACATTTTTTCTTTTACAGGTATGTTACTTCTATACTTTGCTAATTAATCAATACAAAACTTATAAGTGTATAAACCAAGGGAGTCAACAAGAATACTAATTGGAGATAATGTTTTATTCCAGGTCTCCCTCCCAGCAGAACTCTCCCAAATTCCATTTCCCCCATCTAGCCACTTTGATACTCTGTGCAATTAAGCCTGAGTCGAAGCTGCTGGAAGGTAGGCTTCTTGAAAAAACTGCTCCTGAGGAACCCGACAACATATTAATAGTTCTAAAAATAAGTGCAAGGATCAATTTCACTCATAGTGTGCATTGAGCCCTGTAGCAGCCTCTGCCTTGAACAAGGAGAGGGTAGAGTTATGGTTACCCCAATACATCCAGTCAGCCTACCAACACAAAATTCACTTGAAGTGAAACGTAAACCAAAATCAAAATATTAGGACTATGTTCATTAAGGATATACTCCACTACCTAAACCATCTTCTGGTCCATCAAGGTACTAACTATTTGCATCATTGACCACTGGATAATGTTGAAGGGGGTTATGCAAAGGCTTTCCACTTGCATCACCATCCCTGCTGCTTTTCAAGATGTTTGTCAGTATACAACTGTTTCAATGTTCTTCATGGAGAAAGTTCACACAGCTGTCAACATCTTTGAAGAATTCAGTGCCATTGCTGAAGCATACGGCATATGGAAGATACTTGTGAGTGCTCTTTTTAGCCCGTTGCATTAACCTGACTGTTCAGGTCTTCCTCAAAAACATACAGAAGCATCAAACATTTTAACCACGTCTTCAAATCTGCAAGAGCTTACAGTCATCCACTGATCTAATAATCTGAATGCTCACACACAGCAGGTTATGAGTCATTGTAGCGTTATGTGTATTTGCCTGTTTGAGCACTACAAGTCAATAAATGAGTGTATGCTACAAAGAGAGAGATGTATTTGCAAAAGCATTATCATCCAAGGTTGACAAATGAGGCTAATAGACTGTATGACCAGAATTCTTGAACCCTTTGAGATTTTGTTGTGGTAAGTTGACCAGGAAGATTGTACTACGTGACAATGTATGCAATTCTTACTCTTGCTGCTGACCCTTTTGCATAAGGTAGAGAAAACATTTAACAATGTTAATGATGAAGCTTCTAGTTTGGTAAGCAGCTCTTTCATTTGTAATGCAACAAATAATTGACTGAAACAAGAGATCGAATCATCTGAAGCGTCCATATGTGCCTTGATTCTAGTGACATGGTGTAAACTAGGGCTGTCTACTCTCATGTATTATTCAGTGCACAATGCCTCTGTTTCTAAGATTCAAGTCAACAAGAAAGTGTCTAAACGTGAAGGTGAATGATTGCAACATATAAAGCTAAAAAGGACTCAAGTGCTCTCTTCACCAATCTCTGCATTGTATAATGGTGTCTCACAACAATAGCCCCCACAACTGGTACTCCTTCTCCTAAAAAATCTAAACCAAAAGCATCACTGGCAATATCTTGTGTGGTAAAATGGTTTAAAGGAGTTCAATGACTTACAGTAAGTGCACAGGCACAGGAAACTCTGGAGTAGCTACCATCAACTATGACAATAAGGAAGATGACACAGGAGTACTTTGAGGACCAAACAATATTCTTTACAAATCAAGAGCCAATTATCTATTGGTCTTGGAGAATGGACTATATATAACATGTCCTAAAGCCAGTGCATTCAGTGAATCCTCTCAATGGAGTCCTACCAATGCTTTTTCAGTGCAGATAGAACAGTTCTCAGAGACAAAAGGGCATTCTGTACACTCAATAAGTATAATGACTCACAATAATCAAAATGATCTCTAAAAATCAGGAGGCTCTAGAAGACACAACATTAGAAAAGGAGAATGAGAATTGCTTAGGCTTCCTGAGTGTAACAAATGAGTCTTCAGAGGAAACAACTGATTATAAATATCAATTGTACATATTGGATGAACAGCATAATGTCTACAGCAAAAAATGACTCCTTTAATGGAACAGAACTCATTGTAATATGTGGTGTACCAAGAGATATAAATAGTATAAAAATATACTTGCATGCCCCATATTCAACACAGACAAATCACCAAAGACACAGCCATTTTGAACTGCTGAGGGAAAAAACCTAATTCAATCGCTATTTCAGCAACAGAGTTTGCAGTGAAAAACAGTCTCTGCAATGCCATAATTTTCTGTGAGAGCTAGGTGCCACAAGTAGCTATCTTCCTTAAACTTTAGTTTGCATGGTCGCCTATCATCAAAGATAGAGGGGACCAGACTGCTGGGGGTTCTGTCAATTTGGCCTTTCTGGACCTCAGATCAGCCTTCAACTGTGTTAACAGAGATAAGCTCTGAACTGAGCTGGAGCCCTTGGGGTGGGCCAGGCAATTGGTTCTTTTATGAGAGGCCTACATAGTGACCTACCATGGGTGGTTAGATATGGATCTAACAGAAAATGCTCCCATCCCATTGAACTTAAAAAGGTGTCACATCAGGGCTGCATTCTGGCCCCTTTCTTATTTAGCATGTACATAAATCAGCTAGAGGAGGTGCTCATTGATATTGGTTCTGATGTTCAAAAAGTTGTTGGAAGAGCTATTCTCGTACTTTTATATGCCGAGAATGCAGTTTTAATTGCTCAGACAGCTAGGAGACTCCAATGACTTGGAAATACATTTATTGATTTTATGGATAGCATGTGCTTATCCACAAATTTTAAGAAATCACATTTTATGGTGGCAGACCACAAGAACACAAAATCTTGTAATCTCTTAATACAGGGTCCGATTTTAACCAGAGTGGAAAATGTTTCTTATCTGGGTCTGCTACAGAAATCGGGTCTCAGCCAGAAACCTCTATTCACAAAAATTTGTGGAATTTTACAAAGATCCATTTCAGGGCTATATGATTTTGCCACGCACATTGGGCATAAGCCCCCCACATTTCTTTCAGATGTATACAAGGTTAAATGCCTCCTGATGGCCACCTTTGGCTTTGAGATCTGGGGGTGTGCTAATATTGTCTGAGCAAAGGTGATAGAAAATAAGTGTTCAAGAAACCTACTGGCTGTTGGTCAAGGAACTCCCACTGGAATTATTCACAAAGAACTGGGCAAGTCCTTTATTGCAGATTTTATTTGTGTACGTACGCTTTTACTGTTGTGTTTTTATGACATAAGGAGGATTTGCATTTTAGTAGGTTCGTACTCCAGGAATGTTTGCTCTCAGATAATGTGGACCAAATCCCATGGCTCCAATACGTAAAAGAATATTTTTATGAATTAGGGTGACCAGGTGACCTGTTCTCAGGACACCCCCGCGCCGCACGGCCACCAGCTGTGTGAGTGCCCCTCGCTGCTGCTCGCAGCCTCGTTGTGCCTCGTTGTGCTGTTTTGCCGCCCTAGCTGCCTGCCTCGGTGCTCCCTGCCCCTCCGCCGTGTGTTCGTAATACATTGTGGTTCTGCTGTTTTTTCTCATTGCCTTCTTTTTTTTCTCTGCTGTTGTCCCCCTGTGCCTGTGTGCGTTTATATTGCCTTTGTATAAATTGTATTGTCGTCCCCCTGTGCCTTGCCCACCCCGCTCCCCACTTCCCACCGCCGTTCACGTGGCCACGCCCCCTTTTGTTTTGTGTCCTCCCCGCCTCCCAGCTGCTCCTCCCTCCCACTTGTCCATAAATGGCGACCGCGTGTATGCGCAGTGGGCGTGCCGAAGGCGCGCCAAAGGCAAGCCTGCCTGCGCCCACCGCGCCTGGACCGCGCCTGGACCACACCCAGTGCCAGGACCCCTGGTCCCCACCGCTGCAAGATGACCCGACAGACCTACGACGCCGCGGCCCTCAACGCACTCAATGCCGGCCGGAACCCCACCTGCTGCCGGGCCGCCCCGAGACGCATTCACGGACCCTTCAACTGCACCACCTGCAAGTTCACCTGCCTCCGAACCTGCACCGCGCCCGCCAAGCCAAACTCCAGCAGCGACCTCAAGTGCATCCTGCTCAACACCCGCTCTGTCCACAGACACGCCGTGGAACTATGGAACCTCCCTGACACAACATCACCGGACATCGCCTTCCTCACTGAAACATGGATGAACGCCTCCTCAGCCCCCGACATCGCCATCGCCAACCCGGATGGATACAAGATCATCAGGAGGGACCGCGTCAACCAGACCGGACGAGGCATCACAATCGTCCACAAGAACACCATCCGCATCACGACCGACGCCGACGACACCTTCGCCACCGCCGAACACCTCCACTTCCAGATTCACACCGACCCAAAAACGACCCTCAGAGGCACCCTCATCTACCGACCCCCGGGACCACGCACACAATTCAGCGAAGACATCACGGACTTCATCAGCCCACACGCCCTCCCCTCCGCCGACTACATCCTCCTGGGGGACCTCAACTTTCACCTGGAGAACAACAAGGACCGCAACACCGTCACCCTGCTGGACAACCTTGCCAACCTCGGGCTCAAGCAACTGGTCAACACCCCCACCCTCTACGCCGGCCACACGCTTGATCCCGTCTTCTCATGCAGCAAGCACATCAGCTTCAGCCACTCCACCGGACTCCACTGGACCGACCACAGCTGCGTCCACTTCAGCTTCAGAAAAACCACAACCCACCACCACCCGCATCAGGTTCCGACCAGCTCACCACCTCCCTCAGCCAGAACCCACCTGCCAGCACATCGGACCCCAACGAAGCAGCCCGCAACTTCACACAGTGGCTGACCGCCTGCGCCGACGACCTCACACCACTGAAGAACCCTCCCAGCAGACCCAGAAGCAAGAAAGCCCCCTGGTTCACCGACGAACTCAAGGACTCCAAGAAGACCTGCCGCACCCTTGAGAAAGCCTGGCTCCTCGACCAGACCGCTGACAACGTGACCGCCCTTAAACACGCCACCCGCAAGCACCATCAGCTCATCCGCACCACCAAGAAGAAATCACTGAAGGAGCGACTGGACAACAACGCCCACGACAGCAAGGAACTCTTCAGCATCATCAAGGAATTCTCCAACCCCAGCACCGGCAACAACGACATCACCCCTTCACAAGATCTGTGCCACTCCCTCACCTCGTTCTTCCACCGCAAGATTGCCAACATCCACAACAGTTTCGGCGCACCATCCACGCACCCAACCACCAAACCAATGCACCCTACCGCCACCCTCTGCACCTGGAACACGGTGACCACCGAAGACACAGCCCGCACGATGAACACCATCCACTCCGGTTCTCCAACCGACCCCTGCCTCCACCACGTCTTCAACAAGGCCGACTCCACCATCGCACCCCAACTCCGGGACGTCATCAACACCTCCTTCAACACTGCCACCTTCCCGGAGAGCTGGAAGCATGCCGAGCTCAGCGCACTACGTAAGAAACCAACAGCGGACCGCACTGACCTCAAAATGTTCTGCCCCATCTCGCTCCTCCGTTTTCCTGCCAAAGTCATCGAGAAGATCGCCAACAGACAGCTTTCCACCTTCCTCGAGATGAACGGATCCCTCGACCCCTCGCAGTCCAGTTTCAGAGCCAACCACAGCACCGAGACCACCCTCATCGCAGCCACAGACGACATCCGAGCCCTGCTTGACAATGGGGAAACAGCGGCACTCATCCTCCTGGACCTCTCCGCAGCATTTGACACTGTCTGCCACGGCACCCTAGTCCAACGCCTCAGCAACACCGGCATCCAAGAGAAGGCACTGAAGTGGATCATCTCGTTCCTCGCCAGAAGCACACAGAGAGTCCGCCTCCCCCCGTTTCGATCCGAGGCCACCGAAGTCATCTGCGGCGTCCCCCAAGGATCATCACTAAGCCCCACCCTCTTCAACGTCTACATGAGACCACTCGCTGCCATCGCACGCCAACACAACCTCAACATCATCTCCTATGCTGACGACACCCAGCAGATCCTCTCCCTCACCAGAGACCCCGACACCGCCAGATCCAGCCTCCATGAATGAATGAAAGACCTCGCCGAGTGGATGAAGAACAGCCGCCTGAAACTGAACTCAGACAAGACGGAAGTCCTCATCCTGGGACCATCACCCTCTGACTGGGACGACTCCTGGTGGCCCCCAGCCCTGGGCACCGCCCCCAAGCCAACAGACCACGCACGCAACCTGGGCTTCATCCTGGACTCCTCCCTCTCGATGACCAGACAAGTCAACACCATCTCCTCATCATGCTTTCACACCCTTTGCATGCTTCGCAAGATCTTCCGATGGATCCTGACAGAAACCAGGAAGACGGTCACCCAGGCCCTCGTCACCAGCCGACCGGACTACAGAAACACCCTCTACGCCGGAACCACAGTCAAGCTACAGAAAAGACTCCAACGCATCCAGAACGCCTCCGCCCGACTCATCCTGGACATCCCCCGACGCAGCCACATCTCCGGCCACCTGAGGGACCTGCACTGGCTCCCCATCAACAAGAGGATCACGTTCAGGCTCCTCACCCACGCACACAAGTCTCTCCACGACCTGGGTGCCCAAGTACCTCATCGACCGCCTGACCTTCTACACGCCCACCCGCCAGCTACGGTCTACCAGCCTCGCCCTCGCCACCGTACCCCGCATCTGAAGAGCCACCGCCGGAGGCATATCCTTCTCCTACCTGGCGGCCAAGACATGGAAGTCCCTCCCCATCCACCTTCGGCTGACCCAGGACCACCTCGCCTTCAGGAGACCTGGCTGTTCGAGCAGTAGCGGACCCCTTCCCCCAAGTGCCTTGAGACCCTTCCGGGTGAGTTGCACGCTATACAAGTGTTATGATTGATTGATCGGTATATTTACCAACCCCAGGGACATAGTAAAAAGTGATCATGCGTTGGTCAAATACACTTTCTCCCTAAGGGTGGCTGCTGAACTGAAGAATTCTACTTTAACAAAGCAGATAATGTGCAAGAATGTGCTGGTCAAATCTGTCAATTGGATAGAGCCCTACCTTCTTCTGAACATGTCCAATAGGCAATGTCGCCATCTGACATTTTTTAGGTTAAACATTTTTAACCAGCTATTGTTTCCAAGGGGGTCTGGTATAAACCATCTAATCAGCCTGTTTGCGACTGTGCTAATATCTCATTTGTGACACCAAGTGTTTGCTACTTGTTTGCCATAAATATTCTGGGGCTTATTAACAAAGCCCTTGCACCACTTTTGCATCATTTTTTACATGGGAAAAGTGGCGTACAGGTGGCGCAAGGTGCTTGTAAATACGCCACTCTAATCTTTGACACAGGTATATCAGGCCTCTTCTGATTTCTGAACACTCCAGAAAAATTAGAAATGGATATCTCTTCATACTGTGCTAGCATCACCTAAATTGTGCTTTTTATATTATGTATTCCTTCTGGTGTTCGATCTGTAAGCTTTTAAGTATTCGAATTTTAGGAACTAATTCGAAAGGAAAATATGGTAATTTTAGAATTTTCTATATTGTCCATTATCTGTTTTTATGTGCTGATGTAAGTTTTTTTCAGAAGTTCTATTGCATGCATTTTTAACTGAAGCATGCCTATTTTGATTTATTGGTCTTTTTAATGAATTGTACAGTTTTATGATTTTATCTAAAACCAAATAAAATTTTATGAGGATGATGACTGCTCTTACATGTTGTTTCCATAGAGAAACAGAGGCCTAGACGCCATTCTGGAACAAAAAAATCTGTTATAATGTTGTAATTTGACAGCGATTAGATTAAGCATTAGCAGAAGACATCTCATATCTAGCTATTATCGTGACATTTAGCGGACTCCATTTTGTATTCATGGCAGCCATTTTGTTTGCTGCATGCTGCCACATGCCGACCATGTGCTTTGTCCTATCTTCCTGTTAACTGCATTTGAAATCTGCCCGGCAATGAGTTATATTTAGCATCCCCCTCTTTCGCGCATGCCCAGTAGGGTCTGCAGCTGTTAGTAATTAGTAACAAACAGGAATGTGTTTACTAGTTCCCAAAACCGTTAGCTCCTCCCACTTATCGATTGTACCATTCTATATGACCTTATATGTACATAAAACTCGCTTCTGTGTTTATACTGCCTTCTTTTGAGCCCCTGAGTGGGTATAAAAGGACCATGTTCTTTTAGTTTGTGGTGCTACTTCTTGCAATATCGAAGGGTACTGTTTGAACCGTGGCACCACCTCATGAGGTGTAATAAACGTTATTTTTTTTCTTCCAGTTTCTGTGCCAACTTCTTCCTATAAGGTCTGAAGACTTTGTGCAGAGAAGGGCGAACCCCTTGCACTGGTGGACCTTGCTGAGGCTTGCTACGACAAATTGCCGCCCGACGCGTGAGGCTCATCGATGACTCAAATGCCCGAAGGAGTGGTCGCGACGAAGGATTGGGATCTTGCCGTGGACGATCATTGCCCGAGGAGACCCAAGTCTTGGCAAACCAAGGCGTTTTTCCCTTCTTTCTGATCTGACCATCCAGGTGGCACCGGTCTGCCACTGAGATCTTTTCTGTTGATTCGCCATGCAGTGACCGTTTGGTCGATTTTAGAACTTGGCAGTTGGAATCTGGACGCCCTGTGATTGGTAAGAGCCGTTTTTCGGCACTTGCTATGGGTTTTGGATGCCCTTGTTTGGTAGGGTAGTTCTACTAACACTTACCATGGCAATTTGTTTGGGAAGACTAGTCAGATTTGTATCCTTTGTATTTGATATATGAGTTGCAATTCATATAGGCAGGTAATGTGGAGACTTTTCTCCAATTTGATTTGGATTAGAACGGCACATCGTACTAGAAGTACCTTAAGTGCTACTTTGATTATAATACTGCATATTCTGCACTATTATTGGCATGCCTGTTTTTAGCGCACTTCGTAGGATGTGTTGCTTTTGTAGTGGTACCAATTTGAGACTTGAAGAATCACAACGGGCTCACCAGAGGGGACGCCTAATAGAGATATGTATGTTAAGCATGGTCTTTCTTCTATATTGTACCGCATATTATGGAATAAATACAGTCGTAAGGATCCCGAGTTACGTTGGCCTATACATGGGTCATTTGATTTGCGAAAGATTGAGTATGTGGAACAATGAATGTTTGAGCGGAAGTCTAGACAAGATATGTTTGATTGTGTGCGTATGTGGGAGAAAGAAGTGCGTGAACGAGCGAAGCGTGAGCAAGCCTTGATTGAGAAAGAGCAACAGAAGAATGTGTATGAGAAAACATTGGAGTTGAGAAAGAAAGAAGTGAAAGAATTGAAAGAGGGAGAAGAGAAAGAACACAGATTTCAGGTATCTGGCCAATACGCTGTTCGACAACCTCTCTATCCTGTCCTTAATAAACCGCAAGATGATTTTTTTGTTACTAGATCGCCCTCCACCTCCGTATGCCGTTCTGTCTGCCCCATCTGATGACGATGAGGACTCCTGGTCGGAGCAACAAAGGATACAAGACACTCGTTCTATGCTGTCCGCTGAGCGTGCGACCGAACTCCGACAGGCCGCTCATAAAGCACTTTGTAGCACTGCTCCTGCTTCCGAACCTTTAGATAACATGAATGGGTGGCAGGAAAGGGAGTGGTTATATTTTACTGAGGCGTTTGCCATGGAAGTTGTTGAAATGTTTCTGAAACATTCTAGAGACTTAGAGCCCGATGATATAGCAACTGATTATATGCAAATGTGTTATGGTCTTTTTGTTCTCTCCCAGGTGGCTGATACGATCAGGCGTTTGGTTAAACTACGAATTGAGGAGGTTCGCTTGCAGAAGGAGAAAAAGACTGCAGATTCAGATGCACGGACATCTCAGACCGGAGGGGCGCAAGCTTCTATCTTCGGAACAGATAAGACTATGATAGTTCTTGCAAAACCTATGCGGGAAGCCGCACCTTTGCATGTCCCCTCTAAAGGAACGGGTACGAGTGATGGTAAAAGTTCTGTTGATGCTAACGGTTATTTTATCTATAATTGGGTGTATACTCCCTGGAATAGGGCAGATGTAATGGCACTTAAAACAGCATTACCCCACCCGCGGAAAAATCCAGCCGCTTTTTATGAGGAAGTTGAGGAGCCATTAGCTCTTGTACTATGACCCTGTGTGATATTGATTTAATTTTTGGATTGATATTACCGCCAGATATGTGGAGGACCGTTCGTAAAGTTGATGATCGGGTAACTTTTGGCACGGAATGGAAAGATTTAGAGCAAATGGATGAGGAAAGGGAATGTGCTAAAAAGCGGTGTCAGTTGATATTAGATCTTCCCGCAGCTATATTAGTTAAGTTAAAAATGATTATTCCCCCTAAAAAGATAGACTGGACTGTTCTAGCGTCATGTAAGCAAAAGGTAGATGAATTAGTTTCTGATTTCTTTACGCATTTTGAGGAAGCATTTCATGATTTTAGCGGTCAGTCATTGATAGACGATACGGGCAGACATCTCTTTGTTGAAAAATATGTTACGAATCTGTTACCAGGGATAGCTAGCCATTTCAAAGCCAGTAAAAGCTCTTGGACTACCTCTTCTCCGGCATCTGTTTTGCTATGGCTCAATATTGTGAACGTCAAGAATTAGAAGCGAAAGGTAGTGAGGACAAGAAGGCTAAGGAATTTAAATTGAAAGTTATGCTGGCTCAAGCTTATGGTCCGTCTTCTGGAGGTAATGTTGGAGGCGTACGTGGATTTTATGGCTCTTCTTACACTTGTTCGAATTTGTCTATTAATCAATGTGCGTATTGTAAGAAATTTGGGCATTGGGCGGCCGACTGTCCAGCATTGAGTTCTCAGCAGTATTCACGAGGTCGGGGACAAATGAGAAATCGCTCAGGATATTCAGGGCTTAGGGGGAATACGAACGATCGTGCTAGGTTTGATACTAATGTACGAGTGCAGGATGGGTTTAACACTTTTGATAGACAAAATCAATACCAGATGTCTGATTATGTGCAGCCTGATTTTCATGATTCTGCTTCTGCATAGGATTGCCTAGGATGGCGTAAGGAATCAGTTGAAGTTCCAGTAGATCAGATGGGTCCCTATGTTACAGCACATGTTTTGGGTTCTACTGATCAGTTTCTGGTTGATACAGGAGCTACTCGTAGCGCCTTGTCTAAACAATTGGTTCCAAGGGCTCCCCTGTCTGGCTTAACCATTACATCAATAGGTTTCGATGGAACACCTTCACTTAGCACATTGTCACAACCACTTGCATTCCATGTTGATAAATTCACTGCTCCATGTCTGTTTTTGCTTTCTCCAAATACACTACACAATATGTGGGTCTTGATATGCTTAAGCATTTCAGGGCTACAATACCATGTTCTCCGAGTGCATGTTATTTTGAACGATAACCATCCTGTGATTGAAAGAGCTTGTCTTGTTAAAGAGGATATTGCATTGGCTTCACTCCCTAAAACTTTGTGGGCTACCTCAGATACTGATGTGGGTCAAATGGTTATTCCACTGGTAAATATTAGTGTCAAGGAGGGAGCTGTGTTGCCACGTTTGCCTTTATATAGAATTTCACAGGAGGGTGAAGAAGCACTCATACGAATTGTACATGACCTCATTCAAGTTGGAGTTGTTGAGGAAGTTCCATTTATTGTTTGCAACAGCCCGATTCTTCCTATTCTGAAATAAGATACTAACACTAGGATCTATAGATTTATCATAGACCTGAGAGAAGTAAACAAGATTGTAGTACCGCAGTACTCTGTGGTTTCTGACATTACGACACTTCTTACTTTGGTTCCTCCGACTGCACCATGTTCTCTGTGATAGATTTGACATCACCTTGCCCTTCTCTAGCAGCTACAAAACAGTGAGGGGCTCAGGTTTGGTCCTCAAGGTTCTCATCACTCAATGGCGGTTCCAGGAGACATTTGCCACCAGGCTTGGAGATATCAAGGCGCCAAACGGACACCCAAACATCACTGGGCTGATTGGACTACGATGCCTGTGGGCCACCCAGCCAAGCACAACTCGATGGCCAGAACCCCCTCTATGTTCTATGGCTGGGAAGCTGACGAACAATGTGGTGCACACTTCACTTATAGTTCAGCAACTCCCCATTATGTTTAGTTTCTGGAAACCGGGTAAACATTTCTGTCATCTTATAACACTGCGGACTAATCACCTCCTAGACTGTGTGCTGGCCTGGCAGACTGACCTACATTTTCAACTACATCCTGCAGTCAGGCACTGCCTAAAAATGTTTACCCCGGAGGCCTCTGGCAGATGATTTTCTCTTGCTGTCCCTGTTCTTATGGTAAGGTCTGATACTAAATGCAAGATATGCTCCCTTCTTTCTCACCCCCATTACCGGGCTGTATCCGCTGATTAAACCTAGTGTCTTTATGCTTCTGAAGAGGTGGCAGACCAACAAAGTTACCAGCTACTTCACACCAGCAAAGACGAGATACTCCTCGCCCATGATACCCATAGACGGCACCATGCTGCTCCCAAAAAAAGACCTGCTCACATCTCTGCATGACTTCAAAGGAAAACTCAGTGAAGAGCTTAAGGCAGGAAAATTATTTAAAAGTAAGTAGCATTATATGCATTTTAAAACAGCGATTCTCACTTTGAAAGGATATATGTCATGTATCTACAATTATTTTATTTTAGATGTGGCGTCCCCTCCACACCCCCAACGAAAAATAAGTCGACCTTAGAGATAGTAATAAGCCGTCCTCTGCCGGGCTCTGTCCCCTTGTATACAGTTCAAGTAAAAAGGTTTTTTCTTTGGTAGGCATATAGTTTAAATATGTGCTAGGATGTTATCAGGGTTGAACAGCAACTTTCGTTATTGTTATAGGTTCCTGAAAAAACAGCTGCCTTATCCATTAATAAAAAAGGAATATAAATCTGGCCTGGTGAACATCTACGTATCTCCAGGTAATTATGAGTGTCCATGCTTGTCCAGTATACAGTAAAATGTAAGGTTCTGTATACAAGCTGAAAGATTAAAATAATTTCCATGCTCTCCTTGCATTAGATCGGGCTTAAGTGTTTGGAAACGAGTAGAAACACCCTTAAATGCCTGTACGTGTCCTAGAAAGGTACATACTGAAGAGGTTCCTTCTTTGTGCTAGATGATATGTATATCAACTGCATCATAAAAATAAAAATAAATTGCTCTTTCGCTTGTGTTATTGGATATCACACTGTGGCTTATGGGTTATAAGGTTACGTTTGTTAGTGTCAAGTTGGATGAACTTTTGAGTATGTACAATGGTCCATTCTGTTGTCTCAAATGTGATTTAAAACAGACTATGTATTGTAGGGCATATTAGTAAATTACCTCTTTCTTGTGCATATTGTTCCAGATCTGCACCCCAGGTTGAGAGATCCTATACCATACTGTCTGTTTGGTCCTGATGAAGGTGGTCCCTTATGCGGCATTTCCACCGAAACGCGTCAACCTTTCTTCTCCTTTTGAAATCTAAATGACTTTGGTCATTTACTGGACTACAGTCTCAATGTTATAGGAAATCTCCTTTTTTTGCTGTCTTTGTGATGGAATGGATGTTTAGGAGGATGTCTGTGGTGTGTGCGTGGCTCTCTACCTGGTGTGCTTATTTAATTGATTTCATGTTTTGCATAAATTTGAAGAAATAAGGACAATTTGATTGTGTTGTAAAATGTTTTTTTGTAGCTATTGTGTAAAATGTATATATTTTTTATAACTGATGAATTTTGAAAAATATGATATAAAAAAGGTATAATAAAAAAAAGAGGAGGAAAAAAATGACTTTTTAAACTGCTAAAATGAAATAAAATGAAAAAAACTTTTCATCTTGTGTAGACATTGTTGGTATATGCCCTATGTTTGAGAGGTTACTCCTATGGTTTAAGTAGTTATAGGTCAAGAGGGAGTTCTTTTCTTGTTCTTAAGGCAGGCCTTGCCTTATCTTTGGAGTCTCTTACATCTGATGTGAACAGTAAAGTTACCTTGCTACAACAGGATGTAGACTCGGTGAACACTCGATTAGTGGATCTTGAAACAAAAGGGCTGGATCTAGAACGTCACACCGGTCCGATGAAAGACCTCACCAACTCACTATGGGCACATACATCAAGCCTGCATTTTGCGGTTTGTAAATAGTGAATTTTTCCGATTCGCTATTTAAAAATCGCAAAATGAAATGCATGTAGAAATCGCAAAAAAAATGCAATTCCTGAAAATTCCTTAATTGCGACTCGGAATTGATTCTCATTCAATCCTAGAGACCCATAGGAATCAATGGAAACTGCATACGTAATTTGCGAGTACTCCATAGGTAATAGCAAATTGCACATGCAATTTCATGGGTGCAAGGGTTCCAAAAGGATACCCTAATGCACCCCTGAAATTCCCCCTTTTCCACATGTTGCGCACACACATGCCCCAAGGTCACGTGTGTGTGGAAAATGTGACTGAAAAAATGCACTTTATTGCATTTTTCACAGCAATCGCAAATTACCATCAACGTTAGTTTGACGGTAATTTGCGATTCCTAATAACGAAATTGCTATTTTTTTTTGCTTAATGCATTGCATTTAAGGAATCACAATTTTCCACTGTGGTGAATGACTCGAGGGAGGTGGTTGTTGAGCTCTAAGCCACCTCATGTCGCTGTTGCAGAAGGGGATCCTACTGAGAGTGTTAGGGAAGCGTTTCCCACAATGGTGTGGGAGCACTTGGTGTTTTTTAAAATACCCCTCACACACCAATAGGCCACTTGGTTCATGCTTCATTATAGGGGTCTTCGCACCCCTCTAGCGGGATGCGGCGTGCTACAACCTACGACTAGGCGGTAGCACTTGTAGTTATGACTATGTGCGGTGCATGTGATGCATGTGATAGGGATATTTTGTGTGAGTGGTGGGATTTAGTGAAGGATCAAAAAGATACCTGTCTCGTGGGTTTTTGGGAAAAAAAACTTTATTCACAACCCCGGGCTGGTACTACTGAAAGAAGTGAAGTGCGAGGTTGGACCTGTTGTGTTAATGGACAGTGCCTCGTGTGTGCGTCAACATGTTTCGGAGCTTACACTCCTTCTTCAGGACAGGGGCACAACTTCCCCACCTTACTCACGTTTCACTAGTTTTGTCACAAAAATTTGTGTTAATAACAAAAAGTGAAAAATTCAATATGTGTATAAAAATACAGGCTATAATGTGCCTACAGCGGTTTGGCTCAAGTTCATGACCTGAGAGAGGCAATAGAGAAATAAAAAGAAAAAGAAAATGGTCACCCTGGTAGTGGGTAGCTCATACAGGTGCAGTCACCTGGAACAAACCATTCGCTCAATTGGCCCTGTAAAATAAAACTGACAAGACATACAACACAGAAACACATACACTCAAAGGATGTAAAGGAAGTTGTGGTCATAATTAAGTATTGTTTGCTTGCTTCATGAGCATTCAAGAACGTCTGGGGGGTGATTGCTATTGTGCAATCTAGGTAAAAAACAATGTAGATTTTAATATGGTTCCTTACTTACTTCGTTAGACTTAGGATTGTATTGCACACTCTGTACTCACAAACTCGGGATGAGTTGTCCTCCGTCTTACCCCACATGCTGCTCCGCCGGACTGAGTTGGAAAGTCCGGGGCGTGTGGTATTTATACCTGGTTTTCAATTAGTGGTTCGACCTCATTAGCGTTAAACCGGATGTACTTATGTGCCCATATAAGGGTGATCCGCCATTAGTTGGGTGGTTCTGCTGAAGGTAGGTTAATTATAAGTTAATTGTAGGTCCTTTTTAGGCAGATCCGGCGAGAACTATCAGTTGTCAGCCCCGCGGTTCCGTCTAGGAGGTGTGCGCATGTGTGAGTAGCAGCCACTAGGTCGCGCATGCTCAGATCAGAGCTACAGTATTGCGCATGCGCGAGGGATGGCAGAGTTTCCCCGCGCATGCGTGCAGTATGTCCAGCGCTGTTTTGTTCCCTCGGTAGTTGCTTTTGACCCGAGAAATGCCTATTTTACCTTGCGATATATCCAATACTTGGCAAAGGGTAAATATGATTGTATATTCACTGCTTTTTTCACTCAAGATTGTATCAACCTTTGCCTAACATCTCGTAAAACCAATAAACGAAGCAATGATGATGGAAGTAAAAGATCATTATTATGCCTGTGTACATAATGTCAACCAGTTCATGTTGGTAAGGTCCTCCATCCTGAGGACGCTAATGATGTCAGCTAATTAGACAGCTGTCCCCAGGGGACCTCATCATTCAGTCCCATGATGTGAGTGCCCTGACGGAACACCCACCTTTGCTCTTTCTGAAACAGACCCACTTCTGATGGCAGTTGTTCGATAATTGTCCATCTTAGGTCGTTCACACAGTGTTGGGCATTAAGGTAATGTGTTGCCATCTTAGTTGTGCTCTTTTTGCAACGCACTTTACTCTTGTGCTCGTTCATGCGTATTTTCACAGCTCTCGTGGTCATCCCCACGTATTCCAACCCGCATGGACATGTAATTAAATAGACCACGTTCTTGGTATTACATGCCAGCTGCTGCAGTTCCCACATGGGAAATGACCTTGTATTCCTATTCATATAAGGTCATTTTCCATGTGGGAACTGCAGCAGCTGCCATTTGACACAAAAAGCACTATACTAACATTCAGAAATGGCACCACGTGGGAACAGCACAAAATGACGAATTGTAATACCAAGAACGTGGTCTATTTAATTACATGTCCATGTCAAAAGAGTCATATGTGACGGTCTTACTGCGGGAACTCTTCAATGCACATCTCTCACTGGTCTTTGCGATAGAAAGAGCCCATTGTGCCTTAGGTCCAAAACCTCAGATCGGGGCCACCCCGGCCAATCCTAGCAAAACTCCTCAATTATCAAGACTGAGATATGATTTAGCAATAGGCACATGAGATGGGGAAAATTACACACAAAGTGAACTAGATCTCCTTTTATCCGGACTTTACACCAGCGGTACAGTCAGCAAGACACAAATTCCTGCCTGCTAAAAGGATCCTTAAGTTTGCAAAACATGTAGGAGGTAACCAGGCGCAGTGAAGCCCTAGACTGGAGGCTTCAGCGGAAACCCAGCTAAGTGGCAATGATTGAGGGCACTTGGGGCTTACCATGTAGGCTGCTTAGGTCCTCTCCTATTTTAATATGAATCTCTAAGGTTCCTGCTGTTTGATACCCAGTCTCTTGTCATATTATTTGCTGGCTCATGTTGGTTATAGTTAGCGTATTTGTAGATCAATATAGCTTTTTAGGGATGGCTATGCATGTAATAGGCAGAGGGCCCTGGTTGATGTGGGGAATTGTTGTTCTATATGCTAGCAGTCTGAGGACTGTTTCTCTATGTGTGCCACCTTGCTGTCATGCTGCGATAGGTGGTTTTGGGGTGCTGTGCAAGCGACTTATGATCTTTAACAGCTGTCTTATTAACTTGTTACGCTGCAGGCCTAACTCTCTGCAGTTTCTTGGCCACCCTGCGTAAGTAGGGAAGTATGCTGGTGCTCCCACATCCCCATGGGAAGTTTCCCGGATCGCAGTTGTTTTCTTCCATGTTATCAGGTGGGTTTTCTTCAACCTGATTGTGAGGTTGGAGTGGGTTGGAGGTGGTGGATTGCGACTGTTGATGTATGTTTCGGCCGTGTACCAGAATGCTATTGAACTAAATGCACAACCAAATTTGTGATGATGAAGTGTTGCCCTGGCCAATGTGATTTTATGTATACTGTATTATTGTATACCACGTTAACAACCTGAACTTTCTTATGTGGAACATTAGAGGTTTAAATGACGGAAGAAAATCTAGGCTTGTACACGCCTACTTGACCAGACATAATATAGACATATGCCTCCTACAGGAGACCCACCTCAATGTCAGGCACTCCCCAAAGCTCAAACACAATAGATGGGGACATGTTTACTCCTCGATATACTCTAATTACGCCTGTGGAGTGGCGGTACTGGTGAAGCAAAATCTATACTGGAGAGAACAAGAGGCACACACAAGACCCAGATGGCAGGTACATTATACTATTGGGATCACTGGGTGGTGTCACCATAGTGATAGTAGCATTATCCGGTCCAAATGTGGACTCCCCTCATTTCTTCTAAGACATCTGGGCTAAGATCATAGCGACCGGGTGCAGCACAGTTTTGTTGGGGGGGATTTTAATGCTGTGTTGAATGATGACATGGACAGGCAGTGGAAGGCGCAGACTCTTCATCCCGCTGCCAGCAATGCTTTGCATGCCATACTCGCGGATGGAAACCTAGTTGACATCTGGCGCTTGAGAAACCCCCTAACTAAATAGGGCACTTGCTTCTCTGAGCATCACAGGGATTGGTCCCGATTGGACTTTTGGCTGGCATCTAGAGATGTGGCCAGCTGGGTCATTGATGTGTCACACTTGCTGCCGACTCTATCAGATCATACTCTGTGCCTTCTGCGCTTGACACTCCCAGACTCCATTCCGCACGTGTTCTTTTAAAAACTCCCCCCACATGCCCTATTGGACGAGGCCTTTAAGGAAGAAATACGAACTGATATAACTGACTATTTTATTCTCAATGCAGGATCTGTCGACACAGAAGCATCACTGTGGGAGGAAATCAAGGTGGTCATTAGAGGTCAATGTATCGCCCGTCAGGCGGGGGTGCTGAAAGCCATTAGGGGCACGCTTGCCTCACTTCAATCTCAAATGAAAGACCTTGAAACACAATTTTACGCCGCTGATGAATCTGAGACTCTAGCTCTCTTGAGGACCAAACTGTTAGACTATGCTAAAGAAGCACAACGCGAGGTGACATTTCTTGGGATGCATGCAGAAGCGCTTAAATATGGGGAGGGTGATAGACCGGGGCAGACACTTTCTGGTATGATTCGTACTCCGTGGTCCTTTACTTACATTCCCGAGCTGATTAGCACACATGATGAAACAGTGAGGGGCCAAATGGATATTCTTAATGAGTTCTCCATGTTTTACTCTAAGTTATATACAGCCACTCAAGATAGCTGCCTGTAGGGCATGCAGGCCTTCCTAACTCCTTGGAACTCATTTGGTTCATTGACATTCATAGGGAATATATGGACGTCATGTTTACTGCTGAAGACGGTGCCCAGTTGATAAAAAATCTGGCCCTAGACAAGGCTCCCGGGTCTGATGGCTTGACAACCGCATTCTATAAAACATATGTGAAGGAGCTTGTACCTTGTCTGTTGGCAGTATATGAGGAGGCCCAAACTTAATCTATGGACCGTTTTTTCGGTACTACACTACCTCCACACGGATGTGCAGGCTGTGGCAGTGTTTCTAGATGCTACTAAGGCTTTTGATACACTTGAATGGCCATATCTTTTTGAGATACTAGCCCGCATGGGGTTTAGTTCCTTTTTTATTAATTTGATCCTGTTATTGTACACTATGCCACCGCTTGGATAAGGATTAATGGTCTCCTGTCGCAACCTTTCCCAATCGCACGAGGCACACAGGAGGGGTGCCCCCTGTCTCCCCTGCTCTTCGCAATAGCGATGGAACCCCTAGCCGCATGTATAAGAAAACATCATACGGCCAGGAGGATTGGATTCAGTTACAGAAACCTCCTTATCTCGCTTTATGCAGATGATGTCACTTTATATCTTACAGACCCCCGACAAATTTGCACCCCGTTCTCAAAGAATTCATTACATTTGGAGGGCTAGCCGATATATCCATTAATTGGGTTGTCAGTCATGTTTACCCTGACAGATACCACTAAGGCTATCACTTCTGAGTTCACACTGAAATGGGAAGCCGATAAGGTCAAATATTTGGGCATCTGGATTAGTCATGACCTACAGGAGGTGTGGAATTTGTATTATGGCCCTGCTGTGAATTGGCTGGAAGATAAGGTTACACTATGGTCAAGACTTCCGTTATCTTTAGCAGGGAAGATTGCCCTGGCAAAAATGGTCATATTGCCTAAATTTGTATAACTTTTTGTTAATCTGACGATCTTACTTACGCATTCCTTTTTTTGAAAACATTATGTTCCCTGATGATCTCCCTGGTGTGGGCAGGTAGCAGGCTTAAGTGTTGTGGGAATTACTGTCTCTTCCATTAAAACTAGGGGGTATGGGTGCTCCAGATATGAAATTACATGCACTCTGTGCGCAAGCACAGTTCTTACATTACTTGGTTCACCCAACGGTTTTATGTTCGAACTACGAGTTTGCCAACCACGACTTCCCTAACAACGAGGTTTCAACCACGACCTTGTCTAAACCACATTTTATATTACCACGCATTCCTTTACCATGATTTTTGGTGGTAAAGGAATGTGTGTTAAAAAAAAGGCTTTCCAAAAAGTACCCCGATCCCTCCACCCATTAAAAATAAATTCCCCCACCCTAAAAATAAACATGATCACCCACACACTAAACTAATTCCTCCACTCTAAAATTAAACATGATTACCAACACGCCCTAAAAACAAGCACGATCACCCACACCCCCTAAATACTAACCCCAACCCCTAAAAACTAACCCCAAATCCCCCAAAACCTGTATACTACCCCAAACCCCCAGCCCTCTAAAAACTAATTTCCCCACTCTAAAAATAAACAGAATCACCCACAAACCCTAATAACTAATTCCCCACCCTAATAATGAATACGATTACCCACACACCCTAAAAATATACACGATCACTCACACCACTTAATACACAAACTCAACCTCCATAAAACAAATTTCTCCCTCCCTAAAAATAATAACGATCACCCCCACCTCCTAAAAACGATCTCATCACCGTATAAACAAATTTCCCCACCTTTAAAAGAAATAGGAACACCCATACCCCTAAAAACTAAACCCCAGCCCCAAAAAACCCTAAACCTTGCCAGGCACTGAAAATGAACCCCTCTCCCCTGTTCTTCTGAGACGCTCCTCCGAACTCCTCCCTGCCCGAATACTAAACCGACTCAGTCTTAACCATGCAAATGCTTGGTTAAGGCTGAGTCGTTTTCGAGCAACTCGTTGTTCGGCTTGCATGACTCCGGAACTCGTTGTTCTGGAGTCGTTGTTCAGGATTTTTCCCTCACCCAACACCTTTTCAACCCACGTGGCAGTAGAGACCTATGATGTGGCGCCTGTTCCCATCTGGGTGGCGTTATACCATATATAGACGCCCTAGAGAAGACATTGACACCACAGAAACTCCACGTTGGGCCTGGGATAACTTGCGGAGACGGGCGGGTGCCCGAATCCTGTATGTCCCTTCCATTCGATTAGCACAAAACCCTATGTTGCCAAACATCAAAGACGGAATAAGTAAGACAGTCGCACAGAAGCTGAAACTCCACACATTTGCGGACCTTTAGCCAGATACCACATTCAGGGGCCCCCCGGTTGCATTCAAGGGTCAGGGAGTACCGTTTGCTGAAATGTACCTCTATCATAAATTATGTTCCGCCTGTCGTACCCTACATGATGACTTCCCGGCTCTCCCGCCAACTCTACCAGCCTTAGAAACTTTGCTGCATTCATTGTCGCCACGCAAACTTGTTACACGCCTTTATACACACATGCAAAATATTTCTCCGGTGATGTGGCCCAGAGCGTTGCAGGGGTGGAATGAGGAGCTCCCTATCCCAATGACCGATGGATCAATGGACATATTGATGCTATCAACTTACCGAAATATCCCGCCTGGTTCATTTTAAATTCCTCCATAGTTACTACAGAACACCTGTAGGGCTACACCGTATGGGGCAGGGAGATGATGAGAGCTGCTGGTGCTGTGGGTTTATCCCTGCTTCTTTCCTACACATGGCCTGGGACTGCCGCATTTTGGTCCACGATTTTTACATCAATAAACCAGATCTTTGGTGTGTTCCTGTCTCCGTCCCCCCTATTAGGCCTGCTGGGCTACGTCAAGGATACACCAGTTAAGAAACGCAAACTACATGCACTACTTTTTTTATTTGCTAAACACCCTGATTGCCATGCAATGGGGAGGGGGATGAAGCCCTCGGCTACGGAATGGAGTAGAGACGTAACATTCGGACATTCCCAATGAAGCACATTTTGGGATTTAATGCCATCCACTTCGAGACCACGAGACATCTGTGAGCCATTCCTTGTTTTGGCCCGGGAGCCGGGGGGGGGGGTTGAGGATGGGGATGTATTGACATGTGGTGACCCTACTGGGGAAATGTAAAGATCCAATGTGGTTATCTGATGTTTTTATGAAGGGGGCCATGTCAGATGGGGCCTGGGCTCTGCTACTATATTCCTAAAACCATAAACCTCAAGTTCACTGCTGCATAAATAGCTGTTCTTGGTATTGCTGGGGCATAATGCTTCATTGGGCGCACAATATCTTATACTTGCAATGAACAGTATGTGCTATTGACTATTTCTGGTAATATATAACTGGTATACTGGTCTGTTGAATTGAATGTATATTGAATCTCCTTGAAAATACCAATAAATAAAATATTTTAAAAAAGGAATTGCAATTTGCGATTTCTTAAATGCAATCGCAATTTAAGTAATCACAATTCTTGTGATTCCTTAAGTTGCGATTTTTGAATTTGAGATGATGCATCCCAAATGCAAAAATACCAGCCGCACCGGGGCAGATTCTGTGAATATATTCCCAAATACCGGCATCGCTTCTGAAGTGCAAAGATCTAGTGAAAAGATCACAACATAAGAACAGAAGAATCCAGGGATTGGAGGAGGGAGCAGAAGGCCCTGACATGGAAGCCTTTGTAACAGGCTTATTCTCGGAGATGCTTGGGGGTGCATCACGGAAAGTCAAATTGGAAAGGTTTCATTGTGTGGGTTCTCAAGCATCTGCCAAAAAGAGGTGCAAAAGAGATGGTCTGGCTATACTAAACTCTTTTAAAGTCAAAGAGGCCATTCTGCAGGTTGGATACAATCACATTTCAAGAGTCCAACTGCTCTCTCTCCCAAGATGTCACTCTGGCAACATATTAATAATCAAAAAAGGGGGCCAAAACTGGGGTTTCAATGCAAGAACTGGTTTAAATTAGGGTTATTTCGATTGAATCAAAAAAACCGGTTGACTTATTGAACCGAGCAAATTTTATTTGTTGCAAACGGTCTTGTTTTCAAATATTAACACATTGTTTTTAGTGCGTGAAAAATACAGAAATGAACAATGAAATACATTTTATATACAATATATACAGATATATAAATGCGACATATCATACACACTTGGCCATACATTCATACACATACAATACAGAAGAAATGAAAAATACAAAACAACGCTGTGTCCAAGCAACTAGCAAAAAAATCAGCAGAAAAGAATATTTTCTGTTTTATAATGTCGTTGTGTTTGTCATGAGATCCCTCATGAAACCAAGTTAATGAACACTCTATTTCGACAGAATAAAGGTAGCCAGAAGCGGGACAGAAAAGCTGGTCGACGCGTTTCAAACCCCTAAGAATAAGTGGGGTTCTCCTCAGGACCGGATGTTGGTTCTGAAATGTTAAAAATAACTGGCTTTAGCAAAAGAGTTATCGAGCAACTATCAAGGCAATAAGACAAGGGCTCAACTACCAGGGGGACAGCTGGCACTCCCTACCTCAATCCATAGATTCAATCGACAACGTGCGGGTGGTTAATCAATGCCGTATTTCCCAGCAGGATTTTGCAGCAACTGTGTGAGACAACAAAACACGTACAACCACGTTTTAGTATAGTGCGCAACTCTCAAACACCATTCATCCTGCTCTACAGGGGAGCGTAACCTTACCTGAAAGCGGGCGGTTTTAATGGCGCTGCTTTGTTGTTTGCTTTGAGCGGCTGCTCGTATTCTGTAGGGAGGGAGCGAGAACGTGTGTTAGTGAAACATAAAATGAACGTGGGCGATTTAGATTCCACTTCAAACGGGTGGGCATACCGAGGTTGGAGCAAGGCAGACGTCCTTCTCTCTCGCTGGTGTGTACGAATCCACCATCTGGAGTCCTCGAATGGGGGTGTGGCTCCAGTGCTACCTAGTTGGTGTATGAGGCGGAGCGGAGCCCAGGGATTCTGGGACTTGTAGTCCAGTGGCAACACACTGGAGACAGAGTATACAGAAAAGCCTTTAGTGGAGTGGAAACCAAGTGCAGCAGGGATCTCATGGTCCTTACCATTGAGACTGCGCACAGGATATCTCTTAAGGAACTAGAGGAGATCGAAACATTAACAAAAGAAATCGAAACCAACCAACTAATCACTGACTCAAAAGCCCTTTTGGAAAAAATCGATAAGGAAATTTCAGAATTCAAGGATTTTACAGTGACCCAAAAAAACAATAAATTTGAAACAGACAAAAAGAACTTCTCTTTGGAATCCATATATCCATTTCTTAATAAGGATTTCTACACGCATTCTGATTCACGACGTTATTTACAGGACAACCAAGGACGATCGCGCCGTAAATTTCTAACTTTTTCAGACACTACATCTTCCTCTGGTAGCGAACCTGACAACAGTAATCGTCAAAACGAAAATAGATCAGGGAGTAGACCAAATCAGTACCAACAACAAGGCCAAAATCAACAACCTTTTTTAGGACGGGGCCAACAGAAAAGAGGCCGAGTCCGTTTCACACAACCATGGCAAATGAGGACACGCCAGAAATCCTACAACAACTAGAAGTCTCACCAATCTATAATCTATCAGATAGAATATTATCGACGGCAGAGATCTCTATTCTCACTAAAGGACTTAACTATGTCCCATCAAGACCTACGGATTTCACTCGTATGAAACTAGAAACACTGGAGTTCTGCCGTAAAATACGTTTGAAAACATTTTTTCAAGACACCATGGAAAACACATATGAAGAAACTACAGGCCTAAAGAAAAAGTCCACATTCTGCCCCAAAGGACCCAAAATCCCAAAGGAAGTTTCAACGTTTGAAACAACTGTGTTATCAGGAATTTCAGCAATTGAAAAAAAGAAGTCTTTTGTCAAATTCAATCTCTCCAAAGCGGAAAAAGACGCACTTATAGCAGTGAAAAATGACACTACCATCGTGGTTAAGCAGGCCGATAAAGGCGGAGCGGTGGTCATATGGGACATCAACAAATACAAATCTGAAGTCCACCGTCAACTCAACGATTTGGACTGCTATAGGCGCATAGGGAAGAACCCTACATCTGAACTACAAAATCAACTATTCGACATCATTCAAAGGGGCTATTCAGAAGGGATTATAGGTCCCAAGGAGTACGCATTCTTGCAAAACAAAAACCCAAGGACACCCGTTTTTTACGTTCTTCCTAAATTACATAAAGATGAAAAAAAACCCCCAGGACGACCCATCATTTCAGGTTGCGAATCCTTGTTCGAGCCTGTGGCTAAATATATTGATCATTTTTTGAAACCCTTTATTGAAACTATTCCGGCTCATCTTCAAGATACCACTGCTTTCCTTAATCGTATTTCCACCATTAAATTCGATCAAAGTAGTCAACTTTTGGTGACACTCGATGTGGTGTCTTTATATACACAGATCCCTCAAGAACAAGCACTGGAAACTTTGTCAGTTTTCTTGGACAAAAGGGAAAGACCTATGAGAGTCCCTACCAAATTTATCCTTGACTTGGCAGGCTTTGCGCTAAAGAAGAACTTTTTTTCTTTCGACTCGGAGTTCTTTTATCAAATCAAAGGGGTGGCAATGGGCTGTCCCTTTGCCCCGGAGTTAGCCATTATGTTTATGGGGCTATATGAAGAGAAATTTATCTACCAGACCAATCCTTTTGACAAGAATATTTCGCATTATATGCGTTATATTGATGATATATTCTTGATTTGGTCAGGAGGACATGAAGATCTGGGTCAATTTGTCAGCTGGCTCAACTCAAGAACAATAGACATACAGTTCTCAGTTTCAGCATCCAATGTATCCATCAACTTTTTAGATGTGAAAGTGGCACCCTGTGAAGGGGGCCTAAGTACAACACTTTTCCGAAAACCTTCGGACAGGAACAAAGCGTTGCATTTTAGTAGCAACCACCCCCGCAGCTTAAAACAAAACCTTCCTTTTGGACAATTCTTAAGAATCCATCGGAATTGCTCAAATAAAGAAGAGTATTTCATTCACGCTGAACGTCTAATGAATCGTTTAATCCAAAGAGGCTATCCTAAGAAATTGCTTAAAAACTCACTCAAACGAGCGTGGTGGACACCGCGGGAGACACTGTTAGAAAAAAGACTGAGACCTGAAATCAAAAGGGTAGTCTGTGTCACCACCTTTTGCCCGGCAGCCAACGCACACAGAAAGCTCATTCTGTCTAATTGGCATTTATTAAAAAATCTCCATGAGGACCTTGCAGCCCCACCCCTCTTTGCATACAAAAAGGACAAAAGTGTTGCCAACTACGTTGTCAGAGCAGCGTTACCAACGACGAAGGCTCCCACATTACAAAGTATCTTTGGTCTACCTTCACCAAAAGGGCACCACAAGTGCGGAACGTGCACGTGCTGCAGCGAAACTATTGAAGACACTGTGTTCACATTTGAGGACACTCATTGGAAACATGAGACGTTTACAAACTGTAAATCAAAAAACGTCGTTTATGCCATCACCTGCCCTTGCCCTTCAGTATATATCGGCAAAACAACACAGGAAATAAGGACCAGGATCACGCAACACAAATCAAGGATCCGTAGAGGGGTAGAGAATGCCCCCTTAGTCAACCATTGGACTAGATGCAAACATGCCATTACTGATTTGCGTTGGACCGTTGTGTCCAAAATTGAAAATGACCCTAGAGGAGGGGACATTGAAGCAAGATTAGCACAACGCGAAGCTATGCTCATCATGAAGTTTAACACTGCCACTAGAGGACTTAACGAAATTTCTGAAATTTACAAACCGATTGTGTAAATCAGCCTTCTTCTGACACTCTGTCTCCAGTGTGTTGCCACTGGACTACAAGTCCCAGAATCCCTGGGCTCCGCTCCGCCTCATACACCAACTAGGTAGCACTGGAGCCACACCCCCATTCGAGGACTCCAGATGGTGGATTCGTACACACCAGCGAGAGAGAAGGACGTCTGCCTTGCTCCAACCTCGGTATGCCCACCCGTTTGAAGTGGAATCTAAATCGCCCACGTTCATTTTATGTTTCACTAACACACGTTCTCGCTCCCTCCCTACAGAATACGAGCAGCCGCTCAAAGCAAACAACAGAGCAGCGCCATTAAAACCGCCCGCTTTCAGGTAAGGTTACGCTCCCCTGTAGAGCAGGATGAATGGTGTTTGAGAGTTGCGCACTATACTAAAACGTGGTTGTACGTGTTTTGTTGTCTCACACAGTTGCTGCAAAATCCTGCTGGGAAATACGGCATTGATTAACCACCCGCACGTTGTCGATTGAATCTATGGATTGAGGTAGGGAGTGCCAGCTGTCCCCCTGGTAGTTGAGCCCTTGTCTTATTGCCTTGATAGTTGCTCGATAACTCTTTTGCTAAAGCCAGTTATTTTTAACATTTCAGAACCAACATCCGGTCCTGAGGAGAACCCCACTTATTCTTAGGGGTTTGAAACGCGTCGACCAGCTTTTCTGTCCCGCTTCTGGCTACCTTTATTCTGTCGAAATAGAGTGTTCATTAACTTGGTTTCATGAGGGATCTCATGACAAACACAACGACATTATAAAACAGAAAATATTCTTTTCTGCTGATTTTTTTGCTAGTTGCTTGGACACAGCGTTGTTTTGTATTTTTCATTTCTTCTGTATTGTATGTGTATGAATGTATGGCCAAGTGTGTATGATATGTCGCATTTATATATCTGTATATATTGTATATAAAATGTATTTCATTGTTCATTTCTGTATTTTTCACGCACTAAAAACAATGTGTTAATATTTGAAAACAAGACCGTTTGCAACAAATAAAATTTGCTCGGTTCAATAAGTCAACCGGTTTTTTTGATTCAATCGAAATAACCCTAATTTAAACCAGTTCTTGCATTGAAACCCCAGTTTTGGCCCCCTTTTTTGATTATTAATATTAGTTGGACTCAGCCTCACTGAGTAACGAGTCAAGACCCTTTTTTGATTCTTTGACTCTGGCAACATAGGCACAATGTCAACAATTACGTCCCATGACTGATAAACTGAGATGAGACAACATCAAATATCGCTGGACCTACCTTCGGGCTGTCCTTTGACTTGCACAACAAACCACATTATGTCTTGGACTTAGCCGAAGTGATGAGTCTTCTATACATTCCTACTCTTGAGAAAACAGTGGCCGAGGGTGACACTGCGACCCAACAAGGTAACGCTGTGGCTCGCATCACACAGGCTCTGACTTCTCCAACGTCAGCCCAACCCTCAATCAATCAATCAATCAAGGAATTTGTAGAGCGCGCTACTCACCCGTTAGGGTCTCAAGGTGCTGGGGGGTCGCTACTGCTCGAACAGCCAGGTCTTGAGTTGCTTCCTGAAGGCGAGATGGTCCTGTGTCAGCCGGAGGTGGGTGGGAAGGGAGTTCCATGTCTTGACTGCCAGGTAGGAGAAGGACCTTCCTCCGGCGGTGGCTTTGCGAATACGTGGGACGGTGGCAGGAGCGAGGCTGGCGGAGCGGAGCTGGCGGGTTGGCGTGTAGAATGCGAGGCGGTTGTTGAGGTACCTGGGGCCCACGTCATGGAGAGCCTTGTGTGCGTGGGTGAGTAGTCGGAATGTGATTCTCTTGCTGACGGGGAGCCAGTGCAGATTCTTCAGATGGGCAGAGATGTGGCTGTGGCGAGAGATGTCCAGGATGAGTCTTGCCGAGGCGTTCTGAATGCGCTGTAGTCTTTACGCTCACTGAAATCTCTGAGTCACTATGACTTATCATCTACATCTTGATACTGTCTTCCACTGGGTGGCTTTGCAGGACCACAGATGGTGGGTATCTGAATCTACGGAACTTGGAACACCCTGGCTTTGCCCAGGAGGGTCCCATCATGGAGGGAACACTGGTCACTGAATTGGTATAGACATACAACCTTCCTAAAGCAAATGCTGTTCCATACAGATCTCTTTTTCAACTGTTTGTGTAATGTATTCACTAAATAGACTGCTCTAAAGCAGCATTAGCTGTTTCAGTCCTATTTGCCCATTAAGATCAATTCCTATTTACAAGAAGTTTGCATTTGGGAACCTGTTTTTTCCATCTGTTATTGTTATTGGATTAGGTTTTTTTCGTTTTGTGTTTTTTTGGGTGCAAGGATGGAAATGTTTTGTATGGACAATGTAGGAGTGTAGGGAGATGGTGACTACGGCAGCCATGGGGTCGGGGTGGCTGGGTTGGCCATGTTAGATGATTGGGAGGAGATGATCTAGTGGGTTCTTTCTTCAGAGCACACTGGCATACTGTAAACGTTATAAACTATGGTAACCACAACACTTACATGGAATATTAAGAACCTAAACTCACCAGCCAAGAGTCCCAAAATATGGAAATATTATTGGGATTAACATTATGACATAGTGGCTACACAAGAAATATATCTCACATGAGATGAAGACCAAAGATTAAAGAATGGATTCTACCCTTTGATGTATAAATCCTCAGCTGCATCTAAAAATAATAGTGTGGCATTAATATTCTGCTCCTTTCTTTAATGTCAACCAGAGGGTTACAATATGGACAAGGAGGGCAGGATTGTCTTAATAAAGGGCAGACTTGGTAGAAGAATGTGCACATGCCCCTCAGTTTTCCACCAAATAAACCAATCAAGTCCCATTTACACAATCACTATCGACACTAATGGTGGGCTTTTCTGAGGGTGAGATCTTCTTGATGAGGGATTTTAACCTCACCTATAATTCATGAATTGACAGCACACATCCACACAGGTCTCCAATGGGTAGCTTTTCCAGAACACTCAAGCAGGGTATTAAATATGTGGGTCTGGTGGACGCATGATGGGCAATACAGCTCAATTCCTGTACTATACCTTTTTGCCACACACACATCGTACGCATTCCCAAATGTTTACTAGTCTAGCCCTTAGTCATTATTTGCAGATGGCCTTGATTCACCCCATCTCTATGTTGATGCTGGACTGAGGATATCACCACCAAGGTGTTGTAAATTGACAGCAATGGGTTAGCATTAGCGAAGCCATCTTGTATTTAGAAGTTATCTTATCCATTTTGTGAAAGCCATTTTGTATTTCTGGCAGCCATTTTGTTTGCCATGTGCTCGCCATGTGCTCTGTCCTACCTTTCTGTTAACCGCTCTTGAAATCTGCCTAAATACAAACTATATTCAGCATCTTCCACCTTCGCACATGCCCAGAAGGGCCTAGATAGTAGAATGCACCTGTTTCTCTAGTATAACTGTCAGGCTATTTTGCTGCTGTATGGAGATGTACATCTCCTCCCACCTTGTCGAGCAAGCAGATCTTGTATGCCCATCTTAGTCATTTTGCATGCTTTCATGAGCCAAGGACTGCCCTTTGGTTTTATGCTTACTATGTAACCCTATGCATATATAAGGCCTCTGTTTTCTGTACTCCTCAGACTGCCTCATTCAGTTGCTAAGGCTTCTGTGTGACATAGTCTCACTCATTTGAGGTTAATAACAATGCTCTTTTATATTTCATCTTCGGTGCCAATTTCTTCCTTGTTGGTTTAAAAGGACCAAGTATCAGTGGGACCCCTAAGAAGGTTAATTGATTTCTTCAGATGGCGCCCAACGTGGACCTCATCAGAGAAATGGCTATCTGAGGGAGTGATGTTGTCAGGAGACAGAAATCTACTGAGGAGGAGAGGACAGGACTCTACTAAGGAGGTACTCTGTGCACGGAGATTCTGGGTATTCTCTGTCTCTGCAGCCAAGTACATTTCTGATCTTCCTGATTTTGATACTCCACATGATGTCACCCCTGACTGAGAACATTTTTGGCATGAGTATTTAAAAAAAAAAAAAAGACCGTTAGGTCATTCAGAACTTGGCAGTTAGAATTTGGACAACTATTTTTTTGGTAAGAGTCGGTTTGATGCCTTTGATTAGTAAGGTAATTTAGTAACACTTACTGTGGCTTAGATTTGTGTTGGCCAACTTTGGATTTGTATGGGGTAGATATGTAAATTGCAATTTATGTAGGCAGGTAATGAGGACATTTTTCTGTTTTGAAATTTGTTTGAATGGCGTAACGTACGAAGAGTACATTAAGCACTTCTTTGATTATAATATTTGCATATTCTGCAATATTTTTGGCATGCCTGTTTCAAGCACACATTGAAGAATGTGTTGCTTTGTGGAGGTACCATAGTGACATGTGAATTAAAATAGCCGGCACCCTTGAGGGAATAGCTAGATAGGTTTAGGTATAAAAACATATTTCTTCCTTGGTGATTCTGTCTCCCCATGGAATTCAAATATGAAAATAATACAAACAAGGATCCTTTGTTCTGCACAATTTTATGAATGGAGATATGCAGAGCGAAAGACAAACAGGGGCTGGGGAGGCAAGATGGTGGCTGCCTAACTGCAGCTGAAGCAGTGCTGGGATGGAGCTGCTGACTGAATAGCGCTAACGGACCCCAGGCGGCAACCAGGGATCTCCGAGCAGCCTCTTACCGATCAGATTGTCACGGACCTGTTGAGCTGCCGATCTGCGTCGGAGGGGATGCTGGTCGCGCTGTTGTGCCGCGGCTCGGCTCTCCATGTGTTGCGGGAGCTGACGAGCGCCCTGCTGGCCCTCTCTCTCGGCTCTCTCGGCTCATTCGGTGCGAGACGCCGCGGCTTCCCTGGAGGGAGGAGCTCGACTCGGAGAATCCAGCCGTGTTCCAAGCGAGGCTTGGGACGCTCGGAACGCTTGAAGCAGCCCGTGTCTGAAGGGCTGCTTTCACGTCGGAGGCTCGGGACAGCTCACACAGCAGGCTTAACAGGCATGGCTCCGAAAATCAATGCGGGCTCGAAAACAAAAAAGAAGAATCTTCCTCGAGAAGGCGGCGCAAGTAAGGTGACTGGAGACCACACGCCGGAGGGGGAAAGCTCAAAGGAAAAGCACCCAGCAACATGGACCCGCCAAGCAGCTGTCTCTATAGCGGAGATGTTAAGAAAAACTGGTAAGGAAGCAGCAAGTGGGGGCCTTGATTTACCGGGGGAAAAAACTGATGCTACATTAGAAATGTCGGAAGCATCGCAAGTAACTTTAACAATAAGTTGTGAGAGCACTATATCAGAAAGAGATGAAAAAGTTGTGAACGAAACTGTGGCTCCCGAGAGTATCAAGGAAGGAGGAGTCCACTGTAACACCAGCAAGGACCAAGTAATGCCTATTGAAACTTTACTGGCTACACAACAGGAACAGTTGCAGATCATAAACATGGCAGCTAATTATAAGGGGGAGGGGCCATCAGACAGGGGGGTGATGTTGGAGATAGGATTGACTGGTACGGATATGGCCCAAAATGAGGCTTTTTTCTCTGCTTCTGATGGTCTGGAGTGGTCGGAGGAAGAGGAGGACGAGGAGGGCGACTGCAGCTCCCTAGGGGAATCAGACAGTGATCTTGAATCAGAACACCCTGCAACAGCAAGGAAGACTGTAGTAGATTCAAATAAGGGCCAGAAAGATCCACGGTGCGAACTTAGCTGGGATAACACGGCATCTGGTACTGCACAGGATAGTCCGAGCAGTGAAGGAACACAGATATCTCTATTAGAGACAATCCATCAAGAGATACTAGCTCATAGAGAGGAGACACGCCAAGAAAACCGCAAATTGCAGGCAGCTATGAGGAAAATGAGGGGAGTCGTCAGGAAATTATCCAAGGCCTGCTCTAATACTGGAGATAGAGTATCAAATTTGGAGGACAGGATTGTCTCTACAGAAGCAGAGGTCGAGGTCGCTGTGGCGAAAGTCAATGCTCAGAGTTCCCAGGTTGTCGATATACAGTGGAAGCTTGAGGCAATGGAAAACAGGCTACGTAGAAACAACCTAAGGGTCCTGGGGATTCCGGAGGGATCAGAGGGGTCGGATATAAGGCTATTCATGTTAAAACTCCTCGAGCAGGCCTTCCCTGAGCTAAAGGAGTGGGACTGGTCAAGAGAACTACAGAGAGTACATCGTACCCCCTTCAGAGTAAAAAGGGGCATAAAAACAGAGGATAAACCCAGGGCAATCTTGATATTCCTGGGAAACTTTAATCTACAACAAGCGATCTCTGAGCTGGCAAAACCAAATACCAAATGTGATGGCGAGGGGTTCTCTTTCTTTGTAAGACCTGACTTCTGCCATACGACGGTAGAAAGACGTTGGCGCTTAAGGAACTTGATCAAAACTTTCCAGGACAAAAAGATGCAAGCATTTTTAATAAACCCTGCACAACTTAAAGTGATTAATGAGGGGAAGACAGTGGTTTTTTCCTCTGAGATTAAGGCAAAGGAGTACTTAGACTCCGTCAGAAACTAACAGCAGAATTTGACTATGACTGAAACATGAAACATATACTCCACTCCAAATTCTATATCTTCAAGTCAATGGGTAGATCCGCTGGTTAACTGTGCTGTATGCTGTATGATGGGAGGTTCGGGATGTCACAGATAGATACTTTGGTGTTACGTTATGTTAATAAGCACGCACTTTGAGCGCTGTTGTTTTTTGTCACGATTGTCGGTAAATCATAGCAGACTTTCATCTAAGCACTGCACTCCATCTCACGCTCAGCTAGCTCTGAGTGCCTCACAGAGCAGGGAAGTTGGGGGTGGAGGGTATGGGGGGGTCAGGGACGGAGGAGGGGGGTGGGAGATCGGTGGGAGGTTGTTGGGAGGGAGGAGGGCAGAGGGGAGGGCGTGTGGGGAGGTGAAAACCACAGAAAAAAAGGAAACATTGCAATATGGAAATAAATCTAAATGAGCAAACAAGGTTAAGAGAAATTTTCGGCTTGCTTTTCAATGTAGGTAACTGTATCCAAATAGATGACGAACATTAGAATTTGTACACTGAATGTGGCCGGTCTAAATGATTGGAAAAAAAGACAGCGACTAGAATACTTGGTTAAATACCATAGAATAGATATCTTATGCCTCCAGGAAACCCACATCCCGTGGGCTAAAAGGAGCCTACTATTTTTAAGGGGTTTTGAATTAGTTGCTTGTTCAAGCCAATCGTCAATGGTCAGAGGAGTTGCCATACTAGCAAAATCCACCTTGGGCAAGGCCAAAAAAGTTAGAACTGATAGTAATGGGAGATGGGCAATTGTTGAAATGGAGCTAGGCTTCTCAATTTGTGTAATCTATGGGTCAAATGATGATGATCCTGAAATCTTTGACTATTTAGAAACAGAGTTGGCCGGCTGGCCCACTCCCTTGGTAGTTACAGGAGATCTCAATATTTCCATAGACTGGGGTAATTATACATCATACAAAGGTCGAAAACCTCGAGTTTTTAGGTCACTCAAAGCTCTCACTAGATCACACGGGTTGTTAGATGTATGGCAAACAAAAGAACACCAGAATCCAGGGTATACATATTTCTCATATCCAGCGCAGAAATATTCAAAGTTAGATTATATCCTGATATCCAATACAGAAATAGAGAAGGTTGAGATCAGCAAACTGCCAAGAGTGCTTTCTGACCACAATCCATTATTGCTTACATACAACGTGGGAAGGGGTGAGAGAACTAAAACTTCATGGTCTTTTGAAAGGCGATTGCTAGCAGACAATAGGTTTGTTGAACATATGAATAAGTGGGCGGAAGAATATTTTGCAGCTAATAGGTATAGTGCATCACGAAATGGGGTCTGGGAGGCTTTTAAAGCTGCTCTGAGAGGCGAGACGATTAGCTGCTCCTCAAGACTCAGGAAGGAGGATAGGATGGAGGTAGAGAAACTCATGGGTAAACTCTCCGCTGCGGAACTACAACATATCACAGATATCTCCACTGGAGGAGATGGTAAGGAAAGCCATAATGTTCTATTGACTATCAAAGCTAATATACAGAGGGAAGTAACACAAAGGGCAGTAAGGGATTTTCAAACGTCTAGAGTAAAGAGGTATGAAACGGGAGAGCAAGCGGGTAGAGTCCTCGCACTTCGGCTAAGACAGGAAAAATCCAAGAATCATATTGCACGTATTGTTGAAAATGGTAACACATTTACAGAAACTAAGGATGTTTTAAAAGTATTTCATAATTTCTATAAAGCACTATACAATGCGGGAAATGGTGGGAACAGGCTAGTCCAAGATTACCCAGATAACGGTCCATGTTTAAATGAGGTAACTAGAACGGACTTGGACAAAGATATATCTTATATTGAAGTGCTGTCTGCCCTGAGAGAACTAGCCTCAGGTAAAGCCGCTGGCACCGATGGGATACCGTTGGAAATGTATAAAACCTTAGAGCATGTGATTGTCCCAATGTTAGTTGATCTATTTAATGGTATTCTGTATACTGGTGTTGTGCCTGACTCATGGAGGGAAACGAATATTGTAATCTTCCACAAAAAAGGTAAGCCAGCTGAGATGCCAGGCTCTTATCGGCCAATATCCCTGATCAATGCCGACACTAAGCTCTATTCAAAGATCTGGGCTAGGCGACTAGGCAGGATTATTGGCGATCTCGTCTCCCCGTGGCAGCACGGGTTTGTCCCGGGCAGGGGGACAACTGACCATACCTGTAGAGCTATAGGTCTGTTTGATGCTCAGAATGCCACGGGGGGAGATGGCCATGATCCTGCTGGATGCCGAGAAGGCGTTTGATCGTGTGGATTGGGGCTTTCTCTGGGGGATATTGGCTGGGAGAGGATTTGGGGAAAAAGTCATCAGGGCACTCAGAGCCATGTATATGAACCCGACTGCGAGAGTAGTTGCTATGGGGGAAAAATCAGATATATTCTCTATAAAGAGAGGGACACAACAGGGCTGTCCCTGTTCCCCATTCTGTTCTCTCTATATATCGATCCCTTTATTCAGAAAATACTAGAAAATCCAAATATTCCCCCGGTGATCTGTAATGGCTTTACAAACAAATTGTTAGCTTATGCTGATGATTTAGCCGTAATTACAACGGACCCCCAACAGACTTTACCTATTTTGGTTGAAATGGCAAAGACTTTTCGACTGAGCTCTGGATACCTTCTAAATGAATCTAAGACTCAAATAATATGCTCAAACAATATTGTAAAGTCAGACACCCGATTTGTGGATTCCGCGGTCTATCTAGGGGTAAAAATCAATGCAACGGTGGGAAAAATAGTAGAAGAAAATGATCTCCCTTTAATTAAAACCATAGAGGCAGAACTGAGAAGAATTGACGATTTACATCTTTCTCTGGTTGGTAGAGTAAACGCCCTAAAGATGGTAATGTTTCCAAAAGTCCTATACTTATTTAGGGCGATACCACTTTTTGTAGAAGATAAAATAATGAACAAATTGGAATCAGCCTTTATAAGATTCATATGGCATTACGGCAAGATCAGACGCTCTACCAACCTGATGTCATTACCAAGGGAAAGAGGTGGAATGACACTTCCTAATCTTAGACTATACCACTGGTCGTGTCTCTTAATACAAATGCATACATTACTCCAGACTGATGCCATTTTTGTGGAGGGGCACACTGATCTTGGGACTCAAGGCCCTCCCCCATTGTACGAATTATTGTTAGGGAAAAATGCTACAGGACTTTTACTCCGCGAAGTAGAGCGTAGGTACTATAAAAAGATGTGTTTTAAAACTTTATTAGGGGCATGGTCTTTGTGGAAATCCATTTTGAAACATTTCAAAGTCCCTAAAATAAACTCATACCATCTCCTGGCCAACTCTTGCCTCTTTCCACATTTAAGGTCAGATAGAAGTCTCCAGGAATGGAAGAGAATGGGGATTAAAAGGGTTGAAGACTTAATGGAGGGTGATAAGATTAGAGGGTTTGAGGACATGCAAAAGCTGTTTAACATCCCAAGTACTCAGTGGCTCTTATATGAACAAATAGCCCGAACGCTGCGTGGCCTCAGACCTAAATTAAAGCCTAAAATAGATATTACGGTACTGGAGGTATTGGACAGAGGATGTAGAAAGATTAAAACACTATATAATCTATTAATAAATGAGATTCAGGATGACATGGAGAAAACAGAGAGCGGTTGGGCCATGAAACTGAATAATCCCGATGTAGATATTGATCTATCCATAGAATTGAATAAAAAGCTCTTTCGATCTTCAAATTTAAGGGCTCAGCATTTTAAGACATTATTTAAGCTGTATCATACCCGTCAAAACTATTTGAGTGGGGTGTTAGACAGGACGACTGCTGCCCTAGATGTGGCTCACACCAAGCTGATATAAATCACATGTTCGTCTCTTATGTGAGGTTAGATCCTCTTAAAGAGGAGATTTCCAAATTTGGGAGGGGCTGCTAGGTAATAATATTGACCTATCCCCGACATTGGTACTGATTGGTAATGACTCAAAATTGGGTCTTGGAAAAGATGAGGAAGCCCTTGTCTTCCTGTCAGTAGCGGTTATGCGAATTCTGATCACGGCAAATTGGAAGGATGAAAACGCCCCCTCCTTTCAGATGTGGTTATCAAGACTTCTTTGCATCCATAATATTGTGTCCTGTCTGTATGAGTTTAAATGAGTTAAAAAACGAGAGATGGGTAGACGTATATGGGCGCCCATACTGAATTGGAGGGAAGATAGAAATGCTACATGAATAGTACTTGATCAAAGCCTCTCCTTTTATCTCTGTATCTATATGTAATTGTCATAACTGATATTAATATTCTAGCCACGTACTCTAAATTATTATTATGAATGGAATGTATATCTATTTGGAATATCTCATGTATTTATGTAGTCTTTTGTACAGATTTGATTCTAATGCTCTATTTTGTACCTTGTAAAATATTAATGATGTTTATTGCAATGAACCTTTAATAAATAAAAAAATAAAAAAAAGGAGATATGCAGAGTGATTTTTTGGTGTTCTGCCAGCCAAAGCTAGTGAATTGAGTGTATTTTGGCTTCTTGGAAATAAAACAGTTTTTGGGCTTTTTTTTTGCAGTCTTTTGGAATATTATTGAGAAGCGCTTCTTGTAAATATGACTTACAACTAGTATTTACTAATGGTTTGGTTTAAGTACAGTCTGTGGGCTGTCCTTTGTTTCTGTCCTAAGTGTTTATCTGTGGGTTAAATGTGTGCTTAAATGTCTATGTGGTTCGTAGTTTTACATTGCAACTTCTATAAGTAAATAGCGATTGCGCTCTTTGTGCAAGGATTGCTAGCCTTAAGCGCGCTGTATTAAGTGTCCTGAATGTTTGACCCTTTCTGTATATGTCTGGAATGAGCTCAATGTCTGTGTTTGTGGTTTTTCTGGTTGTCATTTAATTAATATTAAATAAAAATTAAATAAAAATCCAGAAATGAACCATATGATATGCTAAATAGCTGTATGTTATTATTAAATTGATAAGAGTAAGCAATTATGCACATGTATAAACTGCCAATGCCTAAAAGATCAAATTAGAATTCACATTCAATTGGAATAAAAAGGCCTCAAAAACAAAATTGTGTGTTTTGTAATAAATAAACAATTATAAAGCATTTTCCTTAGATACATTGTATTAGATATTAACAGGCAAACACTTCATCTGAAGTACATTTTTGCTGAACTAAAACGCATATTATAGAACATGCATTGAAAGGCCTCAGTTTTAAATAGACAGATGGGGTGAGAGGTATGAATCTGGGCTTGAAAACAATGATTGACTCTTATCTGGCCAGACCACAGGATTATTAAGTATCATAGGGGATGGCCCTATGGATGAATTGACCAGGGCAGTTGCACCGGTTGGATGTATAAATGAAGGAGTATCTGAACCTAGAGCTGGGTATTTAAGCACAAGTAGGGTGAGTGAGGTGCCCTCATTAATCGATCCTACCGTCGTATTAAATGAAGGTATAGTGCAGGAGCATCTTATAATTTCAGCCATTGCTGTACCCCCCCACACTTGTAATAGTAATGGACTGGGTGGGGGCAAGTTAATCTCGTGGAACATAGCGGGTTTATGCTCCAGGCTGGATTCTCCGGAATGGTTAACTTTCATCAATAATTTTGATGTATGCATCTTCCAGGAGACCTGGTTGTGTGAACCCCAGTATGTCCAGGGTTATTTGAACTATTTTGTTCCGGCTGTTAAAGGGCCTAAGGGCCGACCAATGGGGGGTCTGGTCATCTGGGTCCGTCAGAGTTTAGCACTTACTATTAAGGAAGTATCTACCAGCAACATTGACATCCAGCTCATCAGAGTCGCAGTGGGCTCTCTAGGTTGGTTGGACATTTACAATGTCTATGCCAGAGGTAAGAAGGGTGGCAGGTCAAAAGTTATAGCTGCTCTGGACCAGCTTTTGGAATTGCATTCCATTGATAATAATATACTTATAGCTGGAGACCTAAATCTAACCTTTGAACCCTTGTTTGCCACTGATCAACACCCTGGGGATGAGGAAGATAGGCAATGGGGTGTACCCAAATTAGATCTGTAACCCGTAACTAGATGGACCGAGGATGTTATATCCCTAAATGCGATTTGTTGTGAAAGGGGACTAAGGGCACTCAATGGGAGAACCCCAAGTGGCAAGATTGGGGACAACACTTTTGATAATGGTAGACAAAGCAGCAGGATTGATTATGTCTTGTGTAATATGAAGTTCTGGAAACTCGTAGTTGACATGGAGATAAAGGTGCGAATCGAAAGTGACCACAATCCTCTATGCGTAACACATAAATGGTGGGATACAGAAGTGGTAGACAGGGATCCAATAGTTGACCGTTTACCTTCAAGTCTGCTCTCAAACGATCTTCGTAGGATAAAATGGGAACATGTCATGGAAAACCAAAATGCCATGAATAATATTGGGGAAAAAACTGATAAAGCCATCCAGGCCCTCAAAGAAATGAATAAATCAGACGATGGTCTGACCGAAGTAATTAAAGTACACGAAAACCTCTTTTCGGCCATCAGGGATCATTTCTTGAAACCCGTAAGGAGGAACAGTGTTGCATCCACTAAAATGCTGAATTTGTATAACACTGAATGTAGGAAGGCCAGACTTGCCCTAGGTACTGCTATCAAAGGTAGGCATATGGAGGCCATTCGCACTGCTAGAAAGGAGTATAAAAGGCCCATAGTAAAGGTCAAAAAACTGTGGGATGATCGCCATTGGTAAGATTTAAAGGAAGCCAGTGACGGTAAGGATTCTAGAAAATTCTGGAATATAGTTAAATGGGGCAGTGGGGGCCTGCCAGATGCTCCTGAATGTTTCGCAGGAGGACTGGCTGAACTATTTCAAACCGCAATATGCTTGTAATCAGCTAGATATTTCACTAGTAGATCCTAGGCCAGTCTTTGCCAAAAGTAACTTTTTTAGTATTGATGAAGTCCTGACGGCCCTTAGTACAGTGGCAAGAGGAAGAGCCCCAGGTCTAGATGGGGTCCCTGCTGATGTTTTTCTTAGTAACAAAGAGCGGTGGGGAAAGTATATTTTGCTTCTTGCAAACGCTGTGGCATTGGGGCACCAGTTCCAGATTCATGGCAGGGAGCTGTCATAATACCAGTCTTTAAGAAGGGCGACAGATCTCAACCTGGCAACTATAGGCCCATAAGCCTTATCAACACTGTCCAAAAGGTGGTAGGGAGTATGGTTGTGAACAGGATTCTTGATTAGGCTGAGGAGACTAGTGCCTTGTCACCCTTCCAAGCAGGGTTCCGAAAGTTCACTAGTACCATAGATCAAGTCTTCCGGTTCACCCTCCTGCAATGGAAGACAGTGCTGTTGGGTAAAGGCAGTTTGTATGCGGCATTTGTCAATTTACGTGCTGCCTTCGACCTTGTCCCAAGATCACGGTAGTGGGCAGTCTTAAATAAACTAGGCTTACCCCCAGATCTGCTAATATTATTGATGAGGTTGCATGAAGCAAATTTTACATGACAAAAAAGGGCAAATGGGTTTGCTATTTTGAACCGCACATCACAGAGTTAAGCCAATTATAATATGGACAAAGGTAGATTGAAGAAAGCAACTATGGCTAGGGTGCTCCTAAGGTGTATGACACCTACCACCAAAGTGTCAATCCGTCCTAGTATTCAATTGAATCTAGGTCAAACATATGTATGCATAACACCCAAGCACACCATATTATTATAACAAATCAAGTAATATCAATGTTTTTCTAGAACAGTCCATGAAGTCTCAGCATCCAGTAAGTTTCTAAAACCCAAAACTTCTCAAAAGAGTATCCACACAAATCTTCTTAGGTTGAGATCTGGTATTTAATATCCAAAGTTCATATGAGGAAAAACAGCAGCCGACGCGCATTTCGCCGGCAGGGCTTTTTCAAGGCTATTTATTCACTCTTCTCAGATGTGATGCTATAGTCCCCCAACAGATAATAGCGAAAGATGGTGCTTGTAGTGAAGATGTGTATATTAAGTATTTCGCTCATTCATATGGTAGTTGTGGCCCCAACAGTATTCGAGCCTGTCCTCTTCCAATGTCACCACTCAAAGTAATTATTCAGATCCATTCTATTAAGCGTATTTTCTCTTGAATCCTGATACATCCAAGGTTACACTCGTCTTGATTTCCAGTGCGAGTATCTAGGAGCCGAGTGGTGTTTCTTTTGCAAATTTTGCCAGGATCCAGTGGGGAGGGCAGGGAAAGGTTACCTCTGACTTCCCGGTGCAGCGAGGGGTTCGCCAGGGCTGCTCAATGGCACCTACGCTCTTTACGCTATATATTAATGGGGTTGTCACATGCATGCTATCTACAAACATTGATGCCCCTATCTTGGCTGGCATTAAGACACCAATTTTAATGTTTGCAGACGACACGCTGATCCTATCAAAGACCCTGAGTGGTCTACAGCATGCCCTGTCCATTTTTGACAAATTTTGTGTGGACCACAGATTGGAAGTTAATATAGCTAAAACCAAGCTTATGGTCTTTAATCCCCATCGTAGCTTTAAAGGCAAGATCACCTTGAATGGTCGTCCACTAGAGGTGGTCAATGCTTTTACATATCTAGGGATTCTTGTGACAAAGGACAGTAAATGGTCACAACATATAGATATGGCTTTATTAAGGCATAAACAACTTGCAGGAGCCTTTAATATGGAGCACAAAATGTCCCTAACTAAACCAATAAAACCCGTACTTCAGGTGTACGAGGCTAAGGCTCTTAGCTCAGCGCTGTATGGGGCTGAGTTGTGGGGGTATGAGAAACTGAAGCTCCTGACGACTTCTGAAAACAAGTTTTTCCGAAGCATCACTGGACTTCCCGTGAGTACTCCCTTGCTCCCTTTGAGGTATGACCTGGGAAGGAAGTCCATACAGGATCTAGCAAGGCTCCGCCCTGTCCTATAATGGCGGAGGATCTGGACTACTCCGGAGCTCCTCCATTATGCGACAGGCTTCCTGGACATTCTTAAATCTGATGTCTTCCATAAAGTAAGGTGGCTGAACGAACTTAGAGACACCTTGGTTGCCCTAGGCCTGCAAATCTTATGGGAATACCCGGCGAATGCAGAATTTTCATCTAAAACAACTATCAAGGAAATTTGCTGGGAAAAGGTGGCTCTCCGAGATTGGAATGATGTAGACTCCACTTCTATGGCTGGAAGATTCTTAGAGGCAAAACTTATCCCATGTTTAGAACCCTATTGGGATGTAATTAACAAACCAGGGGACAGGAAGCTTTTTTTCCAACTTAGAGCTGGTTCCCTTCCCCTTAGGTCTCTGACTGGTAGGTGGGGCAATCGAGCCAGTAGTAATTGCCCCGCGTGCAGCGATCACAAAGAGACTATTGGCCACTTTCTATTTGCTTGCCCGGCATATGAATCGCCAAGGCAAGCCTGGCTAATTCCATTATGTCAGTCTTTTGGCACTACCAGCAGTACTGTAGCCCTAAGAATAATATGCACTAGCACTTTACCACTGATCTTTGTAGCTACTGCCAAATATTTAGGTTGGGCATGGGTGGTTAGACTTAAGCTTTTAGATACATTCGCCCACATGCATCAAGGTATTTAGGAGTCGCAAACGGTGCGAATCGGTAAATTCGGCCGTTTGTGATTCCTAAATATCATTTTTGGATGCATCAAACATTTTTTGGAAAATCGCTATTTTTAGCGAATTCCAAAAATGCGATTGCTTTTAAGGAATCGCAAATTTGCGATTCCTTAAAAGCAATGCATGATTGCATTTTAAATTGCGAATTCGCAATTAGGGGGTGCAAATTACCACGAGGGTGAACCTCGTGGTAATTTGCGAAAAAGTTTAAAAATGCTCAAAATTGCATTTTAAACACTGTAATGTTACAGACACACATGTCCTTAGGACATATGTGTGTGAAACATGCACTTAAAAATGCATTTCAGGGGTGCAGGGGGGGTCATTTGGACCCCCCTGCACCCATGGAATGCATTAAGATTTTGCAAATCGCAAATACAAATTCGCAAAATGTCAATGCCTTCCCATTGATTCCTATGGGCCTTTTGGCCCATAGGATTCAATGGGAATTGCGAATTCGCAATTTAGAATTTGTATAATCCTTGCGATTCGGTAAAAATTGCGATTTTCACTGAACCTCAAAAATTATGCGAATAAATTGATGCATCCCATTTTGCGATTCCTTATTTGCGATTCCCTATTTTTCACAAATAAGGAATCGCAAAATGTCCCGATGATGCATGTGGCCGTGAATGATGATTGCCTCTGTCTGCAAACATTTTTTAGATTTGTTAGTCACTGCATTAAACGAGTGCTCGTAATTTACACGTCACATGTAAATAGCAATTGAGATGTATTTTACTTTTTTGGATTGTATTTTAACTTGTATTTTAAATCATATTTTATTCTTATTTTTATATATTCTTAGATCAGTATTTTTAAATGCTTGTAAATCTCAATGCTTTTATGAGTGAATCTCGGATAAAGCACAAATGACTTGACTTGAAATAGACAGTCACCATGCTTCCATTTCAACACTAAAAAAAGCTTAGCAACAGCTGTTGTTTTTATTGTAGGCCACGGAGAGACAGGAATGTTGCCTCAGCCAGGACTTTGTCAGTTAAACACGGGGTAAAATCCTGCATTTCAGAATGCTGTTTTAAAAAGTTACAAAAATCAGGTTCATTATTTTAGATATGAGGAAAACATTTATGGTAGGGATTTCCATTCTTAAAAGCCTTTTTTATAAGCATATTCGTGGGTCTGATGTTAAAATAATTGTCCTATTAAAAAGTGGCGCACAAATTTGTCAAGTTTCAAATTAGGCTTCTGTGCTTAGGCTTGTGAATGAATGCGTCTAAATATGATAGGTAATAGATGCAGCTTGCTTTTCCTATGAGGAATTATCAAAATGATTGGTTCTAATAAAAAAAAGTATATATATATATATGCAAGTCAAAAAATTGGCCCGTGCAAATAACAAAGGGGACAAAAAATACACAAGCCAAGAAAGAAGATTAAATCAATTGGTAAACAAGCTGCAGAATGCAGAATTGGTGATCCGCAATTCTGACAAGGGCAGAAACATCGTGTTGTGGCCAAACGAAGATTACCTTAAAGAAGCATACAGTCAGTTGGATGACATCCGGTGCTATAGAAAGAGTAATCCACATAATTATAGGCTGATGCAGGAGAGTCTATGTAAAAAGTTGGTAGCCTGGAAGGGGCTAGGTATGTTGAGTGGGGATGAGTTCAAATACATCAAAAATGACCACCCACTAACACCATATATATATTTCATACCAAAGGTGCATAAAAATCTGACCACACCGCCGGGACGTCCGATAATATCTGCATGTGGTGGGCCCCTGGAAAACCTGTCAAAATACGTGGACTATTTTCTACAGGCACATATGAAATCCTTGAACTCATACGTACAGGACACCGGAGATTTCCTGCGGAAAATTGAACAAATTGAATGGAAATCTGATTTCCTCCTGGTGACACTGGACGTAAGTTCATTGTATACTTGTATCAAACATATGGATGGCCTACGGGCATGTGAATACTATTTAACCAGCAGGCCAATGGAACTGACTAACCATACAAAGATGCTCCTTGAAATGTTATCCTTTTGTTTAGAAAATAACTACTTTATGTTCAATGGCCAACTATACCAACAGACTCAGGGTGTAGCCATGGGGGCCAGCTTCTCCCCAAGCTATGCCTGCCTCTTTATGGGGTGGTGGGAGGAGCTGGTCCTAAGGCGGAAATACACACACCAGTGCACCACCAATATAATATCATGGCTTAGGTTTATCGATGACCTTTTTATTGTTTGGCATGGAACTGAAGAAAGTGTTTTTAACTTTGTACAGGAAATCAATGTTAATGATCTTAATTTGAATTTTACTTCTAGTATCAGTAAGGAGTCGGTGACATTTTTAGATGTGCGTGTTTTTTTAGATAACAATGTTCTTAGTACTACCCTTTTTAGAAAACCTACGGCGGGGAATACTCTTTTACATGCTACAAGTGCCCACCCAAAACACCTGATAAAATCAATCCCGTACGGTGAGATGCTACGCATCCGCCGTATATGCAGTAATGAAGAGGATATGCAGGTTAAACAACAAGAAAGTTTTTGTAGATTTGTGGAAAGAGGATATGGGGCTAGAACAGTAGAAACCGCCATCAGGAAGTCACGACTAAAAGCTAGAGGTGATCTACTAAAGTCCAGTGAAAAAGCGAGCCAGGCTCAGAGTACAGATTGTAATTCAGTCAGACTAGTATTGACATACTCCAGACAAGAAAAATAACTCAGGAGTATAATAAGGCGCAACTGGCACTTTGTGCAGGATGATCCAGTTATAGGGAGTTTGATGCCCACTAATCCCTCAATAACCTACCGAAAGGGTATGAGTTTGGGCTCTATCCTAACAAAGAAAAGCAAGGAATGTTTTGGCAAGGAACCCTGGCGCCCTATAAGCAAAGGGTTCTACAAATGCTTTGCGTGTAAAGCATGCCAGCATGGTGTCAACACCAAAAAATACACCACGGTTATCCCAAAAATTACGAGGGAAATCAAACAACATCTGACCTGTAAAACGGAATTCTGTATATACATCTTGGAATGTGATTGTGGGCTAAAATATGTAGGGAGTTCGAAACTACCTATCCACAAACGTATCCTGCAGCACGTGCGTGCGATAACTAACAAAGATCAAAGTTATCCAGTTGCCAGGCACTTTGAGGCCTTCCACAATAGCAAACCTCAGTGTTTAAAATACTATGCTATTGAGTCAATCCCTGCCACAAAAAGAGGGGGAGATAGGGAGGCCCATATGCGTAAAACTGAAACAAACTACATCCTGGAATTTGATGCCAAATGGCCCGGGGGATTAAATACCACGGAGGACCTCCATACATATTTATGAGATGTTATCAGCAACATATGTAAGGTCCTCCATAGGCATTTGTGTAATTAACAACAAAACACAGCAACAAAATACCCATTTTACAATAAGGAGGAATTTAGGGATATCCAATTGCTAGATTTGCACATATTTTGTACTCATATTAATTTGTCTTTTAAAACCATTTTAGTTTTTGGACAGAGTGCAAGTATTAATCAATTGAAATTAACGATCAATTATCTCTGGCGGACTTTAGATATCAGGGTAGTTTTATCCAGGTGTCTTTTTTAGCTGGTTTTAATTGTGTCACCGACTTCCTCCTTTTATAACTATGAAATTGTAATGTGGTAGAGTATTTTAGTTGATGATGTTTGTATCTACTAGAGTGTTTTAGATCTTTGCAGTTATCAAGTAAAAAACTGCTAATTAACATGTAGTACTGTATAAATTAACATGAATATGTCCCTTATATGAACTTTTTATTTATGAATTATCCTCCAAGATGTTTCTAACAACTATGCGGTATAATGAATTTCACTTTTAACCTAATTGAAAGGAGACATGTAAAATATTTATACAACAATTTCACTAAATGATGTAAGCATGAGTCACTTTATCTAATTTGCACCTTTGCATGAGTTCACTTTAAAGGATTTACAGTGGGGGATCCCACTAGAAAATTAAGTGAAATGTTTATGAAACCGGCACTATGGGCAGCAATAAGTGCCACAGATAATCTGTGGAGGACTAAGGTATTAGAAAATGATAAACACTCATGAACAGCAACGGGAAATTTCACTATCTATATGATTTAGTGACCCCCAAATACACCAGTGGAATTGTATTGAGGTTAAAATATTTTGTCATTTCTCACATGGTTAATTGTAAATAAGTATGATGAAAATGTTATTTTAGAATTTGTTTAATCTATTATGGTTTGAGCACGATAGGGTGAGCACGGATTATAATTAGAGAGTTTTACAAATGGATAAATAGAGTTGAAAATAGGTTCAGAAACTCTAAAGCGTTCATGCAGTTAATTTTTCAAAAACTTTATTTGTTGAAGGAATGTAGTTTTTTCTGAATATGGTACAAATTATTTGCATAATGAGAGTGGTTCAAAAATGTGTATATGTAAACGTATTTAAACGGTTATAAATGCTCCATTACTTTCACTGTATTTAAAAGGATAGTATTTTTTCTATGTCCATTTTTATATGTGAGCACTTGCACTTTAAAAGGAGGTTGAATTTATGGCATCGTCATGTGACCAAGGCCGCAGGGACGGCCGAAACGCGTCATGACTAGCTGTTGGGGCTAATAAACACTGCAGAAAAACTACAAGAAGTGGTCCTTGCCTTGTTTTTTCACCTAGGAACGGTGAAAGTCTGCGAGGTATTGCAGAGATATATATATATATATATATATTACCTACTGGCGGTCGCCAGTAGGTAGTTATAGTTAGGATTTTTTTCAATGTTAAATCTGAAAATTCTATTTGGAATAACTTTGGCGCCGGTTGACGAATCTGCCTGAAAATTTCCTCAAAATGGCCTCGCGGCGTTCCGGTCCTTCCCTGAAAGTTTGGGGGGGATTCGTCAAGCGGGGGCCGAGATAAAAGGGGGGTCCCAAAACGCGTTTTCCCCATGTTAATTTCCATAGGGCGGTCGATTTCACTTTTAGCCCGAACGGCTGAATGGATTTCCACCAAACTTGGCAAAATTGTAGGGACTGGTAGCCCGATGTGCCTTTGCTATGTCTCAAGATATGTGCTCCAGTGGATTTTGAGTAATTAAGGTTCAAAAAAATATATATATCTATAGCAGCGCTCCGGTAAGCGCACCGGTACGCGCACCGGGCGCTTACCGCGACTTGCGCGCAGAAAGCTGATTGGCTCTGGGGTGTCTGTAAACATTCTAAACAGTCCGGAGCGGCCGCCATCTTGTGTCTCGGTAGGATCGAGACACGAGAGGTGGCCTTAACAAAGAGGGAAATGACCATAAGGGGGCAGAGTAGACCCCCCTTGACCCCCTAGGTTTGATGTGGGGGCCATAAAAGGGCCCCGCGGAGCAAAAAAAAAATAAAAAAAATTTTTGATTTTCGCGGGGTGAGCGCCCGGTACGCGCACCGGTAAGCGTACCGGGGAGCGTACCATGGGGAAAAAGAATGACAGTTTTAAAAGTAGCTGTTTAAAAAAAAAATGTTTTGTTGTTTTTTTTATACATACACATACATATATATAAATGCATATGCATATATATATATATGCATATATGTGTATATGTGTGCGTGTAGAGAGGTAGAGAGGTAGAGGTGTAGAGGTAGAGAGGTAGAGAGGTAGTGGTAGAGAGGTAGAGATTAGTAGAGAGAGAAGAAGAGAGAGGTAGAGAGGTAGAGAGTAGAGAGTGAGTAATAGAGAGTAGAGAGTGAGTAGTAGAGAGTAGTAGAGAGCAGTAGAGAGAGTAGCAGAGAGTGAGTAGTAGAGAGTAGTAGAGTGAATAGTAGAGTGAGTAGTAGAGACTAGTAAAAGTAATTTACAATCGTTCGGAATATCGGTGTTTGGGCAGATATGATCCAGGGACCCCCAGTATGCAAGGGGAATTAGTCCCCCCTCTACAAACGCGCCAGTGGCCTGCATTGCAGAGAGGTGTAACAAGGGTGTGGCCTCATTACACTTCTCTGCAATGCAGCTCCCTCGCGCATACTGGAGGCTCCTGGTGGACCAGTTGACCCCAGGGACCCCCAGTATGCAAGGGGAATTAGTTCCCCCTCTGCAAACGCGGCAGTGGGCTGCGTTGCAGAGAGGTGTAACAAGGGGCATAGTCTCATTACACCTCTGCAATGCAGCCCCTGGCGCATACTGGAGGTACCAGGAGGGCTAATTGGCCCCCAGGGGCCCCCAGTATGCAAGGGGAATTAGTTCCCCCTCTTCAAACATGCACGGGGGCTGCGTTGCAGAGAGGTGTAAAAAGGGTTGTGGCTTCATTACACCTCTCTGCAATGCAGTCCCCTGGCGCATACTGGAGATTCCTGGTGGGCTTTCAGGTCTTATATAGTTAGGAATTAGCATTAAAAAAACCTTTGAAATTCACTGAAAAAACCATAGGTTTCACACCAGTTATAGTTAGGAATTAGCATTTAAAAAACCTTTGAAATTCACTGAAAAAACCATAGGTTTCACACCAGTTATAGTTAGCTGGAAATTTTACTGACATAAAACCATTGAAATTCCCACGTTATAGTTAGTTGGACTCACTATAACTTGCGCGCCTGTAATGCACTGCTGATGACGTCACATATTACATCACTCATGACATGGTCAGTGACATCACTCATGACATCACTGATGACACCATCCAGTGAATGTGTGTCTTTCTGAAAAATAAATTTGTTTTATATATGTATTTGTAAAGGTTGATGGAAGAATAATTTCAAAGGTTTTTTAAATGCTAATTCCTAACTATAACTGGTGTGAAACCTATGGTTTTTTCAGTGAATATATATATATATATATATATATATATATATATATATATATATATATATATATATATATATATTATGAAAAATTATTAAACAAATAAGTGCTTTTGAATTCATTTTTTTTAGTTTATAAAGCTTAATACTCATACTGTGACCTCCTAGCATTAAAATTAAATTTAAGTTGTGTTGTACTGCATAATGAGGACATTTGAATATGAAATATCACTCTGCGCAGGCGTAATGAACTCATTTTTTAAAGGGTATTATACTATATTTCTATTTTTTCTGGGCTGTCTAAAGAACATTCTGATAATGAATATTATGCAAAAAAATTATAGGATATTCAATTTTCAGTGCCCCAAATATCAAAGTTGAAATTGGGTGGAATTCACTGATTTAAACACAAACTGTGCAGTTTTAAAGTGCCTTATGCTTCAGTAAATGCATACATTTAGGTATAAAACAAAGAGCTGACCTTTATATTGCTGCAAAAGTATACTGCACACTGCTTATAATTGAAAATATGTATAAAAAACCCAGCAGAAGTTATTAAACTGACAAACAGGGGAATGGGTCAGCTTTCCATTTTTGGGGTGATTTTGAATAGGGAAAGCTGCATGGAAAATTTGCACACAGAATAGGACAGCTGGGAAGAGTTAAATGTCAGCTCTATATTTAGAAGCATAGCATGGCTCCCAGAGCAAGGTCTGAGTTGCCATTTTGACCTCTGAAATGTTTTGAAAGAGGACAGGGGAAAAGGAGAAGTTTTACCTTTTTTAGCAAAAAACAAGCACTTTATGCACTCATGTGATAGACAATGATATAATGGTATATGTGAACTTTGATTGACAGATAAGCTTTGCCATATTTATACAGCACTAATGCTTAAAAGCCGAGGCAATGAAATATGTTACATTTGTTAAAAGAATTGGGGATTGGGTAGTCATATTCTTTACCTCCTCAAACATGCTATGTACCTCCTATAACTTTGTTTATGCTCAGTTGCTACAAATAGGGGCTGATAGTGTTGACAGAAGTGAAACCTGTTTCAGGTTTCCTACTGTCAAAATGGGGGAAGGAGGCTAGCTCCTTTACAAATGAAGGCTAGGTAATATGTATGTTGCTCTCTCCTTTTCTTAATTTTTTTTTAGCCTGTCTAAACTATCTGTGAAATAGCAATGAGACATTTAATTGGCTATTCCGTAATACTGTTTTAAACATTGTTAGCATTAATAAAATGAATAAATATATAGGTTTTATTACTGCCCATCCTGTTTGATGAAATTATGACAGGATCAGTAGTCTAGATTGCTGTTCCCTTACTTTGACCTTTAAGGGGAATTAGATGTTGGTAGTTTTGTTCTACAAGTCTTAGGTGATAACACCATTATTGTAGTTTTGCAAAGGCATTGCTAGTTTTCTATTAGCTAGTCCGTGTAAATAAACTCACAGTCCTTATTAGAGCTGATGTTGCATAGTTTGGATCATGAAAAGTAGAACGTAGGGAAGACGCCCATGTGATCCTTAGCAAAAAATGTTTTGAAGAAAATGTTGTTTTATAGATAAGAACCCTGTTAAATTAGCAGTTTTAGATTTTCCTGCTGCTCCTATAACATGAGAGCATGGTCCTAAGCATACAATGTGGGTCCGTAAGTGCTTTTTATTAAGAAGGATGATTTTAGAAGTGTCTGTGGTCCTGTACAAGTAATGTAAAGTTTTTGAGCAAAAGTGTAGAACATTTCCTTTTTTGAGGGTTTTCAGATTAGTATACAGGAATACACCAATGTGAGGATTTAGATTATGTCTGTGTTGATTTTCTATTTTCCTCTGAGTTTAGTAAATTAATATAGAATTCCTTGGCTGCTTTGGTTTTAGTGATGTATTACTAGTGTCATTTCACCAAAGAGTTCCTTTTATACTTGCCAATAGGTCCAGTTTTTTTTTTACTCTCACATAGATAGATGGAAATGGTTCTTGGGTGCCTTGCTAATATATGGGGCGTCCCAAGACCAGGAAGTATTCTAACTATCCTCTCTGTTGATAGACTGTTTCTGTGCCTTGTCTAAAGACCTTTTGTTCTGTCCACCAATAGATATTTGCTGCTTTACAACCATTGCCAGAGGAGCCCGGACATCAGTATCAGCCTGGGGAGTCAGCGTCTGCACCAGTCCAGCTTGAAGCCAAAGTGAAGGTAACCAGTACAGGCATTGCTGGCAACTAGGACCTCAGTGAAGGTGGAAGCCCTGTGATCAAATGTGCATCCTGCCACTGTCTTGGGCGAAATACGGAGTCACAAATCAGAGAGTAGGAATTGTATTTGATGCCCAGCTGAGAGTCACAGACTGACCAGAATGGCGAGGAAGCTTTGCTTGAGGTGACCCCTTTTGAAACAAGGGTTGCTTCCGAGATCCTAACATCAGGCCTTTGAATTCTGGTCACAAAGTGAATACAAATTTGCTCCTTTGTTGGTCAAGAGATACCTGGGTACACTGGCTGCAATGTTTTGCCCCAACGAATGAGCAGTGCGCCAGCAGAGCAACACAGGAGTTAGGCAAAGACTTGAGATTAGTGTACAGGTGCTGTGTCTCTGTTGCCTGTTAGATTGAAGTGAAGAAAACTGGTGCACTGCCTCAGACACTGGACAGGATCGCTAAGAGCATTTGCCTGTTGGGTGACTGCCCTATCCTGAAACAAGAGACTTTTCCCTTGAAACTGAGCTTGAGTTGTGAGTTGTGCAGCTCCACCGTGGAAACAACAAGAGCCTGCCTGTAAGGCTCAAACGGACACAGGGAGAAGACTCCCCTCTGGTTGGTTGTACAGTGGCTTCAATTTCTCCAAGGACTTCTTCTTTTTCTTGTCAGTAATGTACCCCTTTAGTCGTCCCATTTTTAATGAGAAGTAGCCCTTTGCAGCTCTTCGTCCTGATTCTTATGGCCCTGTGTGGTCCTCCTGGTCCCAGATATGATTGATGCTCTAGCCCTCATAGAAAGAAATTGTAACAGTCAATTGGAAAATGTTTTTATTAGAGATGTCCTGTTAGCTATTTTAAAATGAATAGTCAATGAAATGCATAGGAGCCCTGGAAATGTCTACTAGATGATTTTAGGATTTGCTTTAGTTTAGGACTAGAAAAATTATAATTCTGTTTGCAATAGTGGTTATTACTCTCTCCTGCTATCTGTAGGTTAATTATGACCCAACGCTCCGTTCTCTTTGTATTTCTGCTTATAGCTTACATATGCCCGCTTAATGAAATGTTTAGAATGGAAAATGCCCACCGAGCAATGAATTAGGAAATTGATAAAATTATGAAATTTAATGTGTAAATATTTTCTGTGTTCCTACTGGATCATAGGAATGTCTTCAGCTAATGCTAAAACTGTCATCTGTTGTAAATTGCAGCAATGGGTTAGCATTAGTAGAAGCCATCTTGTATTTGGAAGATATCTTATCTGTTTTGTGAAAGCCATTTTGTATTTCTGGCAGAGATTTTGTTTGCCATGTGCTCGCCATGTGCTCTGTCCTACCTTTCTGTTAACTGCTCTTGAACTCTGCCTAGAGACAAACTATATTTAGCATATTCCACCTTCGCACATGCCCAGAAGGGCCTAGCTAGTAGAATGCACCTGCTTCTCTAGTATAATTATTATTAACAACAGGGGGTACCCGGTAAACTAAGAGGCATCTGGGTGAATACAGCTAATTAAGGAAAAGAGGATGCCAACGGTATTTTCTTAAGGAAGGTTATTTATCAAGACAAATACTACTAATTATCTGTCTCATCACATAATAAATTGTATAGTATCTATCTATCATCAAATGTAACGTTCATCTAATGGCCATTACCAACAACTTAAATAAAAGGAAAACACATACAACAAAAAATGATTTGTAATTTTCTTTTAGAAATCCTTTTTCATTTTTACATCATAAATACAAATCAGCAAATTACGCAATATTTAATCTTGTGTGAAAGTACTTTTCAAGATTCTAAAGGCAATATATCTTATTCAAAATCCAAGAATTCAAATATCTTATTGTTGTGGATCCTTAATCCAAGGGTTGTGTGAGAAGCCCAATAGTTTATGTACAAGGAAAATACTGGCAATGTCTTTTCTTGGCCTTATTTCTTTTTCCAACACCAAAGTAACAAGGGGCATAAGAAGCAAAAAACGGTGTCTTTGTGGCTTCTAATCACAATAATGCTCCTAGGGATTATATCCAAGCAATTTCCAAATCAAAAGAAGGTGTCGAAATAGAGACCTCCCCTCCATTAAACGGTTCACTAAAAAAACTGGCTCCTCAAGAGGAACTATCTCCTTTTCATACTTCTTATTACTCACCACTCTTGGCACTCTGCAACTGCGACATATACCTTTCTGGGAACGCACCCTTGAGGGGACATTTCTGTAACAAGTTGGAGGTGACATTCTGCTGGGTGACTTTTCCCACATTTGGTGGGACTGTCTGATACTTCGTCCTTTTTAGATTGACATCTTGGCTCAAATCAAAGAGATATAAACAAAACAGGAGCATAGAGGGAAAACAGAACACGGGTCTCATATACTCATTAGTACAGCATGACCCGGTCCTTTATGGCAGCTTAATTCTAACTAGAACGTATACAACGTGTTGCAAATGTGAAATGTTTTCTCCCCTATCTTTTTTATGTTTGTGGTAGAGCGTATCACGTTCATTAGACTGTTTAATAAAAACTCCACCCCAATTACAACAGTCCAAGTGGATGTACAGAGAAACTGGCGCATACGTAAAATTAGAATACGTCCAATAACATTCACACTGTGAGTGAAAAAAGTGTGCATAGCCAAAATGATCCCTCACGGGCGAACCACCATCGGGATACTTGATAGCTACTCACCAGATAAGCCCTGTTATCATCATCGGCGGTCATTAAGCCAAAAAGAAATGTGTTCAAAAGAACAGTGAGTGCAGTGAAGAAAGTTACAAAAGTGAAAAGTAATACTTTAAATGGTATAGAATAAACATGCATACCATTACCATAAGCCAAACTTACCATAAGTTTTTATTAGACAGGCTAATGAACGTGATACGCTCTACCTTAAACATATAAAAGATAAGGGAGAAAAAATTGCAAATTTGCAACACGTTGTATACGTTCGAGTTATAATTAAGCTGCCATAAAGGACCGGGTCATGCTGTACTAATGATCAAATCAAAGAGAATCTGGCATACCTCATTCAGGAAACCCCAGGTTTTGAATTATTGGATCTGAGGGATGACGCCCTAAAGCACCAAAGCACTGGAGACAAAGCAATAATTTTGTAATGCCTAGGGACAGCTAATGTAGCAGTAGCTGTGGCCTAGAAAAAGAAAGAGGCTCCAGCATTGACTCAATGGCATGCACCTTTGTGGCAGGCCCTAACAGTGGAACAAATGGCATACGTCTTTTGAGATGATTTTATACCTTGGGACCCTTGGTGTCTTATCTCTCCAAGGGACTGTCATTGACTGCCTGCCCTGCACACATATGGGTGCTGCATATCTTCCAATTCTAAAAGTAGGGATTTGAAGCCAGCTAACCCATACATACATCCCCTCCTTGTGTAAGCCCGCCTTTTCTACAGCTCCACACTGTGAACCACTATATATCTTAGCCACGTTATGTCACCTCAATGCTCCCCACACATTGTTTATTTTTTTTGTTACATACACTTTTATTTTTTGGGTTATGTTTTTCTCTTGTGAGACATGATGAGGTTAGGGATTTATGGGGAGGGGAGGGGTATTGTGGGGAAAGTACTTTGTATGTTTTTGTTTGGGAAGATAGCATCATTTATCAACCTCTGTAATGTTTTGAAATTGCTTCCTCATCCGTGAGGCACTGTTCACTGGAATAGCTTATCTGTAAACATTGAGGGAGAAGTTCAATAAAAAAAGTTTTACAAAAATATATATTCTTCAGGTGTTTCAAGTTTTGTTTTGATTTCTTCCAAGCCCTTTGCCAGGGTCCCTATGCAAGCAAGTGTTTGAATAGTTACACAATGTTCCAGGATTTTCTACTCAGGGCTACTGGAGTAATGTGATTCAGCCACACTCTTTTTATGTATAATTAGTTTTTCTTTTAATTGCCATAAATTAATTTACTACCACCTGTATAATTTTCACAAAATGTTTATATGTCAAATGAATGAATAAACTACCAAGTACGAGTCACATCTAGTGATAAGCAGCGACACACCTTCTGTGAGGGTTAGGCGAGTGGTCACCTTTCAGACACTGTGGTACTGAGGTGTTGTTCAACTGGAACTAAATTATGAGGTGAAATGCTTTTGCAGATAGCATTAATGTGTGTTAACATTACCAAACTGCAAAATGATGCTGTAATAGGAATATGGAGTACGTTAATTTATGATGCATAATTTATTTTTCATGCCACATAGTTCATTTAGTTAACCCAGCCAGACAATTTTGCTCACCTGTTCTTGCATAATTCCTGTGGGTATGCCCGTCCCCTACCGGTCCTTAGACTCACACTATCCCCACTAATTCAATATTCTACCTTTAGCAGCCACAGCCTTCCATAGGGGCCGAGGGGCCACGCACCCTCATCTTTTGCCCCGTAAGAAGAATGTCTGTCAGGCTGAGCAACGGTCAGTCTAACAGACACTCTTCATGTCAAGCAGCCAGGAGCTAGATATGCGCTAAATATGCAGGCTCCTGGCTGCCTGAACTGAACTTTGCTAGGCTGAGGATGTCACAGATCCTGTGGGCATGACCTCCTCCGCTCAGCAAAGGTCCACAAGGCCCTACCCCTTGTGATGAGGGGAAGCATCACTCATTGCCTTGGACCTGGGTGCTTCTGTTTTAAGCCCTGAAGTGTCCAGGGCCAAGTTTTAATCAGTGACACCTCATCACGGAGTGGGGTGGGGTCAGCTGTCTCACTGACCCCATCCCACTTTGTTGGCCTTCTGCTTTCCCTGCTTAGCGAAGGAGGGAAAACTGCAGCCCCACCCTCCTGGGACCTCCGAAGCTTAGGACTGCTGTATTCCCTCATTGGCTGACCTAAGGTCAACAAATGAGGGAAGGCAGCAGTCCCAACCCTCCTGGGACCACTGAGGCAGAGCTGCAGGCAAGTGTGATTTTTTAAAATTAATGTTTTGTGCGTGCTTACGTGTATTTTTGACTGTTTGGTAATGAGTTTTGTGAATGGATGTGTGTGTGTGTGTATGTGTGTGTGTATGTGTGAATGCATGGATAAGAGTGAATGTGTATGTGTGCATGTCATGTGTGTCCCGTTTGCCAGAAATGTGGCATATGATATTACTGGAGAGGTTACCGGCATGCAGCACACCCTCCTCCACCCATAAAAGGACTGTAAGCTTGTGGATGTTATGCCTACTTGAGGGCTAAGTTTATTGCTACCCTTCTAAAGAATTCTAATTTCACTCAAGTCAGACAAGCCGTTATTTTCCTCCAAGGAATCCTTACTGCTCATATTTATCTTTCTGTGGTGTGTTATTTGAGAGATGCCTTAAAACCGTGGCTCATATGAACTCTCAATAGCCCTGATTCGAGTATTGTATCATCTATTTTTATAAGGTCCTTACCTAATGTACAATGTTTTCTTATCTGATTCTATCATTGATGACTGTATTAATTATTTTTGTAAAATTTATACTGTATATATATATTTTTTTTTAGAGGAATGCACTTTGCTGTTATTAGATGATGATTTTATTGTAGAAGTATTTTGTATGTATTGTAGCTTCATGATTTATTTTCTTTTAAATCGAAAAAATGATTATGACTGACTGACGGATTGCTTGAGTTAGAAACTAGTGAATTGGTTAAACGGGTTTAGGACTGGATAAGGAAGGAATACTATAGTTAGGGTTATTGAATGTCAAATAGTGCCTTTAAGAAAATAACTTAACTAACCATTCCGACCAGTGCCACTTCATCTCCTCTATTCCCCCACTCCTCTTGCGTGTATCCTCCCCTGTATCAGTCTTAGAAAAAGAGGAACTGATTTAGTAGTATCACTACTGTAGTAAGAGCATGTAAAGAAATGTGTATAATACCCAAACAATTTAATATGAATACGTGTGAATGCATCATTTTGAAAGCGTACTTCTAAACGTTAATAACTAAAATAGTTTTTTAAAAGTATCATGTAAAAAAAGTTTGAAAATCAAAACAAATTTGCCGGGAAAGAATCATGAAAACAATGAATGTGTGAAAGAGATAAAGTCAAGAAAAAGAATAAACTATAAAAGAGTGATAGAGGATAGGCTCTCCCCATAAGAAAACCAAGAGAAAAGAAACTAAATGACAAAAAAAGGACAATAGATAACAGGGTGAGTCAAAAATGGAAATGGAAAAAAGAACAAAACGAGGTATGCAGGGTTAACAGACAACCATAGACAAAAAAGTGGCCGTCATGAAAAAAAAAAACTATAAAAGGGAAATGAGGACATTAAGGTCAAATGTTAGAAGTGTCAAAAAACATTAAGTAAACAGCCAGACTTATAGTATGAAATGTTAATAAAAAAAACGAAGTAATACTCTTAGGAAGTAAAACTTTAAAAGCAAATCAATAAACACGCTAACAGTTACCTTCATCTGACTTAGTCTCCCGAAGGTTTCTGACTCCCGTACCGCTCAGACTTTATCCTGTGAGTAAATAAAATCAAAATCTTACAAAAAGTATTTCTTCCCTACCACGGTCACACATTTTTTACCATCACACTGATAGGTCCAGATAGGCAGGGACACCTGTTTTGATTTTTTGGGGCATATTACCAAGCAAGAGCGATAATTATCGCTATTGCTTGGTTAGAGACAAAAATGTATCGCCGACCTGCGGTGATTTTTATCGCAGATAAACCTTGGTATTACCAAGGTTTATTGCAAATGCGATAAAAATCGGCCGCAATGCATGAATATCGCTGAAAAGTCAGCGATATTCATGCATTACAGAGCTAATGCTCTTAGCCATGTTATCCACCTCCCATTCGATAACATGGCTAAGAACTGCTCAGGGCAGGTGTTAGCTTTCGGAGATATTCGCGCTTAGCGCGAATCTCTCCAAAATTTGGTAATAGGAGATAGCGATGTTAGCGACGGTTTCCAGTCACTAACATCTTGGCACGCCCACTGTGCATGTCATTAGTGATAAATTTCTCTGTCATGCAAAGTGGGGCCCAAGATGGTCTCTATCTCCTACTAGCTGTCGCTAACTGGTGTTAGCAACAGCTAGGTAATAGGGAGATAATTTTATCTACGATTTCTTGGCTTTTAAAGCCAAAAAAGCAGAGATAAACCCCCTTGATAATATGCCCCCTAGTCGTTTGGATTTTTTTTAACATCACCAATTTTTAATATATGTGTAAATCTCAGGTGAGAATTTGATAACTATATTAAGTTGTGAAGTGTGTGACTTCTCATATCCAATGGCAGTGTCATGCCGAATATGAAAATGGTCGGGATTTAATTATTGTAAAATCAAGAAAGAACAAATAATCAAGACTTACCATTAGTAAGCATATTTGTTGCGCTGGAGGTTCCTCCTGCAGTTGCTTTGGCACTAGCCCTTGCCCCAGACCTGGCTTCAGTCTGAAGGCAAGATCTGCTATAGGGTGTTGCGACCAGTGTAGCCGCACCCAGCGCTGTGCTGTGGGGAAGGGGTGTTGTGATTAGAAATAACGCGTGGGTTTAAACGTGAACTGCTCTTCAGTTCCTTGTGTGTCCTGCAGTTTTAAGGCAACAATGAAAATGTCAAGATAGCTCTGATGATTAATGTTCCTGCTGGAGAGAGATCGGAGTTTTGTCTAGTGGCAATTTTGACTCATCATAAAATATTGCAGAGGGTTAATAAACCTGCTGTAAAGAACATGTGCAATGCTGAACACAGAACTGTATTTTATGAGGGTATCTCAGTAGATTACTGCTTTTGTCTCAGAGATCATTTTGTTAAATGCAGGTCATGAATTAAAATCTTATTAGAGCACAGTGGACTATGAACTGCCATGAAAGAGCTGCATGGAATTTGCATGGTATAGGATAGAATATTGTGTTTTTCCCCAGTGTTTCATTTTCCTAATGTTGCTAAAAAGGGTTTGTTTCAGTAGACATACATCCTTAGGCTCCGATTCTGATGTCGGTCAGGAACTGAAACCGAAGGACCTCCTTTCATTGGTTCCAGCCCTGGCATTAGGATACCTATTCTTTTAAATGAGAAAAGAGCAGAGGTGCAGTTCATCCCTGCTCCTGGTGCCTGCCACCTGATGCAGGGATCTGGCAGGCAGCTTAAGGTGCCTGCCACCGGGTGCAGGGATCAAAAGGGGGGCACCATAGGTGCCCACTAGGCTGCCATTCAGCAGCCTTGCACCCATGGAGGCCATGCTGTGGGCCCCAAAGACAGTTTCCCAAATGCCACTCTATGTCAGAAAGGCCGTGGGAAACTGCCATCGTAATCCGTAGGTGGGAAAGAGCCGGCCGAGGGATTACTGAAGGCCTTCCGAATGGCGGACAGCTCGCCGAGCCTGTCTTAAGCAATTCACTACACTTGTTTGTAATAATTTCCGACCAACTCCATCAAAATGCGTTGGTCCGAAAATATTACAAACAGGAGATTCCGATGGGGTTAGAATGGCTCCGACCGATGGTTGGAGAAATTTCTTACCAATTCGTAGTCGGGCCCTTAGAGGTAAAGCTGACCGCATTTACATTTCAAATCTTGAGTATGTGTTTCTCTAGACCATAGCTTTCCAAACTGTGTGGCGCGACACATTACTGTGTCGCGCCCCAACCCTAGGTGTGCCGCGCAATGAGATGACTTCTGCCGGGAATCGTCAGAGTCGAGCTGCAGGGGCTCTTAGAAGGGGTGAAACAACAACAAAGCCCTATTATAGGGCTCTGTTGTTGTTTCACCCCTTCTAAGAGCCCCTGCAGCTCGACTCTGCCGAGCACTTCACAGGTTTTTAAAGACCTTGTGCATGTTAAAGGGCCAATTAACATGCACAAGGTCTTTAAAGACCTGTGAAGTGCTCGGGTGCGACTGTAAGCGGTCCCGGGCTGCCACACACGACGGGGGGGGGGGGGGGGAGGGGGGAATGAGTGGGGACTGAAGCCCTCTGATGCCAATGGGGGTGGGGGCTGAAAACACACTTTACACTAAAGTTTAGTGTGTTTTGCAAATTACACGGAGTGGGAGCTCACAGGGCAGCAATCCAAATGCACCTCTGCTCTGTCCTTCTGTTTCCAGCTCTCCTTCGTGACCTGCATTTTCATGACAGTCACTCCCCCTTCTGATGTCCGCTGCCTTTATATCCGTGGACGTTTTGATGCATGAATTCCTCTGCGTGGTAGCCAATTATTAAACTTTGCTCACGTGGACGGCTGCTAGCACGATTCACTCCTGTTTAAAACGCTTGAGGCCCATCCGATCTAGAAACTCACACGCACTGCACCTGCAGAGCACGACTCTCAGTGGGATGTCCTTGATGCCCAAGATCGTGACGGGCTACTCAATTTTAGAGTCATGGGGCATCTTTATTGACTTTATGTCAAACAATGAACTTGGCAACATCGTCAAGTGATAGTATTGAATAAGTTTCATGGTTAAAGCACAAGTTTAATGACTTTTCCCTGTGAGACAGGCACCAGAAGCAAGGCAAGTACAGCTAAACAAAGGTGCTCAGTGTGGAGGCTGTAAAAAACAAGCATTTGTGTGTGTGGGGTTGTGTGTGGGGGGGTGGGGTGGTGTGTCTGTGGGGTGATGTGTGTGGGGTTGTGTGTGGGGTATGTGTGGGTGGGGTATGTGTGTGTGGGGCCTGAACCCACCATAGGTGGTTCGTGCTCGCTCGCTGCCCTTCCTCACGTTACCGTGTCCCTGAAATTCTTTTCACAAAAAGGTGTGTCACCAACATGAAAAGTTTGGAAAGCTGTGCTCTAGACCAACCACACTTAAAATAAACTGCCTACTAGTATCAATGACATGTGAATTCTACACCTTGTAATCCTCATTGTTATATATACAGTGTCTGTAGACCGATTTATAGACTATGATTCATTGTCTCTGTATAAACTGTGTGTGATGCAAAGTGCTCTGACATCCTACCCTGGTATCAGTAGCGCTTTAAAACAAGCTAAATGGATTTGAAAGAGGGGCTATAGAGAGAGTGAGGGCACAATTGGATGGTGGTAGTGAGGGTATCTGTGAAACATTAGGTCATTTTGCAAGCAGGGTGCCAACAAAGGATGCACACTTGGCGCACCTAGGACTAAATCCAGCCCTGTTTGCAGGCACCCTGAAAGGACAGAGTAAAAAGAGAATGTGGTTTTGAAGTGTCAGCCAAGGTAAGCACAAACCTGTTTAGGATTATGAAATATTTGCTCAGGGTAAATCATCTAAATGGATTTTCCCCCTGGCATCCGATCAAAAAAATATAACCCAGTTTTCATATATCTGGAAGAAGATATTTAAAAGGTGCATTGTTAGCTGCAGGTTAACCCACTGGCATTCTTTTGAGAGAGCAGCACTTTCCTCAGTCTTTGACCTACGGTTTGCTCCTGAGCTAGACAAAGAAAATCAAAAAAGGAGGAAAGGAAGAGAAAGAGAAAGTTGAAAAAATGTGACCAGGAGGAAGCAGGAAGGAGCCTGCAAACGTTTACAAAATGGACAGGGAGTGTATGGAGGTAGAAGAAAGAGGCGTGAGGTGGAATGAAGACTATGCATATTTGGTATTTGGCAAACCCCATATCTATCAGTAATGGCTAAGGGCTCTTAACCCCTTCGAAGCTAATGACGAGCTGGGCTCGTCATGGCGCTTACCTGCCGTGCGCTGATGACAAGGCCAGCTCGTCATAAAACAATGAAAAATAACAATTTGCAGCACAGGACGGGAAAACGCCTAGCAGCCATGTGGTTAAAAAGAAATGTGGGCATCCGCAATTTAATATTCTACAAATCAAGCACTGCAAGCTGTAATAATATTGAACATCTGAGAGCTCTAATCCTTATTCTTCCAGTGAAAGATATATCTTCCATTAAAACTAATACTGGATTATCTTTTGGCTGGGGGATTACTGTTAATTAAGGCCTCTACTTTCCTCAAACAATTCTGATATAAGACACATAGTAAAGAAGAAAAACAAATAAAAACAAGCGGTAAAATAATCATTTTATTTAGGGATGCTCCGCCAATTATTGCAATCTAAAAGGCATTCTATCTTTTCAACAGACCTTTGACCTTCTTTAAGGTCGGCGAATAATTCAGATCACAAAGATCTTCATAATTTTGAGAATATTGTGTGCCCAAATATCTTTTGGAATCTTCATTATAATTAAGGCAGAAAAAAAGGGAACAGTTTGTGATAAGCAGATAAGCAGTATGATATCAAATGGATTTCAAATTCAGTTAAAGTAGTGGACAGCAAAAAGAAATCTGGGTTCCAAGGTATCATTCGCAAACCAGGGCTGTGGAGTTTGCACATCAACTGATTTGCGAATGTGAATGCAATTTGCAATGCAATCTATGCACTAATGGGTCTCATCAGACATTGTCTATTCACAGGGGTCACAAAATGTCCTGCCTAATTATATCAATTAGGGAGGCCACAATTTGCGACCCGGTGTGAAAGTCTACCAATGTAGTGAGGCGGCCTGCAAGGGAAAGCAGACTACCGTCCCACATGTTCTTTCCCAAACAAGCAGATATTTTTTTTAAAGTAGTTTGAGTCCATTTAAGTCACAGGTGTTGCTTTCAGTGGCGTTTTGTAACCCACAAAAATGGAAAGTCAACATAGATACAAATAAAAAATATGAAATATATATTTTGCTTTTTTTTAAAGTTTAACTTACCTTTTCAGCCCACAGCACATCCTGTCCTCAGTGTTCCACAGCCGCTCCCGACTCCTCCAGCCAGCTCCCGACTCCTCCAGCGTGAGGTCACGCAGCTCTTTACCCAATCCAGACACTGTTCTCATGCTGCATGAGAGAAGTGCCTGGATTGGCTGGAGCAGGTTGCATCAGCGCTCTGAAGTGTACTGATGGACCGTACCTGCTCTACAACCTGGCTGTCTATGACACCCAGATTGGAGAGGTTGAATCAGGCATGTCTGTTTGGCAGTAATAATGTAGCTGGCGAAACCGACATGTTCAATTCACACTGAAAGGGCCACTTGTTATCGCTGCCAATCAGCAGGAATGACGCCCTGGCCCCGCACTGTCCTCTCAGTTTGGCAGAAAGCCGCAAAACTAAAATGGTATTTCATTACCATTTTATTTTTCCAGCTTCCACCACTTGGAAGTAAGCAACTCATTAATGGTTTACAACTGCAGTTGCAGTCAGAAACCACTTTCACATTCCTTTTCAAATTACAAATAGTGAAGGACAGCCGTGGCCGGTGGTGGGAGTACCTGCCCGGCGGTGACGTGGGGAGGGGAAGGCAGCGACGGCTCGTGGAGGGAGTTACGGTGGGGCAGGAGGGTGGGGAGGGGAGGGGGAGGGGTAGGGTGGAGGTTGCTAAAAACCGGCATATGGATAATTGCAGGTAAGGAAACAATTTAATTAATAAAACGAATTTCGTAGCTCGCACTGCATTGCATTTTGCGATGCAAGGCGCACTACGAAATTCGTTTTATTAATTAAATTGTTTCCTTACCTGCAATTATCCATATGCCGGTTTTTAGCAACCTCCACCCTGCCCTTCCCCCTCCCCACCCTCCTGCCCCACCGTAACTCCCTCCACGAGCCGTCGCTGGGGGAAGAGGCAGGGTGAGGGGTGGTAATGTATGGATTACGGAGTTTAAGAGGTAAGTAAACATATAAATAAATAAAACAAATTTCGTTGCATGCAGTGCATTACCAAATGCGATGCCCTTAGCTATTTTTTCCACAAGAGTGATTGTAACTTTGCTTTCAAATTGGGAAGAAGCCTCTGGGCTCATAGATTCCCCTTGTGTAAATGTGTTTAGCCCAGTAATCTCATGCTTGGTGGCTTCCAAGACAATTTCTAAATGTTGGCTCTTTTTTTAGGTGTGAATGTAGACTTCTTCTTGAGACTGGGGTAAATACTTTCCACTTCCTCATGCACAGTCCGTTGTTGTTTCCTGTAAATGGTCCCAGTATTAATCTTGATTTAAGATAGTTATCTGTCCAGAGTAGCTTAGAAATCCTCAGAAAATGTAGATGTTGCCCGGAACCATTAAACATTATAATAACAAGAAGCCATCCAAGAATTGTGCAAAAAAGGAGTCTTAGTGATGAGCCTGCATCTTCTTTACCGCTGCTGTTATCAACCTTTGATATCCCTATTGCCCCACACCTGTTCCCAGCTTACTTCGATCCCATTCAGGGTGTCCGCTTGGCTCTCCAAATGATGCGCACCAAAGCAGGAAAGAAGCACCTTTAGGTACGGTGAGAAGCAGGTGGCAGTGTGCCACTCTGGATGAGAGAAAGATAGGTATCCGTATCAAGAGACCTAACCCTGACTTTTGTTGATTATTGTGTGTCAGTCAGTCAGTCAAATATCTTTATTTCGGTTAAATAAAACCATAAAAGCAATACACAGTTCATTATTAAACATACATACATTATACAAATAAAATTTACAAATATACAAATATACACATGATTGCAATTCATACGTTCATTATTTAAAACAATTAAAATCTTTGATGCAAAGAGTAGATAGTTGGCAGTACAGATTCAAAGAGGCCACCCCTGTTTCCCACTGTTCTTTTTCCCAAAACGTAGTTGACAGAATATCAACCTAGTTAATTGTTATTGTGTGTAGCAATGAAGGTTAACCTTCAGTGAAACAGGCTTGTTTGAGAGCCCACCCTAACAGTGTTGCAGTGTAGCAAAGCAGCAAGCTGGCAAGGAGTGCGTTCTCCTCCAGGAGACAAAAAGACCAGTTTCCGAAACACTATCAGCAAATCTACTATGTGGTAAAAACTCATTGAACTGAGAGCTCCAACGTTCATCGAGCAGGTATCAGTGAAAACCTCTGCAATAGGTGAACAGCAAGAGGGACCTTCCACCTAGCAGAATGGGGTGGCAAGAGACAGCCATGTCGCAGGCTTGTTGGAATGAGGTGTGATCAGAGATCAGATAAGTCACCAGGGGCCATATTTATTATAGCCTTATAGCCCACCGTAGAGGGCTATACCAGCTATTAAAGGCCCTCTCCAGCGTTAAAGGCCCCGAGCCAAAGGCGAGGGCCTTTAACAAGGGAGAGGGCCTTTAATAGCGGTATAGCCCATCTACGAAGGGCTATAAGGCTATTAGAACATTCTGTCACTAGAGGACAGAATGTTCTAACAAAAAAAACAAAGCCTTTTGGGAGCTGAGGGGATTGGAATCCCCTCAGGTTCCCTGAAGCCTTTGTTCACAGCCAGAGCTGTGAACAAAGAAACATTGGAATGTTGGAGCTCCAGGCTTATACCAGCCATTATAAGCCCAGAGCACTCCATTGTTTTCAATGGAGCTCCCAACATTCCAATGTTCTAATACCCGTTTTGCATGTTTCTTGCACCACACTTTGCATGGCTTTGAATGGCTTAAAATACATTGAGTAATGCAACGTTGTGCAAATCACTACATTACATTACTCTACCAAAGGGAGGCTTGCCATGGGCATTATGTGGGTGTTCCCGCACAACTCCCATGGCTTTTGGCGCACTCCCAGAGCTAATAAACCTTGGTGAACCTGGGAATGCGCCAAAAAGATACACCTCCCCAGGTGAGGTGTAACGAGAAGAAATATCATTATTTCTCCTTGTTTTTCCAGTTTCTCTATATGCTGCATTCCGCCGAGAAAGAGGAAAAAATAACCCTCTGGATTGTTTTTGTTCAGGAAGGTGGCTCTTCCTGCACAAAAACAATCCTGCCTACCACATAGGCACTCTTGCTTCATAGTGCCTGCATTGGAGCTAGGCTGACAAAAAGGCACCAGAACAAGGGAAAGGACAGGAATGCACCGTATTGCTTACATATGGTGCCTTCCTGCCTTTTCCTGTGACGCAAGTCAGTGCAGCAAGGTCATAAATATGGCCCTAGGTGTCAACACTCATTTTACCCCCCCCCCCCATGCAACTCTTGTTTGCATTCATGCAGGTGGAACTGTGTGTGTGTGAAAATGGTGTTTGTGTATGTGTAAGTGTGTGTGTAAGTGCAAGCATGTGTGAATGAATGTGAGAGCGAGTGGCATGGGTTGTCAGAGAGAATAGGTGAGAGTGAATGACGAGACGTGAGTGGAACTGTGAGTGAGAATGAGTGAGTCAGATTGAGGAAAAATAAGTGAGAATGAGTGAAAAGAGATTGAGAGTGAGCCTAAGAGAGTAAGAGTGTGTGAAGAGAGTGTGAATGAGGGAATCAAAGTGAGCATAAGCAAGTGAGAGTGTTTGTGAGTGAGTGAGCATATATGTGAATATTTATGCGTTTGCGTGAGAGTGAGTAACAGGAATAAGGATGAAGGAGAGACAGTGAGTAAGAGTGAGAATGAGTAAGTGAGAATTTGTGAGAATAAGTGAGACTAAGTGAGAATGAGAGATTGAGACTGAGAAAGCGAGAGTGTGAAAGTGTGATTGAGAATGAATGTGAGGCAGTAAGAGGGTGTGAGAGTTAGTGAGGGAGTATGAGTGAATGATAATGGGTATGAGTGATTGTGTGAAAGTAATGGAGCATGAGTGAGAGTGTGTTATACTTGAGAGTTTGCTGCTGAACCTGCAATGCTGAAAATAATTATTGGATTATGGAGGCAACTGTGGCACACTGTTGGTGTTGGCACCTTAGAGGTATTTCTTGGCATATGGGACACCCATGTCAAAAGGCTAGTGCTGATATAATGGAGGAAATTATTGGCTGTATGCGGAAAAACATAAGTGTTTAAGGCACCAAGTAGAGCAGGCAACTATGACCAGAGCGAGATTGGCTACTAGGTGTTTTAGTGGTCTGGAAGGGTGAGGGCCAGTTTTACGGGTGTGTAGGCCAGTTTTGTTGCTGGGAACCTGCAACTCACATCCCTACTTGCTGCGCTTATAAATAAACAAAGCTTACTTTAAAACGTTTTGTTTTTGGATTGTTTAATTAGACCAAAATACCTGCTTGCTAGTCCAGCCCTGACTACGACAAAAGGATGGCAAAATGTGAATCCTGATTACCCCACTACTTTCAAAAATCACCAGTCGCCCCTGTACAGCATTGCTGTTAGGTAAAGATCAACTTTATTCAGCATATTTGCCATAAAAGCAAACTGCATATACAAAGAAGACATGATAACATATTTAAAAATGTAAAATAGCCGTCTTGCAGGGACAAAAACATTAACCCCTTCTGTGCGCGGTGAATTCCTGTGCTGTGCGGGCGTTTCCATTAGTGGGCATGGATTAGCACACGCCTGCCATGACGCGGAAGAGGTTAACAAGCTTTAGAATCTAATAATAATACTTATAAGCAATATAACAGGTAGTCACATAAAATACGGTTTACAGCCAAATAAAAAGTTACCAGATCATAGCGTCTTCTAATATTTAGCTCACTCTTTAGGAAATTTAGGATTGCATAACACAAGCCTATTGAGATTACTGTCAATATAACTGGTTTGTCCGCTCATTTCAGGAAAACCGATTGGAAGTCCTAAACCTCAATATTTTGATGATGACTAAAGTCAATAAGTTGTTGTAAATGTATGTTCTCACTAGTTAAATAGCATATCTCTCCACAACTTATTATGAGAAATATACGTGCAGGTATTAATAAAATACTTTATTCCTATGGTAAACCCATATATGGTAATAGAAAGCAGGCTCTATGACCCGAAAGGAAAAAGAAAGCCCTTAACACATCGACAGTCAAGATGTAATCATAACCAGAATCATTAAACATCACTTTAAAAACACACAATTCCTAGGGGTTATTTTGATGTGCTCTGCAGTTTCCAATACACAATAGGTATTTACCCTTTTAAAATAAATGTATGTATTTATTGTACTCATTCTAAGCTTGACAAAGTGCTTGGCTGTATCATACAGTTTACTTTAGAAGCAGAGGCACAAGGGAAATATCCTGGAAGGAAACACATTGGAGAAGACATTGGGATTTGGGTTACCTGATGAGTTGAAAGTTGGGGTGAACATTTTTAGTTCCAGCATTCAAGACCTCTTGCATATACTTTAGTATTTACTTATATGTATATGTACTTTGTGGGCTCTGGAGAACAGGCTTGGACATGTCTGTTTCTGGTTAGGGATTTTTTTTGCTGTTCAACTGCCTCTATTTAACTGTCTTGATAGAAAAATACCAAAATAGGTCAGTAAAATACCAGAATTGATTTCTACTTGTTCAACTGCCTCTATTTAACTATCTTGATAGAAAACGACAAGTAGAAGTCAGAAAAATACCAGAATTGCTTTCTGCTGAGGGACTTTCCTGGTTTTAATTTTTCTGGCAACTGCCTCTATTTAACTTTATTGATAGACATCAACCAGCAGAGGTTATAAAAATACTAGAAACACTTTAGCATTCTCTAGATTCCAATCAATAGAAATTGCCTTCCACGAGCACCCATAGACAAAAATATTTTTTCCAAATCTTGTACTTTCAGTGCTATGACCACGAAGGCCCTGATTTTATATGAAAAACAGCTTTGGACTATAACATTTCCCACTGAAAGGCAATATTTCTCTCCATCTGTTCCGATCTCTGGCATGTCATGCAGTGTGGTGCTTACTTTCCCTCCATGTTAAAGAGCAGTAGATGTTTCAGCACCAAGGCTAATGTTCTGCATAGCTAAATACATATAAGGCCGAAGGCGAGACCGATTGCATTGCAAATGCTTGTTTAATCTGTCACTGCAGTTGGAACATGTGTGACAGCTTTGGTAAACAGGCTGGCTTTACAGCGGTTCCTGCTAGGAAGTATTCAATGGAAACCGTGTTAGTTTTGTGAGCGGTTACAACAGAGCTATTGCAAGATGCATGAAAAGAATCTTGATTATAAAATGTAGTCTTTTATTTTAGGTAGGTAAGAAAATAAGAATACTTAAAAGAAACTCTAAGGCGATTTGCTTGATACTCTGGTAACAGGTTTGTTAGAAAACTGCATTGCCTCTTGGACCCTATAAAACCTGTTAACATTTCCCAATTCACTTATGCTCAAGTCATAGACTTGAGAAGGACTCCTGAATTTGAACCAGTGACACTTTGTCTCAACTAGTAGGTTAACCCACTGAGGTGTTTTAATGGAAGGCTTCTTGATACCTTCTGGTTAAGTACACATCTATGTCTAAAGCATCAAACCTTCTGTCACTGACAGATGGCAAGTCCTAGATCTGCTCTGGACAAAAGTGAGAACTCACTGCAACTCATACTAAGCTTCCTTGCTGAGACTAAAAACTGTGATCAGCAGGGTACAAACAGTTCTTTCAAGGGTGCTCTGAAAGCAACTGTCTGTTTTAATAAGATCTTAATAAAATTGCCGTCTGAAATGCAGCTACCATCTCTAGACACCCCTTCCCAGCTAAAAATTCAAAGAAGACTATGAATGCAGAGATCACAGCTTTTATTAAAACTCAAGGACTCCTTGACTCAACACAATGCAGATTTAATAGCTTACCACAGTACCAAACTTGCCCTGATCTCAGCTTCAGAACAAGTCAGACAATCTCGTGCTGCATTAGTCCTGTTGGACTTATCTGCAGCCTTGAAACAGTCAATCACAGGAAATGTTTGGTCCATCTCACAGCTATTAGAATAAAGCATCTACTACTATCTCTTCTCAAATTTGTTCTTGCCGATCGAAAACAGTTTGTGGCTTCGTAAGATCTCTGTTCTCCTATCTTCTCATTACCTTGATCAGGCCCACAGGGCTCAATGCTAAGCCCCACTCTTTTTTTTTTTTTTTTAAGTTTGAAAGCTTTATTAGAGTAAAATCAGATATTACAATAAGGTGACATCAGTAAAATATAAGAAAAAGTTAAAGATTGGAATAAAATAAACATAGGTAACCAATATCACAGTGAAAAAACCAAGCATTTTGAAGTATTTTACGGGGGGGGGAGGAGGGGGAGGTAAATAAAAAACATGGTAATAGGAAAGGAATGAGTAAAAACTAGAGAATTCAATAAATGTCAGTCAAAAGAGTACAGTGAAATACACAATATTTAGCGACTATTTGAAATAAGAACCTTTAGCGAAAAGGAAACAAGTATAAAACTAAAAAGAAAAATCACAACAGTGAAATTGAAATATCATAAACTACAGGCAAGAGTACATGTGTTCAAGGGGGTTTGAAATTATCCGAGGAAACTGGAGAATATGTCTTTTTGGCAGATTGATCTAAATATAAAGTGAGAGGTAACCAGTAAAGTTCAACATTTCGGGAGGGTTTGCAGGAAGAAGCAAAGGCAACATCAAGTCTATGTGATTGACATACTAGATTCCACCAACAATTTAGAGACAAATTGTTCAAGGATTTCCAGTTAGAGAAAATGTGTTGTAATGCAAGGGCTAACATAAGGTCAAAAAGGCCGTGAGAGTGTGGAGGGAGATCCAGATCATCTGAAAGGCTACCCAGAAACACAATGGAAGTGGAAAAATGAGTAGAAATGGTGAAAATACGGGAAAGGCGAGAGAATATCTGAGTCCAAAAAATGCGAACTGATGGACAGAGGAAGAAAAGATGTAAAAGATCTGCATTGGGAGCATTACAGGTCCAGCAAGTAGGAATAGAATTGGAGTGAAAGCGAGATATAGAAAGAGGAGAAAGGTAGAGTCTGTGATAGAAGAAAAATAGGGATTGAGTAAGAGAGGCAGTGCGGGAAATCTTCAAAGATCTGGTCCATATTTTGTCCCAAAGAGAAGTTGACCATAAAGAACCCAAATCCTCCTCCCAAAACAATTCTAATTTCGATTTAAGACGGTCTGGGTCAGGGGCTGAGAAATAGCGATAAATAAGGGAAGCTTTAGGAACAGTAGAGAGGATGGTAAGTAGAGCGGGAGGTGAGGCTGGTAGGCTCTCAGACGGAAGAGAATAATAACAATCTAAAATGGTTTCCATAAGGATGAGGAATTTCTTTGCAAAAGAAGAAGGGCAGCGGAATTGAGATTGGAGTTGAGGAAACGAACAGGGGGATGAGCCATCAAACAGATGACGTACCCAGATGATACCTTTCGCTCTCCATGAGGGCCATGCGATAGGTCTGTTATTTATTAATATGAGTGAGTTATACCATATAGGTAATAGTAGGAAGGATTCCTGAGTGACCGGAGTAGAGGAGACTAAAGGCCGTAGAAGAGAAGAGGTATGTTTGAATAAAAGGGGGTTAAGACATGGGGCTTTAGAAGTGAAGCGGATAACCTCTTGTAAAGAGTAAGGAAGTAATAACTCCTGTTCGACAGAAAGCCAAAGGGGAGAAAAGGGTGAGGTTTCCTGAGAAAGCCAGCGGGAAGCTTGTCGAAGTGAGAAAGACTTGTGATAAAGGCGAAAGTCTGGAAAGTTGGTTCCACCATTGAGTTTAGATTTGCGGAGGCGTAAGAGAGACATACGAGCCTTTTTCTGTTTCCAGAGAAATTTGGACAAAACCGAATCAATGCGGCGGAAATATGAAATAGGGATACGAATTGGAAGCATGGATAATAAATAGATCAAAATTGGGGCAATCATCATCCTAATGGAGTCAAGACGACCCCACCAGGAGAGAAACAGAGGATTCCAAGAAGCGAGTAGTGATTCTATTCTAGAGATGACTGCATTCATGTTAAGTTGAATAGAAGAGGAAATAGAGTTAGAAAAAAGAACACCAAGATATTTAATTTTCTTAGAATTCCAAGCAAAGCCGGTAGCCGTAAAGAAGTGGGGAAGGCAAAATTTGGTTAACGGAAGAATTTCTGTTTTGTCAGAATTTATTTTATAACCTGAGACCAAAGAGAATTTCTGAAATTCACTTAATAAAGAGGGAATAGAGGTGGCCGGATCTGAAATAAATAAAAGGATATCGTCAGCATATGCAGATAATTTAAGATGATGAGCACCATAAGGGAATCCGGAAATGGAGGGATTGTTACGTATAGAGGTGAGGAAGGGTTCAAGCGCCAGAATAAATAAAAGAGGTGACAAAGGACAACCTTGACGGACTCCACGTTGAAGCGTGAATGGGGAAGTGAGTTGACCATTAACGAGAACAGAGGCTTTGGGCGAAGAGTATAGCAAAGAAATATAAGATATAAATTTAGGGTGGAAGCCATGCCATTTTAAGGAAGCCATGAGAAAGGACCAGTCAACCCGATCAAAGGCTTTCTCAGCATCGACTGAGATGGCGGCAATGGGAATTGATAGTGAGGGGGCTTTACTTAACACATTAAGGAAGAGTCTGGAATTATCTGAAGTAAGGCGGCCTTTAACAAATCCACATTGTTCTTTCCCTATGAGATGTGGTAAGAGCGGGTCAAGGCGGAGAGCTAATAATTTTGCAAAAATCTTATAGTCCACATTAACTAAAGATATAGGTCGATAATTTTTACAAAACTTAGGGTCCCTACCGTCTTTAGGGATAAGGCATATGGTAGCGTCCTGAAATGAGCCTTGGGCCGACCCAGTAGAGCAAAAAGATTGAAAAAGAAATAGAAGTTTAGGTAAAAGGAGATCCGAAAAATGTAGGTAAAATTCAACTGGAAAGCCGTCAGGTCCTGGAGTCTTGCCTTTAGTGAGGGAGGATAAAGCAGTGGACAGCTCCGAAATAGTGAGATCAGTATCAATGGCCGAAAAATTAAGGTGGGAGGAATCTGGTTGAGGTAGGTTATCAAAATAAGATTGAAGGAGGTCTGGGGTGGGAGGGTTCTCAGGTGTATATAAAGATTCATAAAAAGAATGAAATTGTTCCAGGATTTCTGCATTTGTATGTAAAAGCACATTAGAGGGGGAG